>NC_092068.1:17173333-17850416 GCF_039877785.1 Chaetodon trifascialis
TCACAGTCATATGTGTTCTCATTTGTACTTTCTGAAAAGAGGGTTGGAGGTAAAATAGCTGCATCTTTAGCTTTAGATATTCATGCTGTTTGTATGCTATCAGCTAGGAATATGAGTCCATGTACAATCATTTAAAAATGTTTGCTTCTCAAAACTTATCTCAATATATTTTCAGTTGCACAAAAAACAAAAAAAACTTTGGATTTATATGACAGTTTCATCTCTTTCCTTCTGATCAGCTCAAGCTTAACAGTTTTTCTTTGGTTCAGAGAGAATTTCTGTGTCACATCTCAAAAATGTGGCTGGAACAGCCACAGTAAATCAGGCCTGAAGTTGTGTAATGTGCGCCCGGCTTTCAGCATTTCCAAACATTTAGCAAGTTATCATGCCTCTCAAGAAGAGTGAGTGGAGGGGGGAAAATCGGAACAGATAAGAGCTGGAGGCTGATTGAAGGCAAATAAGAAAGGATAGATGCATATTAAGTGTAAGAGGAAGGATATTAAAGACAGGTTGCAAGTGAAAATTAGAGAGGGAGTGGGTGACAGTGACGGAGACAGACAGCGGGTGAACACACAATTTAAATTGAGGAAGGCAGTGTCATCAGGAATAAACTTACCCTTGCAGTGCTTTCTCTCCAAACCAGTCTCCTTTTCCTAGGCTGCGCAGGTAGACAGGCTCTCCATTGGGCAAGTCTTCTCTGGTCACATTAACCTGATGAAAGAATGGAAATGCAGGATGAGGAGGGTTAAAGAGAAGAGTAGTGTGACAGGAAGGAAGATGGAACAAAAGTGAAGAAAGCAGGGTTGATGTAACAGTGTGAGTAAAGGAAAGGAGTTTTATTTGACATGGGTAACATTTCATTTACACATCATTCCAAAGACCCTGACAAGTAAATCATCTCTCAAGATGGCAGGTTAATCGCACTATTTCAAACCAGAGGGAAGCACCTGCATCACCCTCCTGTGCATGAATAGTCCGTTACAAACAGGTGACAGCCATCTATTTGCACGATGTGGGAGGCGCCGCTGACCACTTCATTAGCCGGATGACATGTGAGTGATGGCACTGTGCTGTGCCGCTAGACTTAACCAATCAAAGCGATGGTACTTGAGTAGATTTTAGAGGAAGTGAATGAAGACGGTCCTTTCACCTAATGAATGATCTTGTCTCCATCCATTAGTCGGTTCTGCACAGGTGTAGCAGCGCATCCAGCACCAGCAAACAAATGCTGTCTACACCTGATTGACAGTGTAATTATTTGCAATCTAATATGATCAAGTGGTAGCAGAAAAAAGCAAAGAGAGGAAGTAGAGGAGCTTACAGAGGGTAAAAAAAAAGTAGACCAAAGGGCAAATTCTGTGTGTGTGTTTTGACTTGCCCCAATTTAGTGGACTGTCCTCCAGACAAAGTGCACTGTCTGTGGTATAGACAGGGACAAAGTGAGAGATGAGGAAACAGCCAAGCAGAAAGCACTGTTAAGGTCAGGACTGTGTGTGTGTGTGTGTGTGTGTGTGTGTGTGTGTGTGTGTGTGTGGGTGTATTTATGCATGTCACCCATGAGTGTATTTGTTTGTGATGTAGTTGTGCCAACCTTCGTGAGTGGGTTGTATCTGTTTGGGGGTAAAAGGGGAGTAAAAAAAAAAAAAAGACAGGAAACATAATGTATCTTCATCTTTCCCAATGACACCTACATCCTGGACATGTGAACTGTTAGAAAATGCTGAGAATTTGTCTCACTCACTGGGACAACTTCCCACTTTGGACATCTTCAGTAAGCTATGTTTAAATCTTACCTTTTGTACAATTAAGAGACTTATGTTGTTAACAAATGTACATAATGAAAATCAGGAAGAGGGGCAGTGGAGGGTGGAGGAGTAACATGCCCCAGTGAAGGTAGGAGAATAAGTGAAGGAACAAGTGTAAAATGGACCAGAGGACAGTGTGGAAGGGGAAAAGGATAAAGAAGATACAGAGGACAAACAGGGAGGAAATGAGGAGGAACAGTGGGCATCGATGCATCAAAACATGTTAATGATGTAAGCACATGAAAGCCCTCCAACAGCATTGATACTGGACAAGGCGGTGTGTCATCTGTGCTCAGTGTGAAAGTCAGTGTTGATGGCAGAAAGGTGAAATCAAAGTGACTCCATTCTCCTCTCTAGATGCTCCCAATGGTGCTGCAAGAGATGATGAAAGAGGCGGCGCCTCTGTCTCTTCTCTCCGCTATCTCAAGGTGACTGATGGCAGCCAAATTCCACCCGAAAATACTACCACTTTGCTCCAAAGATGGGTGTCATGATGCTCTGCATTGTGACGTCGTGGCAGTAATTTTGCTGGTAAGCTGGAGGCTCTGTTCTCACCTTTCCTTTACTGATGATGAAGAAGGTGTCTCCTCTGGCCCCTTGTCTGATGATGTACTCTCCATCTTCATAATGTGTCTGTCAGAAGAGAAGACCAGAGAAGACCAGAGAAGTGTTATTCAGCGTTCAGGAACATTATGATTCTTTTGTCTCCTTTCTAACATTGGGATTGCCCAATTAGATGTATTTTCTTGTTAATCCTACAGACTGGCAAGGTTCCATGGGTGTTTCTCAGTCTTCCACCCACTACATGCTCGGATATGAAGTGTGACCTTGAATATGAACAAGCAGGTAAAGAAAATGTGCGAATAAATTGATGCTACAGCATCAAATCTGAAGGCAAATCACAGCTCCTTTCCCAGTGGAGAATTAACACTGAATATCCATTCATCAATTCATTGTCAATACCCCGTAATCCTGTTCAGGGTTGTGAGTAGAATAAGTGATACACAAGATATGACATAACTTAGTATGGTGTGAAAAACCTCATGTGCCATGGCCAGAACCACAGCACATGAAGCACAAGTAATCACTGACTAACCTTGGCAATAGGTTGACATCAGTTTCATTTTTCATTACAGCTCTGGTCAGGTTTTGACTTTCCCAGCAAAATACACAATATGCTGCATCTCAGACCACAATTCTAGATTGAAGACAGAGATCAATATTTCCTATTAGATCCTAAGTGATCTAATAGGTCATTTGCCAGGTTAGTATTCTCACAACATTTCCAGGAGAGACACATAACGTCTTATGTCACACTGAGTGTGTGTGATTCATGTCTGCTGTGTGTCACTCAAAAGCAGAGCTTCTTGTCAACAGTTGTAGTTACGATGTTTAGTTCAGCTTTATTTATTCATATAATGTACTCCCTTTTTCTCAAGCATGTCTTCAAGGACAGGAAAACAGAAAAACTAGCCAGATCTATCTAATCAAAAAATCAATCGCAGACCTAAATGATCTATTATAGCAGAGGACAAGACACAGGACAGCCTGATAGATTTAACCATTATTTGACCTGGCAACACAAACTTATAGAATCTCTGCACATAAAGGGAAATCTTACTTTTAAAAATAGGACAAACCTTGGAGGGGCCAAGTGAGATTACACATACCACTGATTGGTTGTTTATGGGGGTGGCAGCAAAGAAATAAAGCCTGCCACTTGCTTTGTCTATGAATCAGAAAAATACAAATTCAATCAACTTCCCAACACTAACATGTCCCTCAGCCAACAGTGCAAACACATTAATCATTTTGTACAGGGTTAACATTACTATTGTGTGTATTCTTTCGGCTCACTCACGTCATCCTCACACCAAGCCTAAATGATCATCTCATTAACTGAATTGCTGGCAAAAGAGGATTTGATCACAGCGATGTGAAGGTTGTTTGATATCATCACATAAATTTGTTTTAACATTCTGACAAGTCCTCACTTTTGCAAATTCTTGAATTTTCAAAATTTCTGCCCTGCTTTACATTTTCTGATTCAGGCACTGGCACAGTTTTGCTGTCGGTGATTTGGCTTGCTGCCTCCTTCTGTCAATGTACTTTCCCCTGACCTCTTTCTCTCCCTTGATGGACCTGTCCTTCACTATAAACACTGTTACGTGTAAGCCCATAGATTTCTATTTCCTGGTTCTGCTGCCTTTCAATTTTCCAGCTGAATAGAACTCGCTCTCTCTCTCTCTGACCCCTTTAACTGTTTAGGTCTTAACATTATCATGCTATGCATCATTTTGCAGTGGTACAATATTGTTCAGTGTAAGTATTCAATTTCAATTTTATCTTTATGACACGTAAGTATGTGTATGTTTATCAAGCTGCTGTACCAGGCAAACTATAATATCATCTCCAGTTATTATTTGTGTGGACTGGGACACACATCAGTCTGTTGGAGTTTGTACAAATCGATTGTGACCAAAGGATCCTGAAGTAGCAATATAATTCTTCACAGGTATTACATTGATTTTCCCCCTCTGATATAAAGTCTTAAGATGACCATTTTATTTCAAACTCAGCTATAAAAAAAAGTGACCCAGAAAACAACACAAGACCCATCCAGCATTACTCTACAAAATTACTAAGATGACAAAATACTATTAATCACATACCTGTACTTATGGCCTATTGGTGTGGAGGATATAAGAAATTCAACCGCTCCATTAACGTTTACCACAGTGCATCATCATTCACCACCAGCCTCACTAACGCGACCTTTAGAAGAAAGTTGTGATTTAGCTAACGCTACTTCTTAATATTGCCAATAACGTTGCTACGAACCGTATTTAAACGAGAGTTTGTGTTCACTTGAAAACTACCTAGAATGTTAAGTTAGATTAAGCAGTACCACATTACGGTAACTCCAAGATATTGGGAGTTTGCTCCAACGGTAGCAAAGATTAGGTTAGCTTAAAAACTTTAGCTTAACGTTAGCTATTAGCTAACACAATTCGAAAACGTTAGCTAACATTAGCCACTAGCAAACGACAGGTGCCGTACTTGTGTTTTGATGAGGATAATAGTTTCAAAAGAGCAGTTTAAGTTAGCGAATGGTGATGATGATGCCAATAAGATTAGGCAAGGTTACACAGCGTCCTTCCTGTACATTTACAAAGATGTCTCTAGCAGGAAACCTTAACGCTCGGTTGAAAATTGTGCACCTTAAACAGCTTACCTTCCCGGTATATTTTAAAGCCATTTCACGTGTCACTTTGATTTGCAGTGTTAAAAAAAACAAAAAACAAAAAAACAAAAACCTCTTCTCCGTCCCAGGGAACACTACACATGACTGGACTCCAAGGGCTGCAACTCCACACAAATTTTGCATATGCCGGTGAAGGACATTCCAGCTAGGATTTACTGGTATGTAACCCTGTTAACGTTAGATGTGTTTGCACATCATTACAGCACAGAAAAGTACGGAGCCCGCTAGGGCCAAGGTGAGAAAAATGTTTGCGTTAGCCCGCAGTAAAATTGGCGTTTTCCCGTTCATCCTCTGTACCCTAGCGAAGTTACACTAGAGGCTGTGCACAGGTGGCCCATTTCAGGTAAACATGTGTGGATAGACTATTTTACGTAAAAACCGAATGTCACCCAATGTTTACTTACTGTCTCTTTAATGATATATTTGCCACACAAAGTAAGCTAGAGATAAAAACAAGCTAACGTTAACAGCTGTTCATGAAAGTTCCAGCGTTTTGCTGCGGTGGATAAAGTGAAAACGGCAGTTGAAGATATGAAAACGTTAGAAGTGAAAGGTACGGAGCATACATACGTTAGTTCTGTGATTTTTGTCACTCACTGAACGCTCTCTTCCGTTTCTCTACGTGGACCTGAGTAAGTCATTGACTCATGTAAATGTCACAGTTTTTGTGCCATGCAAATGGTTTCCCTCCCTTTCCTCCCAGTGTGGTCCACAGTTCACCATCCCTGCTCTAAAACATGAACATCACAGCACTGACCTGTTTACTCAACCACATTTACTTAAGTCTGACAGTGTAAGACATGCTGATAAAATATGCTTCCTCATCCTGTCACAGGGTCGGGTAGCTCTAAAACTTTCAAGCACCAACTTTTCTCAACCAACTGGGAAAGATTTCAAATGTAAAGACACTAATTCCTCCGAGGGTCTTTAAAGCTTTGCTTGCTCATGAATCAGTTTTATTTAATAAGTCAGCTTTGTCTGGCAAAAAAGACTAAAGAATTTCCACATGTAAATAAGGTCTAACTGACTGAACTAATAACTGTTTTATGCAGACATGGGGGAGGACCTTGAGGACTGCCTACAGTCAAAGCATGCTTCTGAAGAAGATATAAACCAAATTAAAATGGACAAGGTAATAACATAACTACTCTTGAGAATCACCTTTCAATTAAATAACTTACTCAGTCTATATTAAATCTTTTTTCCATGCAAACGTTTTCAGATGAATGTTGTCTTCACACTGTCTGCATCCATTAGAGCTCTACTCAAAAGATATGCAAGTAATTTGGGGTTTTAAATTCTAATTGCTGATTGACCGAGCTGTATGGTATTATGATAGATGAGGAAAGAGAAAAACATCTGTTCATATGGCGCCCACTTGGCACAGAGATTGCCACAAAAAGGATGAAAAAGGCAGGATAGCTAGTTAAAGCCCAGTTGAAGTAAAACTCAGTGAGCTGATCCATACTGGGTGAAGTGATACAGTGTTCCAGTATGATGATATGATGTAAGATGATATGATAACGTGTTGGCTGAAAAAGAACCATGTGTAGTGTTTTTATTCACTGTGACCAAAAAAATAAAAACCATGACATAATGTAATGCCATGCTATAAATTCCAACTCTGTGAACACTGAGCAAACATGAGACTATGTAAGAAAGGTGGTAATTTAACTTTATGGTATTATTTTAGCCCATTTTCAATGACATTTTCACTGCACGACATGAAACAACCTAACAAATGGCACACTTAGTTTGGAAAGTAACTACTGGCAGGTTTAAAATTTGTCCGTGTACAGGTTCATATTTAACACCTAATGATTAACAAAATGGGTAATTTGCTGATTTTGCAGGCTACACAACTAGAAACTCAAAACAATCTTCAACATCAAAAGGCCAATCTCTTCCTCAGGTCAAGTCTTAAAGATTAGAAAAATCTGCTACAAGTTTGCATAAATAATTTCCCTCAATCTTTTCTTTAAAGCAAAAGGATCAAGGACGAATTTTAGTTGCATAAATGATTGCATATATACACACTGACAGTGAATAACCTATACAAGTAGGAAAAGGCCATATCTGAATGCAGTTCAGCTTACTGAAAGCCTCGATGTTCACAACACACATCAAAAGTGTAAATGAGATGTGTTTGCATAACTAAATTATGCTGGAGAAAACATCAAACGATGTGGTGTGCAGATGGGTAGAAAATGTGATATTGAGACTCATCTGAAAGTGCACACTGACCCCAGCATAAAGAGTGCATTCTGGAAAAAGAACATACCAGTGATGTTACATGTTTTAGATTTCGAACAAATTGCATATCACAACTGCTGTCCATTTTGCAAAACATGCTGTGGTGTTTCAGATTGCTTGAGGTATTTTACTGCCTTGCAGGCAGCCAGCGGTTTCCATCTGTTTACATATGCAGACTCTAGAAATTTGCCTGAGTTTTGTAATCCGTCATATTCAAAAGTGAGTCTGCATTCATTTTTGTTGTATTATTGTTTTGAGGTAATGCAGTGCAGACTTTTTAAAATCAATCTGCATAGCTTTGACAATATTTTGTTTGCTTTGATGGATTACACAACTCAAGCAAATATTGAATGCAGTGATTTCCACATCTGCAGAAATCAGTGGAAAACTATGGATGCCACAAAGACAAGTGGTAGGAAAGACATAATTAAAAGATGTTCTCATAAGAGTGAGTCAGTTTATATTGTTTGAACATACATGAAAGAGCAACAATTGCTCTAAAATCCCAAAGGTGCACACTTTGTTCCAAAAAAGAAAAAAAAAAACTCCATTATCTTTATTCATTAACTGTAATATGCCGATAAAGATGTGCAGAGTTTGTGCTGCAGATGTCACAGACTCTGACACAAAGAATTTACCTCCTCAAGGACATCTGCAAGCTTGCTCAGAATATCCTCCTGCAAGCCATGGAATGTGGGGACGCTGCAGGAGAAAGAAATGAAATGGTTTTTAGATAGAAGAATAGATAGATTCATACATATAAACAAAATTCTAATTAAGTCTTTTGTTGTTGTCAGATAAAAGAGATGTAGAAAGCGGTGTAGCTGGCAGCGCAGAATACAGGATGTACTGGCTATGAAACCATTGGCCGGAATCAAAACAGACCAGTGATCTGAAGAGAGCAACATAAATATAGGCAAGAAGAACACATACAAATCAATATTATGCTATGGGAGTTGGCCTGTATTACAATATAAATATTTCAGTATAATCTGGGCAGCATGTCTAGTTACCCTGCAAGGCATAGATCCTAAGGTTGAATACACCAGTGTGAGGCCTTAATGTTTGTTCCGCTTGCTTCCCGGCAGCCTCAGTGAATGCTATCTGCCTGTTATCAAGCCTACTAAATAAAACTGGCCCAATGTTTATCAAGGAGGAGAGAAAATAACCCGTGTTGGCGAACAAAGGACTTATCTCCCCATATCATCTCTGTTTCTGTTTCTCCATCTCCCTCTCCCCCCTCATTTTCCATGCTTTACTACAGTAATCTAAACCATCTTGCCTCGGCCCCAAACCCAGGCCCCAGCCACTGTGCTGATCCAAGTCTTGCTGCTTCCTCAACAGAGGGACTAGCTGATTAGTTAGGCAGTGATGACCTTACTCTACATGAAACATATGGAGCTTCTGTCCTCGAGCTGTGAAGCTGTTGACACATCCTCTGTTGTAGTAAATTTCCGATTCAACAGCTTAATTGTGTTACAGTAAATTAATTAAATATACAAGGCCAATGGGGAAGTGAGGTTTTGCTAATGGGAACTGTAAACAGTCTAACATCATTACACTTATGGCACCTTGCCATTGTGAGGAAAGCATAAGATAACCTTAAACATCTTCAGTTGTGATCTTGCAAACACCTTGAAAAATGAGCTCTCCTTCCACTACAGGTCTACTCGATTCCTTACGGCTAGACTTGCATCTGAAATGGAAGGGGGCAGAGGGTGAAGTAATGGCCCACCAAGCTTAACAATATTAATTCGCAGCAATACGCATTTTGTAAACCGAGGTGATGTTTGTCAGTTCATTAACGCTACCTTTGCTGTTACTCGTTCTGGAACAATGTGTTTGACTCTGAGAATAACTGCTAGAAAGAGCTCATAAAAAAAGGCTACACAAGCACACTCACTTCTCGTATGCAATCTAGCGTGGGATTTCTCAGTCAGTTTTTCATCTGTGTTCCTCCTCCACAACTTGTGAGAGCAAATATATAATTTCACAGCAGTTAAAGAGTGGGTACAAGACTCACAGGGCCCAGCATGTGTTTGTTCTTACGCTCATACTACAGCTCTTTTATTAGATCTGCTTCATGGAAACAGAACAGCAATATCATTATCTACATATTGTAAATGAACAAATGTTGCTATAAATGTCTGATTTCCCCCCCTAGATACCCATTTATAAACCAAACACACAGAGTGAGCCCAAACCAAGCAATGCATACATCTATTAAATATTTACGTATCTGTTGGACTGTTATGTAAGAGCCGCTGAAAGGCAAGAGCTGCCATACGGTACTTGTTCATACACTCAGTGAAGAGATAGAAGTGTTTTTGTGTGTCTTTTTTTAGTCAAAGCTATTCCTAAAATAGCTTCAGTCTCAGACGTGGAAATAAGATTAAAAGAGTTTTTTTATCTGGTTGGAAATGTATTTTTGGTACTGTACAGTAGGTCTTAAAGACCTGAAAAGGGGGCTGGAGATAGAGCAAGGACAGAAGTAGTATGCGATACAAGGGGTTTGTTCTCGCCAGACAGTATTTGTCATTATGGTCAAACACTTAGAACAACCTGTGATTTCTCTAACCTGCCGTATCTTGTGTAATTGTTCACTCTCAGAAGCTAAGGCAGAAGTGGTATGAAATTGCTGTACTGCTGCAAATGCCTTCAGGGGCCAGTATACTATATTAGAATAGCATTGGAAACCATCCCATCCTAACTATACCTTTACCTTTAAGGTTGCACATCAGGAAACCCATGTAGGAGTCATTTCTAGAGCAGTGAAATAGGTTGTTCTGGAAAGTGACATATGGCCTGTTCTGTAGTTTAGGGGTGTGATGATTTGTTGGAATTGTCCTGTGAAAAGTTGATTTCCTTAGTGCTATATCCAGCTGCCTGTACTAGTGTGCGAGGAAGCGAGAGGACATAGCATCACCTCTGAAACAAAGTCATTTGAAAATGAAGCAGGCACGTGTAATATAAGGAGGATGTGATATAATTTCCATAACTGGCTTGATGAAGACTAAAATAAAAAAAAAAAACAGGAAAGTCGAACAGAGATGTGGGTGACAGAGATTTATGCTGTAATTGCATCTCATGCATCTTTATCACTGCACACTGCTCTCTCTCTGTCTTTTGAAGTGTCTTTCTTTTATCCTATACTCCATGCAGGCAAAAAAAAGGAGTCTGCAGGCCTTTTAAGTGATAATTGGCTTCTCTATAGAGGAGTGGTTAGGGCTCTCTGATACAGATAGGGACATTAAAGAAACATGATATAGGTACAAGGTATTTTTTTCAGTAGGGGGAAATGATGCCTTCAGTGACGCACCAGAAATTAAGGATTAGATATATTTTATTGGCAAAAATTAGGACCGAGGAATCTTCTGAGAAACAGCTCACACATCTTCTCAATTCATTTTGTTAATTAATTCATTGAATTTCAGATCAAAGCCCTGTTGAAGCCATTTGTCATTGTGAGAAGATCTACCCCGGATACTCACCTTTTCAGAAACTCCATATACTCGGTGTGCTTGATGAGACCCGTCCTCATCATGATCGTCTGAAAACATTGCCGGTCAATGGCCCACAGCTTCACATTTGTTAGAGCTGGAAAGAAGGAGGCACAAAAACATGTTATGAAAGACAGTTATTACCCTCAAGCAATCAGAATAATAAAACAGAACATTTACTCTTAATACAAGCCCTGCGACAGCTTTGTGCTTTATGCATGCTCATTATGAATATAGTCAATATAATATGAACTTTAAAGTGTTTGATATTGACTTGAAATGTGAGAAGGGCCATAGTTGTGTCATGGCATTTGGCACGTATGGCTGAATTTGAACAAAAAACCTATTGAAATCACTGTTCAGAGAGTACGGTGGAGAAATCTGTGAACATTTGGGCTTAGTCACTCTTTAAGTGGCAATCTAAATGTTTTCTCTAGCTGCTGGTATTCTCAACAATTACTCTTTACTCAGCAGCTGGAGTTAATTGGTATGGTGCATGGATGGCTTGCTTCAAGTCACGCTACAACATTTTAATTGGTTTCAGGTCAGGAATCTGACTTGACTATGTCATTGTTTTTATTTCTTTTTAACTGGTTAAAGCCCCTGAGTTACTAATTGCTCTTTCTGTTAAGGGCAATTCTAAAAATGTGTGACGAAAGTTCTGTTTCAAATCACAAACAGCTACCCAGATATTATTCAGTACAATTTCCTGGAACAATTTGGAATTAATTGTTCCTTCAGTGATTGCAATCTGCACTGGCCCCGAGGCGCCAAGTCCAAACCATAATACTCTCTACATCTGGAGTAGATGGAGGTTAAAATGTCGGCATGTTGAGTTTTGGTTTTTTTTTCGTTTAAATATAGCACAGCCCCGCAGAAATTCATGCAAAACCTTTTTTTCATTTGTATGCCTGGCTGTTGATTGATGGAGGCATGGGTCTTCTGAAATTCCCTTTCATGCCGTTTTCAGTGTTATGAGCCTCAGCAGCACTTTCCCTGGGATCCTCTGTAGCCACCTTTGCCCAGAATATGATTTACCTCGACAGATCTCTGTTGTGTAGAGCAAACTACTGGAACCAGGCCATGTGGGTTTTCATCAGAGCAATGGACCTCTAACACACACCTGAAATTCATTGTATTTCCCCATTTAACCCCCCATTTAAAGTTTGGTTGTTGAGGCAGAAACTTCCTTACAAAACAAGTCAAATTCCCATATTACATCCAGCTGAGCCACGATGCACAGTGACTTCCAAAATTCAGTGGATCACTTTGGTAACAGTTTATGGTGATTACTTCAAAATGACCTCTCACTATTGGCAGTATCATTATCTTCAGCAAGAAAGGCTATTATTTGGACCTCATTGTTTCACTTGTGCAGTCGCGCAGTGGACTGTGAGGAATAATAAGATAAACGATACAGAGAATCCACAGTCTGACCCCAAAACGAATCTGGGGATCCCCAGGGGGGCCTGTGGCCATGGGGACGTGTAGTAATATTAGGAAAAAAATTCATCAGATGAGTCAGTCTACTTAATATTTTGCCTAAGTGTGTATGTCTGTTGATAGAGCTTTTCATTCTGTCTCATCTTCCCAGTGTGACAGGTCTTCTTCACAGGGCTCTAAAGATTTGTTATAACAATGTGGTCTGTATTGATTATACAGTTGTATGATAAATTATTTTTCGCTGACTGTCTTCAACTGCAAAGTTGAAGTGCAGGCTCAGCTACTGAACAGCACCCCTGCAGCTGATGGGGATTCAGCGTGTCACTTCAGGACACACAAACTCATATACTCCTCATGTGCTCATACACACACCCACATACACTACAAGTCTTTCTCTGCAGATGAAGAGTTTGGCAGCACTTTAAAATAGGGCCAAACCACAGGAGAAATGCCCTCATTACACAGACTGACACCGTTTTTAGTTGGAGACACTTTCTTGGAGCAGGAACCCCAAAACGCACAGTATGGCATAAAAATGTATACACAGATATGACACAGATGTGTGGACACGCATATATGCAGACATCCAATGCAGGCAATCATAGCTATCAGATGCACACATACAGAATGCGCATACACAGGTACACACGAGATATAAACACACACATGTTGCTGTGTGCACATACACACAAACATGCACATACCACCAATGAATAATTAATCATATTACACACTCTGTAAAATGTAAAATCATACACTGTGTTGACACAGTGGATCGTAATACCGATGCCAAACACACAATATTCTATTCTTTTTCCTTCTTCTTTCCAAAGGTGTGACTTAAAAAAAAAATCCAATCATATCTGGATCTAGTTCCGTCTTATCTGATCAAAAAGGTTATTTTCCTCAGGGTGATTTGGACAAATTAGACTGTAAACACAACAAAGCTGGTATATGGAGACAGGTGTAGAGAGAAATGATTAGAGGAGCCTTCTAATTTGACCCCGAAGCAACAAGAGTGGGAGGTTAGACGTCATTGCCCACTATGCAGTTTGCAATGGAGTGTTTAGTGGGAAAGTGGGAGTGTGGGGAACTGGGAAATAAGATATGTCAGGAGCCTGCAGCGCACCACAGTAGGTAAGTGTATTATTCAGAGGGTTGACTAAATTGCGATGAGACTCAGGGAGCTAGTTATCCTGTAGTGAGGGCGCAGATAACTGTCTTACTGCTCATGGGTTGCCGACCATTAGCTTCACAGCTTTGTGGATATACCTAACACCCATGGCAGTGCTGGAGAGGATGCAGGGGTGTTGTGTGTGAATAGCTTTGAGGAATTGTTCAGCGTGTTGTTCCAGTGGGATGATAATTGGCCATGCAGCAGTGGACTGTTAATGCATGCAACATGAAAACCACAAGTGTATACATATAGAAGGTAAACAAAAAAGCAGGAATGCCTGTGCAATTTAATGCAATCCAATAGAGGCCTGGTAATAAGTACTGGTTAATAGTATTGGTTCAGTTCAGTTTCCTTCAGTCTTAGTCTGGGAATATAATTATTAGCATTTGCATCCAACAGCCTGCTGATGTGCACCAATCCACCAGTGTGTGGGCTTGCATAGAAATACACTGTGCAGGTGTTTTGATACTTGGAAAATGCAGCCGATGTGTCTTGCACTTAATTGTTCATTTTGTCTCAAATATCACGTTATGATAGTTCTTTTTTGTATGTACATGTATACTGCATTAATTCACATGCATTTGTATTATAAATTTGATTCCCTAAATTGAAAGCATGCTAACCTCAATATCCACGCTGACTGCTGTTAAACACCTATTTTCTCTTTGCCCCCTGAAAGCGCCGCTAAATTGAATGTAATCCCACCTCAGAATAAAGCATGCTATTCATAGCCACGCCGCCCACAGCTGAGCACGTTATCATTATCATTCGCTTGCGCTGCTTTTTTCATTCCGTCTCCTTGATGCAGTGATCGTAATCCCTCACCCTTCAATTTCTCCCACTTATTTGCAACAATAGATCAATAGTGTTGATTGTGAATACTGCAAAACTAGCCAACTAGCTCCCTTAGCCCCAAAAGAGAGAATAAGGCTGAGGAAAACTGAGAGATTATATGCATGTGGATGTTGCCAAAAGCATATCGTTGTTCCTGCAGGACAAGCCATGTATGTAAGGAATCACTCATTCATTTGACACATTCATATTTCATTGTAACTGAATTTCAGCCCAGGGCATTATGTAAATGTTCTATGTGTGTTTGTTCTTCTAATCTAATTTTTGCTCATTAAATTATATAACTATAGGATGTCTTCTCTGCACTCTCGCCATGACAATTTACATCCAGCGAGTGTGGGGTTTGGGAGCATAAAACCTTACTGTGACTGTAATCTTGATTTCTGTTTTGAGTGCAATAAGTTTTAATGGGGTTTTAAAATGACTCAAAACAGTCTACGTCTGGCCCTTGATGATTCAGCTGAAGTATAAAACATCTGCCATTTGCACAGCAGAAAATTCACATTCGTCTCCTAAAGCACCATGGGGCTACATGAAAGTGGTACTTAAATAAAGATTAGGCCAGAGTCTCAAGCAGTGAAATGTGCCTGGAAACTTGTACTCTGATGACAAGGAATCTATTTGTTACTAACATAGTATTAACACAGTATAAAGCACTGCTCAATGTACATCACTGTGTGTAAATACACAGACAGAAAATAAGCTCCCTCTCTCCACATTCATCTGTCTCGAGGGTGCAGGAAATCTGTTTATTATCTGCCTCCTGCTGGGCCTGTAGGTACCTTTTCCAGAGGAGGAAAAAAAAAACTGCCATAACAAGATCATGACAGATGATGTTATGTATTTTGACACAATACTATATATTATTCATCTTCCTCTCCCATTTTTTACAACGTTACCATGCTGGCAATCAGATCATTGCCACGCAGCAAAGAAAATGTGTTGGAAAAACCTTGGAAATATTAATCAGCGTGTCTCTTTGGTGCTGTGTTGATTATTAGGACATGTAGATGATTAACCTGGGGTTGTACGGCTCTGAGAGACAGAGTGGTGTCTCCAAACTAATTACTGAGAGCAATCACCATATTGTTCTTTAGATTTAAGAGTCCTTGAATTGGTTTTCACTGTCATTATAAAAACGTTTCCCACCGTCAAATCCGTGACTTAATTTCTCTCATTAACATTTTCTCCCCTCTTTTCTTCCCTGTAATGTGCATGAAAATCTGCCATTCTCCTCTCGCTGACTCTGAGACAAACACACAGTCACATACATGCTTAAAACCACTTGGTCACGTGCACTCTACTCCTTCGAGGCTTCCTGCATGTCTTGTTTTGGAAAACGTTAAGAGAGCAATGCCGAGCGATGCTGTCAGGACTGCGAGGTGCAAGAGTGTAATCTCCTTTCCCCCCCAAGTCATTAATAACATCAGCCAAGTCTGATTGCATCTGGATGAGCTCTTTAGAGCGTGAGAAAGCAGGACAAGTGATTTACACCAGACAGTGTCATAGAGCCGAAAGAAAAAGGAAAACAGAGGAATTCTCTTCATAATTCTGGATCTAATTATTAGTACTGATGCTTAAAGGAACACAAGGCAGTGTAGGAAAAACAGATTCACTGAGCACATGTTTGGCACTAGCTCAAAGGTGTAATAAGTTTCTACAGTTGACATTCCAAAGAACAACAAGCGTTGATTTACATTATTTGTTGTGAAGTGGAGCATTGCATGTCTCTAGTTAGGGTGGTAGCATGTGCTCTTATGACAGCTTTCACATCTCAGTGAATCCCAATAGAGGAAAGTAGCTGGCTTCATAAGATGCAGTCTCCAGCTGACAGTTCTGCCAATGCTCACCCCATGTGGGAAACAGGAGCCCATAGACTTGGAGTAGCAGCTGTTTGAGAAATATTGAGCTGAAACACCAGCCATCCACCTACCATGTTCACCCACGCTATGCTGTATAGAGCGCAGAGGACAACCCATCTTTTGTATTGGAGAATAACAAATTTAATTACTTTTTCTTTTTTCTTTTTTTTTTTGCAATGGTATATAAACACTGTTTCATCACAAAACCATCTATGTAGACCATTAAAAGTGAAAATGACACCTAGATGTGTGGGAGTCATAATATTTAAATGCATAAATCTAACACTGAGCACAGGCAGGATACTCTTTTTACAGTTTTAGCTGGAAACTTCCTGTCAGAGGCTGATTGAATAGGAGTATTCCTAAAAGCGTGCTGTCAGCTTTCTCTGCCGAAGAGAGTCCCAAGATAAAAACACCATTCACCACTCATCTCTAACATTAACAAACCTCACTCCCAACCTTTATTCATCAACTCTAGCTGATGGTGTTTGGAAGTTTATTATAAACATACACATTTAGAAGACTGGAGTTAGATCGGTTTAGATAAGTTTTCCATTATCCTGAAAGGAGAGTGTCCATCTAAAGTTGGCTCTGTGGGCCTCCTCATACTCTCTCATTGCTTTCCTAGATGTGCTCTCTTTGTGGACGGTCAGTCATGATGGGTGACAATCATTTTCCATTAGCTGGCGCTATTTTAAAAACTGTTGTCCCTTTAAGTTCATGTGAGTATGAATATGAGTTGAACAAAGTAGATGGTGGAAAGAGTAGGGGGATGTCTTTGCTTCACACCTTTGCAAAAACAGCATTTATTTAGGACTAAACTCCACATTTGCAGACAAATATACAAAGGAAAGGGGGCATTCGGGCAGCACTGAACAGCCATGGTTATGCATTTTACAATACAGTTGGATAAGAGGAATCCAATCTCATGAGTCATAATTAATGGGCATGAGTAGTACTGATAGACATCAGGTGTTAGGCCAAAGAGAAAAGTGACATTTCTCTTTGAGGAGGAGTTAATTGGTTGACAAGAGAATGAAGAAATGAATAAGAATGAAAGAGCAGCGTGTTATGTCAAAGAAAAATAGAGCAAACTCTGTTAAACGCATTGTTCTTTTCAAAAGCCTTTAATCACCCCAGTCCATTTCTAACAGGCCCCTGCCTTTGGTTCAAAACAGTTTTCATTAAAAGGGATCTCTATCCCTACTTTTCTACAAAGATTTCATTTCATGGTGTCATGATGCACCAGCTACTTGAGCTGGTGACGTCAATGGGACAGACAACTGCTTCTGCTTCAAAGGAGCAAGGGAAGCATCTTAGCTATCCACTGCCCGCATCATAAAAAATTACCTTTTCAGCATAAATTGCTTTCCCATCGGTTTGTGAGATAAATTTTAATTGTTTGTTGTCCTCATCATTACAGACAATGAACCAGAAACTATTTGCCACAGAGGAAATCAGTTTGAATAACCTGATAAATTTTGCTGTGCCCGGCTGTAGAAAATCAAATGGAGGAAATGAAGTGTGTTTCCAATTCATCAGCAAGTAGGTTATTTTTAGGCCCTGAGTCCAGGTTGTATCAGGTGGCACATTTCTCTATATGGCTGATTCTGTGGATTACTATAAGTCAAATATCCTGTAAAACCACATGTCCCACGTTGTCAGCCAGATTTAGTCATGTAATATGGCGAGATAATATCCTCCCGAATGAGTCAACCATAGTGTCTACACTAAAATTACTACAAAGATATGAGTTTTTACAAGAAGACATAACTTGTGTCATCGTTGAATTTCTGTCAGTCAAGGCTGATGTTTTGCAACCCGCTGAGGCAAAAACATCAGAGTGATAGCTTCGATTCTGCTTTGCCAGAACACAATGAGTATATGTTCCTGTGTGAGTGAGTGACTGCGTGGCAGCATGTGTACGCATATTCATCATCGCATGTGTGTGTGTGTGTGTGTGTGTGTGTGTGTGTGTGTGTGTGTGTGTGTGTGTGTGTGTGTGTGTGTGTGTGTGTGTGTGTGTGTGTGTGTGTGTGTGTGTGTGTGTGCCACTCTGACAAGTGGCCTCTTTACTCTGCAGGAGTCCTACATTCAGCTCTGTTTCTCTGAAAGCCATGGAGAAACTGTCACAGGAGGAAGAAATGCATAAGCATGCACACTTTTATCAAACCAGTGAGTTGCCCAGAGATAATAAATGCCTTTCTCTGTTCAGTGTAAAAAAAAATAAAAAAATCTATATATATATTTATTATTTATTATATTTACTCGCCAAACGGACAATCTACCTGCATTTGGTGCTTGGCAGGTGTTAATTTTATCACAGATCCATAACAGTATAACTGATACTGATACAACCGATAATTTGTCAGATCTGTGACCAAGCAAATATTGACAGGTATCTTTTAGCCACCCTCTAAATTAAATGCCCTTGTTGGGTCATTATCTTAAGTCGCAAAATGTTTATGCTTAACATAAGAGCAAAGCTTGCAATTATTTGATCCTCACCCAATAATTAATTGATTAAATTTCCCTTCTCCAAACATTCGTTATTATATTGGCCTTTCAGATTCAGATTCAGATCGGCCAGTTTATTCGCTACCATCCACTTGTCATGGGGGATGAAATTAAGCCTTGTTTTGAGAGGATGAAGGCCAGAAAATAGAAATTTATTTGCTCATCAGTCAGTTACTTGAATTCTATTTCTATGGCTCAAACATCAGGGCCTCTTCACTGCCTTGCAATTGCAGGCTGCTTGAGCAAGTATAACCAGTTACCGTGTGTGTGTGTGTGTGTGTGTGTGTGTGTGTGTGTGTGTGTGTGTGTGTGTGTGTGTGTGTGTGTGTGTGTGTGTGTGTGTGTGTGTGTGTGTGTGTGTGTGTGGGTGTGTGTGGGTGTGTGTGTGTGTGTGTGTGTATATATATATATATATGAAGCACTGTCTTCTTCTTAGCCTGTGCTTGCACTCAATGCCAGCCATACACTGTGACCTGCTGTTTGTATTTTTCCCCATCCAGTTAAGAAAGAACAATCAGGCCATTTTGAATGAAAGGTCAGCCCCACCTTCTCGCCCAGATTGGCTCAGCATTAGTTAATCTAACAATTTGGCTGCAAATACCTACATGGTATGCGTCCTAGACTGCTGGACCACACCTATCAGATCTTTGCACTGGGATAATCAAACAAAATTACATGTTTAAATCTGCAAAAAGCATTTTCTTCCACACTCATCAAATCTGATTCTCAAGGCTACATTTTCTACAACGTGTAAGAGAATGCTTGCTCCCTTTTCCATGGACAGATCAACAAGTTCATAAAATCAATAAGACCATAAAATTACCAAGGACATGAGTCATACACACTCTAATTTGTTCTGTGGGGAATTAGCTTCGTCCAGTCATCACTTTTGGTATCGAACACCACATTTAAACTAGCTATTTCAAATGACTTGTATCCAGATAAAGATGCATTTACACCTTCCAAACAGCTGGACAGAATACATCGAAATGCAGAGAAAGCAAATTTCAGTCTATCTTGAGTTCTTCTTGGGTGCATTTACATTTTTTAAGATGAGATCCTTATTCAAGCAACCAGACTCATGAAGTGACTAATGTCACATTCAGATTACGCAATATTTTTCTCTGTTAAGAAGCTGTGTCACTGTGTCAGATTAGGCAATTATAGAGCCACATTAGAGTCAATTCTTGCCGTCTCTTGGTCCAGAGACAGACTACACATCGGCGTCTGACCAATCATCATTTGCTGTCTGTCTCGAGCTGATGTCATCGATAAGGAGCAGACTTATGGGAACGAGAATGTAAACAAATAATGGCGTCTGACCTCTGTGTGATACTGTTTGTCAGGAAAGCCCGTTTAGAGGTGAGTGTGGAGGAGCGCTCGGTGCTCCTATTGGTGAATGTCACAAAACACATCATGGAAGGCAAAAAAAAAAAAAGCTGACATGAGGTGGATAAAAGAATCACTTTCTGTTGCCAAAGCGTCTGTCAGGTTGGGCTGTTATTGGGCTGATATCATACATACGTGTAAGCGGATTTCAGATTCCAGACAAGTTGTACCTGATTCAAAGTACTGCTGAGAGGAGTGCAATGCAAATGAACCCTGGATAATGCAAAGGCAGAGAGCTTTATCCTTACTTGCCTGACATTCCCCCAGAGCCACATCCACGTTCATATCATTGGCCTGTCCATATTGTCACATGAGACTATTAGCATAAACCATGTCAAAGGAAAGCAGTTGCTTCAAGCTACACCTGCAGGGCTGTTTTCTTACTGACTGACTGTATATTGCTGCTGTCTGAGGCTGCCTCTCTGGGTACTTTAACCTTTCAAGCCATCTAGACCCCAGAGGAGCATCTAGCTCTGGGCTCACACCTGCGCTCCAACTGAGAATCAGGACAACAACAGCAGCAGGGGCCCTCAGTCCAAACACACACTCACTGGGACCTTTAACACATACATGTCCACACAAAAGTACATAAACATTCAGATGCCTCCATCCAACTAAAATAAGCCACACTGTGAAGGAGTAGACAGACATCAGACAAAAATGCACACAGCGACCAGCACACAACTGTAACTTCAAATGGCTGGGTGAGGGCTACCCTGCCGCCATCACCATTTTACCACCGCATTTCTTTCTGCACTCTGGAAACAGTGTTGCCATGGCAGCATTGGAAACAGAGAAATTTTTTTCCCCACATTGTCCCACTGGAATTGTATCTACCAAAGCCATTCTTTCTGCCTTCTTCTCTCTGCACCTGTTTTTGCATTTTATTCGGTTATCCAGTGAAATCCTTTATCTCCTGGTGGTGTACTGTAGGTCTCCTGAACCTCTGCAAAGGGAAGAGTGCTAACTTTTAAAACTAAATATTAGGGCTGTCAGTTTAACGCATTAATTAGATTAATTAATTACGCTGCAAATTAACGCGCTATAAAAATTAACGCAATTAATCATGAGTCGCAAGTCAATGCGCAAGCATTTTAAATTTGGCCCTTTGAGTGACCCGTAGGCTGCAGTGGCAGGTTGCATCCTACCTGCGCCACTAGTCAAAAGCAGGGTGACAACAGACAGGGATGCGACACCGGAGAGCGAGGCAAGCCTACTTAGACCTTTGAACGGCAAGTTTATTTATAAAAAGAACAAAGACGGGACTATTAACAAGAACGCAGTGATTTGTACCTTCCGTAAAAAAGAATTTTCCTATCACCGTAGCAGCTCCAGCCTGAATTATCATTTACACGCTACATGTAAACATGTAGTTGCTGCTAGTGCCGCTAGTGCTACCGTGAGCTCACTCCGCCAACCCACACTTGCTGAGTTAGGAAAACGAATGAGCAAAGCCACGACGGAAAAACTGACAAACTCAATCGCAAAGTGGGTTGCTGCTGATTGCAGGCCGATTTCAATCGTGGAAGACGAGGGCCTAAAAGAGGCGTTTCAGATAGCGTCATCTGACCCTAATTTCCAGCTACCGTCGAGAACTACAGTGATGAAAAGAATTCACCAGCTGTAATGTGAATGTCAGTGAATTGTAATGTCCTAGAATTCAAATTCTTCATTTGGGGACCTTTAGCAGATATGAGATTAAAATGCGATTAATTAGATTAATTAATTACAAATCCTGTAATTAATTAGATCAATTTTTTTAATCGCCTGACAGCACTACTAAATATCTGACCACCACTATGGACATGTCAGTCACAGACAATGTGATGCCAATTTGTGAGCTTTATTTTTTCATTCGTTTTAAGTCCAATCAGTAATTCCCATTGCGGCAATTTCACATATTTGTGTCATCTCCTTTTCTCTGCTTGTCTAATTGCTTGACTGAATATATACTGATATACTGTACAGTCCATTTGCCATCTCTCTCATTTTTTTTCCATTTGCATGTTTATATTTTGCACTTGTATGGTTACCCCGTCAATCTGGCATATAATCATTGTGAACAGCCTGTGATTTGAAAAAGACACAGTTGTGTTGCATGTTAAGAGTGCACACTCTAGCTTTCCTGACTCTAGGAGCCCTTATCTCCACTCCCCTGGTTCACAATAATGACTGTAATCTGTTGTTTCTCTTAATAGATGTAGTAGATCTCTATGGTACATGCTATATACTCCTAATACTTAAATCTACTTTCTGAGGTCATACGTATATTTGCGCAATACTACAACGTGTTCTCGGTTCAGCAAGTGCGGCTTCTCTCTCACTTCTCACATCCAAGTACTGTGGAACGTGTGAAATTACTTAGATATTAAGATGACCTGCAAATGTCAAGTTATAAATTCCTTACATATCCTCATGAATTACTGTGAAATAGCTCTTTTGTTGTATATTGTTAAATTTAATGGAATATTCCATTGTTTTTCAACCTTATATCAATGATTTAATGGAAAGCAGCAACAGTCTTCTATGCCTGTACTGTCACTTATTTCTTTTATCTTTATCTGTGAGCTGACACTGAATACCTTAGCTGGTTAGTCAAACATACAGGTAGCTAGAATGAGGCGGCCCCTCAGACAGCACAGACCATGGTGGCGTGCTGTATCAGAACCTGTCCAGCTGGCTAAAGAGAATGGATTAGCATTTACCCAGTATACCCAGCTTATAAATGTTCTTTGGAAACATGAATAACACAGGAGCTAGCTGCTGCTACGTGTGTCTGCAAACTAATGCTTATGCTTGTATTATGTCATCAGCAAGATCATGCTGTTTGTTTTGATGCTAAATGTGGGTAATTAGCTTTTAGCAGTTGCTAATTATTAGGATTAATGTAAGACAGAGCAAACACTTGCTACAACATATTTACTACATTACATTCCGCTGAATTTATGAGACCTCACCATATTTGAAGTGCAAATTGAAAAAGCTTACTCTGGTTCTCAAAAAGAAAGAAGTAATGGGGTTTGTTTGGAGGGTGGTTTTCAAGTCCCGCACTGCTGCATTTTAATCACACTGAAAACAAATTGTGTAAAATGCTGTTGTTTTTCTCTGCTTGCAAGGCAAAAAGCTGTTGGTTGGTATTCTGCACTAACATAAGAGCAGTGCCCGAGAGTAAGGGGAGGCCCAGAGAAGGCGCCGATGTTGTGGAATGATGCTGCAGGGTCAAAGAGAGGCTGGAGGTGATCTCACAGTTCAAGTCATGCATGAACGGCAGTAAAAAGCCACGGGAATGTTTTGTAGGAAGTCTGTGTTTCTTTGTGATGCATAGATGAAGCAGTCTGTAACAGCACAGGCACAAGAATAACAATCAGGGGACTGATTATGAAAGAGACAAGAAATGTGTTCACACACAAAAGTGGGTCCAAGAGACTTTGAGGGCACACTAACAGTCTTACCAACAACGTGTTTTATAGACAACCCAAAAACAGAGTCCCCTGCAATAGCCACCATCCTCTACCTTCCGCACCGGACATAATATTTAACTTGGTGCCTGGTTCTCCAAAGAGTCGAACCTGTAACTTATCTCCTTTTGCCAAAACAAGATTCGCTCACTGTGGACAGAGAGATTCCTGAGACTGAGCAGACGTAGTCTACTGCATGCACGCTCACACATTGACACACACTCACATGTACATTTTCTTCTCTCAGACTGATTAGACAGACGACCGTTTGCTCATCCCCAGCGGAAGGAAGGGTTTTCACACAGCTGAGCCATCGCTCTGCTACAAGGGCCATTCTCAGAAGGCTGCAGAACAATGCTGCTGCTGTGCGTTAATTTTCTCCCTGTGATACCATGATACGAAGTGCTGTTTTTAGTCACTTACGCGTGTGTATGAATACTGATGCACAAGCATTGGGCCTCCGCTAGCTGCCATGTTTCATCTATTAAGATGAAACTGCACCTATCAATATGCAAGCATGTGTGCATACATCATTGAGTATGTAGTTATGCATGTCTGTGCTGTCTATAAGGGTTTAAGGACGAATTCACCTTCCCTGTCGTGGAAAAACAATATTCACACGGACAGATAAACAGGCCTTAAACTTCTGGCAGTTCGGCTTTTAGAGCTATATATTCATGAGTCAATGGCGCATGGTGCCATTACCCCACAACCCAACATGCACCCTCATGAAAATAGAGCCCTTAATCTTTAAGGACAGACTCAGTCATGGGCTGGATGGCTGCCATCCGTAGGAAATGAAAATCTTCTATCATATTAATTAAGACTCATTTTTATCTCAAGTCCACATTATCTGGGAGAGTTAGAGTGTAAATGTCAAATAATAGGGATCATTAGCAGAGAGGAAATGTCAATTTGAGATGAATATCTGTAGTCTGTAATGTATATGTATAGACTGGTTTGCATCAATATGCATCTAATACATTTATGCATGAGATAATCATCGACACCACCCGTCACCAACTGTGTTCTTCTAAAAAATTTATTATTTTAAACTGGATGTTAGTTAACACTACAAATTAATTAACAGTGGATTTTGTTATAATGTGTTTTTCATAAAAGGCATGGTGATCCTGTAAGGCTAGGTCTATTTTTCACGAGCTTTGGTTAGGTTTGCATTACTTCCACTTGGAGTCACAGAAGCTGGATGTTGAAACCATTTATCCTGTTTCAAGCTCTATGTTGACTTGGTAGCTACTTTTCACGTCTTCTCAATTGCACCATGTGGTGTTATGGTGTCACAACATCGATGTGCTACCATAGCAGGTACTTCATTGGTTGTAAAGGTCAGTAAAACAGCAATTTCTAATCCTATCCATGGGTTCATTTTCTTTCTGAGCACAAATGTGGATTTTTTTTTGTAAATCATGAATGCAGATTAGCTGAGGTACTCTGGAACCTGCAAAGGTACCCGCTCAGGTACATATACCCCTGGTGGGAACCACAGCAGAATCCAGAAATAGTGAGGAGTGCACTTCTGTACTGAGTGCAATAATTCTAATGATAGCTTGTATAATGCTCAAAAAAGAAACAACTAAAATATCACCTTTACTCAATTTATGGAGTGACCTACAGGATAACAACGATAATAATACAATCCACAAATTAAGCTTTTCATTCTGAGCAGCACATCAGTGTGATCGTCTCCTTTTTCCCTCATTTCCCTGAGAAAACACACATTTGCTATGCAACAGCTTTAATCCCCAGTCATTTAGTTTCCAGTCAATTTAATACTACCATTTTCGTATTAATGCTTGTTTTTTTTTTTTCCAATACCAGCGGACCCACGCTCATTTAAACAGCCGAAACATAATTCTCAAATGTGCATCTGAGCATGAAAGGCAAGACGTGCCAGTGTGCAAAATGGCCAATCCATGTTGGACATTGATCATCATGAAAATAAATGCTTGTCAAAAACCGGACTGCACTATACCGAATTCTCTCTGTATGTGTGTGAGAGAGTGAGAGATAGTGAGGAATACATGTGTGAAATGTGTGTGTGTTTTTGCAAGCCTGTGTGTCTGCTGCTGGCAAACCCCCCAACAGTATACTTAATGGCTAGAACTAGACAGGATTTCCTTTCAAACACGTTACCCCCATCTCTCGATTTAGATGTTCTAATGTGGTCCAGTGCCTCTCAAAATAAATTAGGATGTTGCTTTGAATCAAAAAGTATTGTGATGTAGTCACACGTTCAAGCATGTGCATTAGATATGATCCCAGCTGAGGGCACAGCTGAGTTTCTGCAAGGATGTCTGAGACCACTATAATTAAGATGGAGCACACAGATAATCAGTCTCTCTGATTATGTTAGTAGTGACTGGCAGTGACCTCACGCTCTCAGACAGGACTGGTCCAAAACAATACCAGGATTCCCAACGCTCATTTAGAATAAAAAAAAAAAAAAGCTGTTCAGTAATTGTCGGCTATGACTGAACAGCTTTTTTGTGTGTGTGCGCGTACCATCATATTTGTTCAAGCCATAATTTTGTTTTCAGTTTTTTTTTTTTATTTGATTGTCTATAATCTAAAGGTCTATACTTGACCATGAAAGACCTTGGAGACAGTAGTTTGATAAATTAATAAAAAAGACCATGAGATGAGGTTGAGAGCTAATCAGTGGACCTTAAATTATGATTATGATTATTATTATTATTATATTTTTTTGTCAAAGGCCTACATTTCCATTGTAGAATATTTAATAAGGACTGCTAACAGCATCTGCTTGTGATTGGTTAACATTTAGATCCAGTAACTGCTTGTTACAGCTGTCAAAACTGGTCAAAAATGACACTCTATTCCTTCTTTTAAAAAAAACCCACATAGGTTTGAACAGTTTAATTTCTATTTTTGAGCATTATGTCCATAAGAGGGTAAACCAATGCAACGAAAAACATACTGTGCTGCTGAATTATTCACATGTTGAACTTGACCTTCATTTCTTTTACAGTCAATGAAAGTGTCATGTGCAGCGTTTCCATTAGAAAACATTGGTGCTGGTCCACGTGTCCGGGAAGATTTTCAATAACTGACTATTGATTATGGACCCCATTTTCCCATGTTTTTGTGTCCAAGTAGCTAATGGAGACAACAGTTGTTGAAACTGGTACATTACTTAGAGAGAGTGCTGCACCCGGCAGCCATGAAACAGGCTTCAATATAGCCCCTCCAGGCATTCGTGCACTGTAAATATACATCCACTGAAAGCGTTTTCCACTGACCAGTTATTCTTCTAAGATTTAAATATGTTGTACTTCAACTGATTTTCCCGGAATAAAAACATTGATCTCAGATTTTGTGACTCCTGTCCGTCATGCATTTATTCAATTCATCCATATATTTATTTTCACAATCAAATGAAAAATGTGATTATATATTCGAATTTAGAATATTCGTTGACGGCTCCAGTACTTATTAGTCACTTTAGATGAAACAGTTGCAGATCTTCAGTCAAGTAACTGAAGTTTGCAACTGCATGCTTGGATCCCACAGCTTCGGTGGGCATTTTCAAGAAGTCAACATCGCCACAAATCACTAAGATTGTTTTCAGTGATCTCTGTCCTGCTGTTGGCTTGAGGTGCAGTGATGTTGACTTCTTTGTCTTGCGTCGTGCTGAATTGCATCCTGTTATGCCGTCAAGACCAGTTCTTCATGAAACTGTGACATTTTAATGCTATAAAAAAAATTTTTAGCAGAGGACCACTGCCCCTCTTCTGTCTGCAGTCAAAAAAAAAAAAAAATACCAATTTTGTCTCACTTCCCTTGAGGTGGCTCCCTCATTTTGTTGTCACTGCTGTCCTGTATTTATCACCTCTTTCTCCTGTCTCTCACACCCACTCTTTTCTCCTACTTCTCTCCGACCAGCATCTTCCAGATTGTTGTCATGTGAAAATGATGTGATATGGATTTGATGGCTTCTCTGTGCTGCATCTCAGGCAGCATTTTTCTCTCAGACTGCATGTAAAATCCCACCTCATTTGCCAAGACTGGCAGAGCCGAAGCCAAATGTGGCCATAACTCTACACTGTGAAAGATTTAGGGGGATATGCTTGTAGAACATGGCAGAAATGGAGTAAAATAAGAAGCATGTTTCATTAGTGAAAATAAGAATAGTTTTTGTTATCTTAGAACAAGCTCTATCTACCTACAAAGGGAAGGGTGAGGCAAAAGGTTTTCAGTTGGTTGCAATCTCCAACCTCACTGCTAGATACCACTAAACTCAAAAAACTGGACCTTCAAGTGTCTGTATCCTGGAACTAAACATAACTTATTGATCGGCGGAGCTTGTTGGGGGCACTGCACAGCCTGGGAGTAAGTGCTGCTCAAAATGGTCAAGTCAGAGCAAACTTATAGTACATGAGTACATTTCTCACGGGAGAGTAAGAGCAAGAGCTCACACATGAAATCACCTGAAGGCTGAAAAGAAGGGGGGTCGACGGGAGACGGACATCTTCTTCGGCCCCTCCAGTAATTTGCAATCATAGAAATGCAAGAATTACCACAAATTCCACTGGTCATTGCAATTTTGCTTCATCCCTGCAGTACATCTGCATAAAAATGTGTACCTGGATGAATGTTTGCCATTCAAATCCATTTCTCGCAAGAAATACATAGCTTTCTGTTTGTATATTGCTATTATAATGTAACAGATTACAGCATTGATTTAGCAGATTTTAGACATTTTACGATAAATCACAGATTCTGCTGATTCCATTACTGCCAACCATTGTCCAAAATGTGTTTTTCCTTCTTTCCAGGCAGCTCTGTGTTCAAACTAGAGTGGTCTGACAAACAACTTGCAGAGAACTGGAAATTAAGTGAAGTTATGTCTGCTTTCACTGCAGTCAGAGCCATGTTATTCCTTTGTTGGTTGACAGACTTAAGATTGATTCAGAAAACCAGCAGACACAATGCTTACTTTGATGAATTACTGAAATCAAGCCAGTTTCAAGTCTGTGATTTTCACAATGTTCTAAAATGAACAGAAACCAAGAGAGGAAAATAGGAAAGACACAATGAAAAATCGGAAACTCTGCAGTAAGCTTTGGAAATGGTTGCCGCTAATTTAAAGGAAATGCAATTAAAATAAATGAGATAAATTATATCACTGCTACAACATTTCAAGCTCATTTTCCTCTCACTGGAACTAATTAAATCTCATGAATGAAATCAAGTTTAATTTTAAACGCTTGTGCCTGTTTAATTGTAAAGTAAAATGTGAAATGTTGCACAATGCGCTGCAGCTCTTGAAACAAAGAAACACTGGAAATGTCATCATTATGTCAACTACCTAAAGACTCCATGGTGGCCTTGAGTCCCTGATTGGTCTGACTCTGTTCAAATCACCATCTTCAAATCATCACATGTAACTGTCTCTGTGAGTTTTCTTAGTCGGTGGCAAACTCTAATAATCTCTTCATTATCACAGTTAGCAAAAATGTCATTATATCATGGGCTACCTTTGCAGTTAAAGGATGTGGTCTGCTATGACAGGGAGGGGGTGTGACTGTACACAGCTTTATGGAAGAGCCCTTCTAAGTCCACACAAGCAGGTTCATCAGCTCAATTCTGTCAAAATGTAATTACTCATGCATATGAGTTAGGAGACCATGCAATGTAAAGTGAAATTACACTGAGGATATATCCTCCTACAGGGCTCCACACGCACATCAAATTTAATTGGCTGATTGGAGGCTGAACCTCCGTGCACACTCATCGGGCAGCTGCATGATTTCCACTGAAGGCTGTCACCTCGCCTGTCCTACGCAGCAGCTGAATTCCTCTACATTCTTGTGTAGAGACATAGATTAAACCGAAGACATCCACTCTTAGAGGCAGCGCCAGTGACCCTGTTAGGCTGTAAACACACTTCTGCCAATGTAGACAATTACATCATTTGTTCCATGTGGAGTTGTTATTAAGCAGCGAAGCACTGGCGTTCATGAAAAAGTATTGTGACAGGGATTACAGGCCGATGGGCTGGTGGCAGGCAAAAGAATATACAAAAGAAGACGACAGACACTGTGTCGCCTGTGGGAAGGGGAATATTTCATCCCATAAGAGTTGGCTCATCTCCCCGTGGGCACTTGTTGCCATAGCAACGGGAGCTGGGAGTTCCGTCAGGGTGGTGTGGTCAGCGGTACAGGATCGCGGGACATGAAAGGGGCGAGCGAGGGGTGTGCAACCTTGCTGCCATCATTCATCAAACCCGTTTCCTCCACACTTCAACTCAGGCCTCCTCGCCCTTGACTGCGAGCCCGAGAGACCCCCACCCTTCATGCATTCATTCATACCTGGATCACACATTGATTTTCTTCCGGAGCAGGGAAAAATCAACCCAATCAAAGCGTGTGGAATTATTTACCAGTTCAATAGTGACTTTACTGAATAATGATTGAGTATGTTCTTTAGTGTCTGGAGAACTTACTCAGACACTGGCCTACATTCATTTATTTTAATTTCAACTGCATTCATGAGCACAAAAAACACTTTCACCCACCAGATCTGAGCTCATCTCACCTTTTGTCTATTTATTATTCCATCCGAAGGCACATTTCCAGTGATTTCCCATTTCCTGCCTCACATAAACACACATTTTTCATCCTGACACGCTCTCTTATAACACACTAGGTCTCAAATGTGCACAGTACACCATCTGTCCTGTCCTTTCTCAGTCTCCTCTCCTTACTCTATTAGGCTGACTATTCAAATCAGCAGTCTGATAGACCACCTCCTCACCCACTGTGCATCCTCCATGGTTGGAGCTCTGACACCTGAAAGAGCAGCTGCAGTGAACCTTGACATTCAGCTTCACTGGGGGTCTCGCAAGACACTTAAGTGGAGTGTTGTGGAAACACAGAGCGGTGATGGGTAGCTTGCCATCATGACCGCTGTGTTCCCCATTCATACGGTGATGGTGTGATTCCTCTCTCTGTGTTGACATAAGACTGATATCTTACGGGCAGAAAGACCCCTAATCCTCCACAACAAGGGAACAGATTTCAGTGTGTGTGTGTGTGTGTGTGTGTGTGTGTGTGTGTGTGTGTGTGTGTGTGTGTGTGTGTGTGTGTGTGTGTGTGTGTGTGTGTGTGTGTGTGTGTGTGTGTGTGTGTGTGTGTGTGTGCGCGCAAACATGTGGACATTCGATGCACACTCATGTGAGCACTTTGGATGTTTTTCCAGGTGTCTGTGGAGACTCACTCTTGACAGTGGCAGTCCTGGTGCAGTTGTAGAGAATAGCCAGCTCTCCAAACACCTTTCCTGGCCCCATGGTGCAAAGCTTCAGGCTCTCCTTCGTCACCTCCACCTTCCCGTCTGAAACACGCACACATATACAGGTACACCATCAGGCATAATGCTATTCAAATGGCACATTTATTTTCCTGCTTGATTACCCAAGTGTGGAAGTCCTCGAGTGCATTTGAAATGTGCAGCAAACAAAGTTTTAGTGATGAAATGGAGTGGATGATAGGTGTCTGAGGGCTTTTGCTTCATTTTTGGAGGCACCCAACCAGAGTGCTCTTGACTCACTGGGCTGGAAAAAAAATAAGATTATTTTGCAATGTGGAGTTTCCAAGGGCTACTGGCCTCCTACCAAGGCCTGTGTGTGGCCCTGTTAAATGCAGCAGTCGCAACATGAGAAAAATATACTTAAAGCTTAACACTCCATAACTCACACAGCATGGTATGCCTTTAAGGTGAGGATGTGTAAATCAATATACTGCATGTGAAAATATGTTAGCCGGACTGAGGAATTCACCAAGAATGATAACACAGTGACCATCCAGATCTGTAAACATATTTTTGTGTTGAAAAAGCTTTACCTTCATATGAAGAGCAATGATTAAGGAACAATCAGCTGCTTTTAACTTCAATAACAGTAGGTTTTTGCCAACAAAACCCATGCTTAAGAAGCAATAAACAACGCTCAACAATGCAGATCTGCTCATGAAGCGAGCTGATTGGTTGATCTAACATCCTGTCGGCAAGTTTTCTTTCAACGTCTGGTTAAACGTCTTTAGACTGTGGTTTGCTAAACGTAACACTGCTTCCTAGTGCTACGTTATTTTATGTTATGCCCCCCGTGTCTGAACCACCTGTGTGCGTTCGCTTACATGCGGCCCAGAGAAGCGTAATTTCATCTTAAAGCAAGTAGCCACTTCTCTTCTTTAACACTGGAAGAGGCTCTTTGCCTGTGTGAATGGGGGATGGCTGCTGCCACCGTGTAAAGACAAGCCTCATCAAGCATGCATGCTTTCCTGGAAACCCAGCATTCCAGTGAGACCATAACTGATTCACTGAGAGCAAAAACCCAAAGAAAACATTTAAAGTCGGCACTAGACTGCTGATGAAATTTGGAAAGGCGATAAAAGCCGGCGAGTCACCCGCAGAGGAAACAGTTTGACATGTTATCTTGTTAGAGAAGGCCGTGAACGCTTTTGACAAAATGCCTCCAAAAAACTCACCATGTTTCAGGACAAATTCTTTCCTCTACGCTGTAGTTTTTCCACCATACTGGAACTATAGTGCACCTTGGTTTTTTACCATGGTGAACAATGAAGTATTTATTAACGCCCAGCATGACACCCTGCACACAGAGAACGTTCAGCTCTTAAAGTGTGTCACCATCTCACTGTGTCGACTTCCCTGTTGTTTTCACTGCCTCTGTTTAATGGCCTTTTTTGTGTCAGAGCTTCCCGTCATGGTCTCTACATTATTCCAATCAAATTAAGAAACTGCTAACTAAAATGTCTCGTCCTTAAAAAGCTGTTTCCACATTTTTAACAGCGCTCTTTCATTATTATCCGCTTCAATATTCATAAGAGCTTTCTTAGATTGATTGGCAAACACGTAACAATGGTAAATAATCCCCGCCGACTTTCAGAGACTTGTGAAGTCTGAACCTGCTAGACAATAACTATTCTTCAGAAATTTGGTACATAGAAAAAATATGAAAGCACTCTTGTAGTGTCTTATATTCCTCCCACTTTTTTCTTCTCCACCCAATTAAGCTCGTGTTTGTCGCTTTAATAAATGACTTCTTGTGAATTTCTCCCAGAAAGACAGAACCCCTGCTTGTTTACAAGAGTAATTGTAAAACGTTTCATGAATTGAGTATAGCTGAAATCATTTTTGTAGTGCCAGTCTAGCCTTTGAAAATCTATAAACACTATAATTAGTGAGTTCAATTCGCTGCAAGATTTAAGTCGAGAGAATGGCCATTGAGAATCGATTGAGCACAATAAGTATGTGCCAGGCTAATCAGTGAACTGTGAGGGGTGCTGACATGATCTTTCAAAACTCCTGAGCTGTTTCATGAACTGTTAAACCTGCCTGTCATAGGTAAGAGAGAATGGATGATGAATACTTTAGACAAAAATTGCCAATGATTTAGCAACAGCTCATTTTTCCAGTTCAGAGACTGCAAGCGAGGACCAAAGACAGCTCTGTGTCTTTGTTGCCTTTATCTAATCAGGTGTAGAAAAGGTTCATGTTGATCATTAAGTGAAAGGGGGGAAGTGTCTATCATCAATAGTGCACCCCATTTGAGGTGCCTATTGAGCCCTGTGATAACACATTACTGTTGTTGGGAGGCTTTGATCCATCATCAAAAGGGTAGCAACATGGACTTCCAGTTGGAAGAAACTCTGCATATTTCTAAATGTACAGATAGAAATAGGTTCAATATGTGCCCATATGACGTGTGCTTTTCAAAAGCACACACAACACAGCGCTTCATTAAGTCCAATGCTATGTCTGTGCTTTAATAACTGCAGTGCCTTGTGGATGGGTTCATGAGGGGACAAAGACAGCCACACATCAGGTAACAAAACCTTTTTGCTTGACTGTGGACAAAGCTTATAATTTCCTGTGGATAGCCTTGTTATTAATTCCCGACAAAGGTGAGTAGTCTGAGCACAGTGCTTGTTTTGGACAAGTCACTGACTGCAGGCTGTGAGGGAGCTGCTAGGAAATTAAGTAATCTAGTTATGCAATTATGTGAATTCCACAAATGGTATTTTTGAAAGAAAACTTGTTATTCAAGAGTTCACATGAATCAATTCACACACTGATGGTCCAGCTCATTTCTTGTTTTTGTCTCTAGTCCTGCTTTATCACACTCCAAATTCACCTTTCATATGCAGGTGCCATTCAAATCTGACAACACAACAGGCAAATAGATGTCTATTAGATTGTCTCATTGCGCCATCGCTCTGATAGCAAAGTAGAGCCATTTAGCAGCTGTCGACTGTTCTTGTCTAAAGACAAATTAAAAATGTGATCCGAGGAAGAACTGAAAAATTGAAAATCCATGAAATGCCGCATGAATAATGTTAACTGTGTTTTCACTGTCAGTGTGTCACAGCATGTCTTCTCCCCTGAGGTGGTGTAGCTGTGTTAATGACTGATCATTTGAATGCACTCAGCAATGTGCTCCAGGGCATCAGGACAGACTTTCCTCTGGCTCAAGATCCAATGTGATTCTGGCTGCGTTCCAAATCAAAAAGCTGCTGTCTTTGGGTTGATTTTATCTCACACTGGTGCTGGAGACTTCACAGATGAGAAGCAACATGAATGTTCCCCTGCTCAGCCTCGAACAGGAGTGACAAATCTGACCAAAATATCAGATATTTTCTATTAAGATATCTGTCTTTAGACAAAACCTGATGGCTACGAGTAACACATTAGATCCAAGAGAAAAGCCTTTTTGTAATGGCTACTCAAATGTGCCTCTGTGAGCAGCATGTGACACAAGGCTCTTTATCCCCCCCCCAATAAACTTGGAGATAAGGACATCTGTTAACTTCCACGTGGAGTCTTTCACACTGAGGCCATTAGACTGTGTCTATAAATAAAGCTCAGTTTCAGGGTCAAGATACTGTTTAATTCGTTATCCTCTTCTTTCATTTTCTTATGTTTTTCAAGCAGCACAAAAAGGACATCAAGAAACAGGATGTGGGGGAGTTCAAATCCCCTTGAGAATAACAAACCACCACCATCCCATCCTGACAGGCCTTGCTCTTCCGCCACTGCTCAGGGGTCAGATTACTCCATCCTATCCCAATGCATTAGAGCACTGTATACCAGATCAAGCAGAACCTTGTTTCATCCTCCCAACGGCCAGAAAACAGGGTTGTTACCACTGAAGGTTTTAAGTGGTACAATGCTGAATTGGACAGCTCAGCATCAATATGTGTGTGATAAAAACATCCACGTCTGACAGTTTGAATGCAGTTTTGAATGCTTTTGTGGAGGAAAAGCCATGAGAGAAACTGAGTGTTGGATCTATTCAACAGGGACTGAAATGGGTTTAGAAAATCCCAGGGTTTAAAAATCACCATGCTCTTTATTTCTTAAAAAAAAACAAGTTTGAAAGATTTCGTGAATTGCAGTTCATTCAAAGTTTGACCGAGAAAGGCCTGAAATGATAGCGTTTGATAGCTCTGAGCTGTAATTTCTGTTTTGACGTTGTTTTTCAAAGAGCACAATGTGACCTCTGCAAAAAAAAAAAACCCGACACTTTCAGCAGAGCAAGCATTTATAGCTGCCCTGTTCTGAAAAATGAGACACATGAATCAACGCAGACATCAGAAAATGAAAAATAAAATACTGATCAAGATAAATGGGGTGCTCTACTTGACGTTCAATGAAAAGGTATTATAAGGGCTAGGCGTTTGGGTAATTGACAGCAGACCTCATTAAATTAATCAAAAACGTTAAGTTGCTCTGAAGCAGCATTCAGATGCAAGTCATGCATTATTTTTCTCTCCGGTTAAAAACAAAATAAATCTTAGACTGTAAGAAAATCCAGGTGTGGGCTGAAGTCAGCAGCAAGGACAAACCCGAGGAGAGAGGCAGAGAGTAAAAGCACTGTTATTAATCAGGGAGGAACTCAGAACGGGAACACAGTAAGTTCAGAGCAGTGGAAGTGACAAACACTGACTTGTTTCAGAGAGTCCCTGTTTGTATCACTGCGGGCTGCAATAATACAAGCAGCAGGGTGATGGGCAGACAGCGGACTTTGACTGAAACGTGTTGTCGTTGACTTGTGAAATGCAAATGTTAAGATATTTTCAGCCAGTGAGTGGCTATTTTCTGCGCCTGCCTTCTGGCAACAACGGTGTTCTGTGTTTTGAATGGGCAGCAGCAGGGTGCAACTGTGCCGTCACGCCTAACAGCTACATCCAGTCCTCCTGTACCAGGCGCTACAGGCGGCTGCTGTCCACTTACTTCAATCACACCATGATGTTGCTAAATAGAGCCTGTTGTAGCTTGAAGTACAGAGAGTTGTTAGCAGTATAGCACAGTTAATGCAGCAATTTTAGCTCACTAATGTCATAGTTTATTGGGCCTGACTGGATAATCAAACTCCTCACTGATATAAAAGGGGAGGACAAAGTAATAGGAACACCTGTCTGTATATTGCAACACAGTTCAACAGCACCACAAACTGCAGCCTCCAAAATTAAAAACTGAACAGCCTTTATGAAGGCATGAATTGTTGCAGATTGTTATATAAGACTGCATTAGTTTTAGCCAGGTGTACCTAATAAGCTGAGTGTTTTAAAGCAACACCAGCTTCAACATTTGATTATCCAATAAAAGTTGATTTTAGTTAGCTACAATTGCTGCATTAATTGTAAATGATAATGATGTGTTTTACACAGCGTCCCAAATTTTTTTGGAATCTGCCTGTGAACATACAGCCAGCTGGACATTTGCCCTGCATCCTCCGTCCTTGTTTCACAGAGCCGCACGTTTGCATCATATGCTTGTTGACTGTCAACAGACCCGTGGAGTCGTCTGCGTAGCCCTCTGCAGTTTCAGGAATCTCACCAGCTGAAGGTGGAGGAAGCTCACTCTTGTTTTGGTGTCTTTCCATGAAACACCGGTGCTACCGCTGCTTTTAAATCGACAAGAACAGGTAGTTTTGTATGTGCGCGCTGCTCCGAGGGTTGAATCTAAGTACAAACTAGCTGACGTCAAACACTCCTCTTCAACGTATGCCATTTTTATAACAGGAACAAAAAAAAAAAAGGAAAGGCAAAAAGCAGGGAGAGGGCGAGATAAGTGAGGTGAGAAATGTAAGAAGAAAGCGACAGAGAGGAGAAAAGAAACAGAGGGACAGCGGGGGAGAAAGACGAGGAAGGACACCTGATGCTATAGGTGAGCACTGCCGAGCATCACATCATTTGAGATGAGAGCACTCCAGATCTTTTTCAGCTGAACTGAGGCATGCTCACACAGAGCGCCCCGCTATCTGCACAGTGAAAAATTACACCGCAGTTTTTCACAAGTGCAGCATGAGACGAAACTGTGTGTTGTCAACTGGATACGGAGGACGGCTGGTTTCATCCTTTTTACATCATTTTGCCTTGGAGACATGAACTCGGCAAGAATATACTGTAGTGCCATATGTCTGTCTTTTAGAGCCTTTCAGCCTCACTCTGAAGATTACTTTCATTCATTGGGAGTAATCGGACACATGAGGTGAGACACGACAGCCATAATCCCTTGTCTGAGATCCCTCTTCTGTCTGTGTTTTCATTAAAACATAATAATGCCTGGTTTCATCCCTGCGACTGGCATCAAACTCAGCTTACAGCTCCTGTGTTGACAAGGTGATTGATAGCCTGAGCAGGGGGCAGTGAAAATGCTCATTTTGCATTCACAGACCAAATCACAGTATTGTAATTAGCAGTTAGCGTCCATGCCATGCACACATACTCTAGCTTTTCTTTTATGCAGGCCAGACTTAATTAGACAGCTTAAAAATCAGAATGCAGATTAATATGGCGACTTAAGTACAACAGTAATGGGTTTCTCTCATCGCCACAGCCTGCTCTCATTTCAGTAGCCTGCTGTATCACCACAGGAAGGCCTTTACAGGGAAACTTAGATTGAGAGTGTCAGGGACACGAATACACACAGAAACATAAACACGCAGTGTTTACGTACACATATACACAGCAAGACTACAGCCACGCTAGTGTCTGCTCCGTAAGCCTGCAATTAGGCACCGCTTTGAGCTAAATACTAATATGCTGATGTTTTTAGGTGACCATCTTTGGTCACCTCTGCATCTTTAGCGTGTTAGCATTGACATGTTTGACCTACTGATGGCGCTACAGGAAGTTGGAGGATCACCAATGTCAATATACTTCATGCCGAGGGGGACATGAGGGTCTGTACCAAATGTCATAGCAATCCTTCCAATAGTTGCTAAGATGTTTTAGTCTAAACCAAATGGTGCACCGACCGACAGACCAACATTGCCATCCATGTTCTATATCGTCACTGTGGGCTCAAAACATTATTATAACACTATTTTTTCTTCGATAATGTCAGTAAATGCTCTGTCATCAAGCTTGAAACGAGGCTGTTTTTCTGAGTTGTGGAAAAGTTGAGATAATTAAGATGTGCTCCTAATGTACACATGCATATACGTATCTGTGTATGTGTTCACCGCCACTCTACACACACACAAAGTCAGTGATTTGTGCTTTTGCTCCAACAAAAAAGTGTGAGAATTCCCATGCTGGGGTTGAGAGTATTTGGCGGAGGCAATCAAAGTTCAAAAAGAGATCAAAGAGATGAATTTTAACTCAATGAAAAGTCTGCAGTGAGAGAAGAAAAACGTAAAAGAAAATCTTATCTTGAACCTTGACTTCAGTGGCATTGATTGATGAAAGTGGCCTTTCTGAGCTCGATGTATTCGAGTATGTAAGTACCAATAAAAGCCAAGAATACTGATCAGCCTTCCAGACTGGGCCCTGCCGTACTGTCTTCAGATAACAAAGTTGTTTGGAGCCTGTGCCTGCTATATTTTCTTTATTTCTGCAGCTATTTCACGCATATGTATATACAGTACGTGTGTGTGTGTGTGCTGTGCATGAGCTAGTCTTAAGGGTGAAGGCAGGGATTTGTCCGTCACTGTAGCAGAGCAGATTACTCGCGCCCTATCTTGTATCCTCAAGTCTGAACCTCGGCAAACACAGAGCTTATCCAGTCACAGCAGACTCTCAGCATTTCTGCAAGTCTATGGCCACCACCTCCTGACACACACACACACACACACACACACATACACAGCAGCAGGCATACAATACAGTATGGTTTATACCTGCCTAAGTCAAAGCAAAGAAATATTTGCATAATATTGGGCTCATATGATGCTCGTGAGCTCTTTTTTGTCACTGTCTGCCTTTGCTTCCTCCTCCTCCTCCTCTCCACTACTGTCTCACATACACCAGCACACACACACACACACACACACACACACACATACTGCTTTCATCCTCTTTCCAGATGAAGAACTCTCACAAAGGGGATAAAGGCTCAGGGATCATTCACAAATTACTCATTAATTCTTGCTCTGAGGTGTATTCATCAGCCTCTGAGGAGTAAAAGTGGGGATCAATTCCTATACTAGGGTTCAGGGGAGAAAAACAAAGGCCATCTCATACTTATCAGAGAAGAAGAAAAGACGTTGAAAGGGGCTGAATGGGAAAGAAAGGCAGAGGATATAAAGAGAAACAAGCATAATGAAATGGACAGATGGGTGAAGAGCAACAAAGGAATGAGACTGTAGACGGAAAGAAGTGATGAGCGAGTGGAGAAGAGATAGTGACAAAAGGACAGATTGGGGTCAAAGTCAGCAAAATGTGAGGAGGAGCAATGGAGGGAAGCGTGCATGCCTCTGGTCTCGTGTTTCAGCATTTTGAATCGATAACTTACACCTGTGTGTGCGTGCGTGTGTGCTGGCAAAGAGAAAGTGACAAAGGGAACAACTTGGAGGTAGGAAGGGCAAATGAGAAAAGACACTTGCCAGAAAGAGTATTTCACTTAGTGTTCAGGGCAGATGGTGCACCACTCAACGCAGGTGAGATTATTAGTCTGCAACACACACACACACACACTCCATTTGCACATAAATGGAACATTAGCTGAAGTTATATTCTTCTAAATGTGTGTCACATCATTAGGCTATTATAGGTGAGCAGGTGGATGTTTACCCACCTCCTTGAGAATCAATAGGCTGACTTCGCTGTAGTGTATATAAACTCTACTTCTTCCTTTCCGTGCTTCTTTGCTCATCTTTCTCTGAATCTCTTTTTGTTGCTGTTATTTAAAAAAAATCCATCTCTGGCGATATATGCTTTGCATCTGGTTCATTCACCGTTACGATGCCGCTTTAAATGAGAAATCAAGTCACAATTTGTGAGCATGTACAAACATTTTTCTGCAGACTCCTTCACAGTAATCAATTTTTCATGCCTGGTGCATCAACAGTGCCGTCAGTCAAGCAAATGAAAGGAATCACACACACACATACGTACATACTCTAGGTGTACTTATTTCTTATAGGTGCATGTCAATTCATATATATCTTTCAGACAAAAATATCATTACATATTTCATTTAATAACATGCAACTTTGTCAATGTACTTTCTCTGCACTTGTGGACAAATACAGGGCTAACACCTGATCCTGGCGGTTGCTTCTCATGTGTGTATGTGTGTGAGATAACAGGGACAGTGTTTAAATGTCATTCCAATTACAGACCCCTCACCTTTTCCCCAGATGACACCTTAATAAACCGGCTCCATAACTCTAATGAGGCTCCAGCAGGAGCCTCTTCAGGGTTATCATAACAGCTGATAGCTTTGAAGAAGGCCAGCTTCAGGTGACTCGGTCCCATGGTAATAATGGCACTGCATTGCCATGTTACATAAGTGAGTACATACATACACACGCATACAGAGTCATTCATTATACATTTGATTTTAGTCCCAAATAGCTAAAATTGAGTTCCCTATGACCCCTTTTCAGTGGCAGTGGTGAGTGTGAGCTTCAGCAGCAAGTTAGGGTTCATTATTAACTGAGAATTGGCAGCTGTACAGCGCAGAGAAATACAACAGGCAGCAGTTCTAGTACTGAATGTTGGCTACATGCTGTATTCTCCGGGGCCAATCTGTAAGCTTCAACATTTTACTTTGCTGAGCTGCATTAGTTAAGTTGCCAGGCAACAATGCAGGGCAGTGGGTTTGTGCACTCACGTTCCTGGAGCCCGATGCGTTTTCTATTTTCATATCAACTTATTAATATGCGAATATATCATAATAATTACAAAGATCAGCCGATAATTTATAAACAGCAGTGGCTGCGGTGCTTTGAGTAGCAGTAATAATGATACCACTTCTAATTTGCTTTACATATGGTGTCCTTTCATACCTCTGACACTGAGTCACACTCAGGTCCCCCCGTTGATTACATCTCTACACTCTGCTCAAGATGAGCGAGGAGCCAATCTCCCTTTATCCTGCCTCATTGGCCAGTGAGCACACAGGGGCTCCAGCCTATAGCATAGAGAGCAGATCATTCCAGACACATTCATTCATTTTCTCTCTTTCAGATTCTTTCGGAAACTGATCAGCTGGTAGACTGGTTGGTCTTTTGGGCAGGCGATTGTTTTTTGCTGATTTTTGCTGATGAACAAATAGACTTCACACCAAACGCGCCTAATGAGGATAAAAACAAACAAGACAGTGAACGTTGAGCTCTGGAGATCAGCTTTCATGTCAGGTTTTAATAAGTCAGCCTGTAAGGTAGAGCAAGGTGACAGAGAGGTGATAAGGTGCTAGTCGAAGCTAAGGAGGATTATCACAGGATAAAATATGCCATGAAATGATATGTAAACAGACACCTGTGCCCCTCATTTCCCTATGTTGTTCATATTTGATTAGAGATACATGCAAACAGATCAGTGTTTGATGCCACACACAATCATGTTTGCTAAATATCTTGAGTGCCATATCATAAAAAAAACATCAGACACTCCCCTTGCACAGAGAAGTATTGAGCCACAGTGGGTAAACATTGCTATTCATTGTTATTCAGAGGTCTGTCTCAGTAAAAGCAGCAGGAAAAGGAAAATAACTGGAGGAGCGGTTCAGCGTGAGCCTGAAAACAGCGCATTGTTCCTTTCTGTCATTCACACATTAAAGGATGCCATTTATGCCTCACTTCAAACTTCAAGTCTTCTTGGAGAGCTCTGTCAGAATATTATGTTTGCCTTGGCTAACGCAAGGTCAGATAAAATAATTGGGACTCTATCCAATTTATGTTGAGAAAATGTCAAATCCTGGATGTATTCTCAAATCCCCTGAACACCTTCGCCTGAATAAAACGCTCTACAGTGCATCAATGGCTGCATTGAACAGGGTAGCCTGTCAAAGGAACTGTCAATGTACTGCGAGCACTTGGGGTTTAGAGTCGACTCAGATTGCAACTCTTTCTCCTCACTTTTCCATCTGCCCTCCCTGCACACTTAGTAAAACTGATAAAATATATAGTAAGGGCAGAAAGCTAGTTCTCCCTAAAAGATAACAAATAGAAGAAAATACATAATTCAGAATCAATATCACGTATGCCTGCATCCCCCGGCAAGGCTTTTTTTTTTTCTTTGAATGCACCTGATTCTCATACAGGATGGAAGATACCGACTGTTAAGTGAATTTTCAAATATGAATGCAAAGTTAGCAACGAGAAATCTAGTCCGGGGAGCCGCCTAACACATGCTGTCATCACGATGAAGTCGTCAGAGAGGAGAAAGCTCGTTATCCAAACTGTAGCTTTATGCAAACGCACGCAGCCCAGATTTTTACGCTACAACCATTTCAAGAGTTATATCTAAACATAGCAAGAGCTGAAACAATTAGTCAAATAATCACTCAATCTGGAACGATATGTCAACTTGGGAAGTTGGAAACTGTGGTCGACATGCCTCACTATTTCCTTACAGCTCGTAGACCAGAGGAGCGATTGATTCATTGACGAAAGAGTTGGCAGTGAAACAGTAATGAAAATAAATGTTACTTGCAGCCCTAAATGCAACATTTTTTAACCTTCCACCTGGAGCTAACCTTCAGACTTGACAGGTTCAAATATGAGCTTGAACTGTTTTACTGTGAGTAATGTTTAAGCTGCCCAGCTGACAGGTGCAACGATCACCTTTTTCACTGCATATGAGACTAAACCGATCATGTGTTCTTAATAGGTTTGAATGTTGGCATAGGGCCAGTATTCACTGTGTTCATCATCATATCTCTACTCTCAAAGCTAAGGATTTCCTCTGTTACACCTTTAACAAGCTTACCGTAACACTGTTAACCTGTTCCTAGAGGACACGTAAGCTACATATTTGTATTAGTATCCACATTTTATTAGATTAAGTTGAACGATTACTATGAAGGAAATTGTGAGGCTTTTACTGTCAAGGAAGTTCTTGATAGTAATTGGATGTGATTATACTAGTTATCATCATTAGCCACCTGTACGGGTCTTCCCGGATGATGCAGCCAATCAAAAATCCTCTCTCATCTCCATGGAAACGTGAGCCTTTATCTCAGTCGCAATCAGTATTTTAAAGAGGGGCCGGTGTCAGTTACAGCCCAGTGGATGCGACCAAAATACAACAAACATTCATTATTGCAGCTACTGCCAAGCAGGCAGCCTCATCATAGCAGCAAGCCAGTGCCAGGATCCACTGTTTTGTCTGATGTTTAATTATCAGCTCCAATCTGCAACAAAAGCTATCTACTCTGAAGCTGTTTAAACAGGGGGGCTGTGATTTTCTCTGATATCAGTCTAGACTCATGGACAATAAGTTCCACATATGCTCTCATATTTAAAAAAAAAAATTATATTTGAAGTGAGATCAATGATATAATGCACTGTTATCCTTGTTTTTGTATCACTGTGGTTTGACTGCACTTCATATGGTCACATGATGCATGATAAACGCTGTCAGCCCCATGGCACAATGTTAATGATTAGCCTGGCATGTCTCAGTATGAGTACAGCCTGAGCAGTGAACACTTCATTTGCGAGGAAAATGATGTACAGTGTGTGTTTGACATGGCATGGCGCAGTCAGACGTGCTGTCAGCATGGATTAAAAAGTCACAGACTGTGCTGGGCTTTCACAGTCCTTGGTACAAAGTCGTCGCTCCTTGGGCTAATGCTTTTAACATTTGCTTTTTATGCAAAACAAGTCAAGGCCGGAGACATTTAGAGCGAAAACTGCAGGCAAGGGACAGGCTGAGACGCGAGACGAACAGAGAGTGGAGGAGACAAGAGTTTGGGGCAGCAAAAGAGAGCTGATGATGTTCACTGAAGATAAATATGTTAAACCTGCCTTGAGGATTTGAAAATGGGAAATAATTAACCGCACATTTGATTTTGGTGGCATATGACCACTGTTGAATTGAAGCCATATTTCCACTCAGGCTACAGCTCTTCCTCCATCACTGTCGGACAGGAAATCACAAAGCCCCTCAACAATTATTTCTCTTACAGATTGGTATCATTTGTTCCCCTCTTTCTGTTGAGCTCAAGAGGAACCCATTCATCACGCCAGTGTGACACTTGCTCATTTGTGACCTAGCATGACGAGTCACCTCTGGCACAATCGACTTCTCGCAGCCTTCGTCACAGGATTCAGATCGACTCAGTAGCTACAGAACGGGTGACCAGCGTTGAGCAATGGCTACAGATTTTTACACAATCGGCTCAGGATCTGGAGATTCGTGGCTTTCTGTGAGAACTGCACCTCTTTCTTTTTCCCGTTTTCCTCCACAACTCTTGAACAGAAAGATACAATACCTGACTGTCACTTGTGCAGGCCACAGTTGTGTTTTGCATTTCATTTGCATTGTGCCAGTTAGACTCTTTACATATCTGACGTCTCTCTGCAGTCTACAGATAAGGGCAACAAGTGACATCTTTCTTGCAACAGGGACATGAACAGTACATGGGAGAAGTACACAAATCCTTTGCTAAAGTAAAAGTACAAACAGGACAATGTCAAAAATACTCAGCATGAGTAGAATTCCTGCTTCTAAAACTTACTTAAGTGAAAGTACAGAGGTATTTCTCGCAAAATGTACTTACATATCCTGAAAAAAGGTACCTGTTACCATTATATTATTATATTACTATATTATATTTTACTGCTGTACTTAAGCATTCATGTGCCGCGTCTTAGTTTAGTGTATTAGCATGTCATCATTTTCTAATAAGCACAAACGCAAAGTTCGGCTGAGCCTGATGGGAAGGTCATTGGCTTAGCAACGAATTGAAAATCAGACAGATTTATCCACTGTTGCACCATGAATGTACACAGTATCCTGGCAATCCATTGTACATTTCTTCATATTATACCTTATATAATTACACTTATCTCTTTCTCGAAGACAACAGTATTCATTTCAATCATGGAGTAAAATACCACTGCTTGTGTACTGATCAATACGACTGAGTCATCTCTGTAATACAATAACCTTTAAAGTCACAGCGCCACAAAGGGTTTTTGAATTCAGACCCAATGACTCACTAAAGACCGGATGAAGACAGAAAGCAGTCATAACACTTCTACTGGCATCCACACAGGGACACTGCCTGTCTCTGGAGTCCTCTCAGATGAGACAGACAATCACAGTGTTTTACATAGAAATGTAGGTTTACGGTAGAATTAAACTAACAATTTCTCTTAGTTTAGTAAAATTGCTGTCTCATTTTTTCGTCCCACAGATCTTTTCTTCACAGTGTTCGGCTGAATGGGGCACCCAGGAAATGTCTGGTCAATCCTATAATCAAAATAGGTCTTGGTTGTCAAATCCTTACAGCAGATAATGAACTGCTGTCGGTTCGATTCCAGCCGGCGACGTTTGATGCATGTCATATCCGTCTGTCTCTCTCCCTGTTTCCTGTCTGCCTCTTCATCTGTCACCGTCAAATAAAGGCAAAATAATAATAATAATGAAAAAACTAAAAAAAAAAAAAAAAAGGTGGCTGACATGAAAGAATAGGAGCAACAATCAATATCAGCAGTCCTCCAAGTGAAATACCGTCTACATACCAAACAAGATGCAGTCTTATTGCTTCTCAGTTTCTGTGTTCTCTGTCTCTCTCTCATTCTTCTGCTGTGCTGTTTTTTAGGTCCTGAATAAAATGTTTCCACCTTGAGACTTCTTGAGTTACAGTTACACTGCTCATGAACTTGTACGTCAGAGCCAAGTGCAGGTTATGAAGGGTGGAGAGCAGAAGGGAGCAGCAACAGTAATTTACACATTCAATAATTTAATCTCTATTATGTCAAAGTTCACCTCTATATAATGATCAGTTACACTGTGCAGGCATCGACCGTCATCGTTTTCCCTGAGGTCAGATCTATTGACGGGGATGATGGCTCTCTGAACGTTTTATAGCAGTATTGCTTGTCACAAATCATGTAGCAAGAATGCCCTTTCACAAGTCCCATCAGTACCAGTTTGGACTGTTGTTCCTGTCATCAGAGCTCGCACTCTGTTTCATCAATGCTCTTTTTGAAAAATGAAATAAAAAGGAAAATACAAGCCACATGCTGAAACAATACTTCTGAAAACGAATGAAATATAGAGGACTCAACGGGCACACAGCATCATACAAAGCAAAATCTGCGGGACATGAGTGAATCATACAGCATCGCTGTTCAAGTTTTGAGTTTCAGTTCATCGCCCTTCAGCAGCCCATCAATAATGCCCTTTCATAGCTTTTCTATCATTGTCAGGATGGTGCTATTGAAGCTGTCCAGAAACACCCCTGCAGAGCCTGTTAAATCTCATTTATTATATATTTATATGTAATTATATACTTCTTTTTAGGCTTTTTAACCTGTGTAGATTTGTGCTTCCACAGGATGGACATTTTACCTCTGTGCATGTGTGTTTTTACCTTCCATGACGTAGACCAGCGAGCCCACATCTCCTTCCTTGATGATGCAGCTGTCTTTTCCATACTCCACAGGGTACATGCAGTCCACGATCTCTTGGATCTGCGACAGCTCGAGGTTTTTCATGAAGTCATTGTCCAAGATGGCCTCCTTGATCAGATCCTTGGACCTGGATACAAGGTGAAATAAAATGATGTCATACCTGTATACACACAGATTCAGACGGCATTGGTGTGTCTTGGCTGTATCACACATATGTCTGATGTTTGACTTGTATTTTAACAATGAATTACAACCCATCTGAAATTATACGACAAAAATACAACTTGAACTGGAGTTCCAAAAAAATGGCATAACTCTGGGGAAGAGGAACTGATGAGCCAAAATAGATCAGGACATTAGGAATGATGATTGAGAGGTGGGTTGTCCGTGCACTGGTCCTCAGTTCATGAATAGATACTTTAAAAATGAAGTACTCCCAGGAGACTTCTACTTATTTCAGTTCGATTTTACCCATCGAGATACTTGAGAGACCATTCAGAGTCTGGGATAAAGTTATTTCAAGGTTTATACAGAATGATCAAAAGCCAAGAACAAATTTGAAACATGAACAGGATGTAGCACTTTCAGCGTTTCCATGCAACCCAATTAATTCACTGGTTAATAAAACAAATAATAATATTAATAAATAATTTTTTTTTTTTTTAAAAAGGACTGGCTTTAATCCAGTGAATCGCTTTGTTCAAATTTAGAGCTTTGCTCAAGGATTTTTTTTTGTCAAGGCATCATAAAATATAACAACAGACATTCAAAGCTTCTTATGAAATTCTCAATAGAAGATTTGAATGAAAAATAAAAAATAAAAAAGACATTCAGAACAGGTGGTGTGCTGAGCACTATGAAGCCAAATAGAAGAATCGAGAGCAATATGTAGAAGGAAGGCAAATTTAAAGCCTCATAGGAGGCAGAGATGTAGAGAAGGATTTACTTGAACAAGTCATTTGATTTACGTTAGAACTGTGGATTAATCTAGTACAAAAATAGAGATTAGAGAGAGCTCAGACTACTTCCATGCATAGCCTTTGACACACATTTCACCTCAGGCACTCTTGACCAGAGGTTCAAACAATGGTTTCCAAGTGTATAACAGCATTATGCAGCGTAATGAAGGATGGGAATGTCATGAGTTTCCAGGAGCCGAAACAAAACTACATTAAACAACCAGGATGACTTCATATGTCTGCAATTAAGGGCCTTGTATGAGAAATACAGCACAATGGGAATTTAGTTAAAAATGGAATAATTAGAATCATGACTGGGGTTTACAATTCCAGGAAATATAGAATAATATCTACATTATATCAGCACCTCGTGGAGAGAAGAGGAAATACACTTTATGTAAAGCTGAACTAGTGTGTGAATACTTCAGATAAATGGTCGCATTTATGGAGAATGGCGTCTACAGTGTCCTCACATACTTGGAGAGAACACTGTTGGAAGAATGAAACTAGATTCTTTATGACACCCAAAATTAATAATAAATACTTGTCAACAGCACAACCATGTAGGAGATTGCCTGCATCCAGATCTTTGAATCCACCGAGCTGACTGATTCGCCTGGCATCACGACATGAAACAGCAGTTTCTCGTCTGAAAAAGCAGACGATCCAGTGAGCGCCATGGGGGACTAATGATCAGCCAATCAGCACCGTGAGCACGATTAATGCTGCTCTCGTGCTTTTGTCAAACGCTGTCAATCTGTGCCCTGAACCCAAGGAGTAATAACAAGAGACCGCCATAGACAAGATAGACGCTGCCATCGAGGCTTTTCTTCACCTGACACTGTAGTTTGTTTGTACTTTACCCCGCTCCAATCTTAAAAGAGAGGGAGTGGACACAATGTCAGACGGAAGATGGAAAAGGAGAGTAAAGAGGTGACAGCTCTGTCTGATATCAGGAAATGTTGGAGACCATGTGGGGCAGTCAAATGCACGTTATTTATGATACAAGAAAGAGGCCCTGAATGTGTCACAGGATCAAATAGGTTTTATGGAGACAGGGAAATCTTCTCTTATCGTTTTATGTATGTGTGTCTTGATATATGTGTGTGAGATCTTTCTGTTATGGCACAGCGAAAACAATTAAGCATTGAAAAAAAAAAAAACAACCTTGGTGGAGATCAAAAAGTTGACCAGTTCACCAGGCACGCTGCTTTATTTCTAAGGCAATTAAAGTCTCATTCAAACTGCACGGCAGCTTTTCAAAAAAAAAAAACACATCCTCATTTCAAGGATGTCAAGGTGCAGCCTCTTTATGCCCTCCAAATGCTGAAATAAGTCAATAAATAGCATAATCCATGCCTAATGGAGGTGGATTGTTTCCACTCAGGGGTGCGTTTCTGAAAGCCAAATCAGCCTTCAGACCGCAGTCATTAGGACATTCCACAGGTTAGTATTTTTTGCAATGACTATGCAAGGAAGGGAGAAAATGCAATTAACTGCAAAGCTAATGTGGCGTTGTCAAGGTGCAGCTCGGTGTACAGGTGAAAGAGCATTTTGTCAGGCAGGCTAAAGAGAAAAGCGAGGGCAAATGGAATGAGACAACAGCGAAAGGGAACATAATGTCAAATTATCATTTAAATTAGGAGTACACATTAGATGGTACGGATATAACACACCGCTGATGTAGGAGAGACATGTGTCCATGTGTTTACAACAGGTGAATGAAGGCCAGACGCAGTGCGGGCTGAAGCGAGCATCAGTCCGATCCACTCTGACAGACGGAGGTGTCAAGAGATGGGAGAGAAATTTGGCCGGAGTCTTAACAGCAAGTCAAGATCAGTCATTTACTGAAGCGCGTCGTCACCAGTCTGAGGTGCTCGACTGGGTGCTGCGTGGCTCGTTTTGACAGCTGGATGAATGAGGTTAATAATATGTATCAAGGTTAATCCAACAAGGAGTCCCCTCCTACTGACAGCTGAGGCTTTTATACACTAATTCATAAAAAAACCACAGAGAACAGTCTCTTTCCCCGGATCGCAGGCCCCGGTGAACTGCCTCTCGCCTTTTGTTGTGTTCAGTGCCCTTTTCAGAAACTGATCACCTGAAGAGCTTAGAGCTAAAAGAGCAAATAACCTGGGAGGCATTTCTGAAGCAGTGCTCCCACCACACACAGGCTTCTCTGCCCTGCTGTCAGCCTGCAGCGACGTCCTACACAAACCACACAACCACACAATCTAAACTACACAACCAGAACTTCAGTGTCTGCCATGATACAATACCAGCAGTGCCCAGGGTTTTTCTTTGTTTTTTTTTGTAATGTACTGAGCACTATGCGCATGCCTGTGTTGAACTTTTAAGGTCATACATACGTTGCCAAAACTATGACAGATTTCCACTGAAAAGCATCTCACAGCTGGCACATAAATACAAATTTTCGACTTCAGCCGGCATCTACAGATCATTTGGACGCGTCATTTTTACACCGTCAGCTGAATGAGTTTTGGTTTGGGTCTAGAATAACATGCTGAAATATCACTAATGTGCTTCTCTCAATGTGTTTCGCATTCATCAGTCTGATGAATTTTCTGTTCGGGTTTGAAGGCCCGTGGATCCCCAAACAGCTCTGCTTTTAATCTCCGACAGCAGTGATACGTGAGGATAAAAGCGAGGAGCTAAATTACTAAAGACCACCATTAGCAAGCTGCCACAAGCAGTTAGAAAACACAGATTGCTTACTTACAGAACAAAGTACCATCCTGCTTGACGTTTCTTGCATATTATTTCTGGATCGATACACTGATCTCAGTAACAGGTCAGTTTTCTCCCTTGAAAGATCATTAACTTTATATATTCCTATAGCAACATCATTATCCCACACTTCCCTGTCATTTATGGACATGCCTTTGTCAAGTATGTTTTAGGAACAAGTCACAGACAGGGGACAGATGATGAGGGGTAACAAAGATTTTAATTGATTGAACCTACAGTGCAGTTGCTCCTCCAACAGAGCAGCCAGGATGATCCAAAGGTTCCTCATTAGATAGTTTCTATTCTGCCCTTGAGTGTCAGAACAAGTTACTCATGGGAACTGAAAAGAGGAGACAGAGGTGTTGCACCTATTTTTAAATCCACCCCACGGTCTTATGTTCAGATGTGCACCGTGCTTCCCAAACCTCCCTCCTCCTCCTCTTTTCAGCAGACGACTGCACAAGGAGGAGTAGATGATTTGGTTCAATGGTCACAGCTCTCGTTAGGTTTTGGGGAGTAAACCTTAATAAAGATGTGAAGTGCTGTTTTTTTTTTTTTTTTTTAAACTGTGATGATCCTTATGATCCCTCCTGAGTAAGTGATGCTTTCAAATAGGTTTAATTAAAGGCAGAGATAATGGAAGTCCACATTTCCTTAAGTAAACCAACAGGAACAAATTGGACATCCGTTCTTTTCCACAGTGGAAATCTGCGTCCTTGACCCCGTTTCTGTTCCGTTTACACCCAGGAGATTTCTGGCCTTCTCAACCCTGACCGGAACCCCCCAACTTGAGCCTCTGGCGGCAACGTCGAGCAACGTCCTCCAAGCAGACCCTTACGAAAACATCTGCCTGCCTCTCCTTTGTGAGGATGACAAATTTGCCTTCATCCCCTCGTGAAGTTTGGGGCTGAGCAAGTCCAGCCTTCCTTAAAAGGAGAAAATATGCTCTTTTAGGAGGAAAAACGAAGAGGGGTGGCAGAAAAGTGGGAGAGGCTAACAGAAATAAGAGGCAGACAGAGGGAGAGCGTATGTGTAAGAACGCTCTATGGGCCTTGTAAAGAAGATGAAGTGAGTGGGAATGAAAGAAAAATATAAACATTTGGCCAAATCCAAGAGGCATTATGACTACACTTCAATAACCCAAACAAAATGAAAATGCACTGGTGCCGTTTTTATCCCATGAGGACACTTGCGTACTTCGTTAAAACAGAAAACCTCTCTATTCTCAAGCGAGCAATAACAAAAGTTAGAGAAGTCACACAAGAAAATAAAAAACTTCAAATGATTTGCTTTTGCAAGATGCTCGGGCACATATATCAAACTGAAGAACGGTCATAATGCTGAACTAATAAGAGAGCATTCAACAGTCTATCTGCTTTTCAATCATGTTTTTTTTATGTGTATGCTTATTAGAAGAGAAATATTGAACACAATTATCATTCTCTGCCAGACAGACGGTGCCAAAAGGTGTGGCAGACACTCAGCAGGAAATTGAAGCCGTTGAGGGGCACTGATGGAAGTTCAAACAGCCTCATGCTAAAAAATCATTTCGTTTTCAGCTCCATCGTGTAACTTCCTTTCAGTTTGAAAAATGTCAAAATGCAGGACAAATGGATATTTTGGAGACCTTGTTTTTGTGTTTCCTGTCAAGGTCTCACTAAAAGCCTCTTTGGGAAATCTCTTAATGGAAACAGGCAAAAGCTTTAGGATGAAGACAATTATCATAATAAAATGGTCACTCTGTTGTGTTTTCCCCATCTTCCCTTTCAAGTGTCTCGCGATTATTTACGACAGCGAGACAAAGAAAGGCAGACAGATCTGACAGGTATAACAAAGACGAACGGCCTTTTCTGCTCAGATAAATACCCACTTCATTTTTTAATCTTTGATGAAATCCTTGGAGCTTGTTTGTTTGCGTGTCGATGACGTTCGTATATGACACATCTGATCTCGCTGCAAAGCCTGAGAACAGAAACATCTCATATAACACTACAAGGAAATAAGGATAATATACCAATACTTTAAATTTTAATTCGATGGTCACGTGGCAGCTTATGCCACGTGTCTTAATTGTCTCGCCGTGCCTTGCAAAGCCGGATTTAGTTGTGAAAATGTATTGATTACACTCAATATGTCCACGTTTCAATGTGCTTGCAGAATGGAGATAGATATTCTTCCTGTCCACCAGGGGGTAAGTGTACTGACTCATAATAACACAACCCTTAAGTTCAAACCCAACAGAGCGCTGGATTTGTTCACAACACAGGGCTTTGTTAGTGCCAGTTTGACAACCAGACCTCATGTTGCAGGCCAAGTTGAGTTGGAGAGAGGTGTGTTCACTTGACTTTCAAAAGGAGAGAGAGAGAGAGAGAGAGAGAGAGAGAGAGAGAGAGAGAGAGAGAGACTAGCTCCAGACACTCATAAGGTAAACATGCACAGAGCGGCTGTTAAGACTGTCACAGAATCACAGCTTGGGTAGAATACACTGGTGCATTACACAGAGCTGCTGCCATCACTACGTCTCTAAACCTATAATTCCCTGTCACTGGATGACGTTTCATTTCTCTCTCATGTTAAACCATAATCAGGATAACTGATATTCAGCCTTTTATCACTGGGCTGCTGATAGTCTTAATTGGTAACTGTCACTGATGACAGCTTCCTGATATTTCCCCCCTCTCATTTTCATACTGTAGCTGACGGCATCAGTTCACATTTTCCTTATACCCATTGTGTGTGTGTGTGTGTGTGTGTGTGTGTGTGTGTGTGTGTGTGTGTGTGTGTGTGTGTGTGTAAGAGGGCACCACCTCATCCATATGCGCTACAGGTGCCGTACCTGCTGCGCCACACGTAAAATTACGCACACGAATCAGAAAGGTGGTAAAGGGTGAATGAACTCATGCTGGTGCGCAACAGCCTATGCAAAATAAGAAAAGAAAAAGAAAAAGTGAATATTATGCGTTTATAATTCAGGCACCTACTGTGGGCTTTTGGGGTAGAAAGGTAGGGTGACATGGCTAAGATCCTGGATGTCGAAGGCAGTGGGTTCGGCCGAAATTGCCTGCCTCTTCGTCCGCTGCTGCTCATGCAGCTCATTCTGCTTGTGGACCTGCTGGGTTGCCGGTTTGATAACGGAGCGGTATTTGTCCAGCTCGTTCTGTAGTCTCTGTATAAGCTCGTCTTTCTGGTCGAGCTCCAGTTCCAGTTCGTCGATGAGCGCGTCCCTCTGGCGCAGCTCCTCGATCTTCTCCTGGAGCGCGTACTGGAGGTCGCGCAAGGTGCCCATTTCGGTTGGCGGCGACGAGCGACTTCCCAATAAGTTTACCAAAGGGTGCGCAACCGAGTCTTTATCCTCTCTCCTCTACCACGCTGCTCATAAACTTTATCCGGCATGAACGGCTTCAGAGGATGCAGCGCTGGCTCTCTTGAGGGGGGATTCCTCGCCGCACTCCGTCACCAGCGGATGTTGGGAATTTATGCGAAGGTATGTCCGGCGGTTGCCGCGATTGCCAAGGTGAAAGCGCCTCGACCACAATCACGCAAAGTTTGCCCTCTATCTCTCTCTCCCTCCCTCTCGCTGCCTCCCTCCCTCGGCGGTGTGACAGTGGAGGACCGTCCTCCCCGAGTGCGTCAGGCTGCGACCCAGAGAGAGCGCTTGGCGAGAAGGGCGCCTACAGGAATCTGTGGCACAGTGCAGTCTGCCACTCCAGAGAGAGCCGCGCTCGTCTCACATGAATAATGGACTCAGTGTGAAAGCCACTGCTTGGAGAACCATGGCATCATACCTCAGCAGCTCGCCCTGAGGCTGCTGAGTTACAAATAGATGAGCACCGGAGTCTTAATGGATGGTGAAGGTGATGGAAACTTAATGAACCTCGATGTAAAAATAAACATCATCTGCCGAGGAAGGAGGCTCCATTTGTATTGTGTTGGACTACTTGTGTATTTTGTCTACATGGGCAAAAGTGAAACTATGAGAAAATATTTGAACTCACCGATGTTGACTCCAGTGCTGGATTTGAACCCAAATGATGCTTTTGAGGGAATATGATGAATATTAAAGTGGAGAGGATATAATTACACTTTTCCCAAATCCCTGCCTAGCAACCGTTCATTTTGGTGACAGAATCCAAAGTGGAGCAAGTTAATGTGCTCCAGGCGAAATGTGGCCATCTCACAGCCTGTCAAACAGCAGCAGATTTGACAATCCTGAGGCTCAAGACTCTCCACAGCAATTCCACAGTCCTCATCTAATCTAGTGTTGTGTGTGGACTCTGCTGGTGTCTGTCCACATTATCCCAGTGAGTCATCTGAAGCTCAGCGAACAGCATTTGGCCTAATGCGCTCTGGACAAATTCAGAGGAGGATGAACTGCCAAGGACAATCTGATGGAGCGACTGAGGCTACAATGGCAATTACTGAGCTGAGAGGATGGGGAGCCACTGGCTGACAGTGGCGTCAAAAGGCTGAATAAACGAGATCTCTCAGGCTGTGAGGATAGGTGTGTTTGGTTTGTGTGGTAAAAAGCATCTTTTACCTGACAGAATGCATGTAAACAACCCTAGACAGACACAGCTGGTCTAATAAAAGATCACAGCTGCCCTCTTGTGGTGGGTCAATGCATCAACTTGGGGAAACAGCAACAAGGTGGCGTGCCTCTGCTCTGTAGGCAAAAATGTCCAACACTTAATGATTCAGCGGTGTTTACATATCATTGCATTATGACTGATGAACAATTAGTTCCATTGTTGTAAATGCTGATATGTGCAGTAGCCCTGTGTGCAATAAGTGAAAACAAATGCACATCAGTGGCCTAGCAAACGATGAAAAACCTGTTTTCACACATCACAGATACAAAAAAGTATAAATTACAGCTTTCTGTGAGACTTTAAAAGAGATAAAGCAACTGTGGGAACACCTGTTCAACAACCAATGCAGCTAATAGCCTATATTAAGCTATTAAAATAATAGCTTTAAAATATATATATGTAGAAGATTTGTTTCTCTAAATGCAAACACCAAAACTTCTAATGAAACCAAAGCAGCCTTTCTCCTCTGAGCTAATTAAAAACTTCCATATTTTCTTTTATCTCTGCCAAGGGAGGGACGCTGGGCGCAAAGCTCAGGCAGCAGCAGAGCTTCCTTTATATGAGGAAACTGCAGGAGATAGGTAGAGCTGGAGATGTCAGGCTCTCCCCAGTCCACTGTAGCATCCCCACATCCTCCCATCATCAAAAGGCCCTCCCACTGTCCTTCAAAGGACCTCTGCGCTTTAAATTTCACCTCGCTAACCATCCAGCTCAGCCCTTTTCCTATGCAGATCAATAGAAACAGGATCCGTTGCTCCATGCTGCGGTAATCCGATGAGCGGGGCAGGCCGCCGGCTGGTGCCATGTCCTGACTCTAATGGGGGTCACACCGTCTCCGACCCCTCGGCAGCCCAGCGGCCATGGCGGTGCAGGTGGAGGCCCTGCTCCAGACACCCGTGGCACCGAGAGCAGTCACATCACCCCATCGGTGCTTTTCACAAACGCAAACAAGCTTACTTCTGTTTCACTGCACAGAGTGTATAGCCACGTGCAATTTATTTGTCCACTGTGCCATTCAAGCACTTATTGTGCCTCGTCAGCTGACACATAATTTGACCCTTTTCACAATGAACCCTGGTCCTATAGCAAGGCTGAAAAATGATGATGAAGTGCAGGCCGACATGATGATTTTTGTCTTGAGTATAGCTTATTAGTCATTATTTCTCAATGAACCTGGGTCATTCAAGACCTCCGTGCCTCATTCTTAATTATTTTTTTGGCCTCAGGACCATTTGTGTGCTCTTTGGTGTTGTTTGAAGGCACACTGAGTATCAGCTAGTGAGCACAAATGAGGACCTTCCCTAGCTGTAGTTTATTAATGCAAATGAAGACTGGAAACTGTCTCGCCATCTTAATAAAATTAACCCCATTGTTTCTTGCTTTAATTGAGCAGGCAGAGTGATTTCTGCTTGTGTGTGTGAGAGAGAGCGACATCAATATAACAGCTGATTTATCCCGATGGCACTGTAATAATAGAAATGGAGAAATTAAAAGAGCCAAACTTTTTGATGGGAGTAATTAAAGCCAAATCAAGGAGAATAGACTGAAACTAAGTGAAAGGATGTTAAGGCACAGGCCTCCTAAGAAACCCTCAAAATCAAGACAGTCATACTGTGAGGCTAAAACGAGCACCTGAAGGTGATGAAGGAAGCATATGGTCAAACAAAGCGTTTTCTAATGGAGTATTAAATATCCTCAGACATGCACTTCGGGTCCTCAGCGTCCAGCTACTAAAAGCCAATAATGCATCGCACTTCCTCCTGTCTGTGTCCTGTGGGACTGCCATGATGGATCTGATCAATTAGGAGCTCTTTCTGAAGCTCGTCTTGGAGCTGCGTCATCGGCCCCAAGAATGAAAGTGCTCGTCCATTCATGGCAAACGTCTCCATCTCCCATTTAGAAAAAAAGGGGGGAAAGAAAAAGCAGAAAACAGACAAAAAAAAAAAAAAAAAAAAAAAAACCTTGGTAGAGACATGACAGTGAAGTACCACAAGTACCTGTGAGCGTGCGTTTGAGTGTGTGGAGGTGTCAGAAACACATTTACAATCACATTTCAGAGTTGTGCTTCCTAATAACATAATCGATCCGCCATTCATGGCACACCATCTGATTCTGGTCGTGAAAAGGAGAGTAAAAAGAGATAGCACACACAGCTGACACAGGCTCAACAAAGTGCCAACGCCTGCTCAAAGAGTCTTACCAGTCGGACTTGGCATATTTCCGAAACGTCTGCCTTGACAGGTCCTGGTGCGTCTGAGGCTCCGCGGAGATGCCCTGCGCCCTGCGGGTCCTCGGTCCAATAAGTTGAGCGCTGGGCAGCACAGACTGACATTTGTGTAATTTTCTCTTCAGTTCTTGAATCTCGTCTTCCCTGTCCGCCAGACGCCTCTCCAAGTCCCGTATCCTCTCCTCCTTTAGCAGCAGGATCTTGGCAAAGTCGTCCTCCAGGTCACTCATGTTGAAATCTCCGTTAAACTTTGCCGCGATCACGATACGGACAAACACGATTAACTCCCAGCAGTCGCGCAGGTTGTGAAAACGGGACACAGATGCCCACCCCCCCTCCTCTAAATACGCGCACGATGATGATGCTCCGTGGATCCCCTTCACTGCCCTCGTGTTTATTAGAGAAGAAACGAGCGGAGCGGTGTTTAAGGCCGGGCGGCGGACGGTTGAGGGAGCAGCGCCACGCTACAGTCCACCGAGCCTCCGGGGAGCTGCTGATGAGCCTTCATTGAGAAACCAATTACAGCTGCTCTTCCTCTCCGAGGACGCAGACAGGCCGTCAAACTGGGCACTGAAGAGCCGAGGCAACTCCTCTCACACTGCGAACACACCACAGAGGAAGCCCGGGGCTGCTGCTGCTGCTGCTATTTGTTTACCATCTATCTGCACAATCCCCTTTGAGCGCAATGTTAAACACCCACATCACCTCCCCGACCTAACTTACAGCAAAAATCAATTGTCCCGCACCCGCACTGGCTCCACTGCAGCGCGCACAGGACTGTAGACTCTTCGCAATGGTTGCGTTTTATATATGGAGTATAGGCACACATCAGTGAAGTGCAAGTAATCTCCTGATTATCACGATCTCTGTGTGTTCTGGTGATTTGCTCCCTTAGTTGCACTGAAGTATCATTGTGATGATTTATTGATTATAAATCTATGTTTTTAGGATAATTGCACAGCCCTGATTAAAAAAAAAAGTTTGTAGCTGTGCAAAATGAAAATAAAAACATACAAACAAACTGTGTTTACAGACAACAGTTTCATGGCCGTCATGTGTTCACAAAGTGGTGACCCTCGCTCCATCCTCGCTTGTGAACTTTTCCAGGACGCCCCTTTCATACCCAAGCATGGTACTATCACCTGTTACCAATGAACCTGTTTACCTGTGGAATGATCCAATGAGGTGTTTTTGGAGCATTCCTCTACTTTCCCAGTCTTAAGCTGCTCCTGTCTCAACTCATTTGAAACATGTTTCTGCATCAAATCCAAAATAAGGATATATTTAACAAAAATAATGAAGCTGGTGAAGTCAAACATTCAATATATCGTCTTTGGACTGTTTTCAATTGAGCATACATCAAAGAGACGAGTAAATGATCATATTCTGTTTTATGTATTGTGCCGTGTCACATACTTTAATTACAGTAAATATGTCCAATGTTATTTGAACTCAAAGGATACAAGTTTGCCTACAAAGAATGTATGAAATTAGAAATCTAGACTTTGCTCTGAAGTTATGGTTGCAGAAGGTAAAAAGTGGCTGTTATTGTATGTGCCCAGCATAAAGTAAAGATGATTGCACAAAAGATTTGAAAGCGTTCTGTCTCACTGACGAGACTAATCAGTAATAACATACTTTTTCAACAACAGCGCTCATCACCTTCACCCTCAGTATGCTGTGTGTGTGAGTGCAGTAATCGATCATCTCTTCTGTCTGCGATATTAATCTAACCCAGCCAGTCATTTTTATGCACTATTTTTCATTCTGCTGCCTAAATCTGTTTCAGCTCAATGAATTCATTGAGGGGGGGAAGAGCTCATGGGCGCTAGGGGGATGTTTCATTAAGATTCTGAGTTAAAAATAGAGTGAACAGATCTTCCCTTTGCTGCTGTAGTTCAACACATCTCACCCTTGTCTACAGCTTGCCGTCTTATTTTCCCACCTCTTATTTGCTTAGAAATGACTACTTGTTGCTGGAAAGTGCGGCTGTAAAGGCGTATTTGCAGAGTTTTATTGTACGTTATTTCTTTCCCCTTTAAGCCTGCAGCTCTCCAAATGCATCTTGGAGGAGGATATTACCATGATAACAGGTCGCAGGACTTGTGATAACTTCAGTTATCAAGTGCAGTGGTTCGCATCACATGTAGCACATATGATCTGCTTCTTTACTGCTGCTTCTGAGTGGCTCTTTGTGAGTGCGTTAGACAATAACAAAGTGAACATAATCAGCATTCAAAGACAAGGTGAGGACCGGCGTCGTGCTGTTACCAATGTGGAAAACAGTCATTGATTAATTATGTATGCAGCAGACACTGTGCCCATTATGACAGTGGTAAATTAAGTGTCACCTTCTGTGACCATATCCATATCCACAGAGAATATGGTTGCACGAAAAAAGCACTGCTTACATCATGTTCAAGTAACGCGCTTTCATGTGTTTGGACAAAAAGATGCAGAATATCATCGATCAGTTTTGCATTAAAATGTGTTTGATCTTATGTCAAAACCAGAACCAATATACGCCAACCAGTGCTTGTTCCTTCACGCACTCATTACATCATCATCATGGCTGTATCAGCAGCAGTGGCCTGAAAGGTGTATCTGTGTTTCCCCCACACTCGTCTATTCCCATGTTTACACAGAGTGAGTAATGCTGCACTACCAGTTTCAGCTTGTGTTGTCGGAGCTCTGCATGGGTCATCTCCCGTGGATGCTGTGGGTTAGATAATGGACGCCGTGTTAACCTTATGGCACCCAGAGAGAGATGCTTGGAGAGTGGCCGTTCACAGGCGCCATTGAGTTCATGATTGCCGAGTCCGGCCGTGCTGTGATAACGGGCTGGTGTGCTGTCTTTGCAGTGTTTCTACAGCATCTCTGGGCAGAGAAAAGCCGGTGCCCTCTTGTTCGCCTCTGGGACAGATCAGCTTACGGAAGAGAGAGGGCAGACATTAGTCACTGTTTTCCTGTAATACACTCACACACACATACACACACGGGAGAAACAGAGAGAAGTGTCTTGGGTATGCCCAGACATATGCTTGCACATCATTATCGCCCACGCACACACTTGCATATAAAGATTTATGTAACCATTCACAAAGCTAAAACCCCAGCAGACACACAAACATGATCGTGCCACCATCCCGTATGGAAACCTTAGAGGGGATTACTGTAAGTGCAGCAGAGGAGGAGGTATGTTGCTGCGTCTCTGTAGGGCCTTCCCCCTTGAGACACTGATGTCTTTGATACTACATGTGACTGTGCTCCCAGTGTCTCTGTTGGCGTCCCAGCGAGACACCACCAGCTGGCTGCCTTCCTGGGCCCGCTGTCCCTGGAGAAGTGAAATGATCGCTGGGAGGAGGTGAAAGACAGGAGAGAGACGTCACCGGGGTGAGGACGGGAGAGGCGCTTTTGCCCGGGGCAATCTATTTCAGAGCCTCTTCTGGCCCGTAAAAAACTGCAGCAAATCCTGCACTTTAGCAGCAATATCAATACGCCGACTTCACATCGCATCAGTGTGGTCTCACATCGTAACATGATATCATATCCCGAGCTGCAGATTGATCACTTGGCTCACACTGGAGATGGATAGAACCAGAGCTCAGGAAATTGACTTAGCAAATGCAGTAATGATACTTCCTTCCTGCCGTCCTACATCGGCACTGTCAAAATCAGATGGTGAGGATAGGGTGTATTTCAGCTTGTTTTTTTTTGTAAGAATGCGAATGCTGCAGCTAACGATTATTTTCATCATTTATTAACCTGTTGGTGAATCTGTCTGTGAAGATGCTCAGTTAAAGGCAACCGGACGTCTAGCCTGATCTTTAAGAGGCTGTAATCAGTATGTTCACGATGGATCGCATGACTGCCCCTCAGCTCTAAGGAGCGTGTAGCATCTTTAAATATATTGATTTCTCTTTCTGTTTTGGTGCACTCCCTCTGCTCTCATCAGAGCTGTTTCCAGATGCAGCTTTTCTTAAGCTCAAAAGCTCTGATGGACCCACTTCCACCGCCTGCCCAGCACCAAACGGCGGACTGAAAAGGTTAGCAACTTAGCGAGTGATGTAAATGGAGTGAATATTGGATTTTCATTCATCAGGTGGACTGAAACACGATCGCAAGTGAATGCTAACGTGTCGTATCTGCCAGATGTGTAATTAGGCAACAGTCTGCTAACAAGTTCACCTCATCAGCTTAAAAGGAGATAATATGTCAGTGTTGTGTTTACAGCTTGTTTCATGCCCCCATGTGGCCAAAAAAGTAGTTACTGCCTGTTTAAAAAGTGCAGTTGCCTTTGACTTTGCTTTGAGTTGCTTTGGAATTTCCCCTTGTGGGACTAATAAAGGAATATTGAATTGAATTGAATTGAATTGAATTGAATTGAATTGAATTGAATTGAATTGAATTGAATTGAATTGAATTGAATTGAATTGACCTTCCATCTGGGCTGCACAGTGGCGCAGCAGGTAGTGCGGGTGCCTCACAGCAAGAAGGTTGCCGGTTCGATCCCCGGGTCAGGCGGGGCCTTTCTGTGTGAAGTTTGCATGTTCTTCCCGTGCATGCGTGGGTTCTCTCCGGGTACTCCGGCTTCCTCCCACAGACCAAAAACATGCTCATTAGGTTAATTGATGACTCTAAATTGTCCGTGAGTGTGAATGTTTGTCTGTCTTTGCATGTGGCCCTGCAATCGGCTGGCGACCGGCTCAGGGTGTACCCCGCCTCTCGCCCATCGTAGCTGGGATAGGCTCCAGCCCCCCGCAACCCCGAAAGGGATAGGCGGTATAGATAATGGATGGATGGATGACCTTCCATCTATCAGTGAATCACTGGATCATACAATCCATAAAAATTTAAAAAATATTTCTATCACAGTTTTCCAGAGCTCAAGTTGACAGCTTTAAATTGCATTTTTCATCCAATACCCAAAGATATTCCATTTAAAAATGATATGAAATAGAAAAAACCCTCACATCCTCACATTTTGAGAAGCTGGAACCAGTGAATGTTTGGCATTTTCAGCTCGCTAAAAGACTTTAAATTAACAATCAAAAATTGTTCAGTTAAGTTCCCAGTTGCTAATCGGTTAATCGACTTATTGCTTCAGCACGACACGCTGCTCGAAAAAGAACTGCACTGTGATCCAAAGGTGACTTGACAGTAAGTGTGAGGAGAGACTCTGCGTCTGGTGTTACAGAGAGGAGAAATGTGTCTGTGAGGTGAACAGAGGGTCAGGGGTCACTGGCTGGAATGCAGCATTCCCGTCATCTTCCAGGTGTGCTGTGTGACTAACATTGTTAAGACCTCAGTCACATGTACGGTGGTCCAGAGAGCTCAAAGCGCAGAAATGAAAACCAAGAAAACTGAGAAACCACAGTCTGCATAGAGTTACGTAGAGCAGAGGTACTGAAGTTAACTGAAGAGTGATTTATTCTTCTTCTCCTGCTTCTCCATACCAGCCTCCAAATTCAAATACACATGTTGCATGTTTTGAGCTCCCAGGGCCACCGTACACTGAGGGGTCGAGGAGGTCAGAATTACATTTTTTGTTCACTGAAATAACAACTCACTGGGAAATAGGGTCAAAGGACAAAAGGTGTCTGTGTGCTGTACAGATTTTGATAGCTCTTAAGGGAAATTTGTGGTTTGTAATATTGAGCTATGTTGATAAAATGAGCCTGACTGGATTTCTCTCACACAATAGATACTTTATATCTGTGTCAACAATCCAACGACTCATGAATGCCCTTTGTTTTGCCGATGTAAAATCAAGAGTCATCAGCAAATGTTAACCTGAAAGAAAGACAAATCTTTGCTTGCTATTGTTGTCACTATCTTAGTCTGCTGATGTTTTACTTGTCATGACAAGAGAAAAGCATTTGCTTCAAGGACAAGTAGAGCAGACACACGGCAACAGAAGAAGACACACAAGTAGACACGGCCATCGGCTCTCACCCTCTGCTTGTCATTCCGCCAAACCCTCTCCAGATTGTTCCAATATCAGCTCATTTTTCTGGAGAAAATGGAGGCTGTGCCGCTCTGCGCTCGCTCGGTCCAGGCGGGATTGTTTCCTGCTCCTCCAATAATTGTCGGGCGTGACAGAGGCGTCTCTTCTCACGCCTGTCCCAAGTCGTCTGACACATCAAGGTGCAGTAAAGAACAGCTGTGCTGTTGTCGTTAGAGAAAAAAATAACCTTTTTGGTTCCTGCATATGTTTATTTTCACCACGCTGAGGCATGTTAGAGATGTGTCCGAGTGAGGAGTTGACCTTAGCAGTACATTTTATGGACAAAACTGTGTCTAATTTGTGGTTTAAGGCTAGATTTTTAGTTATTTTCATCTGCTCATCAGAGTTTGTTTACCTTGTTTTCATTCTGCATCAAATCTGGTGACATATAAAAAAGACTGGAATCCCTGCACTGATCACATTATTGATATCCTTCATCTAGTAATGGACAGAGCCTTGGCTGTATCGACTGAAAAGAGACATGTTACATAAACTGTGAAGAAACCCTCTCATCTCTTAGGCTGTGAGACAACAAACAGCCGTCTTTCCTCCCCAGCTGGCTGTGCAGCCGCTGCACTAAAGCAACAAACTCATATTGTGGTAGAGGTGGGATGTAATTGATGGTTCTGTGTGAAATGAAATGACCCCGTTGATGTCTCCAGCTCACCTCAAACCCCTCAGCCTCACGCATACATGAACACCGTCTCACTCCCTCCGTCTCCGCCTCTCGTCCGGTGTGTTTGTGTTAGTGAAAGCATGTGTTTGAAAAGGTTGTCACCTGCGACACATTTGCGCTGAATAACCGCCTGAGAGGATGTGTTGCTTTGACTTTTTTCCTGGAGCTCGAAGCATTTGTTAAAGAACGTCGCAGCCTGTCTGCAAAGAAGCCTCTTTTTCTTGCGTAATAAGCCGTAAACACACCTGGGTGATGAGTCACATCGCTGGAGAGCTGGGACCCACTAGCGTGCCGTTATCGGGCTGTTAACAAGGAATGCATTTAATGGAAGCTAGTTTGAGACAGCACGTTTCTCCTCTGGTGTAAACCACACCATATGGAGGCTGTATGCCAGACTTCCTTCCGCGAAGGCCGGGGATAATGTAGTGTGCGCAAAGCTTCCACAGCTGATTCTGGAAAAAGTGTTTTCATAGCCCTGTAATGGTTTTCTCAACTGTGATGTTTTCTTGAAAAATGTGTTGTTCTTTACTCAGAGTGATCGTCTCCAGCTGAAGTGTTAGGACAAGTGTTGGGATGAAAGATGTCGCTGTCTTTCCTCGCTGCTTCCTTCCAGGAAGTTTGCAGCAGAGAAATTTCTCTTGTGGCCTGTTAAGTTTTCATCGCTGTTTATATTTACAGAGCAGAATTATGTAACTTAATACCCCAGAAAAAGGTCTGATAACTTTGTAATAATAGTAGTAATGTTTTACCAACTGGTACAAATACATACAGACTATGTTAGCTAAATGAAAATGCAGTTACTAATCAGATAAATACAAGGTGATATTGATAATATTGGTAATAGTGCCCAATTTAAGCTCAGTGATGGTTGTGGACATGGACAAGCTTCACTATGATCACTGGGGATGATGCAACTCCTGCTCAAAAGGTGCATCTAGAGTGAAGTGCATAGGAAATACTAAGCTTCATCGTCTACTTTCACCATAATTGGACATTTCTACCACTTGTCGGAGTCTCTTTAAAAAACAAATTTTGCTGCTGTTAGTGCCGAAAACAACTGAGAAAGGGGTCAGAAGCTCCTCTTAAAAAGGGATTCTTGTAAAGCTTTTACAAGGCACCTTATTTATTCAGCCTCTTGTGAGCAGGGAGAGATATTTTACGTGGCTTAGATGAAGTCTGACATGAACTTTGTTAAAATAGAAACTTGCACATCCCGTAAAGTATAAGTAAAACAATAAAAATGACAAAAAGCGACAGCGTGAATATGGAAGACCTTAAAACCTCAACAAATGACAACTGAGGAAGTACAAGTTCAAGTTTTTCTGCGGAAGTTTTTTAATGTAGCCCGTTGAATTTCTTCTGGGAAGTTTCTTTGGAGCTCTTTAGAAGAAACTAATACTTCAAGAGAGTTTCATCACAACACGCTCAACAGCCTTGTTTATTCAGATCCGACTTTTTCAATCTCGATACCGATACCTGGACCTTTGGTATCGGCCCATGCTGAGCAATTGCTCTGTTTAATTCATGCGCTGAGCCTGTGTGGAGGAGGCTGGGATCAGTCTTTAATGTGAAAGGCCACATCAACACAAAATGTAAATACAAAGATAGAAGTGTACATAACTAATAGCATCCAGTACCAGATGGACCCATACCTGATCCCGCTATTGAGTCAGTATCAGACCAATATCTGATCATTATTGGTATCTCTGCTGTTTGAGTGATGAATGATAACATCACAGAATCCTGCAGACAGAAATATAAAAAATGAAGCTTTTAAAAGTTTATACTTTTAAGTAAATCACACCTCAGCACACATAGGTTAAACTGTCCTCCATCACACCATGTGCATCATGATATGACTGAAGAGGAGGAGGGCCGACATTCTGGCCAATGGCAGCGCCTGGACAGGAGCGTCATACCTCTTCAGTGAGATGAAAGGTTGTCTCTGTGCTCGTATAGCTCCACGTTGCTCTGAAAACAAATCACTTCAAAGCTCTTTGAGTGTATTCTCAGAATATTTATCAATGCAACCCTGACCTGAGCTTAAAAGCAGACACCTCCTCCTCTCACAAGTGGACTGCCTCATTAGCTGTTAATAGCTCCCTGTGTTATGGTTTGATTAGCATGTGAAGAACGTATAGGTAGCTGCAATGCAACTTAAACAAAAGTATGTATAATTAGAAAAATACATTAAAGTATCAAAAGAAAAAGTACATGCATAAATATGGCTCCTGTGAGTGTTATTACATCTTTAGATTATTCTCCCAGATGCATTAATGCTGTATGTCGGCAGTATTTACTGTTGGTCAAGGTGGATAAGATTGCAGCTAATTATTTAGATTTAGATTATTTTTGATATTTTATTTTATTAAATTTGATATTTTTTTATTGTTGCATGAAAAAATAATTGCTGATCAATTTTATGTTGATCAATTAGTTGTTTCAGCTCCAATTTTATATACTGTCAGGTCATTTAATGTATAATACATCATATTTTAAAGGCTGGCCACATGTTTTGTGTATGACATCCTTCTTGAGTTCTTTAATCTGTAAAGTCACATTAACTATTCCTGTCAAATGAATGTAGTTGAGAAAAAGTGCAATATTTCTCACTGATTTGTAGCGCAGTAGAAGTATACAGTGTACAAGTAGCTGAACTTTGTACTTAAGTGCAGCACTTGAGTAAATGTACTTAAAATTCCACCACTGAGCAGCTAGAAGACAGTAGCATTTGTGAGCTATAGAGGTCTAAGCTACTTGGACCCCTGAATTCCTCGGGCGCATGCCTTTCTCTGCAGGGTTCCCAGCAAACTAAGCAAGCTTTGCGCAACCTATGGAGGGACAAGTCATGGCGGAGACCGGCCCAAGCGTCTGGGCGAGCTCTGGCAGCGCTGCCACAGCACGCCTTCGCTTCAGCAAGCTCATAAAAGTCTGCACAGCTAAATATAGACACAGGCGGTCAGAAGGATGGCAATAAATCAGTAGGAGACCCCCAGGGCCCGATGAGAAAGGGCCCTCAGATGGTGTAGCTTAGCTAGCTGCCATTAGGCTGATCCTCAGCCTGTCACTGAACTAAACCCCTTTCATGATTTGTTCTGTGACCTAAAGACTTGGCTGTATTTGCTTTTGCCGCTGAAGGCTCTAAAGCCTCATATGTTGCTTTAATGTTCTAAACAATGACACACTTTTAATACTTTAATACCTCCAGATTTAGCCTTTTACGAGAACCCTCTCCTGTCTGCAGGGCTGCTGCTGTCTGCTTTGCACCCAAAGAGCCTCCACATTCCTGACTCAGCTGGACATTCAACAGGCCACCACCTGCAGCATGTCAACAAACTGCATAAGGTTAACACCCCCTCTGTCGAAGGGGTTGTAAAAATAGTGTCTTACTTACTGGATCTGTTAGTGAACGCTGTCCAGTAACAACTGGAAACATAGAAGTGGGAGTTGAAAGTAAGAGGAATTGAAAGAAAAATGAAGAAAATAATAAGAATTTTAAGATGCACAGCCGCACACAAAAGACAGAGAAGAGATTATTCTGTATTCATAATAAAGAGACAACAGCAAAGATCCAGAGATGTCGAGGACACAGATGATAGAGTTTAAGCTCAAAACAAAGGGCCGACTGCCATTTGCCTGTGGCTGTGCATGCTAACAACGGGGGAAGGAGAGGCATGGTTTCTTGTCTCAGCTGTCACTTCTGAGCCAGTGGTGGGAAAATGGGAGAGCAATGCCCACACTCTGGCTCTCAGTCACATCCACCGACCGGATAAAACACACACGCTGGAACATCTTTTGTTTCCCTCCTTCGCTTTGTCTCGCTCAGATTGATGTGAGTCAGTGTGTGGCCCAGAGGAGTTTTCCCAAGTCATCCTGTTAAAAAGATTGAGTGACTGTGATTAAGAAAAGCATCATTAATTTTCTTTGGCAGCTGAATGCGCCGATCTGCTTTGATGTGCGATTCGAGAAAGCATCCTTCAGCAGGAAGGAGCTCGCTCACTGTTGGTTACAAATGTGCTTTCCATATTTGCATGACAAAGACAAGACTGATATTAGGAGAGACTGAGATCTTATCTGCAGCTCCTCTTGCGTTGTTGCTAATTTTGCGCTGCGTTACAGTTGCCTGGTAGCCGGCGATGCCCTCTTCATTTGCTGTCCACATCACATGGCGCCGGAGGAGCTCACCCAGAATAACTGGACAGGCCTCCAGAGGCAGCTACTCACTCATGTAATATGCACGAGCTGAGTTGACAACTCTATCTTGGATATCACGGAAGAACGTCAGTGTGAGAGATATTGACAGTGAGATGGTCTTCATAGACGCTGGGAGGAATCTTTGCCTTTACGACATAACAGCATACTCACCCTGCGTTTAGTCAAGAAAGACACTTATGACTTTGCAAATGCAGTAAAAATCTAATAAATCTTCTGCATGGGTGCATATCAGTGGAAAAAAAGAAAAAAAACTGGTGGATGATTCAGCCTGAAGGAGCGCTCGGAGATATCTGGTTCACAGTCAGGCATGGCTGCCGGGAAAAGCCTTCATGTTGCAGGCGTGATCATTCTTCATTTGCGTGTGCTGCAGTAAATCAGCCGTGCAGGTCTCCATTAAGGAAACCCTTTGACCTCGTTTATGCTCATCGAGACAGACAGCATCACTCAGCGGACACGTTCACCAGCCAGCAGAGATTTAGATTTCAGCTCTTATTTCTGCCATTGTCGTTGTCTCTTAAGCCACGTCAAAGACGTCTTTTTTATCTGATCTCCCATATTTGTTACACAAACTCCTTTTCTGCTTTTATACGGCGGAGCGAAAGGTAATGTTCCCACGGCCAAAGATTACTCAACAAAGAGGACTTGAGAGGATCTGGAACATGAATCAGCTTTTAAGAAATACAATAAAGATGAAACGGCAACTGAATCTGCTTTTACAGGCTCTACTTTTGAGTCTAAAATCCCTGAATTGAGCAGCTAGAGCTTCAGAACACATTGTCTTCTCTGACTTTCAGAGATTACAGATTCAGACGTTCAAAATAACAGTTGTCTTGAAGATTGTTTGATGGGTTAAGATCTTTTCAGCCATGTGCTTTGGTGCCGGGCTGAACTGCAGAAGAGCATCCTTTGAAGCCAGAAGTGCTCCAGTATTTTGCTCAAGGACACCTCATGCAGGGTGTGTGCTTTCTGGCTTCAACAGCCTCAGCAGCCTCTCTATTTAGGGTCATTATTCTGTCCCTGGTAATGTTGTAACTGACTGAACTAATATGACAGCCACATACAGTGTTACATAAGACTTTGTAGAGTCTGTACTTATCGCTGACATTTACCCGTTTCCCCATCTGCTGACCAAAGCTTTGTTCTTCTTTCATAGCGTCCAAATGTCATCGCAAAGCTAAAAAAAAGTCCCAATGACACCTTAGATCAAAGGCAGCGCTGTCTATGTGGCTTTCTCAGGCTTTTGGTTTTTGAAAATGATCCACGTGTAGTCGTAAGTCAAACAGCTAGCAGTGCTACTGAGAATCACCAAAGGAGGAGAAAACCGGAGCAGGGAGGCCGGCTTTCAGTCGACGCTGCCATATTTTAAAATCATTCCTTATTGATTGCTTCACTGTTGATGGGCTTTTCAAAGGTCTTCAGGTCTGGATTCTGACTCAACACACAGCATACTGATGGGAAAAGGAACATTTTCTGGATTTAGACACGTTAACTTTTCAGTGCGGGCTTTTACAAGCAGCTGTGAATTGATGACCAGCAAGTAATGCAAGAAGACAGCCAGTCTTAGTTTGCCATAATGGTTTGAGTGATTGTTTCAGGTGACACTCTGGCACACTCTGCTGCTGTGGCTGGCATAAGCACCTGTCGCCTCTCCCAACCTGAAGCTCTGCATTGAAACATTAAGACATGGCCCTCTGCCTACCAAAAGTCAGCAACATCTGCATCAAATCACAAATATTGATTGGCAATCAGGGTATTCACTACATTAAAGCTGCTCTAGTCAATATTTTAGATCAACAGTGGATCAGATGACTGTGTATAATGTGAAAGGGGTCATTCCTGGTCATGAATCCAGAAAAAAATTACCATCCACATTTCACAGTCCCCCTCAACTCTATGCAGCTTTTTAGCATCTTTCAGCTCATTGCATTGCTTCTTATGGACCGCAGCTGTTTAGGTTGTCTCTCAACACTCTCATCGACACAGCTTCCAAACATTTTCAGCAAGAAAGCTCTGATTTACCCACAAAGCACCAAACAAAAAACTAAGCAACTAGCATCTGATGTGAGAGAATTTAGCAGCTGAAAAGACAAATATTTCCCCCAGGAACTAAAAGGACACACATTTACCAGGTGGCCACAAACTGGATTTACTGGATATGTTAATAGAAAGCTGTGCTAATACAAAAGGATACAGAATAATGTAATAGTATATGTTGCTTTTCAACCTGATGTCAAGTTGCTCTTTAAAGTAAAGCATACATACAACCAAAAACAACCAACCAACCAAAACCAATGATGCTGATGCAACAAAACTTTAAATATATTGTCTTTGTACTGTTTTCGGAAAAGGATTAGTAAGTTATCACATCCTGTTTTATTTATGTTTTACAGAATCTCAACCTTTTGTGGACTCAGGGTTGTAGCAACAGATTCCGGGTGAGCCACTGGTCAGCAGCAGTGTGGTCTCTGTCTAAATGACACTTTGACAACCAGGATGTGACAGGAATCAGTCTGTCATCTGCTCACACAAACGTATCGGCAAGATGGCTCACTTCCAACATCCCTCAACAAAAATAAACTGCTCAGCAGCCAGAGATCAAAGTGTCTGTTCAAGGATGGCGCATTAAAAATCGGCCTTCCAGGTAGAGTGGGGAGATGATGGACGTCTCTCTGTGTTCTGTCTGCTGTGCCAGCACTGGTGGCAAGGACTGTGGACAGATGGCACAGAAAGTGTTTCCATCAGTCATGAGAGTGTCCCCTCAGTTGGAGCGAGTTGACTTTTGACTTGTTATATCACACAGTATGTCGTTCTCTGAGGCGATTCCAGCTCGAACAGGGACTCGGTCCAAAAGCTTCAGCATTACAGGCGATAGAGGAAGCAAAGTCACGTACTGTGTTTAACAGCACAGCCTGAGCCAGAGTGTGACTTCCAACGTCAGACACTTCTTAGAGCGCGTCATGGCCCGCCGATGACCTCCATCACCACCTTGTCACATTGTCTGTTATGACTGCCAGTTTCTTAGTCACCTCTCCAGTGGTAGATGGACTGAAACTGCAATACAGTTTCAAGTGGTCAGAGGCTGGAGGGAGTGTTGGCCCAGCTGACAGAGTGTGGCGAGATGAGCAGGCTCTGAAGCAGGGATACACACAGTGGTTGACATGAGGGCGGGACACAGTCGCCTCTTTAAGCTCTGGTCATTTCATGGTCTCTTGAGAGGTGTGATGTGGAGGAGGTGGTATTACTACTCACGGTGTGCAGGGCTGCACTGGGAAAATAATAAGGCAAAAATCCACCTTCACAGCAGACGCATATACTGTGAGTGCTTCTATTTATTTTACGTATATTCTTTCTGCTTGCTGTTTATGACAGAAACATACAGTATCTTTTCCTCTTTAGTTGAAAAAACATCCAAAATTGTTCAAATCAGGATCTTCAGTTTCAGGAGTTAGTCGGTCGCATTTTAATAATTAAGGCAACAGGAAGAAATAACCATATAAATGTAATGCTTGTGTGGTTTTGGAGTGTTTGTTGACAGATAGAGATCATACCATCAGGTTAACAACAGGCGGGGGAGTGGACAGTCTACAGTTGGATGTGTTGAATTTACCCATTTCATTTCCCATTTTTAACACTGGCTCGACACTCCAGGCCAATCAGCTCGACAGGCCACCAGGAACTCTCCTGGCGCTCCCGACAGACACTCCGGGTCTGATGGTGTGTCTGATGAAAATAACTATCATCATTACAACCTTCAATGTGTTCAGCAGCTGCAGCCAAGTTCGTTCCGGTCCCGCAGTGCTTCGATCACTCTCGAGAGGTAACGTGAAATGAAAAAGAGGCCTCCGAACTGTGCAGCTTCTCTAATGACCTCGGCACATCTCAAAAATAGTTGGCAATAAAAAAGATATAAAAACTTGATGTTGTTGAAAGCTGCTCTTTAAGCTCTTCTGCTGTCCTTCAAATCTGTGCTTACAGAGACGTGAACCAAAACAGCAAAGAGAATATTTAACTGCTGTATAATTGAAGTGGCTATAATCAGCATTTTTTTTTAATTAAAATTAAATGAAAATGTGAAAACAAGTGACTGTGTGAGAAATCACTTGAACCTGCAGCTCCACTCTGCTTTACAGAGCTGAATAGTGAGTTTCAGCTCATTGTTTGGCTGTCTGGTCTGGCTCACTCTCACTGCTATCATAGCATAGCATAGTTTTGGCTACAGCAGGCTGCTGTTACCACTGTAAACTACCTACTCAGCACCAAACAGCAGTCAGACACAGTTAGCAACTATTTGATGAACATAGTGGAGCATTTAGCAGCTAAAGAGCTAGATGGTTCCCTCAGGAGTTGGTGGAGACCAAAAATAGAGCTAACAGAGAGGGAATATTGCACTCATGGCCAGAAACACAGCTCCAAATGAATGATAATGTGGCCCCATAACTGCTGGATGTGTAAATAAGCAACTGTGCATTGATGGGATTTTCCATCAATGCTGTGCTCACTGCCCGTGAGTGGGCAAAGCTCCCAGTTATTGCAGATTTAAGTATATTCTGACTTGGACAAGCAGCATCACTTGTTATAGATATCAGTGAGAGGAGGAAATGAATCGTCATGCGTATGCACTGCAAAAACACTCCACAGCACTCGAAAAATGATTGAAAACACAGAGACGTGGGGGGAATTTTGTGTTCAAACTGATGCCTTTATTAAATTTTACAAGACATTAAACAATCAACGGGCTTCATGAATGCAGATGTGTGTTTCTTTCTGTCCATTAACTATCAGCAAGCACAGGAGGGGACGAGGACTACAGTCCAGAACATGACTGTATACACAATGGCAGTTTTATTACCCAAATCCCTCTTTCTCATACCACCCACTTTCTGAGCCATCCATTAATAGACAAAACTCCATTTGCACTCCAACAACGTTATCTTCGCAGACTAAGTATGGTATTATGGTGAAAGGCCACGCACTGCTGAGAATAGAGTTTGCTTGTGAACCCATGAATCAGACTTGTTTCTCTTGGCTTCATGGCCTTGAGAGAGGAAAGGTTGCTCAACAGCAGCAGACAGCGCATTGTGATGCCATCGTGCAAGTGTAAAAAAAAATAAAGATATTACGCTTCTTCACATGTTGAGGCACAGTGAACAGAAAATGTCTTGTGTAGGAAAATGATTGATAGACAGCAGAGCGTAGAGAGTGGCCAGAATGGAAAACAGGCTGCTGCAGCTTGGACGCCAGAGCAGGCTGCGTTTTCACATGCTAACACATTCTTCATGTTGTCAAATCATTTGCAGAATATGATCTGAATAAAACCAAACTACTGTAACCACCTGAGTCAAAAGAAAGTGCCCCACGCAAAGCACTTTACCCCCCCCCCCAACTCTCATATCAAACATAAAGCATCAGTAATTAAGAACACAGCCCGTTTTCTGTCCACAGCACAGATTGCACAACTGTATAATTAAAATATTTTCAGCCACACAAAGCTGCGGACTATCTTGAGAGCATCACTCCGGCCTATAAAATGAAGTCAGCTGAAAGTAGAAGATGTTTAGAGCGCAGATCCGCTCCACCCTCCCCCTCATCTGACTGTGTACAGTAGTAGTGTGTGGGAGTTCGGCTTGGCTGGCCGGTGCAGTCTCTCCAGGGTGCCAGCAAATTCTCCAGCTGGCCGAGGAGCCAGCTCCACATAAATATATGCCCCTTTTCATCCAAGGAATTGTGAGGACCCTCTTGCTCTTTCAGCAGGCAGCTGCAGAAAACGCCAGAGGTGACTCAAACTCCCAACAACAATTTATCAGCAGCTGAGGTCGTGATCTAATTAGTTTTATTTGGATCTCTCGAATCTCTAGAGGCTTCCAGGGCGAGATGACAAAATAATAAGCACCGGATCAGTCCTGTGATAGTTTGGAGGATAAAATTCTTTTGGAGCCTTTTTTTGTGCGAGAGCACTTCCACAATTTCGTTCCTTGAATGTAATTTCATTCCCTGCTTTCATTCCTTGAATGAAATCGGGCGAAAGCCAGTCGCTAACTTTAAATTTTGGCCGTCTTGAAGGAAAACCAGAAAACGTTTTTTTCTTCTCGGCGTCTTGCTGGGAGTGACGGCATCCTACGTGAACACTAACTTTTCTGAAAAAGTTTGATGGGAGAGATGTTTTAGTTTTGTCTGTACTCTTTTGGAGGGCAAACATTTCTGTGCATCTTTCAGGATTTAGAAAAAATGGACTCAAAATGTAATGCGGGATTGTGATGATTAGGAGATTAGAAGTGTTAATAATAAATAATACCTAGCAAGGCTTTGACAGTATTACTCATCAATAATGAATGTTCTATGTTACAAATACTTTAGATTTCAGGCATTTCTAGTCATTATCACGAAGTGTGATTTACAGAAATGGCTTTAGAGGGTTGGAAAAACACGGGGCAAGTGTATATATGCAGTGTTTATTCAAAAACCTCATGTTCTGCTGACTAACAGCTGAGTGGACAAGAAGAGAGGCTACGGGAAGTTTGAAGCATGAGTGCGACATGTCGGAAGGGTTAGCAAGCATTAAATATATCAGACGTGCTTGCAGTAGGTGGAGAGCACAAATGCATACTGGAACTCTTTCTGGAAGGAGAGGCCAGCCCTCACTACACTGGTCTTATTTATGCAACTCAATGTGTCCATCTACTGGCTGCTCCAGGGTCTGCCATGACGTCATCTTTTGGCACAATGAGTCGACACAATGCAATCTGCTTTAAGGGACGTGTTATGATGAATTTAGAAAGACACCAATAGTAAATCAGATACATTATAGTAAAACGTTTTATTCAAAAGTGTCCCAGGTAGAATCCTTTATCATATCTTACAAACATCTGGTATACGCACAAAAACAGAGACAAGGTGGGTAAGAAGTTTACAGAGAAACACACAGGATAACCAATATCATTTATTAGAGACAAAAAGAAAAATCCAACTTGATCGGCAAACAAAAGAAGTCCAGCCTTCATCCTCGTCAAAGCTCCCGAGCATTATTAGCGAGCAACGTTTGGGCCATTGCTTCAAACGTCATTTCAGATCGAGATATGGCCGTATGCGAGGAGCCTGCTGTGCTCTTGAAAATTAACAAAACGTTCTTTCCAAGAAGTGAAATGATTGGAAAATGCTACAGATAGGAGGGTAAGTCTGTGCTGTAACTGTCGTTGGCATTGAAAGGTAACATAAGCTCACATTAAAAGTAACGCTTTTTTCTCACCTCCTCCTTTTGACAGTGGTCAAAGAAATTAATCACATCATCGATGTTATTTGGATTTTATATAACCTAAAGCTTAGTGCAGTTTTTCTTCATGACAGCTGATCAGTTTATTTTAAAATTTCACCTTCACATGAGTTAAATCTTTCCCTATAGATGGACTTGTGCAATACTTTACAGTTCAGTCAGTTACACAACAAAAAAGTCAACGAGTACAGTTTATGATTCGGATCATCAGTAAGGATGTAGTTCACATTCAAGGAAATCTGTTGTCCTGTTTGCACACATATGGCCAGAGAGATCATGAGCTCTGTGCATCACGCTTCATCTTGTTTCCCACACACAAGTACCATATTGAGCGTTTGCTACTTCTACAAAGATCATTGCGGCGTCGCATTCGAGGATACGCCGTCTTCAGACTGGAAGGTAGCAGCTGGATTTAGCACAAGACAAACCATACAAAGCACGTACAGATGCATCACAGACATGCTCAAAAATGTCGCCTGAAGCTTCAGTTTTCACAACTTTGGCGTTCCCTAAACTCAACACGAGTGTCACGTCGAACATTTTCCTCTGGAGCTCATCGCCGAAATGGTTACAAGACAAGACAGCGATGAGGGTTTCAAAATGGGACTCGATGTGGGAACAAGAGAGGGGCTCATTGTCTCCTGAGCAAAGAGATGCAGCGATGATGCAAAAAGAGTGTGAGGTCCAGGATAAATTAACGCTCCACCTCAGAGACGTTTCTTATGCAATTTGCACTCAGGCAGTGATGTTTAGCAGATAATGTTGGAAAGTAAAACGAGCAGACGTGGTGGAGTCCACCGTCAGCTGAGCATCAATGATCCGTCTTTGAACATGGCTGGTGTTGATTAAAGACTGATTGGTAAAAATGAAATGTTACAGACATAAAAAAAAATACAATTAACAGTCACTTCTTCTGTTAGAACAGCATTAACCAACTCAACACAAACTGACATCATAAAGCATCAATAAATAAACGGGACATTTCAGTCACTGTACGGAATTTTGGAAAAACCAATTTTCTGGTAAGGCTGGCGTAGTTGTTTTACATTCATGGGAATGAGACCGTTAACTAAGTACCACCTCGCACCGCGGTGTGGTCACACCCGCTGCAGAGAGACACAAGACACACAGTACTTGAACTGTTTTACAATCAAGCTAAGAAAGGCACTGGAATAATGTTATACCACATTAGATTCGTATGCTCTCAGTTATCCATCTTGAAAAAGGTAAAAATCTAAAAATCTTTTCTTGGACATCATTTGTTTTTGAAAAATAAAGTTTGACATACTTAAAAAAATTGTTTTTTGCACCTCTGACTCATTTTAGCAAGGACAGTTTACAAAAAGTAATTTGCTATAAAAAAAAAAAAGAAAAAATGCTTATGGCATTTTGGTTATCAAATAAGCTTTTCATTGACACCGTTTGCACTAAAAATCTCCTAAGAACAAGAAGACATTAACTATGGTTTTGTGCAGAGGAGAAAAAAAAAAGAATTGAGTCCTTATGGCCAGAAAGCAGATTGAGTTTGAGAAGTTTGGTGATATTTCATCGATCTGCTACAAAAGCAGAAACAGTTATGTGGCCCACGAAGAAGAAAAGACGCAAAACAAATATAAATTAGTGCTCTGTGTTGACAAATACACCAGAAGAGAAAGAGGACGAGAGAAAACAAAAATTCTATTATACATATATATCTATATATATATATATATAGATATATATCAACACATATCGAGGAAAAAAAAATACTAGGTGGGTCACAGTGCTACCCATTTGGACAGGGATGTGTCTGTTTCTAGAGGTGAAAGGACAGCGCGCTACATTTAACAGTGCCATCTTCCATGGGTAAGAACAGCACTTATGGAAGTCATAGTCCTCGCCTGCTTTGAAATGATGAGGGTCACTGGAGGTCCAGTTTGCTGTACTTCACCCCGCGGTTCCACTGCAACGCCCGCAACGACAGCGGCAGCTGGTAGTTTCGAGGGACCGTGCCGCTGACGTTCTCTTCACAGTATTGGAACAGTCTGTACCACCACACGCGGGAGAACGGGTTGCTCTGCGACGTCTCCTTCAGCGACTGCAACCAAAACACACAGTCAGCTCATTTTTACCGGTTCATTTTTGGTTTGAGCAATTTACTTCAAATTATTACTCAGATTTACCATTATAGTTATTCAGGGACTTGTGCATTTCACATTGTGTCAGCTGTGCTTTCGGTTCCTAAAGCCTTTCGCGTGGACTCGCGTACAGATAAGAGCAGGGAGTGGAACAGCCAAAATGCTGCACTTGAGAGCAACAAGCAAGAAATACTGTCTGTTGATTTGGCTAAGATACTTCATCACACTGAAGCCATAAACATTTGGGGAAATAAGCTTCTCTGCTCTATTGCAAAGAGTTCACTGAGAAGATTGATATGACTCTTGTGCCTGTAAATTGAGCTGTAAGCAGCAGGTTAGCTTTTGTTCGCACGAAGACTGGAGTCGGGGACAAACCGCTTGGCTGCCTCTGGCCAAAGGCTTGGCTACCAATTCTTTTACAGCTCACTAATTATCACATCTTATCTCAAACCATACAAAAGCAAAACTGTAAAAACAACAGGGGTGTTATGTGCCCGTCAATTACTTGTCTTTAAGATAAGATAACCAGCTTCTGGCTGTGGTTTCATACTTAGCGTACCGATATGAGAGTGTCAGTGATCTTGTCATATAAATCTCAGCGACATAGTGACTAAGCGCATTTCCAAAAAAATGTAAACCTACTCGTTTAAAGGACATGGCTGCTTCACTATAAAAATAATGATAAAGTCTGACAGTGTATTTCATCATGTTGCCCAACCATACATAGAAGATAGCATTCCAGATTGCTAACAAAGGAATGTGCTGCATGTGCTTTGCAACTCGTGCTTTAGCAGCTAACAAAAAAAATGTACAGATAGTCTTTATACTATCTGCAACATGCCATCCTCTATGTTCACTGAAAGACAGGTTCCAGTTTGTTCCTGTGCACGAGTGAATTAAAGTACAAGTTCAGTAACATTAACTTGTGTTGCACTCACCTGCTGGTTGGCCATCGTGTGGTACCACCAAAACAGGCGTGTAGTGATGAAGTATGCAACCACCACATCCACAGTGTAGTGGTCATGTGCCAGAAGGATGCAGAAAATCCCTACAGCACTCAAGGTCCAGCAAAGCCAGTGGTACCACCAGAGCCGCCTGGGGGAATCTGCCAGTCACACATAGCAATCGAGCAGGGTTAATACAGCAGAGACGCACATTAGACAGTCTATAGCAGATCAACCGACTATAAAGAAGAGACTGAACTGTGTTTAACAGCTAGACAGGTCGTCAGGAAACACTGTTTTTGGCCTGAAAAGTTCCAAAGGTGGCTTTTCTACAGGAATATTAGCCAACCATTCTCCTTTTCACCACTAGATGTCACTGCTGTATCAATCAGGCTTGTCGGCTCAACTCTGGTGGAAAAGCATTGCACCAGCAGAGGACTGTTGACTCAAAGTCTGCATGAGAAATGTAATAACGTCTATGGCTTGACCAAGCAGTTCAAATGCTCCTGCTTCTGACCCTTGAGCACAGCGCTGGGTGTAAAAACCGAATACTTGAGATAATCAAAACGAGGAACAGAAAATGCGGTTACGTAACAGAGCAATGTCTGAACAGGCTGAAACCAACATGTGACCTGATGTTTCAGAGGATAGCGCAACATTTTCTCTACATTTCCTTTGCATCTACGCTTTGTGGTGAGAAGTGTTGCAAAGGGTGAGCAGTACTACACTTTATCAGGGAGACGCAGGTGGCACTGAAGTAGTGCTTTGGGTGCCCATCTGCTTGGTCTCGGCCTTGAAAAGCACATGGTTTAACAACACAGCCACCATTTCTGATGTGTATCTTTCTTTTGACATCTGAACTGACATCCTGAAGGAAGTGTGCATTAGATTACAGCAGATGTGGTTTTCACAATGACACGCCGCAAAGAAGCTAAAAAAAAAAAATCATGTATGTCCTGTACATTCTTAAACTCTAGTAAAGACACAGTGGAACTTACACTCTTTGATGAAGAGGTACGTTAGTGTTAACATGACGGTGTGGCCACTATACAGATAATCTCCACACATTGTGTGGGACCCCGTGATTGACAGGCCCCCACCGGCGATCATCTTCATTATTCTCCTCATCTGTGCCTCCCAGTTCCCGAGAAGCTGAAAGAAACAGAGCCATTCATTACATCATCTTTAGATTATCAATAAAGGTGCAATAACTGATAAGATGACCGGTACATGCTGATGAAATATATGATGTGTAAAAGCAGGATGCAGAGGAGAGAGAGAGAATAGAGCAGCACAACATGAATGAATCCAGACAGCAGTGTTCATTTTACTCCTCAACTTTTTTCATACAACACATCAAATTCTCTCTTACAATACAACATTGCAGGAGGATCTCAGTTACAGAGGTATCCCGATGCTTAACAAAACATTGTAACGTGGCAAAAACACAAATTTACTGCATGAAGAATAGCCTCTGTCAGAGTGAAGAAGCACTCAGCACTAACAAGCATTGTAATGCGGTATGAGGTATACCACATGTTTTGTAAATCCTTATCTGGGAAGTAACCCTTAATCCATCAGATAAATCTAGAGTATCACAAAGATCTCCCCCCATACTTCCCCTGACATATTAGTAACGGTATTGCTGAATTGAATTGAAAAGCAGCACAAAGCGCAAATACCCATGTAAACTGGTCATTTGTTCATGTAAACAACCTGTAGTATTGTTCACATTTGCTGCCACAGAAGGAAGCAGTGCAACATACTTATAGAACAGAGCATAAGGGTGTGGCAGTCGAGGGTGGTGGATGGGTGTAACACGTGTTTGATTTCAACACTGGAGGCCACGGATCAGTACATGCCTGCTATGCTCAAGCTTCTTCTGTTTTTTTAACCATGACGATGAACTCGACTCATATTTGCCCAACACTCACGGTCTCACAGGCTTTATCTGTAACAGAAACTTTAGCTGCCTGACACTTGGTTGCATGTCAGATGAGCGCAGTTTTCCCAAACCAGTGTTACCCATACATTGATTTATTTGTGGCGAACCGCCACAATGTCAGCATTGGCCGCCATATATTTTCTTTTCTTTCTTGTTGTTACTATTTAAAATGGGCAAAATGTTCTTTCACTGTCGAGCTGTGTGCCGAGCAATGATTCACTCAGCCCCTCCTTAGCCTGCTCTCCTCTCTCTCATACATATGACAACATACCCGTGTGTGAACAGCCCCTCCTGTCCGTGGAGACTCTGAATCAAAACAACACTCATGCAAGAGAGGAAGGACTGTTGCTGGCTTTTCCCCGCAGATAAGACGGTCGGTCAAATTCCTGAACAGAATCGATCCTGAGCTAATGAATGGTTAATATCGCGAACATGTCCAAAACTGATGCAAGTTAATTGATAAGTTTGTCTATGCTCTTAACAGTACTCTGTCAATCCCTCAGACCCCCACCCTGCTGCTGCTGCTGCTGCACAGTGGCTTTCAGTGAAAGGACATAAATCTGCTGTCCTAGCAGAGCAACTGCAACGTGACCTTATAGGAACTACAAAAAAAAGTGAAGCAAACACTCAGAGCTCCTCTTACTCACAAAAACACGGACATGCACAAATCTTCCAATCAGTGGTCAGCAGAGAGCACTCAGAGGCTTTCAGCTTACAAAAGACATCTCATTTTTGCAGAATTTGCCCATTCAGCACAATTGTGCCGACAGCAGTGAAGTACCAAAGAAGCCTTTCTTGCTCAACCAAACTACAATGGTGCGGGAAATAAAAGTGTGTATGTATCATACCTTTGGAGAGCATTTGAAGTGCATCCCGGGAACAGGCAGAGTGGTGATGTACATTGTAATACACCGGTACAGATAGAGCGTGCCCACAATGAAAAAGAACCGCCTCCCTATAATTGACCTGGGGAAAAAAGACAAAGAGCTTTCATTTAGATGCAATTCAGATTTTAAAAGATATTTGGGTGACTAAACTACGCTGTACCTGTGTTTGAGCAGAATCCACTGTATGAGCCAGAGTCCCACTAACAGCATGCCATTAATCTCACAGATGGAGAAGGCCCACTCCACCCTGTCAAACAGGTCGAAGAACTTGTCAGGCAGTGGTGGGGTATGCTCCTTTGGCGGTACTCTCTCGTGGACCACTGAAATGACGACAGTGGTGGTCACAAAGCACGCCACTGCGTAGATGAATGCTATGCCCGTCTTCCCCCACTCGGCAGGGAACGAGGAGCGTGTCTTTTCAATAGTAGGGATGGGGATGTGGACCATCTCCATCCTGAAGTCCTTCAGCCCCAGTGTGCCATTCCTCTGAGGCTTGCTCGTTCCGTTAGGTAACCCACCAGCGTGCCCATTGGCATGGCCATTTTTGTGAGCCTCGATATGAGTCTCTATCCGCAGGGTCTCCAGTCGCTCCAACAGCTGCTGCCCGCCATCAGACGACACAACCGACAGGGGATGCATCTGGAAATCTTCCTCGGTGAGCCTGAGCAGAGCAGGGCCGTCCGTCTGACGGAGAGCATCTATGTACTCCAGCATCCCCTCTTTGCTCAGCCAATTGGACACGTCCTCTGCTGACCATGCTGCCACCTTCTTCATCTTGACCAGGAGGCAATGTGGAGGATTAGGAGGGTCCTCTGACAAGAGGGGAAGGTTCAAAAGAGGTTTGTCTGTCTATGGGTTAGCGGCAAGTCCTCCCCAGTTTTGGCACATGGTGTTTTCTTGCACCCGGAGGGAGCCCAGCCTCCTCTTGAAGTGATGGGGGGGTAGGTAGTAGGGCCACTCAGGGTTAGCGGCAGGTGAACCACACTGGCCTCCTCTGGCTGCCCTCACCTCATCAGCTCTTCCCCACACACTGCACCTCTGTTAAAGCAAAGACAAAACAGAATGCAGTGATGAAAACCACAGCCACTTTCACAACAGTACTGCATGTAGTCATGGACAATGGCTGGTCAGACCGGAGAGCTAGTGTGTAAGCTCTGAATTAATAATAGAGAAAAATCACCCATGAAACTACTTAAGGTCCATTTCAAAAACATGAAATATGAAATGAATAATTCATATTCCAAAGCTTTAACAATAATACACAACAGAAGGAGGACTTGATCGATCCACAGGTTTCTCTTCTTTAATCCTCAATGCCAGGAAACATTGTCATACATCAGTGGCAACATTCAGAGCTGATGTGCTCCTTCAAACGTGATTATACATACAAGTGGAGATGATCCATTATCCTTCACCACAGAGCAAATGTCAGCATTCACAAGTCCTGCATGCACTGGCACTTCTGAAATACCCACATGAATGGGTTTCTGGTTCAGAACCGCTATTAATAGGCAACAGAGTGTAAACAGATCTAAAGGAAAGGAAAAGGAAGTAATGGCTGGGAAGAGAAGAGAATACATGTACAAGGAGCCAGTGGTTAATTATTTACATGATAAGCAGAATAGATAGCCAAACAGATAAATCTTTATTGCTACTGTTTAAGTAGACTGCCAAGTCAAGTTTCCATGAAATTCAAGTTAACCAATTTCCTACCCAAGAGAAACAAAAGCATCTACAAACTCGTCTAATTCACTGTGTAGCAGCTAAACATAGCTCTTTCACATATCTCACTTCTCAGCTTTAACTTTGTTTTCCACAGTGTGTGTTTCTCGTCCAGGTGTCAAGCAACAGCCAAGACACAGCGTCAACAAGGAGGTGAACTCACACGTCTGCGGCATACCGCGCGTTTGTTTACAGTCCGCGATGTCGGCGGTGGACACAGGGTGGCCCCCTTGTGTTCAGGGGAGTGCATGGTGCAGCTGGAGGCAGGTTCTGATCTATTGCACGCATATGAGGAAAGAGGGAGGATGGGAGGGAAGCGGACTGCAAGGAGGAAATCATAAATCTGAGTGAAGGTCAGCACTCAGCGCTGAGACGGCCCCACCCCTACGGTTGGCCAGCAGTCAGTCCCCTGCTCAGTCGGCTCAGCTAAGGCCGATAGCAGCTGAACACACTGGCAGGCTGGCTGGTTGGCAGGACAACAAACTGCACATCAGTACCTCGCCTCACCTCGGCTCAGCTCAGAGGCCTGTTCATTTAGGCCAGCAAAACAGGGCCAAAGAAATGGGCTACGCACTGGGTCATCTACAACCCTGACAACACCTGGCATCCAATTTATTCCTGCTGAGGTCTGGAGATCAGTTTGACCTAACAACACCACAATTCCAATGAAACATGAAAACATTAAAGAGCAAGTGTAAAAACAAACATATGGATAGCATGCAAACAGCACAGCGTGAGAGTCCTGATTGCAACATTTAGCTACACGACAACCCAGCTGTGTACCTTCACATAGTGTGAGAGTGCAGAGGAGAGCACTATTTAGTAGAAATAAGGAGAAAGAGAGACACCGAGCAGTTGCATCAATGTGTTAACAGTGCACAATTCGGACCCATCAGAGATTAGCTGTCGCGGCGTCAGCTGTGTGCTGAAGACCTTTGGTCCGCGAATCAGCTTACAGCCGGTTTGGTGAAGAAATAATCTCACTCGACTGGACTGGGAAAAACAAACTAATCCTGAAACTAATACACTAACCTGTATTTAGTCAGGTATCTGAATACAGTGGTCTCAGAAATCCCACAAATCCTGCATATGAGGGCTTTTGTCATTTGTACATGAACATTTCATGAGAATGTTCATATCCACTTTGGCAGTGGAATGACGGAAAGAGTGTGACGGTGCTGGACCTGGAGAAAATACAAGTACCTGGAGTACATACTATGTACAGTATGCACTGAATTATTTCCATCGGCTGTAACCTGACCCTGCCATAACACGAGGCTGTGGAAAACACATATTTCATGTCATCGCCTGATGACCAAGCAGCGGGGCTTTGATAAAAATGTGTCCACCACAAGCAAAACAGATGGAAATCTGACCAAGAGTGAGAGTATTGTTTGAGGACAGAGAACTACAGAAACAAAGGGAAGTCTGGAAATGCTTCCGCCTTACGATGCTGAGGATTTTGATACAAGATAAAACATCGAAGCTGCTCCTTAAACAAAGGACTTTGACTTTGAAAGCCTTTTTGTTTCCCATAAGAACCTTAATAAATATGACATCACCCCAGAAAGGCCACACTGATAGGTCCTTAGGTGCGGCGAGGTTGAAGAATTCATTTTCAGAGCAGGAAATTCTATTGTTGTATGTTTACTTATTTTTGTAACCAAGCTCCCACTTCCAACCCTGACATCATTCATTTCAGGATGTTTAAGGTGTTGAGAGAAGTGGCTTTTTTTTCATTATCTTGGGACATTACATAGACTTACATTCATTTCCTGTAGACTTAGACCCTAACCATAACCGTTACTTGCCAAACCCTGACTCTAACTTTATCTGTAACCTGAACCCACGTCTTCATTCTAAAATTTAATGATTTAAGTTATGGGGTTCAGCATTTTGGACGCCATAAATATAAAAAAAATCACCACACACAGGCACACAAAGGTGAACTTTGAATCGCTACAATGCTGATACAGCGGAACAGAGTTCACACTTGAAGTGATAAAAGCAGCTATAGATCCATATAGATCAGCACACAGGAGGGAGCTTTCACAGGCAATATAGCAGACTTAGCATGTGAAGGGTCGCTGCAATGTGGATTGGCGCCCCCTTTGAACCTTTGTTTTGCTCTAATGCTCTGTCTCAGGTGTTGATTTTGTTTCACTGATCTGGCTGCACATTCCCTGTTCCATGCATAATGTCTAAACTGTAAACTTAGAACTAACTATGTAAGGTTTATTATACAATTGTTATATTTGTAATTCCTTCTCCCCCCCCTTTTTTCTTCTCTTCCTGTATGCCATTCTGTTTATGTGATATGTTTTCACCTCCCTTTGCTGTCATGTATGTTCTCCCTTTAATCATGCAAATATGGCTATTAGAATGACTCTCAGCACAGCGCAGGTGTTTGCAGATCTTGGTGCATGTGTGTGCGTTTGTTACAGCTCACATGGGCAAATCTTTAAATCTGGCAGGGACCCTGGGTTTCATTTCTTTATTTGCCGTCTTGCTGCGCTCATTTGTTTGTTTAAGTTGCTATAATGGTCCACCTTGTGTTTCACATTGAACGGCTTGTTTGTTATAACACAGAACACTAATAATTTAGCCCAGTGTCTACATTCAGCATTCATGTCAATTGCACTTGAAGTGACTGTACGTGCTTCCCCAGAGAAATTTAACTGGCATGTAATTATTTTAACATCACTTAACTTCGATTTGTTAGAATCATTATTTGCCCAGTGTAGGTTCGCTGAGCACATATTTCTCTTTTATCATCCCTGCTCCACATGCAGACAGTGGAGGTATGCTGACAGGTGAGTAGTTTAGTTCAAAGTGCTACCACACCCAAAGTCGTTTCGGCATACAACAGTCACCTCCCAAGGGCTTGAGGAGAGGCTGCAAAAAGTTTGTAGTTTGCAGTCAGCTGAATTGATAGATTTGTAGATAATAATAGTGACAAAAACAGACTCAAGGCACCTCAGTACATATTAAATTATGATGGTGATATTATTTGTTCAGATTGATGGGTAAAGCACTTGCTTTCCATGCCGGGTTTCGAATCTAAAGTCAATGAATGTAACCTCAAACTAGTTGAGGAGTCTTCTGTTCTAAGTGAATAATCAATTGTTGTTAAACAGGTAACACGGCATCAGCATAGCATGGAGGAAACAGACACCGAACATGACAGAAACATCAATATCATCAACATCATGTCAAAGAAAGACAGACCCCTGGAAACATCTTGGTGAAGCAGCATTCAAAGATGCAACATAGCTGACACATTATCTGCCCAGATCAGACCTTTTTGGTAGTTAATGTCACCACTTCCCCCTTTTTTTTTTTTTTTTTTACACTTACATGCTGTCTACACCTTAACCCAGCGGAAATGCTACCACAAATATAAAAACAAACAGTAGGGTGTATTATTTTAATAAAGTTAAACCACCAGGAGTAAGACAGCTAAATTAGCGGGGCCCACTCGAGAAAGTGATTGATTTGAAAATGTAAGACTGTATCATATGAACATTAAAGCAACTGCACTTTTCTCTCCGCGCGGTAATTTTTTCCCTGCAGAGAGTTTGGTGCGGCCAGGGGGAGGGTGAGCGATTTAGCACAAGGAAGTGCATGTGACATCACCAGAAAAATATCCCACCCAGTAGCGACAATATGTCAAGGCGACGCAAACATAAACATACGGCATCCGTAGCCCATCTTTAGGCAGCCAGGGTGGTGCTGAATGACTCATTCACAACGGCTCTGAACGGCCTTTCAGAGAAGAGGCGAGTGAGACTGAGTATGACAACAACACAGAGCCATGTTAAAGCCAAACTGCCTCTGCTCTGAGTTTCATCTCGACGTGCCATAAATACACATTTACTTGTGTGAGTAGCAACCCGGACGTACCCCCCCCCCCCCCATTAAAACTGTAATTTAAATGTTTGCCACTTCCACAAAATGCTGTGACAACTCACTACACTATTATATAACTTACTGATAAAGTCTACAAATGGGCAGAGGGTGATCAGGTGATCAAGATTAGTCTGAACGAGTTTCAACACCCATGCAACTATTAGCATTTGAGTCGGAGGTCATAAGAGCACTTAAAACACTTTCTTAGACATTAAACATTAAACACAGCAGCTGACAGAGAGAGGAGGACATATACAGAGAAAGATCAGCTTTTTCTGGGTGAATAGATGTTAATGTTACTTGTAAAAAAGGAAGCTTAAAAAAAGGCGACGAGAATGCAGAGCTTTCAAGTTCATCAGGAGTCATTAATAACACCATCGAGCACTTTGTGTTCAGGAAAGTAGTTTAAAAAGCATGTACACAAGGTTTCTTTGGAATAAACAGGGTGTTTCCTGAATGAGTTGCTGGTGAGTTCAGAGTTTAACTAGCAGTTTAGGTGTCATGCTTATGGAGTGGGGGAAATCTGGCCCTACTGTTGATTTTGCTGAGACACTGGGACATGTGAGCCTGCTTATTTGCTGCATCAAATGTTGTTTTAAATGGGGAAAAAGGGGCACAATGACCAGGGCATGCCAAACTGGCCTTGTGGCAGAAGGGGCATTTAGGCCACACAGCAGGGCGTCCACAGCACGGTGTAATTCCTGCCCTGCTGATCTGAATTTGAGCTTCACAGTAGAGGGCACCTGCGCGACACAACCTAGTACTCCTGTTCCTAAATTCCCTCGTCCTTAAACAGCTCAACAGCAGTGGCCTCAGAGGGAAGAAGCATTGTTTTCTGACCTGTCACCACCCTCTGTTTTTTAGTTTCCGCCTCCTCCTACATTCTCCTCCTTGCCTGCATGATCGGGAGCCAGCACCTATTCATTGTACTTTCTCCCACTGTATCTCTATTCCTGCACATTTGTTTCATTCTGTGATGTCTTTTTTGGTTGCTGTTGGCCTTTAAAGCACTTACAACTTGTGAGAATTGAAACCTGGTTGGAAAGAATGGCTTCCATTAAATTGGCAGAGGTACACATATATAAATATTAATGAGATGTGAGGACAGATATACAGTGACAGAGCCTCAACACACAAGACACAAGCACACGCAGACACGTCAACCTGAGGCATGTTATAGTTGGCCTTGCCGGTCTTACCACATCATGTGGAAAATGTAGCTAATATCTGACAAGCACAGTACACCTCTTACGTAACATAAGAATCAGTGAACACCAGGAGTCATCATAAAGGCTTTTCACAACAACATGTCTGTGCTTGAGCTGGTTGCTGAACCAAATCACAAACTGTTCCAGTGTTTCCACCAAGAAACCCACCATAAATGCAGAGTGATGTCAGCAACATGCAAAGCTAAGCTAATTTCTAGGCAACAAGAAGCAAAGAGCAGCAAGGAGAGCTTTGGCTAGATATTAAATGTCATTCAGCGACCCTTGAACCAAACGTATGCTCTGCAGGTCATGAGGTTGATCCTCAAGAGAAATTCGAAATGAACTGGAAAGTTGCAAAGCTATTGTGTACAGCTATTGTGAAATGAGAAAAAAGAAATGTGATTACAAGAGAACAGAAAAGGTAAAGACAGCATAATGATAAGAACCGTATCAATTTTGTCTTGCCGGATATAAGCTGATATTGAGCGGGTCACTCACTGCATTTATATAGCATCCATGTTTCACATGCTTTGCCAGTTGCCATCAACTACCACAGTCGATCATGAGTTGATCAGTATGTAAGCAAATGAGGCAGAACTGCAACGAATTAGTTGACTATTAGTCGGTCAGTCAATCAACAGAAAAATAATCATTAACTAATAATTGATAGAGATGCACCAACAGTGGTACCAGTATCGAGTCCAATGCTGTGCTCATATACTCATAATTGTTCTTGTAAAACTACTCCAAAACAACCACACGCTACCACTTTACAGCAACGCAGCATTAACATCTCATCATTTGAGCAGTTAGGCAAAGAAGGAGCAACGTCAGCAGTACGTACAGCATTTTGTCATCCAAAAGAGCGTCTAATCATGTGGATGAAGAAATTTTCAGCAATTCAGTATGAAAATATTCAAAATTTAAGAAAGTTTGAATTCATTAAATTCACCTCACCTTGGAAATCTACGAGAGAAAAATGGAGAGGGGTCTTCAGGAATTTGTCAATAGCTCATCAGCCATGTGAGTTCAATGTTGGCTGTGTCTGAACTCGTTTGGAAAAAAGTGGTTCCACCCCTCGTTAAACGCAATTACTCCAATGAACAGGTTGATGGAAAGAAGGCTGCTAATGCTTCTCATATTTGATTTATCTTTGCACAACAAGCAAACAATGTCAGTGACATAAAAGCCAAAGCCCCCCCCTCAAGAAACTGCTCTGAAAAGAAATGCTTTGCCATGTCCCTGCCTTGTCTCCTAAGGGTGTTGTCCTTGTTTTTCAAAGAGTGGTATCCCTTTACAGGTATTTTACCTGGTAAGACAAACTCACGGTGGGTTAACACCACACTCTCACCTGTATCCCTTTACACCTGGTATACAAATACCTCACAGGAAGACAATGCAAGGCCAGTATTTACACAACTGGGTCAGCAGTGGTTTGAGTGAAAGACTGCACAGTTAGAAGTAACCATATATGCGGTACACAGTTGTACATTACACAGTGGTTCAGTCCTATTGTTAACGTGAGTTAATATACAGTACTCACACCAAGCTTTATGAAGTACGGTGCTATGGCCCCTCCTGCTATTTGTAAGAAACTCTTCATAATCACGTTCATAATCAGTAAACCCTTCGTGAAAATCCCTCATAGACCTTAAGCAACTTTGGTTAAGCACTATAAACGTCTAAGATGCTAAGTTACCTCAGTGCATCTGTCTATCTTCGTTTAACTGTATGGGGGGGACAGACTAAATGATTAAACAGTGTTTGGCTTGAGTGAACACACAGGAGATGAATAACATGCCTGGAATGTGCTGCATTTTAGAGATTAAAAGGGTCAGCTCACCTAAATCTCACAAAGACACACACAAAAACATTTTACCACTAACCATGCAGAAAGTTTCTGTTTAAATGTCAAGGCTTTGAATTTTCTACCTCTAAGATAGGACACGTTTCTTGCTTTAATCTGAGTTTCAGATCATCATCATTTTCTTGGGTTTATTTCAAATGTGTTATTTCTTAATTTTCTAATTGTGCTTTGATATTTTACTGTCATCTTGTGTGAACCTTTACCTCTTACTTTGAGCAATAAGCAATAAAACAAAACCTCAATTTCTGTCTAGATGCTCTTCTTGCTTGTAAATCACAAGAGTTTATAGCGCACAATAAATCCGATCAAAACCATTCACGTGAATTTATTAACGATATGATTATACTCTGAGTATTTATTAAAACAAAAGAACAATGAAGGCCAGTGATACTGTAAGATTGTAGAAACCATTTCCATTTAGAATCCATTTCCAAGAAACATCAAAGCAGTCTTGGTTTGACAATAGTTAAGCTTTTACAGAAGTCGTAGCACTATCACACAAGCTATCAAGGGCAAGAAAAATCTATGAAACGGAGAAATTTCACACTGAGATCTGATGATGGCCTTGACTGAGTACAGTTCCTGTTAAGTACGGCCACAGGCAACGAGGCTTGATATTTCTTTTTTCTGTCAGGGAATAATCAATCTGCTAGCCATAACAGCTGACTACAGAGGCTCCAAAACGTGTATTATATAACATCCTCCTACTACATAGGAATATTACGCTTCTAATTTTATCAGATAACTACAGTTGTAGTGGAAGAATGAAAATTTGCATTCCAAATAGGATGAAAAAAAAATATCTTTTCAGTGCAGGGCCTTTAAAGTGTCACTGAGCTGCGGTCATAACTTCATGACATAGCGTGTTGGTTTAAATATTTCCATTAAATGTGGGTTGTTCTTTTCTTTTGCAATGTCTGTTTTTAATTTCAAACAAGTGACCATACATGGACCCCCTTATCATTCATTCCTAAATCGATGAAGTTAAAGCAAAGGCAGCATTTTATTTATTTATTTATTTATTTATTTATTTATTTTTTAACTGTGTTACAAAAACCATTAAGCTGATCTGTCATTACATGTTATTAAGAGGACAAACTCTAAAATGCTATAAAACTCCGGGTCAAAAAGTGCTTCATAATGCAGACCTTAGCCACTCTGCTATCACAGAACAATACTATGTCCAGGCAGTCTGTGAATTAACAGACCAGAGAACATGGATGGCTCTGGAAGAAGTCTCAGGGGTGCTGAGCTGAATGGCACAACAACAACCACACTGGTAGGTGCTACCTGCTAATGAGGAAACCACCTGCAGCTTTGAGTCACTTAGTAGGATGTCAGGCCTTCACAGCCCCCCAAGCACCAATGCATAACTTTCCTAGCATCTCTGTTCAGCTGCACGTGGTGCAGACACATCAGAAATGATATCTGGGATAGCACCCAGGGGACTTGTCATCAACAGGGAGTAATTACTGTGCAGCACAGCACTTAGCCCATCTTTTCATATATCAACTGTCCAGACTGCAGAGGTCTTTGTCAACAAGACTGACAGACTAACAGATCTGCAATGACATTGCATGTTTGAGCAGAAACATGCCATTTCCTAGCTGTGTTCTTGCATAGCTGACACGAGAAAATTCTTCTTCCACATTGCATGAATGTTGTGGTTTACTTTCTTTCACACAACACAGCTCACAAAATGCACGTCCTTCCTGGACTGAATGTTAACCATACAATTTAAAACACCATAACATCACCTGATGACTGACTGATGGCCTGTGCTTTGGAATTTTTTGAGACCGATATGCCGTATTTCAGGAGAAAGAACTTGCACAGTACACCGAGTTCTGGCCCTTGCTTTCTTGTTTCTCTGACGTGTGCAATCTTTGATGAAGATGCCATCCATTGTAGCCCGTTTATGATCACATTTGATGACCTCAAAGCTCCATGGCACTGTACGAAAAGCCACTTTCTTGTCGAGCAAAAACTTCACATAACTGCAGTAATAATGTTAAAATTTCTCAGAGGGAAACTTAATACATATGACTTCAAGTACAGTCAATGTTTCCAACTGTTTTTTTTTTTTGCTTCAATTATTTAAACAATATATACACTGTTGCATTCTTAAACCATGAAGCATAAAGTAAGCTTAAAGGGGGTTAGGCAAGTTACAGACAGGGCAACACCCAAAACCACAGACAACATTACCATACTGCATCTTATCTTCTCATGTATAGTTACAAAGTTTACTTCCATTGGCTAGAATTGAGCAATGTTCAACATCCTCACATGGAAATACAGTAAATTAGGCCAAGTACCCTCCTAATGACTGTTAAAATCATAACAACAAGATTCCTCTACTGCACATGAGCATAGGAAAGTTTTTCTACACCAAAGATGCACATTACACTATTAGCAGACATTGAGTTGGGTGGAGTTTCAAGTTGCTGTAGTAAAAAGGATAGTACAGAAACTATCTCTCACATGACTCCCTTGGACCTTGCTATATCATATATTCAGTGTCTCTTTTACTTTTATACTTTGTGTGTACATAATTTGGTTTTAATCTATTCATGGCTTTCCTTCAAGGACAGTAGTGGACACAAAATGACACACTGGCCTGCCAAAGTCACAGCATCTACCCTCAATATAGCATCATGTTCATTTTCTATTTAAAATAGGGCAAAACATGCAAAAATTAGGGCAGGAGCAGGTCTATGGTAATTAGGCTACATAAACTATAGTCACACTGGTGTATCGTTGATAACGTGTATCAAACACCCAGAGAAACTTCACACAGGAATGCAAGATGAGAAAAGCGTTACTCAGAACAAGTCAGGACAGGGGGATACCAAGCTCAGTTTTATGCAGGCTAGACAATAGCACAAGGAGCCAAATAAAATGACATTCAAGACTTAAACGCTGCCCTTCTGTCCCACAGGGATTATCAAATTTTAGTCTCATAATTTGACAGAATTTCTTTTCTAAAAAACACAAAATAGGCTACATGAGAGCGCCACTAGCCTAGATTAGCAAAAAGCAGTTATAGGCCACAGGAAACTGGGACATCATGTGAGTGGCAGTAAAACTTCATGTGTTTCTAATTATGGCAGAACAAGATTGAAGCCATTGCATATTGTTTCTCTGGAGGCAAACCTATGCTGGAAATCAAATTGTCAACTGCTGTTAGCTAGGACAAACACTGTAGTGCCATGCGCTGGAATAACAAACAGGCCAAGGCCATTGGGCAATAGCATCACTCCCTGGTTATGACTATTGAGGCTCAAATACACAGACACACACATTTGGGAATGTGTGATCATTTTAGAAAAGACTAGTATGCATTTCAAGAGTCAAATGTGCATCAGTGTCAGAATGTCAGAACACAGTATTTTCCCATTAGGCATCTGAAGCCATTTTGATGAGAAACCTGTTTAAAAACAAACTGACAGGTGACACACACAAAAAAAAAATGGTGCAGGAATTTGCCATGGACCTACACACTGTATCAACAGCAATGTTTTAGCGAGCAAAGCTTTGATCCAACAGTGATCTTATTCAGCCTTTGTCAGGCAAACAAACATTGGCAGACAATGCAAATTTTGTTGGACTTGGCAGTGACGTGTAATTTTGCCTCAATTCAATGGTAAGTACAGGTGCTTAGTTTACATTCAAATCTATGGAGGGGACAGTCAAAAAAAAATACAAGACAAAACAATACATGTATCTGTGTGATGGAGACAAAAAAAAGACAAATGGCCCAATGTGGACTCTTTAGAATCTAATGCTGACCACTGAGCGTATATACCTCCTTTAATGAATCTATTTGTGTCAACTGGATGGAGTAGAATACAATCTTGGCCCTTTGTTTTTTTTACCTCATCTTACACCAAAAAAAGGTGAGGTGAGATCATTTTAATTATGGTGCTCTCTGTAGTGTTAGGAATATCCATACTAATGCAGCTTTAAACTGCTGTGCATATATGCAACATAACTCAATTCTATTGTAAAATTTTGAATTGAGAATCTCGTTTCAATAAAGTTTGTGGCCTATTTTTCTTTTATTATTGATTTAACTCTTTAGCAAGTTGACAGGAGTCATGATACTTGCAGAGCTGATACTTTCTTCTAAATGTTAGCAAACCATTGCTATTGAGGTATTTAGGCAATTAACCACTACCTCAAACTCACCTTTATGGACACCGAAAATATATTCAATTGACGCTCACAGTGTATCTTTACAGACCACAGCACAGAAAATAAAACCTGTACTGTGTGCACTCATTCCTTCCCTATTGTCTCTCTCCATCTGCTCTTATCTGTTGCTGTCTCTCGCTCCTTGTCTCCATGTTGCTGCATGAGTCTCGTCTGTCTCCCTCATCCTGTCCTCTTGACATCTGTGTCTGTCCTAATTTCCTGACAGTCAGTTTCTCACATTTTGCCTCCAAAATCAAGATCAGACATTTACACAAGCTGACACTAACAGGGAATACAGATGAGTCCAAACATTAATGAGAGGGATGCTAATAATATAGAATGATATATGTGAAGCTCTGATTAACTGATCAGTCATATCCATGCAAGCCACGCTGTTTTCATTCAGAAAAACTACACCTCGCTCTAATGTCATTAAGTAATCTGCAGCCTGTGGCCATAACAACACCTCCACAGAGAAACAGGAGTGTGTGCTCAACCCAGAATTAGACAAACAGACCGCTTTGTTATGTTTGAATTCAAATATAAAACTTTATGAAGATTACTTTATGACATAATAAAGTTTACCAGTATGCATTCCCTTAAGACAACTGTGAAAGGAAAGCACTTTTTCCAAGGCCAGGGGAAGTTGATGATTCAAGCTACTATTGGTGAAAACGTTTGTCCGTCAGCTGAGACAGTTTTCCAAGGTTGAATCAGAGCTGTGCCTTCTGCCTACAGAAAACTCATTGTTTCCAGTTGTTGATAATCTGACATGCTTTGCAATTGGACCAGATGCTGTGCTAACAACAACCCCCATTTACTCAATTTAACATTCCCCCCTTGACATTCACTGCAGTCACAGTGTTCAAAAGTTGCTTTCTCACCAGTTCCGTCACACAGACGTCTCCCTGCTTATTTCGATCACCGTCTCTGTGGGCTCATCTGTCTGACCAGTGAGTTGCACTGTGGCCTTAGTGGATGTTGAGTTAGCAGTCATGCACAGCAGGTCCTCCTAACAGGGCTGATGTGTCTTTTTCCAGCGACACAACTGTGCAAACACATCTGTGATCACGTTTGCACCCTCTTTTTCCAAAAGGGGAAGGGACGTATCTGTAACACTTCAAGGAAAACAGCACTAAATGAGGCCACCCGTACCACCCTCTTCTTTAACGAATACACGAGGCAAAACAGATCCCAAATCGACCGTGTCGAGAGACGCAGGGCGAAATAGAGACACAAATGTTTGCCTACATTACAGCTCTAGCTTAATATTTCCAGAAAAACAAAGCCAGGGTTGGCTTAGCGGAGAATATAACGTTATTCGGCGATTCACTGTAGTAGGCACACCTGTGAAATAGCGTTACATCAAAATCATGGTTGACACAGGTGGTTTTAACGTCCTAAAAACACTGCTTTCATTCACATTAAGGCCTCGGCAGCCACTGTATATTGTGGCTTAAGAGCTTATAGTCTGACCACCTAAAAATAGACAGGCAAGCTGGCGTCTTCAGTAGTGTAGCTAGCTAGCACGCTAGCTAAAATTCAGCGTCCACTGTGGTCGTGTATTCGTAGAGCGATTTGGGGTTAGCTGTAACGGTTAGCTACATGACTGTAGATTGGAAGGCTGAAAAATGTTTGTATTTTACGTCCTGGTCTATATTTTACCCAGCTCAGCTTTTTGCTCGAATTTAAATCCACACGGTGCTAACTGAGAGTAGCTTCCCTGCCAATCACGCTGGATCAGAATTAACGATAACGGTGAATGTTTTTCGTCAACTGGTGAAATATTCTAACAAAGCGCCGTCAACAGCATAGGAAACGGTATGTTTAGCAATAACTATGTTTAAAAAAAAAGTGGTCTGACAAATATCTTATGCCGACACGACATAACGTTTGTTACAAGTGTCTGACTCAGAGTTTGTGTCACAGCATCAGACATTAACTAATAACAGTTACCTTGCCACGACTTGGACTGTTAACTACATAACCTCACTGAGAGGGCTCAGCGGTAAGCTAGGTCTGCTTTCCACAAGAGACTAATGTGATGTAGTTACCTTGTCTTCGAAATGTTGAAGGACTTCTCTTCAAATTGTAGTGGCCTTAACCGCAATGTGGTACGAATCCCTCTGTAAGTCTGTCCTGTGTTTTCATAGATAGGCGGTTTGTGACTGGAGAAGCGGGGAGTTCCCTTCGCACCGTCACCCGTGCTATCTTCAAGTACAATCAGAAATGATCTGTCGCACGACGACAAAAGACGGAATGCAGTGTAATGGGTGGCAGCAACACACTCGATTTCCTGACACAAAAATGTCGCTATCGACCACGTATATCTTAGCATATTTAATTCACTTTATTTAGCAAAGCAATACGCGATCATACATATTAAACATTGGTAACGCTGACGTCGGAGCACAGGAGGAGCATTTGAATGCAGCTACTGTGACAACCACGCAGAAAATGCAGCGTTGGAACAGCACAAGCCGACCCCCCTCACTCAACTGAAGCCGTCTATTGGTGAAGGGTTGAGCACACCAAATGGATTAATGACATCACAGCAAAATTAAAATCTCAGATTACTCAAAGTACCGATTGTTTAGCTCAATAAACCACTAGATCAGACAGCTAACATGAAATTACAATGCAAAGTATTGATGTGAGGGCTTCATCAAGGCTCAGGGGGTGAAAATTCAAATGCTCACTTACACTAATTTTATTTGTCTTTCATTCTTCATGCTTCAAGTGAGCTGGCATTGCTTATCTTGAATAACCCATGAGTACATTTTTTTTGTTTGTTTAGTCTGACAGAACATTCACTGTCTCTACAGGCAACTTCATATCAGGCTTAACTGATATGTGACTCCTTCAGGGATCAGCTGATCCACTTGATTAATCTCTTAAAACACAGTCTGTTTCATTTGAAACAGCCTCTTTGCTATGTAAAGCATGACTGCCACCAAGACCTGCACCTCATAGAATTGTCTCCAACTAACATGACATTTTTGTTCTAGGCTCTGACAAATCATAAAAATCTTTACAACCAAGCACAGGCCGTGACTCGGTTTTTGATTGGCTCCAGGCCAGATCATCCCAGTACTTGCTTGTTGCAGACCCTTTGCACATATTTATTCCTCTTGCGTATTGAGGTTTTGAATTGACTGACCACTGCATGGGACTTCTGCAGGACACTGTAGATTTTGCACTTTATTACCAGAAATTCCAGTGCAGACTAACCAAAACTGAAAACTCTTAACACAAATGAAGTTATTCATCATCTTATTGCCTGTTATAAGAGCTATGCATGTTAATATCTACTGTATGTACACCATTTTTAAATGAGACTAGATCATTTTCAGTCCCTGCAAGACTTTGATCATACATGATGTCAAAATCTGTAGATGGGGGTCTTGCACTTGTGGAGCTCCTAGTACATAACAACTCAATGAATTCTGATAAACAAGTGGCATCTTATAGGGTCTAAACAGGCATATTGAAATGACAGAATTTTTTTTTTACCAATGGATAGACTAATATGAGTTAAATATGAGGTGTAAGGCTATGAAATGAAAAAGTGAAATATAGCTTTAAGACTGATTTTCTACCAAACAGCATCAAGGGAGAACAATAAACAAGCATCACAGTGACTCATTAATAATGTGGAGTGGATGGGAAATAAATGACAAGGTCAGTCAACCTGCACTGTTCTGCATAAGGACATATTTTCTTTGAATATCCATTTCATGCTGCAGCTTGATGAGCTCTTGCACTGGAAGGTGGTGAATGCTTAATAGTGTCACTTTTATCTGAAAGCAGTTGAAGTGAAACGACTGAACGTACCACAGTGCTGATGTTGACATCACCCAAACGTACTTTTTGCACTACTTTATTATTTATGTCATCATGCATGAATATTCATGACTTCTGTGCAAGTCATCTTGTGCAATGTATTGTTTTATTATTCATATTTTCCTCGTGTGCAATTCAAAATCCACTGTGAAAGAGAGCCATTTTTCTCAAGGCAATATTGTTTTTACACTTTTACTCTTTTCTATATAATGTACATAGCATCTCTAGTTGATTTGATTTTGTATCTTTTTGTTGTCTATTTGTTCTACTTGTTCTTTTTTCTTACCTTGCAACAAGTGAATTTCCCCTGTGTGGGATCAATAAAGTTTTATCTTGTTTTATTTCCATGTCATTTCGAGCTGTGATAATGAGTGTTTGTGTGCCTAACAGAGGTGCTGTCAAACCAAGAAACTGTGGTCAGAGCGTAGGTAAAACAAACACTGTCTCCTTGCAAAACAGGTTTACAGTGATGCCGTAAGACATGAAAACATGTCACAAACACACGTTTTTGTGAAAGATGAGCTTTGCTGCCAATTTTGCAATACAAACAATGAAACAACAATTACAGGAAGGGGCTGGATTATGCTCCACAAGACATCTTTATAAACTGACAATACTTCTGTATTTAGTTTCATTATCCATTTTCACCCTTTCAATTATTTCTTTGATGTCGATAGCAAGCACAAAATGTGTTTACATTTCAGGTTGTGCTGCTGTGAGGAAATTGGGGTAAGCAAACTGGACTGGACTCTGCACAGTCCCTGTTGGGATGTGGCCACACAAATGTTTCAGGTTCGCCAAGGTTTTGCGGACAGCTGCCTTTTAAGACTCTTCCTGAGTGCATCATGCAGACTTTTCTTTGGAAATTCATTGTCTTTCATTTCCTCACCATCTCCTGCTGTTTACTCAATGATGTGAATCCTGAGGACAATCTGGATATGCCAGCAATTGCCAAATATCTCAACACAAAAGGGCGATACGAGGAAGTGAACCCGTATCTCATAGAGGACATATTTGCTGTAAATAGGTCTATTTTGCAACCTCCATCTGCACAATGTCAAGAGATTCATCTGACAGCCATCATAAGACACGGCACAAGATACCCAACGACCAAAAACATTAAGGAGGTGCAGCAGCTCTACAACATCGTCCTGCACAATGCTTCAGGTGAAGCAAGCTGGCTGCATGAAATCCAGACCCAATGCACGATGTGGTACACCGAGGACATGGACGGCCGGCTCGTCCAGAAAGGTGTGAATGACCTCAAGCATCTGGCCGTCAGGCTGTCAAAGCTGTTCCCCTCAATGATTTCAGAGGAGAAGCTGCGAGGTGGATTCATCCAATTCATAACCAGCTCAAAGCACAGGTGTATCAACAGCACGCTGTCCTTCAAGGCAGGACTGACAGAGCTGCGGGCCATCACAGGTATGACCTTGATGATATGATACAGCATTATGATTTGCATGCATTTTCAATATGACCTGTTCCTCTCTTCCTCCCCAGATAAGGTTTTTTGACCAGTGCGCCAGGTTTGTGGTGGAAGTTGATAACAACACGTCTGCTGTGGTAGAAGTCAACAAGTTCAAGCAGGGACCAGAGATGAGGAGGGTCCAGGAGAAGATTGCAGACCGTCTCAGAGTCCCATACAGTCTCATCACGCATGGTCATATCTACATAAACATTACACTTACACTTCTGGATGTGTTCATGGATTCTATAGTATTCAGACTTTGTCATATCTTTCAAGGATCCTTGCCCTCAGTGGTTCCATTCTGTAAACTGCATTTCTTAAATGACTGATCAAAACTATAGGTGTGTCAGGTATATTACAGATCCCCATATGAAAAGACTCCCAATTCTTGAGTACATTTGCCTTTAAATGTACAGTACTGAATCTGTGTCACAGCCTGAAAGAGGCTTTATATCCGTGCTTATAGATTAGATACTGTATATCAGCTGTTACACATCAATTTAAACACAATGATAGTAAAATTGTCAATGTCCACTAGGTGGAGCCATTTTTCTAATTTTGAAGTAAGGAGAGCGGCAGTGAACCTTTACAGGTATGGCTTCAAAAGGTTGCAATAATTAACCTCTGAAGCTTAAAGTGGAAGTATGCGCTGAGGGCTTTCCAGTTAATTTTTCAAGGATGTCACTGTTGCGGCATTTCAGATTTTAAAACTGCTGCAATTTCTGTGTTATGTCACCACCAAATGTTTTACACTCCTGAAGATTTGACTGAGGCTGCATTTAACTTGTGTGCTTATGAATTTGCAATCAAGGCAGTGACCTCCCCCTGGTGTCAGCTCTTCGATGAGGTCGATGCAAAGGTAGGAGCAGTTAATGATCAACTTCCGTCAAATGCTTCGCTTAATGATGCTTTTGAGGCTGATCAAAGTCAGACAGGGGATATATGATATTTCCTTGAAGTTGATTTATTTTTTATTTATTGCAGTGAGAACCATCTTCCTGCACAATGGGCCTTTTTCACAGATTTTTGTCATAACAGAAAAATCACAGGTGTTTCCGATAATATTAGCAAAGGCTCAGTTCTATCCAAGTGTCCCAGTAAGTCACAAATGAGCCGACAAGCACAGTACAAGGACCCTGAAACTGAAGTAGCCAAATGGAATGCAGCCATAATTCATTTATTATTTCAACTTTTAAAATTCCCTCTGTGAAAAAGGTGTATTACACACCGTGACACAGCCCTGTATTTCAAAATGTCTACACTCTGCAACACTGCCAGCAAATTTGTCTCCCGTTTCACCATCACAAGTTCATTTATTTATTGGGCTATTTATCACCAAGGCGCACAGCAAGAAGGTCGCGGGTTCGATTCCTGGGTCGGGCCTTTCTGTGTGAAGTTTGCATGTTCTTCCCGTGCATGCGTGGGTTCTCTCCGGGCACCCCGGCTTCCTCCCACAGACCAAAAACATGCTCATTAGGTTAATTGGTGAGTGTGAGTGTGAATGGTGTGTGTATGTTGCCCTGCGATCAGCTGGCGACCGGTCCAGGGTGTACCCCGCCTCTCGCCCGTTGACAGCCGAGATAGGCTCCGGCCCCCCCGCGACCCCGAAAGGGATAAGCGGCATAGAAAATGGATGGATGGATGGATTTATCACCAAGTGCAGAACAGGAAATTTTTTAGTAAAGTGGCTAACCAGAGAGGCACTTCACCTGATCAGATGGGCATTTAAGGCCGGCGAGATGTGCACAGGTGATGTGAGGGCACAGAAACTAAACCAACTATTGGATCCAACACAAACAGGACAATGCAAACAAACAGCTCTGTCATATCTAGGTCAGAGGGACTCTGTGCCTTCAGCATTATATAAATCATCTATGTATCCTATTGCTTCTTTTTTTAGGAATGTAAATAAATAACTTTATTACTTTAAAAAACACTATTTTTATTGATAATTAACTTCAGTGGCTTGTTCCAGCATATACATTTGGAAGCAAACTGTTTTGAAAAGTGTTTTGTTACACTTTTCATTAACTAGGAGACCCTTTGGCATTGTGTGCATAAGAAAGAGCACTTTGTGTCTTGTGTTACAAACTGACCTGACACTGCCTGAAACCTCATCTGGCAGGATGCAAAACAGGTTGCTAAACTGGGATGCCCACCAACAGGTAATGGAGTATGCCAGTGACCTGAGGGAATACTGGAAAAGAGGCTACGGTTATGATATTAAGAGCAAGTCAAGCTGCAGGCTCTTTAATGACGTGTTTAGCCGACTGAACAAAGCAGCTAGCGAGAACAAGCAAGTGAACTTTTAAAGTGACCTGCAGTCCAAAAACTCTGAGGGGAATAGATGAAACAATTACAGGTATCACTGATTTTATCTGCTTGTCCTTCAGTCTTGTTTGTTTTACTGTTGCTCTTTCATTCTGTTTGGAAGTTTCATCCTGTTGTCAAAAAAGAAAGATTTATAAATCATCTATTAAAGATTAAGCATCCAAAACACTGGTCTGTGTTCAATCCACAGCTCCTTCAGTGTTACAGCAGGGGCTCTGTTAAATTGTGAACCCTGTTTGTCCTGTATGTCAGGTCAGGCCAGCAGGTGACTGAACCTGTGACGGTCCAGATCAGCCATGTAGACACCCTCCTGCCACTGCTTACTCTCCTGGGCTTCTTCAAGGACAGCGATGCCCTGACATCCACCAACTACGCCTCACAGACCCAACGCTCCTTCCGCACCAGCCACATGCTGCCCTATGCTGCTAACTTAGTCCTAGTGCTGTACGACTGTGGGGGAGTCGACCTGAGACTGCAGCCACTGCTCAATGAGAAGCCTGTGACATTCCCCGGTCTGACCGACCCGAGGGCCTCCGTGCCGCTCTATGAGGACGTCAAAGAGCACTACAGGGAACTGCTCCAAGGCTGTGACTTTGAGACGGAGTGTCAGCTGTTCAAGCATCCTGCTTAGGTTTAGGCCGATAAGACAGAATCTGAAAAAGAAGACATTAAAGTGGCTTTATTTGCAAAATGGAGTGAAAGTTGTGGTTGTAATGGGAGCATCTTAGGCTGAATGCTTCCCCTGTGCAAACCATGAACAAATCACAGTTTGAACTGGCCTTATTAGCGTTTTTAGCATTTTTCACTTTTTTTTTGTTAAATAACTGTAATTAAGTACACTCTAGTACTGTATATATTGACATATTTTATGCTATGTTATGCTTGTACTCCACTCAGTGAGTGAGTGAGATACTGTGGTTTGAGATCCTCTGCGTTTATTGAGAGCTTTAGCTACTGATTATGACAAAACACACAATAAACTTCTGAAATACAACACACTGTTAAAGATTAAAGCATTGGTTATTCATCTTACAACCCCTCAGCTTTATCTTTTTATTCTTTGTAGGGGTCAAATGAGTTTGTTGGTAACTCGGTCCACCTCAGTTAGCTACAGCAGGAAAGTGTTTATACTTTGATGCATCAGTATTAGCAGTGTCATATTATACCAGTCACAAAGGCAGACATGTGAAACCAAGTACCATGAAACCATGAAACTGACGATGGTTTTACACTGTGGTTTTAGTGCTTTAAGTGAAGGAAAGGTCCTGACCACCTCTTCCACCACTGAAGAGCAGTGCTGCAAATCTCACAATACACTCCAACTCCAAGCAGTGCTGTAAAGTAGCTAAGTACATTTACTGAAATACGGTACTGAAGTGCAACTCTAAGGTACTTGTACTTTGAGTATTTCCATTTTCTGCTCCTTTAAACTTCTGGTGCACTGCATTTTAGAGGGTATATTGTAGTTTTTACTCCAATACATTCATTTAATAACTTTACTTACTTTGCAGATCATATAAAACATAGGAAAAAAAATGAACTACGATATATTATTAAGAATAAAGGATGATATTGATGGATACCCAGTGGTATATAAAGTGACTGCAATTAGCTCCACCTTTACCAACTACAACATTACAGTGATTAACACATTAATGAATCAGTAATTATAATGCAACAGTATAATAAACATTACCCTGGCATGGCCCGATCTGCATGATGTGTACTTTCCCTTTTGTCTTTTCACTTAATTAAAACTTTGAATGCAGGACTTTCACCTGTAAAAGAGTCCGTCTTCCACTGACTCCAGGGCATGTTTTATGGCGTTACTTAGATCTTATAAAAATGGTTTCTTCAAACATGGTCAAGTCAGGGGTTGAGAACACTTATGTTAATAAAATGTACAGAGGAACAGTCATACTTAGCCAGCGGTAATGTGGTTAAAAGTGGTCAATGTCCATTATTGTCTATTACGTAAAAGTTTGGGGTCAGGCTTATGTCGCTGCTCAGAGCGTCTGTGATTGGTGGAAGAGTGCGACCGGTGACGTCACTCCGTTTCAGCTCCGAGGTGGGGGTGCGCGCGGCCACACGTACAAGCTCTCGGGCTGCATCATGCCGGCCGCTGTTTGGAAACTCATCGCTCTTTATTTCACCTCCGCGGTCCACGTTTGCTGCTGCTTCCGTAACGATGTGGAGCTTCAGGACAACCCAAACATACCAGCAATCGCCAAGTATTTCACCACGAAAGGGAGGTACGAGGAAGTGAACCCTTATCTCATAGAGGACATACTCGCTGTAAACAGATCGATTTTACAGCCACCGTCCGCGCAATGTCGCGAAATTCATCTGACAGCCATCATACGGCACGGCACAAGGTACCCGACGAGCAAAAACGTCAAGAAGATGCAGAAGCTTTACGAGCTGGTCAAGAGTCGCGCGGTGGGTAAAGAGAGCTGGCTGCGCGAGATCCAGACCCAGTGGACGATGTGGTACACCGAGGACATGGACGGCCGGCTCGTCCAGAAAGGTGTGAACGACCACAGGCATCTGGCCATCAGGCTGTCAAAGCTGTTCCCCTCGCTGATTTCAGAGGAGAAGCTGCGAGGTGGATTCATCCAATTCATAACCAGCTCAAAGCACAGGTGTGTCAACAGCACGCTGTCTTTCAAGGCAGGACTGACAGAGCTGTGGGCCATCACAGGTATGACCTTGATGACGTGTTCGGGATTCACCACCCACGTGCGTTTTCAATATGACCTGTTCCCTTTCCAGATGAGGAGTTTGACCACGCGGTGAATGATGCTCTGATGAGGTTTTTTGACCAGTGCACGAGGTTTGTGGAGGAAGTCGATAACAACCCGTCAGCTCTGTCCGAGGTGGACCGGTTCAGGCAGGGTCCAGAGATGACGAGGGTCCAGGAGAAGATCGCAGACCGCCTCGGAGTCCCCTACAATGACATCACAGATGGTCAGTGGAGGATTGGCCAGATCAATATATCATTACCACATCGTAAAGGTTCAAGGTTCAGCTTTTATGGGCATTCCACAATACAGGATTGTACTCTGAAATGCAGCCGGAGCACCCTGCCCACACAGATCACTCATCAACAAATATTCAACGATAAAACACAGTAGGCAGTAAAACAGAACAAAGTGTTTGAAAGTAGCACTAAAGGAAGAAATAAACGGGAAAACTGAATTGTATTTATTAGGAAGATACGCAGTCAAGTCAACTCAAATAGAACTTTATTTGTCCCGAGAGGCGTGATTTGATGTGCAGCAGTAAAACAGCAATAACACGCAACATCACACAATATCCAAGAAGCACACAAGGCAAATAAATGCAACATATAATGACAAGTAAAACATAAAGTACTGCTAAAGGAAAGCAAAGCAATATTTACAAAGTATGTTTGGATGATTGTGCTACCTTAAACTATTAGCTGTGACATGGCTGAAGGTAGGAAGGAGTGTTTGTATCTGTTGGTGTTGGCTGGTGGGTGTTCAAAGCCAGAAAAAAAAAAAAATATTACAGTGAGTAATAGTGATATAAAGTCTCTGAGCCTGGTGCAGCGGTACTGTCTGCAGGATGGCAGCAGGTACATCAGTCATTGGCTAGGGTGGTTGGGGTCTTTGATGATCCCGTTGGTCTTCTTTCTGCCCTCCTGCATATAGAGGTCCTCCGTGGGCGGCAGCTCCATCTTGGTGATGAACCCAGCAGTTTTCACCACCCTCTGTAATGCCTTATGTTTGAGGGTGGTGCAACTGTCATTCTAGACGGTGACGCAGCCAGTCAGGATGCACTCAATTATTTACATGTAGAGGTTGCAGAGTATCCCAGAGTCCACGTCGAGCCTCCTCAACCTGTGGAGGAGGAAGAGCGGTTGTCTCACTGTCTCTGTGATGATGTTGGTGTGGCAGGCCTGAAACTGCATACTCTCTCCACCATAGTCCCATTGATGTGTGGGGGGTGTGTCCTTCTCCCTGTTGTTTCCCCTAGTCCACAATTAGTTCCTTTGTTTCGCTTACATTAGGATGGAGGCTGTTGTCCTGGCGCCAAGATGTCAGCACTCTGATCTCTGTACGCCATCTCATCGTCGCCAATGTTCAGGCTGATGACTGCGGTGTCGTCAGCGAACTTGATGATGGTGTTGGAGCTGTGGGTGGCCACGCAGTCATGCATGAACAGGGAATACAGGGGAGGGCTGAGCACACAGCTCTGACGGTCACCGGTGTTGAGAGTCAGGGTGGAGGATGTGGTGCTGCCTGTTCATACAGCCTGGGGGCTCTCCTTCAGGAAGCTGAGGATCCAGTCACAGAGGGTGGTGTTGAGTCCCAGGTGTCTGAGTTTAATGACGTGCTTGAAAGACACAGTCGAATTGAATGCTGATCCATAGTCAATGAATAGCATTCTCACATATGTGTTCCTGTGGTCCAGGTGGGAGAGGGCAGTGTGGAGGGCTTAGGCAATGGCATCGTCTCTTGATCTGTTTGACCTGTCTGCAACTTGATGTGAGTCAGGGAGGGAGGAGGTGTTTACCAGTAACATGCTGGGAATCCACTCAAATATTTGATGACACCACAAAAATGAGTGAAAGTAGAGTAGTCAGTGCTGGCGGGTATAGAATGCAAATGTCCCATAAGTCATGTTTCACAGTGAGTATTTGCACAGTAGGTGGAGCTTTTTCTAATTAGTATTGTATATTAATATGTATTGATATGGTTTTTAAGTTTCAAGGCAAATTGTGCCACGTGTCAGTGCTTTTTGTGGTGTTTGTTTTAATGGCTGCCTGGCTTGTTTGATTTTATGATTTTTTAACATATCACTGCAACTTTTCTCCTCCAGATATGGCCGAAGCTGGATTTTACTTGTGTGCTTATGAGTTTGCCATTAAGACTGTGAACTCTCCCTGGTGCCGGCTGTTTGATGAGGTCGATGCACAGGTACGGGCCTCAGCTATTTAATGATTGTAGGTTTAATGTGCTAGTGCCATCAAATGTCTGCATGAATGAATCTTTAAAAGCGTGCAGGTAAGATTTCATCATGAGGGTTGGAGGAGATGTTTAGCTTTCAATAACATCAAGTGCTCATTTGAATGTACTGAACTGAGCACACATCAGCCCCTCTAGCCTTAAAAAGATGGATCAAACCCTCTCGGGCAACACCATATGCTAAAGCAAACGAACAGACCTGTCTAATCATGTTAGATGAATCCAGCACCATCAGTCCAAGACCGTCAAGTCCTGGGAGGAACAATGTCACCAAAGACACTTTAGTAGGGCAACAACTGTTTATCTACTTGTTTGTTTTTAATCCTGGACAGGGGCTGGAATTGAGTTTCACCGAGATATCCAATATTACATGTGTTGCATTCGTTGTTCCTGTGCAATCTGCATTATGAACAATCAAATGCATTTAAAAAAGGGGGGGGGGGGGTAGAAATGTTTGCAGGGTCACGTTAGAGAAAGACTTGCCTGAGCAGTAAGCAATGCTTTCTCTGCTTTGCCACAGTATTCATTCATTGGGAAGCTGTTATTCGTGACACAAAGAGTGTTTTGTGTCTTGTGTTACAAGCTGACCTAACACTCAGGTAGCCTGAAATGGTACCTTGCATAACAAAAGATTGACAGATTACTGTTTTTTTGTTTTTTTTTTAAACCTAATCTTACATCTGAACGAGCGCTGACTTTTGCTATCTGTTCAACAGGTTATGGAGTATGCAAATGACCTGAAACAATTCTGGAAAAGAAGCTATGGTTATGATATTAACAGCAAGTCGAGCTGCATCCTCTTCCATGATTTGTTTAGTCGACTGGACAAAGCTGCCAGCGAGAGCAGGTGAGTAAAACTGAATATTCTTGAAATATTATTATATTCTAACATCAGTATTGAAAAAAAAAAGCCAACGATGCCTTCATCTGTCTCTTAGTTCTTTGCAACATAGAAGCTAAAGACAGAAAACTTAATCCAATTATTCCTTACACCAATAATGCATGATGCACATGTTGCTAGTTTCAGCCGTGATTTCGAGTCTTCGTTTATGCCATTACATACACATTAATGTCTGTGTCTATCAGTGTGATACTGACTGAGCCAGTGTAGCCCCGAAGGCTAACCGGAGGGCGAGGTGGTTCCCTTAATGGAAAATATAATGAATCTAAAACATATGACTGAATGTATCACTTGAATCTCAATAAATGTGTGATACCACAGTCAAACAAGTAAACAATGCATAGAGGACAAGTTAAAACTTGTTCAACTGGTTAAAGTCCTACATTCAGTCAAAGACAGGCACACAGATGAACAGACTGTTCTTGCTCCATTATAATTACCAGTCGTGACAGCATGGCTGGTATTGTTGTCACCTTGTGTGTGCGTCTATGCATCATTGTAGCAACAATGTGGTCCTGGAGACACCTACAGTAGCAGGAACTACCACAGAAATGGTTTTAAGCTCTTTGCCAGGTGGATATGTCTGTCTGTGAACGGATTTTGTCAAGGCAATAGCGTCACAATCGTGCAAGATGCAGCCATGGAACCACACAGGTGTACTTGAGATTAAAATGAAGGCAGAGTTCGAAGATGAGTGATGTCCGAGTAAGGGCGCTAGAAGCAGGGGGGTACAAAGTAGGGGGAAAAGGGGCCAATTTTGAAGGCACTTTATATGTTTTGCTGAAATATTCCCTCGTTTTATATAAGGAATGTACAAAAATACATAAATGTATGTGTCATTTTTGGCTCATTAAATGAGATAAATAATCAGTCGTTTGGCAAGAACATGATGAAGTTTCGGGGTAAGTTGGTTAGGTTAAGGTTAGGGTCAGCCTGTCCACAGTGAATGGAACTCAGTGCAATGTCCTAACAAGGATAGCTGCACAAACGTGCGTGTGTGTGTATGTGGTTTGTTTCTTTGCGTGTGGTATGACAACAGAGTAGAGGAACTGAGCGGAGAGAATAAGACCTGGTCTGGGATGTGGGATCTTAAAGGGGAGTAAATCAGTATTGCTGACAAGGTGCATTGTTTAGTGAGTCAAGCACAGGAATGCTAAACTTGCTAGGTAGCATGCTCAGGAAAGAAGGACGAATAGACAAAACCTCTGGGACATTCATAACAATATCTCAGGACAGCACAACAAATATGTACCAGTGCATGGAGATATGTGTATGAAGTATGGAAAAACAGGCCAAAGGCAAGCAAGTAAACATTAATTTCCAGTGGGATCAAATTGTACAATGTGCTGTATGCTTAGGTTGCTTTATTACCAGCTGCGATAGCGAAGCTGGTATTGTTTCCATCAAGTCAGTCTGTCTATGTGTGTGTGCGTATGTGTGTGCTTTGGCAGGTGTTCATGTGTCTGTGAAACTGTTCAAGTGTGTGTTCTTGAGATCAGAACGAAGGCAGAGTTCACAGATGGGTGTTGTCATATTTATGTGATGATGCGGTAATGACTGCTGAGTGGGCATGGGTCAGAATATCCGCATGTTAGCAGGTATGTGGCTGATGTGATCCAATGGCAAGACGCAAATCGGCATACAGATCTGTTTTGAATGAGGTGACCTTCATCAGGAATGAGATTTCTCATGAAGTGCATGTGTCTCCATTCTGGCCCTCGGGTCCATTTGCTGACCAAGGCCCTTAAACCTCCAAAGTAAAACCTTGAGTGGAAAGCAGTTACCGCACAGACTGTGTTGTTGTTATATCTTGTGTGTTTTCATGTAGTTATTTCCTTTTAGTCTGGTGAAATGAGTCTATAATTCAGCTTTCCTAATTACAGTCAATTTACAACTTTAATTTAAGTAAGGCTGGAGAGAAAATGACAGTTCTCCTTCACTCAGACATCACTATTCCTTTCCTAAATTTGTCTGCACAAATAAGCCACTTTTTCTCCCTTGACCACTGACCAAAATCAGTTTCTGTATAAATGTAGGGCCATGAATCCACATTTTCATGTGGAATCTGCCAAGGTTGAATGATTGATTAATTGATTGATTAATGAATTTATTATTTCGATTATCGATTGTTAGAAAGTTGTTAAAACTAAAATGCGCAGGGCCAAATGTCTTCAAATGTCTCGTTTTGTCCGACTAAAAACCCACAGATGTTTAATGAGCGATCGTCACGTTTGAGAAACAGGAGCCAGAGATCACTTCGTCACAGCTCATTCTGCGTTAGACCTGAAACAGATGTTGTTTGTCCTGTATGTCAGGTCAGGCCAGCAGGTGACTGAAGCTGTGACGGTCCAGGTCGGCCATGCCGAGACTATTCTACCCCTGCTTACTCTCCTGGGCTTCTTCAAGGACAGCGCTGCCCTGACGTCCACCAACTACGCCTCACAGACCCAACGCTCCTTCCGCACCAGCAACATGCTGCCCTATGCAGCTAACTTAGTCCTGGTGCTGTACGACTGTGGAGGAGGCGACCTGAGACTGCAGCCACTGCTCAATGAGAAGCCTGTGACATTCCCCGGTCTGACCGACCCGAGGGCCTCCGTGCCGCTCTATGAGGATGTCAAAGAGCACTACAGGGAACTGCTCCAAGGCTGTGACTTTGAGACGGAGTGTCAGCTGTTCAAGCATCCTGCTTAGGTTTAGGCCAATAAGACAGAATCTGAAAAAGAAGACATTAAAGTGGCTTTATTTGCAAAATGGAGTGAAAGTTGTGGTTGTAATGGGAGCATCTTAGGCTGAATGCTTCCCCTGTGCAAACCATGAACAAATCACAGTTTGAACTGGCCTTATTAGCGTTTTTAGCATTTTTCACTTCTTTTTTTTTTGTTATACTTGAGAAAAGACAGATTTGGTGTCTCTGAAATAGGCCATGATCCCAGGCTAGGAATCTCATTTCTGTATCATCACAGTATTACTACTTCTATAGTGCTCATTCTCAAGGTTTATTTCCATTAATGCACACGATAGAACAGGAATTAAAGAATGTGTTTTTGGAGTGTACTGATTTTCCATGTTGTGTTGGAGTATGGACATCCTGAGCATGCTTTATAGTGCTGCATTTATTTATTTAGCAACATAGCTATTTATGACAGCTGAATAGCTGCATTAAGAAAACAGCCTGAAATCAGCCTTCCTGAAATCAGTTCCTATGATCATGTCTTAAAGTTTTTTTGTGTGCCACTGTCGAATAAGTCCCCCTACAGGGTTTGTCAGTTGCCACTAATTAGTTCATCAATGGGTAATTAATCATTTACTGATGCTTCAATCAATTATAGGCCTGTAAAAAGAGCAAATTGATTTTACAGGTTTTCCTAAATACACTACTAACATTTGCAACTGCAGACTAGATGGATTAAAACCCTTCACTGATGACTTACTCATACGTAAAATTGCAGACTTTTCACAATGCATTAGTAAATATGGAAAATCAAACGAATTACTCGCACTCTCAAACGACTCGCCGTGTTTTAACTCTCACAGCAGATGTTTCTTCTCACAGCTGGAAAATGCTCGTGTGTCCGCCTACTCCTCTCATGAGCACACCCAGTAACGTTACGCCTAATGTCATGTTTGGAGCATTTATTATTCTGTCCCCATTTACTCGGTTAACAATAAAGCGAGGTTACTTAACGTGGGCTGAAAAACATCACTGAAATGGGAACATTTCCACCCAGCAGAGAGAGCAACGTTAACCTAAACCTTTAAGCTAGCGTAACTGACATTAGCTTTAAAGCTGCTTTTAGCAAGCTAACTCTCAGCGGTTATTTGAAAAAAGCTAATTAATTAATGTTTTCAAGGGTTCAGCTCAGTTCAATATGGGAACTTATAGATTTTTTGGTAACCTGAGTTGAGAGTAATAGCAGCCTGTAATCTTGCGGAACTGTCATAATATGAGCAACTCATACAGTAAGGGTGTATTTTAGTGGTACGCGTCTCTGTTTAACAGTACTGTAATTGAATATCGTGTTTAACTGCAAACTCCAGCCCAGTTCTGCCGGTTTCAGCGCTCGGCCCCGTCATGTCGTTATGCTTTAGTATTGGCTGGTACGCTGCAAATTATGCAGATTTATGGACGTCGGAGGAGGAGGCTGGGCCAGCGGAATGCTACGTGTCTTGGAAGTCCCTTTTAAAAACCCTCGTCTTCTTCGATCAACTTACCGCAGGCGAAAGTTTGGTGATAACATCTCGAGCGAGCGGCAGACTCCCCCCCGATCCAGGCCTCTGTGTGTCCGAGCCCGGTGCTCAGCCGTCGTGCGAAATGTCCGGAGTGAAAAAGATTCGTACGGTAAGTAGATGTAGAGATCATGGGAAGAGAGAAACAACTCAGATACAAGCTGTCATCAGATTAGCCTCAAATGTATGTCAGAAAGTGCAGCAAAGTGTGAACCGCCAGCGCTCGAGCGCCATGGGAAAACTCCTCCCAGATGTGCGTTAAAACAAGTGTCCTATTCGTACACAATCTCACTGTGACTGTCTGCTTTATGTTCCTCTTATTGGCGATCCTCTTACCACTGAGGTCTGATGCGATCGCGCAGAAAAAGCGGTGAAAAGTGGGCACAATCAGTTGGCTTTTTCCCCTCAAGGGACCGCAGGGTTGTCGCTGTAAAAGCTCATTTTCTGTTGCAGAAGAAACTTTTGTGCCTCTTTACTGTAACATACCGCCAGGTGTGACACTTCCACTACTGCCTCTGAATAGACCGGCTGTTGTAGTAACGTAACCATGTCAATTCGGCCCATTCATACCGTCGGGCGTCTTGTGAGGAGGGGGAGAAAGAAGCCACTGTGAAGCGGCAGGCTGATGCTGCTAACATAGAGAACATACGTGGAATCAGATCCGCGAGCATCGCGATAAGACGGTAGAAAAGCCATGAATTGGAGGCTGCAAAGGTATTTCCATGCACAAACCTGTCCTGTGTCTTTTGTCCCATACAGCTGAACTGACACATCGCTCAAAGTGTTGTGACACTGATTACACGTTACAAAGCAAGACAGACAGCACAAATTCTGCCTCCAGCTTCTTCCATATATTTGTAGTATTTGCTTCACTCCTCTTTCTCCTTTCTTAAATTGTTGATTAGACAGAACAATTAACAGAAATACTAGGTTTTGGACAAAACAATTAACTGAGAAAATGATAGACTAATCGCTGATGAAAATGTTTTTTTAGTTGCAGCCCTGTTTCCATTATTCACATGTGGCCTCGGCTGAGAAATTTCAGAAGACTTTATCGTGGTTTTATCTATTGTGATTTCCCAAGAAACAGGATACAGGCTAGGCAGAACTGGGAGGATGATAAAAGGAGTTATATAAGGTAGAATAATAATAACAAGAGTGTATAGCACATTTCTGACACGGGAATGCAGCTGAAAGGGCTGTTCAACAGGACACTTGAATGCCAAAAGCAAAATTAAACTAGGAGAGGAATGGTTAAAACGAAATAAGAGGTTAAGACTTGAGTGGTCTTGAAGTTTGTTTGTTTGTTTTTTTCTTCAATAAATCCACAGTTATGAAGTGCCATGATTTTTATGGCAGCGCACAGACTCAAAAAACACATCGTGTCCCCATGACTGTTGAAAGGAAGGAAGCGAGGATGAGGAGCAGTGTGCTGGCAGGCTGATGGAAGGAGAGAAGGTGTCTCCTGTGCTCGGAAAGGACAGAGCTGTGTGTCACTCACCTCGTGTGGGTGTGTACATGCACAAGGTGTAGGATACGTGTCATTTGGGGAAGGTTGCGCTCATCATTAGAGCATGTGCAGCATAACGTGAGTTGCGGCAGTGGTTCGCTTTGAAATGCTGCTCGAGGTACTTTAAAGCGGCTGGATGACGATGACAGTAGTATGCATTTACGTGTTTCTTCTGCAGTGTTGAATGTCACACTTTTGTTAGTTAGTTTTTCGAAGTCATTTGGTGTGATTTCTGTTTTTTATCTTAAGCTCTGCCCAGATTGGTTACTTATAAACTCACTAAATTCTTCCCAATTGAAAGACAGTCATAAAGTGTCAAGGTCACTGATTGTAATAGTCACGTCTGCGTTTGTGTGTGAGAGAGAGTGGGGAAAATGTCTCTTGAAAGGCCGATTGTGAGTTTGAGACTGAAACCCTGGGAGGGTCTTTTCAGACAGGTTAAAGGCACAGGGGGTGGCGCCTGAGGCAGGGGGTGAGTATGCAATACGTGCAGCCATGGGATGGATGTAGAGAAGAAGGGAGAGTGGGTGCAGAGGGCGAACGTGTGGGCATGAGCACTGCCACATCATCGCTGGGCTGCAGGCAGCACACTGGACACATTGTCCAGTCAGTCCTCCTCCTCCCTCCATCCCTTCCATGCCTCCCTCCTCTACCCCTCCCCTTTAGAAGTCAATACAGCCCCATTTATCCACAGCCTGGTCCACATAGTCACTTCGGGCTGGGTGCGTAAAACCAGTCAGGCTATGACATGGTTGTTCAAATGACGTGCTAATATGACAGGATCAGGCCTGAGGCTTCTCTGTGGTATTTCTCTACAATTTATGCACAACAGGTTATCCTGCGGGTGTTTCAAGAGTGCTAAAATTAAGCAGAACAAACAGGAGGTAGAATGCGTGTGTTGTGTAGCATATTTAACATTTTCTGATGGCATGTTGAAACCACTCGCATCCTGTTTGCCTACTTATTATAATAAACAATTCCCCAGAACTAATTTAGTTTGCCTGAGCCTAGTCTGAGCCTGCGTTCTTCTATTTTAGGATCTCAACAGGTCAACCAACGTGGTGTTCCAGGCCCACCATGTCAGCCGGAGCAAGAGAGGGCAGGTTGTGGGTACCAGGGGAGGCTTCAGAGGATGTACCATCTGGCTCACCGGTAAATATTGTCTTGTCCACCTTGTAGGTCATGAGGCAGCTCCTTTATCTGCCACATACATTAGATAAGGTTTAATCTGCACACATCTTATCACATTTTCCCACCAGGTTTGTCTGGTGCCGGCAAGACTACCATCAGTTTTGCCCTGGAAGAATTCCTTGTGTCCCATGCTATCCCTTGCTACTCGCTGGACGGAGACAACGTTCGCCACGGTCTGAACAAGAATCTGGGCTTCTCTGCTGAAGACCGCGAGGAGAACATCCGTCGTATTGCCGAGGTGGCCAAACTGTTTGCCGATGCCGGGCTGGTGTGCATCACCAGTTTCATTTCTCCTTTCACCAAGGTCAGAATACAGTTGCAATCATTTTCCGGTGCATATGTGTCCATTTAGATCGCTAAAAACATTAAATGAAGATTGGCACCATACATCTGGTGGACTAAAGGGTTTGCGGTCACAATTTTTGTGTCCAGTATCAAAAGTACCAGCAGACCAGAATACACTGCAACACTTTAAACTGTATTTAAAAAATAAGGTATGCACTGTTTTCCTCCACAGGATCGCGAGGATGCGAGGAAGATCCACTCGAGCGCCGGGCTGCCATTTTTTGAGGTGTTTGTCCACGCTCCCCTTGAGTTGTGCGAGAGCAGGGATGTAAAAGGACTTTACAAGAAGGCTCGCGCCGGAGAGATCAAAGGTCTGTATGACAAGGTTCGCCTCAGTAAACTCTCTCCCAATTTTTGTTTTTTGCGTGCTGCCACTCTGTGATTCATACGTGAAGCCAAGCCCTTTCTAAAACCACAGGGTCGTTCAGTTCATGTTGAGGCTGTACTGTGTCCTATTCAAGTAAAAATAGTGCTGATGGGGTTTCAGTGACATTTCTTGTTGTGGTTTTTACATTTCTCACCAGGTTTCACTGGGATTGACTCAAATTATGAGCGTCCTGAGGCTCCAGATCTTGTGCTGAAAACAGGAGAGCTCTCAGTGACTGAGTGCCTCAACCAAGTGCTGGAGCTGCTCAAGGACCAGGTGGGTGTAACAGACGGTCAGATACACCCCCAACATTTGTCTAAATGTTCAAGGCACAATGGGCCGCTGTATTGTTCATGTTGCGCCTCGCACGTCATCACCATTATAGCCGTCAAATGCTAATACCTGTGAGTTCGCCAGCAAACGGAAAAATATATCCCGGTTCAAACAAGCCGCTGAGGTCATAAGGCAAATTCAATATCCTCAGGGATGGGCTCGACTGGTTGGCTTCTTAAAACCAAACAATGATTTTAGATGTTAAACACAGAGGAGATTGTGATGTTTATATTAGGCTCTGGGTCTTCCATTCCAGCGCCGTGGACTTTCACATGGAAGGGGAGAGGATTGTAACATTTAGGCAGAGAACATCACGGTGACCGTGAGGTGGTGTTTGGTCGCTCAGAGCAGGTGATATTTTGGACATCAGCTGGCAGGTATAGCAGGTCATTGCAGGCGCAAAAAGTAATGATTCAACGGGAAAGAAATGAACTACGTATGCACACAGTGTAAATCACATGGTATCAAAATAAGAGGTTAAAAATAGTAGTTTTAAAAGTGACTCCGCTGCAGGACAGTGTAAAGGAACCCATAGGTAATGACTCGCTTCACATGTAGAGAAAGGTATGTACTGAGTGTTGCTCTGGTCTCGCTGTAAGAATAACAGTTAGACGAAGACGTTCTCTTGTACCCAGTGCCATTGTGACCCCAGGATCATTGGTAAATATGCACAACAGATCAGACAGATACAGGCACAGAGTTCACAGTGGTTAAATACTGCTTCAGCTGCCAAGTCACTGATAAAATAAATGTGTAAACACATAAACTTGTTATTGCTTTGTCATGGAGACAGAGATTAATTATGTTTCAGAATGACTTGAAAAGATGCTGTAAAGGTAGTGTCCTGTTCCCATAAGTGCATTGCTTAATAAATTGCCGAAAGGCAGGTAGCAGGGATTATCGTTATCTGCCCGTACAGTTGACTTGGTTTATTTTTCATCTTTTAATCATGACTAATAAGACTTGAGACAACATGTTAATCTGAAAAAGCACATGGTAGGGCAGAAAGCCAGCAGTCCTCGGGATGATGAAACTCTAATTCGTGCCTGATTTAATGGTTTTCTAAACACAATAAAAGTCATAAATTCACCCTTCAAACTCAACATTTTGAGAGCAGCGACACATGGTTCCTTAGTAGAATGAAGATTCATAAATTTTTATGAATGGTTTCTCAGACCATTTAGAGCCGGTCTGCTGTAGACTGGTTAGTGCAGACTTATGGTCCCTTGTGAAAGTTTGAAGGAGAGACAAGGGGGAGGGGGACAGGAGGAAGAAATGAACTAGTGAAGCAGGTAAGGTCAAGAGTTTTACAGTGTTTGTTAACCTTCCCATTTTCTCCAGAAGCTCCTCTCTGCTTACACAAATCTTCGATATGATGGCCTGAAGATAATCCTGTTTCTGAACCGGTTGTAGTATTTCATTTAATTAATGATGGAAATGTACCCTGTACACTGAAAAGCTGGAGTTAATTTAAAACAACAGCCCTCACATCTTTTTGCAGTAGACCTCAAATGAAACTGTAGTTTTTAATGGATGAGTTCAGTATTTTTGAGCTTTCATTCCTCATTATGGATTCTATCTAGCTACAACTGTTTTCACTTATTCTTATCTTAAAGTATAGCCAGAATATTTATGACTCAATTCGTAACATCTTCAACTAAAGACCCCCCCACACACACACACACACACACATACACACACACACACATACACACAATTCCTACAGTGTATAGAACAAACATTTAATTGATTAATCGAGAAATTAATCATAAGATGAATAAATAACAGCTATAATCTTAATATTCCCTTTTTCTCCTCATATGTAGAATATTGTACCAGGCGAGATCATGGATGAGCTGAGCGAACTGTTTGTTCCGGAGAACAAGCTGGATCTTGCTGTGGCTGATGCAAACTTGCTTCCCACCATCAGCATTACCAAGGTGACGCACCACTCCAGTATACAGTCTTCTTTTTATCATGCAGTGGGCCAGAGGGCCACACTGGACATGGCAGCTTCTCACGATAAAGCCATAAACATGCCCCACTGTTTGGACTCTAACTGCACTGACGCTGACTTGCCTGGGTACTAATAAAGGCATAAAAGCCGGCCAGGCATACAGCAGTGCGCCTGCCTTATCAAATTACCATTCGGGTCGATTCTACCAAAAGAAGAAGAATGGCTGTTTCATTTTCCTCCAGAATTTAGAGCACGATGCCACTCAATCGCTCTGGTAAAGGAAGCTATGGCAGTCAATCATCAGGACAGTATGATGGCACAACACATGACCGTTATCGATCCACCAGGTCTACTTTCTCAGTGGGCCTTGTCAAATTGTCTATTTCACTCTTTATTTGTGGGTTTGTGTTGTTTCATCTGTAGCTCTGATGCATTTCCTAAGACTTGGCGAGACATAGTTAGGAAAGTTCAGCAGACTTGTTAACTACCATTTATTCAAGCTGCAACATGGCCAAGAAAGTATAATAACTCCAGCATATTTTTATTATGCGTGCCTCATGTTATCTCAGACCATCTTGTCAGGGTTCGGTGAGGACGTTAATCTATCGATCACAGATAGATCAACAGTTGTGTCATTCCAACACAGCACAATGAGTTTGGTACTGTGCCTGTTTTCAACCGTCCAGCGTTCTTACAAACGCGTTTCACTGATTCTGTCATTCGTAGTGTTACTACACACTTTGATTAGTGCACTGACATTTACAATACACTGAATGCCATCAGCGCAGTGCGATCCGTGGCTTTTCTGAAGTGGAAGCATATGTTAAGCGTTTTGCAAATGTTTTCAGTATGGCCTATCTTTCATGCTGTTTATTGTGAATGTTTTTCTTCTGTCCACAGTTGGATCTACAGTGGGTGCAGGTTTTGGCAGAGGGCTGGGCTAGCCCTCTGAAGGGCTTCATGAGAGAGAGAGAGTTCCTCCAGGTCTTACACTTCGGCAGCCTGCTGGATGGTGAGCGACAATCACACCCTCATCTGTATACTTCTATTAACCAGCCAGGACATTTCCTGTATGACACACTGCCCTAAAAATCACAAACAGCAGCGTAGCATGAACCAGATGAGCTGCTCGTTCCCATTCGAACTGAGAACCTTTGTTTTTTTAATCATAGTGCAATTTATTTTGAAATAAGTCAAGAAATGAATGAATAAATGGAAAAGTAGGAATGATTTCTTTATTTCCAAACAGAATTACACACAAACACTGAAGCAGGAGGGCTCAACCAAAATGCCAATTACATGACAAACAGTCATACCATATTTAAATAAAGACTTCCAGCCGTTGATATCCATGTTCCAAAGAAGCACAAATCACCACTGCAAACCACATACTGCACATGTTCCTAAAGCAAAAAACATGCAATGTTTTTTACACAGAAACAAAGGAATATGAAAGAATATCAGCTACCTGTATGACACAGTTTTTCCAGATACTCTGACAGTGTAAAAGTGACAGTTTCATTGAATTCTGTCATTATTTCAGCATCTTTCAACCCAAAATGAATCTTTGGTTTCAGTGAAAGGCTTCTGCCTCAGATCATGACACTGTATTTAGGACAATATGAACCAAATGTTTGTCTCTTTCTGTCTCATGTAACTCACATAACTAAGACACACGTTCCAGTTCTTCAAAACCATCAACACAACCTCCCAGATGCAGGGGTAAGATACCAACCATCAGCTGACCAGAGGCTGTGTCCTCCTTTGATTTAAAAACATGCTCGTCATTTTGTCTTTGGATTCCACTTCAATACGATCTGATTTCTCCTGAAACGACTGAGAAGCAAATCAAAACAAATTTAATCAAACCAAAATTAACTTAATTTTTCAAAACAGTCAGTGCACAGTCTACTCATGAAACCATGCCAGTGTACATCTCCTGTTGTGGCTGTAGTCTACCCCCCTGACCCCCCTTGAACTTATTTTAAACACACATAAAAGTGGATATTATGATTTACTTTTCATACAATTAAATTATCAATAGGGCGGCACGGTGGCGCAGCAGGTAGTGCACGTTCCTCACAGCAAGAAGGTCGCCGGTTCAATCCCCGGGTTGGACAGGGCCTTTCTGTGTGAAGTTTGCATGTTCTTCCCGTGCTTGCGTGGGTTCTCTCCGGGCACTCCGGCTTCCTCCCACAGACCAAAAACATGCTCATTAGGTTAATTGGTTACTCTAAGATTGTCCTTAGTTGTGAGTGTGAGCGTGAATGTTTGTATGTCTGCGATCGGCTGGCGACCGGTCCAGGGTGTACCCCGCCTCTCTCCTGCTGACAGCTGGGATACCCCCCCCCCCCCCGCAACCCCGAAAGGGATAGTTGGGTATAGAAGATGAATGAGTGAATAAACGATCAATATTGGTGCCACTTGGAGTGGCAGACGATGGACATTTTAATCACTATCCGTTGCTGTCATCTTTTTGTTTCAGTCTGTTGCTTTCAGATTTCTGTGTCAATCATTGAGCCTGTTTCCACTGTTTTTGCATTACTTTGTTTTCTCTTTCAATCATTCATCCATCACTATTTTAACTACAGATCTATCCATTACATTCAGCTGTTTGAACTGTTCATTCATAACTTTTCCCGCTTGCTCAGTAGTTTTAACACACTTTCACCTGTGGTCTTCAGGTGTTACCATTGGCTCAATATGTGGATATATTTTTTTTAAATTAAAGAGCACCTTTAATTGCGCCTCTGCACAATCTTATCATATGCCTCCTGGCAAATGCAGAAGTACCACTTGGGGTACCTCTGGTTGACGATCACTGTTCTAAGTGCTTATCCGCCATCGTAAATCTGAAGTAGTCTTAGTGTTTACAGTTTTTGTAAATAACAATTCTGAAATAACTTTTGCCTTGTCTCAGGTGGGGCCATCAACATGTCAGTTCCCATCGTCCTGGCTGTTAGCACTGAGGCTAAGCAGGAGCTGGCCGGCTGTGCGGCTGTAGCTCTTGAGTACCAGGGTTCACGTGTGGCTATTCTCAGGAACCCAGAGTTCTACGAAAACCGCAAAGAGGAGCGCTGTGCCAGACAGTGGGGCACCACTTGTCCACAACACCCTTACATTAAGGTAATTAGGCATCCATCACACACTTATAATTTCAATGTCTACCTCGTGATTGCAGTGCAGACAGTAAGATCTTCTGGTGTTTACGTCGTTGTTTGTGATTTTGTGGTGAACAAAACAGGAAAATGTTACCTTATTAAAAACAGTTCAAAGGCAGTGCTTTTACCTGACATTAATACTAATTGCAGTTAGAGGGAAATATTTGAGTCGGCAAAAAGTAATCATCTGTTTATCACTTTGTGCAGATGGTTATGGAGGGAGGTGACTGGCTGATAGGTGGTGACCTGGAGGTGCTGAAGCGAATCAGATGGAACGATGGACTTGACCAGTACCGCCTCACTCCACAGGAGCTCAAGCAGAAGTTCAAAGACATGAAAGCAGGTTAGAGAATAGAAATTACTCATAAAGCTACAGTAACAATCAGGGAACAGGAAATGACATACAAGCTGTTGTAAGCAGCTACTGGTATGACATTTCAGTAAATCTAATAACCATCGCAGCTGGTGAAAAACTAAACATAAGCATGAAAGCAGTTTATTTAGCAGTGCGCCGTTTGTCTTTCAGAAGAACTTGACAAAGGACCAAGTGAAATAAAATGGTAAATTTAAAGCTGCATTGTGATGTTTGTGGTCTGTGCACAGTGATCAGGGGAGACATACAGGATCTTTCTGAAACGTAATGTAAAAATGATCACCTATTTTTACTCTCACTCACTCACTTGTGTCATTTATTTATCCACACCACAATACAGTATGCATTTTGGTCATATTTGGTTTTTTAGCATCTTTGCCGCGCTGTGGCGCCTGTGGTCGAGCTTTGTTACCGATGCAAGCATGCTGTGATGTGCACTTAACGGATTAGACTGACAGTATTCTCTATTTTCTCATTGTTAACGAACTCCATGAAAAGACCAAAACAATGCTTTAGTCCAGTTCAAATGTTCTATAAAGTAGCTGTGCACAGGTACAGGTAGAAGTAGTTCATTTGTTGGGGGCTATTTTCTACTACAGATTTGGCATGCTGGTGTGGACCGACACAACAGTGCTCCTGGTCATGGTGTGATGTCACTCAGTACAACGGTGTGGCTCACTGATGAGCTTTGAATAGTTTCTGGACAACAATAGAGGTTTAACGGGGACGAATAAGTCTTATTAGGTTTTGCTACAAACACAATGCTTGTAGCAGTATTAATTCACTGGTCTTCTCCTGGGATTTGTCAGCAAAAAGAAAAATCTAGAATATTAACAGACTTGTCCTTTAACACAGAGGCAATTTTGATGCCAAATGTATGCAACAAAGTCTATTTGAGTCATGTGAAAGGCAGTATGAGCATGTTTGCTGACAGCTATTAAAATGCACGATATCGTGCACGTAATTTGGATTGCACATATCATGAAGCTTCCCTGTACTCCAGTACTGCTGATATAACTATAAAAACTGTCTTTGTGTAAACTTTATTTTGTGCTGCTGCTTGTTGTCCTCCTTAGATGCAATATTTGCATTCCAGCTGCGTAACCCGGTCCACAATGGTCACGCCCTGCTGATGCAGGACACCAAGCGCCGTCTGCTGGAGCGCGGCTACAAGAATCCAGTCCTCCTACTGCACCCACTTGGCGGCTGGACCAAAGATGACGATGTGCCTCTGGATTGGCGGATGAAGCAGCATGCTGCCATCTTGGAGGAGGGCATCCTGGACCCAGCCAGCACCATTGTCGCCATCTTCCCCTCGCCTATGATGTACGCCGGACCCACAGAGGTGAGGGCTGCTGTCAGCTTATGGTTCAGTCAGAGGTTACAATCAGCCTAGCTCTTAACTCTTCAACCATTTACCATTTGTGATTAAATATTAACCCACATGAACATGCCTCATCAGGTTCAGTGGCACTGTCGAGCCAGAATGATTGCCGGAACAAACTTCTACATAGTTGGCCGGGACCCAGCAGGCATGCCACATCCTGAGACTAAAAAGGACCTGTATGAACCCACCCATGGTGGCAAGGTCCTCACCATGGCCCCAGGCCTCACCTCTGTGGAGATCATCCCCTTCAGGGTTGCTGCCTACAACAAGGTTAAGAAGGCTATGGACTTCTACGACCCAGAGCGGTGAGTGAAGAGTTCTCTTGCAAACTGCAGTCTGCATTTCGGTGACCTGAGAATCTGACAATCAAGAGCTTCACGTGACGTGTCGTATTTTTAATGCAGAGGCTTTTCCTGCGTGAACCCAAGTGTAAGAAAGCTGGAGCAAATTGTGAAGTAGATCATTAGTGCTGTTACTTTAGGTGGAATTGGAACATCTCACCACATTTTTCCAGACCTGCTGTGAAATTCTGATTTGGCATTAGACTGCATCCTCCTGCACACACTTATCGGTCCAAAACTTTTCATACAAAACATGAAATTCGTGAGAATATGAACCATCTGTGACTCCATGTCCCTATCTTGTTGGCACTACAAGCAGATTGTAGAATAAATCCAAATACAAATCCCCAGATTCTGACTGTAAATTATGAGGTTCACTCTTGTAGATTTACTGTACTTATATCCACATTTTGGTATTCCTGTGCAAGCGTAATGATGGCCTCATCAGAAGATTGTAATATTGGAAGAGTCTACAGCATTTCATCTAATAACCTATCCTGCCCTCTCTCTCCATGCTGCTCCTCCTCACTCCTCGATCTCTCAGACATGCTGAGTTTGAGTTCATCTCTGGAACCAAGATGAGGAACATGGCTCGCAGCGGAGAGAACCCTCCGGATGGATTCATGGGCATCAAGGCCTGGAAGGTGTTGGTCGAGTACTATACCTCTCTTCAGAAGGACAAGTAATCAACACAGCGCTCTGCTCACCAATCAGCAGCATACTATTCAGAGATTACAGTCGGTTCTTAAAGGGGTTGCTTTAGATCGGGTCTTGTTTTACGCATTTAGAGTCATGAATTTTAGTTTGCTAAAGTCTGACAGAGGTGGGTTTTTACAAGTCTTCATCAAATCAGTAAGACTTGTCTTAAGCAGTTTAATCATTACATTTTTACATTCCTATAAAACTATGTGATTTATAAATCCATTGTATGTTTATATGCATATTAACTTAAGCTATATATTTTAATAAATTAATGGTAACTTGAGATTCTTATTTTGTTTGTTTTTTTAAGTTTAGGAGCACATACCAAGACAGGGAAATCATTTTTCATATCTACATGTAATTACCTGAAGGATTTTTGCAGCATTTTATGCCAATTATATCACTGTCGAGTCGTTTGTATGACCTGAATGAAAGTCACTTTCAGTTTTATCACTACCTACAGTGCCTGTTTGTTTTACATGGATGGATGTTGATTATTTCATCATGTTAATGTTTCACATTCTTGTGAATTGCAACACTGTTTTTTTTTTTTTAAATGTGAAAGTGCCTTCCTCTCGAACGTCAGCACTATAAAACAGCAGTTGTTTAAATCTTGCTGGGTTTTGCCTGAAATGTCTCTGAGATTTGTGTGATTTTATAATGTGGGGATGTGCATTCATGTAATAAACACCTGCAGGCAAGGCAAAGAATGTCAAATGCAGTAATAAAGGATCTTGTTAGTCATTGTTAATCATTGGTGACCGCCTAATCAAACACTAACACATTTCTGCATCATCAGAGGATAGCCAGTGGCCTTCGAGATTGGTGACCACCTAATACTGAGATATTGTGTAGACAATATGTCCTTTAATGAAATGCATTGTTCTTTTCAGTTAAATCTCTGTCCTGATTTCATCTAGGTACCACTGGTTACGCAATATTTTTTACATTATCTTCTGACCAAACAAAGTGCGTGCTTATCAATAGAAGATTAAAGGTTGAAGTTGGCTGGGCAGAATGGCATTCTGGGACTGCGGAGCCAAAAGTGCAATGCTGCCATCTGCTGGCAAGAACTGGTGCAGCAACACACAGATAAAACAAGAAACTGCTATTAATGTGCGTAAAAGTGTTCAGTCAGTTTTGGTTTCTCTGTCAGGCGGTAGGCTTCATAGCTGCACTCACCATGATAACACTCACTGACACTGGACCCAAAGATAATCGTGAGTTTTTACCCAACAGTCAGCTCAGTTTTCTGTTAAATAGAGAGTGAACTAGCGGCAGTCACAGTCAACAGTGGAGATGCTCTTTAAAATGCTCTAATATCTTGTGCTTGTTTGTTTGCATTGGAAAACACTAGGTCTGCCTCTGGATTGGCTTTGCCTGCTAGATCTTTGAGAACAGATTAAGGAGATCCTGAGATGATTTCAAATTACACTTAAGAGATGGTTGAGTGAACTTGAAGGACTGATTAATTTTGCCAGTCATTAAGCTGTAAGGGCTTACATTGCCATGAGATGAGCGTTCTTCTGTGAGGAGAACCATTCTCCCTCTGTAAGAAGCACATTCCTAATTAGCCTCACATGGGATCAGATCATTTAATCTGCGATGTTCCAGGTAACCTCATTTAAATCTGCTGAACTGCACCCTCTGTACTTATATAAAATCTCCAACTACTGTATGTCCAACATGTCATGTCACTAAGAAATGACCAGGGCGGCGACTGGTGTAAATCTCTTGTGTCCTACAGGCCTAATATTTCTGAATATAGGCTAACTCCTATTATAACACCCCAATGATGCACTCCCCCGAAGTGCATGCAGGTGTGAAGGTTGTGCAAGGATGCTTATTTGGATGTGAAAATGTCAATTGGTTATCACAGATTTTATGTGGAATGGTTTGCACAGTCGTGTTGCGAGGGACACGGGTTAAATTATGGATGTGAAGGCCCTCTCATTCTGTGGCTGGTGCAGTTTGGCTGAAACAGTAAGGGGCCTCACCTCCAGAGGCACTTTCTGAGTGGCAGACCACAGTCACATGCAGTGATTTTTGCTGGCGTGGCAGAAATGCACCTGAGATTCAGCTAACAGTTATTTTTGTTTTCAGGTAAACTGGCAATTAGTTTTCCAGTAAGTCATTTAATGAATTGGTCAATAACATGTCAGAAAAAATGGGAACATTCTCATCATAGTTTCCCAGAATCACAGGCGACATATTCACGTTGTTTGTTTTGTCCGACCAACAGTCCAAAAACAAAAATATTCAGTTTACAATCACAAAGTAATAAGAAAATAGTGAATCCACTTATTCATTGATTAATTCTATGAAGTCTAATCCAAGCCCTGTAGAGCCCTGTATTTACCCATATCTTACCATGTGCAATTCAAATAATCAAAGCAATGTTACTGTTTTTGTATATAATGTACATAATATATACTTGATTCTTGCCATTATTGCTGTCTGTAACATCTTAATGTCCCTGGCATCCGATCAATATGTCTATCTTATCTTAAAACCCTTCACTCGACCTTAAAAACCTTAGTTAAATATTGTGGTTGCACTCTCATCAACAGTTTCATTACTTTTTTGAGTTTGTAAAGTGTAAAACATTATTATTATTATAGTAGTAGTATCATATACTACTATCGCTGTCGTATTATAATATACATTTAGATTATTAATGTATCTTCAACTACTATGCTTAATTATTTTCACTGCTGGTTTGCGTCAATGAAAACAATGAAAACAAATATTGTCTTTTGTCACTTTCTGTGGCCCATGCAATTAACATCGCTGATATAATCTAGGATTAATATGAGGAGATTGTGTGCAGAACGCAATGAAGGTACTGCAATTTTAATTAATGTTCTATTATAAAAATAGTAAAAGTATTATGGATTGATACGTTTCATGGATGTATTTTCTATAGCCTGAAATGACAGTTTCAACCGCGAAAAGTGACATTATGTTGGAAACTTCCCTAATTACAGCCACACGTGATCACTTTGACAGAAGGGAGCGTCGCATGCGGACTCAATTTATCCTTCCGCCAGAAGCACGAAATAACTCCATTGTTGCGCTGTTCCGGGTTAAAACAATGACATATGTCAGTAGTTGTTCATAGGAATCGTGTGTCAATTGTTAAGACAATATTAATTAACATTACATCCATCGGTTGTAATTAAACAGTGGAACTATCTAGTGAAGGCGGTGGGATATTTGTTCTAAAATCCCAGCCTGCTCTACCTTCTTTTTTTCCTTCGGTGGAGGCCATGATGGGAGCCTGAGAGTTCAGCTGGAGCGAGAGGAACGAGAAAAGAAGATGATTCCCCGGGACGGAACTGACAAACCAATCTGTGCAGTTTTCTGATCTTTGTATAGTCCATATACATTTAAGGTGGAGCCTGTCACTTTTTTTCAGATGTGTTCTTGGCAATCAGTCGATGACAATGTTGAATCGTTAGGAGGCTTTTGGATCGAAAAAGGAGGTAGCATTAGCTATTGTTGCTAGCTAGCTGTGCTAGCTAGCTAGTTAGCTAGCGAGCTAGCTACGTCTGAGTGACTGGATACGGGTTTCGGGAACCGGTGAGTTCTCTATCCTCTCGCTCTCAATCGCGGCGGCTGCGATTGAGGCATCGGCGTGGACCGTGTCTGGCATCTCAAGGTTTTTTGAGGACAACTGCATGTATTTTATTCGGGGGTATTTGCAAGACGAATTGCAGGATTGGGAAAGTCGGGCCTGCACGGAGGAGCAGAGCAAGGCCCGTCTTTATGATCCAGAGGAAGCCTTTCTAATCCTACCGACAGCCACTGCTAGCTCTGCTGGCTAGCACGTCTCTGCGAGGACCTGCAAAATTCAGAGAGCAGCCAGCGACCGAGAGCAGACCCACTGACTGCAACACACACGACCAGGCGGTCAATAGCCGAAAAACCTGTTTTTCATCATTTACCCCATATAGACTCCTGTCACCTGCTACAATGGCTGCGATTATAAAAGAAATGGTCAGCCGGAACAAAAGGAGATATCAAGAGGATGGGTTCGACCTGGACTTAACATGTATCCTTCCCTGTCTTCCTTATTTTCACAGCACCCAGGACAGTGACTAGTCAGGTGTAATAGCTGCTTTGAGTAGTAGTACTGGAACCAGAAATGGTGGAGTAACGTGAGGTACTTAGCTTCTCTGCTACTTAGCTAGCTGGCTAGTTGGTCAGACAGCGCAGCTTTGCTGTCACCCAGCATGTTTGAAAGATGGTGGATCTGTCAAACCAGCACGCATAAATGTCACAGTCATATTAGAGCTGGGAAACTCTGATCAGCTAGACAGTAGTTTGTGTTTAATTAAAAACGACGAGCATTTAACTTGCATACCAGTCACCCAGCGGTGGACCTAGCTTGAGGTTGTGAAATTGTTAGTGGCATTAAGTCAGTATTTTTTTTTTTTAACCAGTTGGTGTTCGAAGGCGGGTAGATGGTGTCTAGTATTTATCTCAGAATGATTTTCTATAGTTTCTATATGTTATTAGTACATCTGGGTAGTACATGTGTAATCATTATTTATCAGGTTTCTGGTTTATGATGCAAATAGCTGGAAAGACTAACATCCCTGATGTAAGCTCACCCTCACCTTTCCTCACCTCACCTGTGTGCTTCATGGGTGAGTATTCATCGATTAACTTCAACAAATCATATGAGCATTTTCCTTTCCTTTTATAGAGATTTAAGAATTGCTATTTCAGGCCCTTCTGCAGGACTCATTTCTCATCTATTACCACTGATAATAGTTGACCTGGTTCCCCGGTGCTGTATGGCTGGTGCCGCTAAAGTTGGTACTTTTATTCACTTGGCTGATGATAAACTTGACTTTGGTGACTGATGCGGTCGCCTTTGGCCAGCTGAATGCAAAATCTTACCGTGTGACAGCGTTGAGAACGAGCCTATGGTTATAGTTGTGATGTACGTGTGCATGGCTTTGTTTAAGGATGTCACACTGCCTTTTCAGTCTTGTGAGTCTTGAGTTTGATATTTCTGGCATCAGCGCTGAAACAAGTAGTCGATTGATTGACGAGTCAGTCAACACAAGATACACCTGCAACACTTCTGATAATCTATTGTTTGTGGGTTTTATGGGTTTTTTTTACTGTTATTGGTTTAGGGACAAAAAAAAACTGCTCCTGACTTCTCAAAGTGAGAAATTGCTGTTTTTCTCTGTCAATTGAGATAAAATTGAATATTTTTGTTTTTTAGGCAGTTGGTCAGATTAAATAAGGCATTTGAAGATGTCATCCCGGGCTGTGGAAAACAGCGTTAGGCCTTTCTAACTATTTCTTGACAATTCCGCAGACCAAGCGATGAATCGAGTTATATGAGGAAAGTATTCGGCAGATTAATCAATAATGAAAATGACTTTAAGTAGCAGCCCTGTCTGGTTTTGTACGGCATGTAAAATATTAAACAGGCCTTGGTATTTGTGGTATAATTTGCTCTGGTTATTATCAGCATTGTTGCTTTAACTTGGCAACATTGCTGAGTAGCATTTTTCATTTCCCACAGGGCTACTTTGATTTCACACAGCCACTACACATGACATGCCGAACTGGATTCAGGTAGAGCTGTCAGCTGGGGCGTCTGTGTGACTGCAGATGCCTACATGTGTGCATCGCAGCTTTTGAACAAATGCTTCTCACCTGGTTTTATCATGTGGCTAACGCTTGTGTCATGTGGCAGGACTCTTGTGTAGCCCCTTTACAGCTTCGTGCAGGTGTGCCGGGGGCACGCCACTCAAAAGTGGCATCTTTCTTTGGCTTGAAGTCTCCCCTTGTTCAGATGTGGGCCCTTTCGAACTATGCCTTTTATCATTTTTGGCATGCTGTCTAAAAACAATACGGGCTCTCTGCAGTTATGTAATGCAGTATCACAGTTCTGGGAATTGCCCTTAAAATAGAGTTGCCAGTGATCTTGTATCAGTGTTGCTGTCTGAGTGCTCTCTCCCTCTCTTACCCTCTCAACCCACCACCTCTCCTTTGCTCTTTTTCTTTACTACTCCCACTCTAATTCTCCCTCCCTCTGCTTGCCCCCTTTCCTCTGCTCTCCTCCTTTCCTGTCCTCCCCACCCCCTCCTCGCTCAGTGCACGCCGGTTCCCACTCTCCCTTTCCCCCCTCTCTCTTGCTCTCAGTTGTGGATTTGGCGTATGCATAGAGCTGAGGCAGGGCTGGCTTTAAAGAAAAGGCGTGCCTGAAACGGCAGATTTTCTTTCTTTCTTTCTTTCTGTTTTTTTTTTCTTTCCCCCTCCTACTTGGAGCTTCCGTCGGGGGTCCCGTATGTGCGTTTCCTCCCAGCTGAGGCTCTCCTGGGAGCTGTGCAGCTTTTTAAAAACACTTATAATAGTCTGACTGGGATCTCTTTGCCATTTACAGGGTTAGAGAAGCCCATCACATAGCATAGAAAACTGTATTTGGCTTCTAATTAGGTCTTTGAGGCAAACATTGACTGGTTTGTGGCACAGTGTGAACAGATAGGCTACTCTGCCATAAGCTACAGGGAGGTAGCTCGACAGTATGCAAATGATACCATGTGTTTGCTGTTGGCCTGGTTGATTTCATGCATCAAGGCCTGTGTTGACCATACCTGAGTTGCATTAGGGCTCTTGTTAAATTCCACTTCCAAGGTTTTATTGAAGATTGACATTTTTTCCTTTTTTCCAGCTAAATATGCTTGAAACTGCAGTAATCTTTGTGTATATGTCTACTGGATTTCAACATTTTTCTGTACTAGCAGGTCTACCGATTGAACGGTGAACTGTGTGTGTGTGTGTATGTGTGAGTGTGTGTGTGTGTGTGTGTGCGCACGCGCGCTGTGTGCACCATGCAAAGGGTTGTACTTCTGCGTTTTTGCATGGGCAGGTACTTGTATGTGTGCACACCAGCAAAGTTGAGGATTATGTCGAGCCCGCCGTGCTTTCTCACCAGAACTGTCAGACGCGTGTGTCAAATCTTTCTGACCAGTTAAAAAGTGATTTGACTCTGGAAAAATATGGCCTGCTCAAAATGAAACAGACATATCCAATTAGAATTATTCAGCTTTTCTATTTTTGACACCGCGGCACAGGAAGTGTAAGAAAAGGTTGCCCTTTAGTCAGTGGTTAAAGTGTGAAATCCCACAGCTTATGGCGACAAGCAGACTTCAGTTACAGGTAGGCGTTGCAGCCGAGCCTCAAAGACATGCATGCCAACTCAATTATTCTTTTCACTGCAACATGACACTGATATGTGCCTTTAAGATTGTATGTATGTCACCATATAATTGGTCGTGACATTTTCCATCACTATCCTGTGCTGAAACGCGGAGTCCCGTTCGATGATGTAAGGCAACTGTAAAAGCAGGTGCAGCACGAGAGAGGAGGTGCAGCCAGGAGTTCAACTTGTCGTGGAGTTTGGCGTGCATGGTCTCTAAGGCGTTGTTTTGTCTCTTGTCCATCACTGAGCGCTGCATGTGCCACTTGGTAACACAAAGGGCATTTGTTTCGTTTGAGCTTTTTTTTTTTTTTCTACCTGTGTGTCTTCACGCCACCTTCGTTCGATCCCACAGATATTCAAAGTGGTCCGGCTGCGCTCGAAAGAGAGATAAGGCGAACATTTGCGATCATCCCGATATAACTTTGGGCTCTAAAAATAAATGCAGGTCAGGGAGCGGAGACTCTCCTCGTGCACCCACATGTGGGGCTGGCTCGTGCAGGAGCGCAGTTACTCCCGTCCTCTCTGCCTGCTTCTCACTGTCAAGGCCATCTGTCACAACACACACACACACACACACACACACACACACACACACACACACACACACACTGGTCAGTGCCCCCTCCTCTGTGCTGCCATCTATCCATAACTACAATGACGCCCTCATATTGACATTGGCTGAAACTTCTTCACGCTCCGCTGCTTGCCTCTGCATTTTTGTAATTGTGCTCCAGTGTTGAATTCTTCTTGAAAGCAACCTCTTTCAGATAAAAAAAAAAAGCAGTTCAGTCTTCTTGTGTAAGCTGTTGGAAGCATAGGTGGACAGACTTCTTCTTCAGTGTGGTGCTTTGTGCTGTGGTACATTTCCTTGACTCCTGCCTGAACAGATATCTACCCAAACATCATTGCTATGGGCTTTCCAGCAGAGAGACTTGAAGGCGTGTACAGAAACAATATAGACGATGTAGTACGGTGAGTTGTGTTCACAGAAAAGTGAAATGCAAGAAAAATGCATTTTGTCCTGGCAGTTCATCTCATACTGATGTAATAAATATATTCTCTGCTTGGTTATGTTCTCTCTTGCGAACAGGTTTTTGGATTCAAAGCATAAAAACCATTACAAAATCTACAACCTGTAAGTGTTCCACACACACCTGAACCGCTCTTTGTTGACTTAATAACTTCCTCTGTGTGTTGGTTAACTGGGTTTTGTTCTTCCCGTTCCAGCTGCGCAGAAAGACACTACGATGCTGCCAAATTTAACTGCAGAGGTAGGCAGCTTCGCATGTTCGACAGACGCTTTCGCTCTTTAAAAATGAAACCAAAAAGCCTCATCTCACAAAACATCCCCTGTGTCTCCCTCCCCGTCTCGTCTCCTCTGACCTGTCTGCACCCCCCTCTCCTCCGGTCACAACTTTGCGTGGGCCTGCATCCCGTCACGCATCAGTTGCACAGTACCCCTTCGAAGACCACAACCCTCCTCAGCTGGAGCTAATTAAGCCGTTTTGTGAAGACCTGGACCAGTGGCTCAGCGAGGATGACAATCACGTGGCGGCCATCCACTGTAAGGCCGGGAAGGGCCGCACTGGAGTCATGATCTGCGCCTATCTCCTCCATCGCGGCAAATTCCTGGAGGCCCAAGAAGCGCTTGACTTTTACGGTGAAGTCAGGACAAGGGACAAGAAGGTGAGCCATTAACCGCAGACCACATGTCTCAACAAAGCAGCTCTTTATCACTTCAGATCAGTTGTTGCACGTCGGGCTGCAACTCATAATTATTTTCATTATCAGTCTGCGGATTAGTTCGATTAATCAAGTTAATTGTGAAAAATGCTAATTGCATTTTCCCGCAGCTTAAAGACGTATTCAAAAACCTACAGATATTCAGCCGACAATGATAAAAATCAGGGAAGAGCGTGAAATACTCACTTTTAAGGATCTGGGCCCAGAAAACATTTGGCTTTTGTTATGAAAGTGCTTTTGTTTCAGCTCCACTTGCAAACACAGAAGAGAGAATGTCATGTAACATCGTGTCTGTCCTTGCAGGGAGTAACGATCCCGAGCCAGCGCCGCTACGTCTACTACTACAGCTACCTACTGAAGAACCAGCTAGAGTACAAGCCGGTGGCGCTCCTCTTCCACAAAATGGTGTTCGAGACTCTCCCCATGTTCAGCGGGGGCACCTGCAGTGAGTCACGCTCATGTTCAACTTTAACTCCAAACTAGGGCGTAGGCACGCATCGCGCTGCTCAAACGGAACGAGAGCCTTGGATGCGTTGTGCACTGTAGGGCTCACCCACGCTGCAGTTTAGCGCCATAGAACAGGAGAGGGTCATCTGTGGTGGAGCTGAGTCGCCCTGTGCCGGGGTTTTCAAATCGAATCAAGTGTGGCTGAATTCGCTGTGGTATTTTTGGACCTTTTGACGAACGAGGGCAACCTCTTATTGATTAAGTCTTCTTGTTGCTGCTTATAACAAGGCCGACTTATTCTCTGCCCACTTTAAAAAAAAAAAAAGTTGAATCAGACCTCCTGTTTGTCATAAATGCTCTCTCACTGAAGAAAAACACATGAAAACAGAAATTGATCTCCTTCTAATAATTTTGATATTTTGGCTATTTAGAAGGATTGCCTTTATAGTCTGCTGCCTACGAGTTTATTGCACAATATTCAGAGTAATTACAGCGTGCACCTGCTGCCCTGCATTAGTGAAGTAAAGTACACTGACACACCGGACAGGACAGTAAACGCCACATAAGCATGCTTAAGTGACAAAAAGGCAGTAAAGGAATTAAATATGTTGGTCAGTTAATAAGTAGTTAGCTTCAATCAGTCATGAGTATTTGCATATCACTGCATGTTTGCTTGAGTGGGACGATGTTGTTGTAAAGTGGTGTGTATTGCAAACAGTGTCCCCCGTGTTCATTGGAAGAGTGATGCAGAAATGTCAACATGTTCATGCTCTGTTTTACTGCATGTAGAAAACTTGATGGTTTACACCTTCTCTGTTACGGTCAAACGATCCTGTTTTTCCGCTCCAGCGTGTCACACGCCGTTATACTTTTCCTGTATCCTCTTCTTCCTTTATTTCTGTGGCTTTTTAAACCCTAACACCTGACTGTGCTGAACAGCCACGACTCTATTGATCCTTCTCTTTCCTGCTACCTAAAAAAAAGGCCCTATTCTGAGTTTGACATCTTAATACTGGTGCACACGCATCGCCCTTTTTCGAGCCTCAGGTTTGAGCTCGCCTCAGCTGTGAAAGCGGAGAAGCTGATGATTCTGTTCGACATAACTCGACATCACACGTCTCTGCTCGATTGTTTAATCCGGCAAAGGAAAACTCAGATGCTTTGTGGTCGTTTGTGATCGTCAGCAGTCGCAAGTTCCCCCTTTCCTCCTTCCCCTTTGTGTAACTCACACACACACACACACACACACACACACAAACACACACCAGGTCCCGTGTCGAATGTTTAAGATGTACACGTCCACTTTAAAGCCACACACTGTATGCTGTTTGTCAGAAAAGCTATGTAGATGCAGATATCTGTAAATACTTGTGTAGAGCTCTTGTGTTTGTGCCTGCTGTGCTGTCAAGCCCCTGACAGGCCAGCCAAGCCCTGTTTGTGATAATCTCCTTCTTTCTCTCTAAGGGGACAGTACCGTTAAAAACAGGAGCGAGCCGACCCCTCAGGGCTTCAAGAAAGGGAATTGGCATTGGGGTAAATGAGCCTTTCATCCATTATTATTATTTCACTCATTTGCTTTTATATGGCCCCAGAGATCCACCAGGCAGGAGCAGTCTGAGGTAGACATGTTGCCTAGCAGGACAGGACTAGCTTACAGGCATATGATGTCATCTTCAACACCCACCACCAGCGATCCTGATGGGAGGAAAGAAGGTTAAAATTCTTCTATATGCAACGTGTTGCGCTGGTCCAAGACCAAACCGTGACTGTCTATCAGAATAGGGTCCTGTGTCTCTGGTTCTGGGTCTCTTTGGGTGTTCCTTTTTCCTCCTTAATTTAAGATAATGTTTTGCACTTATTCAGCGGGGGGTGTTGGGGGAGGGTGGTGATGGCGTGCTCTGCTGTTTCTTTTGTCAAACTCATGTCATAACACTGTTAATCCTGTCTTGCTCTCTTGATTCACTCCTCTGTCACTCACTCTTCTTCTTGTGTTTTCTGTCTCTTCCACTCACAAATCTCATAATCTTGCCCCCTCCCTCTCACCCCCTCACCCCCACCCTCCCTGTGCAACATTGACACTCTTTGCAGATCCCCAGTTTGTGGTGTACCAGCTGAAAGTGAAGATTCACACGTCGAACCCCGCTCACACGCGGCGCGAGGACAAGCACATGTTTTTCGAATTCCCCCAGCCGCTGCCAGTTTGTGGAGACATCAAAGTGGAGTTCTTCCATAAACAGAATAAGATGATGAAGAAGGTTAGTTGTGTGTGTGTGTGTGTGTGTGTGTGTGTGTGTGTGTGTGTGTGTGTGTGTGTGTGTGTGTTGGGGGGCTTTTATTGTAGCTTAATTTGCTTGGTAGCTGTTGCAGACAACTTTCTGTCAGTCATTAAGAGCTTATTCGAGCTGTTGATTGTCATGACCTCTGCCAGGTCGGAGAACAACCAGCAGGCATTTGACGAAGCGTTTTCTCACTCAGCTGGCTGCCAACAATTACGCTTTTTAAGGGATCAGGCTGACGCCATTTTGTATTTTATGTCAACTGCCAACAAATCCCATGAAAATACCAAAAGTGTGTTGTTTATTTTGTGTCATTAAAGCCTGATAATAGCTCATTGCCTTAGTGCCATAGACTTTCATTGTTGTCCAGGAACTCTTAAAAACACATCACTTAGCCGCACTGGTTGACAAGCTCCGTCATTACTACCGACATGGGCACACGGAAGTTTATTTTGAGTCAATTCCACATTTGCTGCTGTAAATACTCACTAACGCAACAACGGTGTATTAATCCACGGCTGAAAATAGTCCCCAGATGCACTGTTTACTCCTTTTTGGGTAATGTTTGCTGAAACCTACAGCGCCTAAAGGCTCAGTAATTTCCTGAAGCAGCTGGGTGTTTTAGGGTGTTTAGGGGCCTTTTTTAAAAAATGAAACTATATTTGTGAGCAGTTTTTAAAGAGTCACATCTTCAGTAGAAGCAAATGGGCTTGAGGCTGAGCGCACAGACAGCGTAAGGAAGCCAGAAAGTAGTGAGAGACAGACTGACGCGTTCTTGGTTTTTAATGAGACTTGTTGACAATAAGACAATGCCAGCTTTAGCTCATAAACAGATTCAATCAAAAGTTCCTTTGAATGTTCTGTTTCGCCCAATTTCTCATCGCATCTCCTCTCTTCACCTCTGCCACCCAGGACAAAATGTTCCACTTCTGGGTGAACACCTTCTTCATCCCTGGACCAGAGGAGAGCGGGGACAAGTTGGAGAACGGAGCGGTGAACAATGCAGACAGCCAGCAGGGGGTACCGGCACCGGGCCAGGGCCAGCCGCAGAGCGCCGAGTGCAGGGACAGCTGCAGGGAAAGCGGCAGGGAAAGCGACAGGGACAGGGACTACCTCATCCTGACGCTCACAAAGAACGACTTGGACAAGGCCAACAAAGACAAAGCTAACCGCTACTTCTCGCCAAACTTCAAGGTAAAGATTTAATTCGGATATTAGCTCGATGAACAGATTGATTATACAGTCAGTCTGTTGTTGAATGAGCTAATTGCTTTGCTGTCAGTATTTGTTTGGAGAGAGCAGTGAGCAGACTTGTTTGTGATTATTTTTTCTGAACGGCACAGACTGAAATTAGTTTCATTTTGCAATTCCAGGTGAAGTTGTATTTTACGAAAACCGTGGAGGAGCCTTCGAATTCTGAGGCAAGCACTTCGACATCCGTCACCCCGGACGTTAGCGACAATGAGCCAGACCATTATCGATACTCTGACACCACTGACTCTGATCCGGAAAATGAACCTTTTGATGAAGAGCAGCACACGCAAATCACAAAAGTGTGAACTCTTTTTAAACAGGAAAAGAAGAAATTATACACCAGAAAAAAAGGAGAAAACTTGAATATAAACTCAAAAGAAGAACCTTTGTCCTTTCCCTCCCCCAGACGGCAATAGAATATCATCATGTCAAATGCCAATTTTAGGGAAAAAAAGATAAATATCCTGACCAATATATTGTTTTTTTATTTTTCTTTTTTTCTTTGGCACGGCCATGTACCATGTGCGAGGTATTGACACTGTTGCCCCATGGGAAAAGGTGCTGTAGCTATAAAAATGTATTTATATATATATATATACATATGTATATGTATATACATATATACATGCATATATAAACAAACATTTTTTGTGTCAAAGACAATGGAAAGAGTACCACAATCAGGAGACGGGAGGTGAAGTGTGGGAGAAGTTAGAATGATATACTAGGACTATGCTGCTCCTTCTCCTGTCTAAACCAAGGCCAGTGCTGCAGTCACTTTGTTTCACTCCCTCTCTTCTCCTCCTCCCCCCCTACTCCTCTCATCTTTTACTCTCCCTCCCCTCCATCCTATCCTCCTTCCTAGCCTCCTTTACTGTGAATGCTTCTTGTGCTCTTTGCAGGCTGTCTCACGTGACTTTTGGTCTTTGTGCAGTGCAAACTGCATGCGGGCAGTGGGTTGGGGGTGGGCGGGGTTATGAAGAGGCTGTGATGATGTCTAAAGCATTGCCATTCCTGTTCCCACTGTGTATACGTTAAATTATGCAGAACAAGGCATCCCATGTAATTGTTAATGTTTTTTTTTATCCTAAGATAATAAAAATATAATACACAAAACAGCAGGGAGACAAGTGTTTGCAATAATGTCAACACTACATTTAAAGGACAATGGTGATTTGCATGTATTGGAATTGGCGTCCATCCCTAATAAATGTATGCAATGTTGTCTTTTCTTAAAGAGACCAGCTTTGAGATGTGTCTTCTGCGTGGGGTTCCCCAGTGCTTTGAGTCATGCTCAGAAAATTACATCAGAGGTTTATGTAATGTTCTCCCTTCGCTGTTCGCAGTTAATGAAAATCATGCAGAATGAAAATGGAATTTTTATAACATGCAGTTGTCATCAAACGGCGGGGCCGGTGCAGTCTTTAACTTGACACCGCCGCTGTCAACTAAAGCCATAATTGTAAGTGACGGCGCCCGGCCCCCGTAATCTAAACTTGAGCATGTGCAGCGAGTCGGGGAGGAAAAATGTGCCCAAGCACCGAGCTTGATGAGAAAAATGCTGTAAAGCAGGTCGTCGTCGTCGTTGCAGCTGCTGGAACTGTGTTAACAGCAACTTCCTGCTTTAAAGGTCAACGCTGCAAATAGCGGGTGGGACCTGAGGTAGGGAAGTGATGGAAGGATTATTATTAAAAGTTCAACTGAGGGCGACGAGACCACTTCAAACAAATAACTGACTCAACCAGGGAGCCGAGCATCTACATTAATGACCATCTATCGGCGAGGAAAGGCGTAGAAATCTGTTGAGGCGCAGCAACAGTTTGCTCCCATTCAAAGTTGACTGACAAGTGCGGTTCACACAGCCGAGCTTTCACTTTGCTGGTTTCAGAATAGATGGAGAATTTAGTTGTTCTGCTCCTGCAGCGCAACCATCCATTTCCTCAATTGATTTCAAAGCAAACTGACCCTTGAACTCTGATAAAAACAACATTTGCGAGGCAGAAAAGCAGCCTGACCTCATACCAGACCGTCAGCATTGCATGCCCAGCGGTTGCTGCTGCTTAATCAAGGCGTTCTCCACATGAGCTGAGCAGAGGAAGGAAAGGCTACCAGCCCAGGAGGGAGGAGCGCGAGGCCTCGGGCAGACCGGCCCGCTCTGCTCGCAGGCTTGTGTGACTCCCCAAATGAAAGAGTAACAGGATTAACGACCGTGTCGCTGTGATAGGGGAGCAGAGAGTGGCAAGACCCTGGCTAAAGCAAGGCCCAAAGTCTCCTGATAATAAAATAAAGTATGAATTAAACATATATATTTAAAAAAAAAAAAAAAAAAAGTTCCACCCCCAGAGGCAGGCAGTCACATAATCCCCTTCTGCTCTATTAAGACTTGGTCCCCGGCTCTTTCGTGTTGATAGAGACATCAAAGCCAACCAGTGCAGCGTCAAATGAGACAGGCAGCAGTCGCAGGGGCCCGACTGTAATTGGCTGAGCTGAGAAGGAGGAAGAGACTCTGCTAGATTAATAATGAATGTGCTGTGCTGGGCTGAGAGAGACCAGAGAGGGATGCCTCAGCTCTCCACAGGCAGGCGAGACTGAAGAGAGCGAAGGGGGCTGGAGAGTCCACGTCTGTGCGTTTGATTGCCCCCCCTCATCACACGTACAAACACCGACACGGCAGCAGAAGCAGAAATATTAATTCTGATCAAAATACAGCTTCATTTGTATGTCTTGAGCAACGGCGCCGCCAAAAGATGTTCATTTGTTTGATTTTTCTGCATCAACACTTCTCTTGAGATGAGACGAAAATAGCGTATTTGTGAGGAATATTTGTTTTTTATATTTGATTCTGAGTTTCCCCTCTGTTATGTGGGTCATATACATGCAGCCAAGAGTTTGACGTGAAAGGAAACAGCAGCATGAAATTATGTTTGTGTTGCTTTTACAATCTGCTGGTCCATTTCTCCCATTAAGACTGATGTCAGTCCATTGCAGAAGACCATTTCCAACATTCTTCAAGTTTTCAGATGCTAACCTGAAAGTATGAGATAGGAACCCTTTTTTTGCCCTTTTCTGTAACATAATAAGTCAGAGTGATGAGAGACTGAGGCCTTAAGGTGTGTTAGAGGTCCAGTTCGGAGGATTTAGGGGGATCTATTGGCAGGTTTCATTCATGTATAATCACCTACATATAAGGATGGCATGGCAGAGTCTGCCATCTTGCATGTACAGCGACCCAGAACGGACAAACCGAACACTAGCTCCAGAGAGCGCCTTTCCCAGTTAAAGCGTCCACAGTCGGGGAGGCAACCTCACCGCTAGATGCCGCTAAATCACACTGGACCTTTAAATTCGACTTGTCAAACTTTGGCCTGTGAATTTGCACCGTTGGCCAAGCTGTGCTTCACCGTTCGCTCTTTTTCTTCTGCTCCTCAGAAGAGGAAAGGCTGTTTTATTGCTGGGCAATAAAAGTATGGTATGTTTGCTTTGCAGACAGACAGGAGTCAGAGGTGCAAATACATCTTTTAAACTGTGTGACCCAAGCTTTATTTTCACTCTTCAGCAACCATTTTATGGAGCAAAATGCTGTGCAAAGGGGAATAAAATGCCAGAACAGTGCAGAGAAAATAGTCTCCAGGATGTGTTGACTGACCTGCGCTGGCTAGCAAGTTAGCAGTTAGCTCACCAGCTACAGTCGTTCCCCAAGCAGCCCTGCAATAGACACCAAGCTCCAAGAAACAAATATTTCACAAACACACACAGTTTCGCTTTCTGGCATGACCAGGCCGAAGTCACTTATAGCAAAATTATGACGTGTCTCTTAATATTGGGCGTCCACTCTATCATGAGCCCGTGCATCAAGCTACTGTGAAAAAGGGGGGGGGGGGGGGTGTTAACACCAAAATATAGTAGAGATTTAAGCATAGTATTATGACCAAATGAGGGGATGGGGGAGTGTGGGGGCGTCAGTCTGGCCTACAAAGAGAAGATAAGCCCAAGCTGGTAACCCCATTTCCCTTCCATCTGTTGGTAGCAGTTGTAGAGCATGGCTGCACTCACCAGGACCTGGCAACCCATCCCCCAAGCCCTCTTTCTCTGGCTGACTGCACAGCTGTGTTGCGTTTGGATTAGGCCAAGAATAAAACAGGAAGTAGAAATTAAACAAAAGCTTAAACACACACAGAGAGAAACACACACACACACACACACACACACACACACTCACTCACACACAGGCAGTGTAAGTTACCAAAGAGTCGGCGGCAGCGCGAGTGACAGCCTGTGGAAAAAGCGCACACACCCACACGTGTAGACCATCGCGCTCGCACACAAATATACTACAGCATGAACAAAGTCATACTCTGCCTCCCACAGACTCACATAAGCCCAGGCAGGACCACAGGCGTATCATTTCTGTGTGCCCACACTCAGGCTCACACATATGGTCTTTTTACATGCTAAGTGCCTCTCTGCCTCTCCTCCCCTCTTCATGGTGGTCTGCTGTGGCGGCTGATGAGGAAAACTAGCAAACACGCGCAATCTTGGGGCATGCCAGTGTAATGATGCTAACATGGGAGTATTTTGGTTACGGGATGACACACAAACATTATATTCATAACACAAACAACTATGAATGAGATAAAAGACGGCGTCCGTGAGCTGCTCTCTCATGCGAGCTGGCTCAGCGGCACTGAGATGCAGACACACTTCATTTCTCGCAGATTCTTTGAATTAATCCACTGCAGTGAAGCCGGAATCACATCCAGTCATTGTTTTTGTGCTTTTATGCAAGGACGTCATGAGCAAACAATCCAAAAAAAGTACAAGTGGAGTGAAACCCATAAGGATGTAAACGAGAACACACAAAGTCTCGCTCGCCTTGCAAAAACATCTTAGCTCTTAAAAAGTGTCATTGCTTTCTCTGCTGTGGACATGCTCCAACTTTCTGCAAACGCACCGAAATAGCCCAGCGATAGCGCACAGGAAGTACGTTGAACGAGGAAGAGGAATCGGGAGGAAGGAGAAGGGAGATGTTTGGAAACGCGTCGCTGTGCGCGCAGTTTGTTTAGCTGGCAAGGTGCATTTGATGGAAATCCATTAAAGTGCTTCTCGTCATGGCTTGGACCAAGTCTTAATGAATATACGGTAAATGTTTTCAGATGTTATTTTTACTGTCAGGACCTGAGTCACCTAATGAGTCACACGAGCTCTGCCTCTCTGCGTCTGTGTGTGTGTGTGTGTGTGAGTTTTTGTTGACATGGATTTGCCAGCATGCTTGTCAGTCTGCGTGTGTTTATGTGCGTCCTCATGAATAAGAGAAGCACATGGAAACACTTACTGTACTGCTGTCGCCACTGACCCCTCCCCTTCCTCCTCCTCCTCCTCCACACACACACTTATTCCCTCTATGTGATCAATGAAGAGCACATGTTTGTCTATTGAACTGAATAACAGTCAACATGCTTGAGGCGAAAAACATGGACAGAAGCATATCAGCTTTATCACAGGGCTCTGCATGCATACATCCAGCCAACACACATTTCTACAACAGGAACTTGTGGTTTTCTTGGCTTTCTGTGATACTGATGTGTTACTGCTGCAGGACTTTTATATAGATGAATTTGTGTGCATGTGAAAATGTGTGTGCGTAGACTTTACTTTGACAGCCTCTGTTCTCTACCTGACTTTTACCCTGAAATCTTAGAGCGGGCGTAATCCTTCCCCCAAGCCTGTCCCTCGCTCTCTTCCCTCTCTCCATCTAGTGTCATCAGGAGGGTAATATGAGGCATATGGCTGCTGATGACAGTCCCTAATCCTCACGCTGATGACTGATAGTTACCCGCGCACTCCTCATCCCCATCTCGTCCTTATATACCAAGAACAAGGGAGAGAGACGCAGGCGTGTCGGCTGATACTCTTTGCTCAGCCTCGGCGTCCCTCCACTCTCTCCCAGCTGAGAGTCATTATCTGAAATGACTGATGTGAGAACGGCTGATGGACAAGACCGATATTAGTGTTTGTGCTGGAGAGTGAAAGTTAGAAATGGTGCTGCAGACTTTCAGAGCGTCAGAGAACAGAGATTGCTTCAGGGCCTTTGCAGTTCATGAGATGCATCAAAAAAAAAAAAAAAAAAGGCATATACTGTACATCTTGAGAGCATGTGGAGGATAAAGTAAGATGCGCTTGAGTTCTGGTGGTTTTAAAAGGGTTGGTGTTTTCAGTTGATCACCTTCAGCAAATGATGCATCCGGAAATCAGTCTGCAGTGTTTAGGTCTTCCAGTGGCTTTAAGTCGAGCGTACGAGTGAATTTTTGGAAGTTTCACAAGAAGTGCCCAAGTTTTTTACGCTTGGATGAGGTTGAAAAGTGAGTGTATGGATAAAAGACAACGTGACAAAGAGTTCATTTGAGGACAAAGATCTCCTCCAGTGACATAAATGCCAGATTTCCATCATGTTTTCTGCCTGGTTCACCACTGTTTGAGGTTTGACCATCATTGTCTTATAATGGTGATGGGATGCAAACACACATTAATCCAAATTTTCTTATGCGGAATCTCTAGACATTTTGCTAAAACTTGCTCTAAATTTGACTGGAAACGTGAGTTGCATAACATTTCCTGAACAGCGGCCACTCTGGCCACAAGTGGCAATTACAAGATGATGGTTCATTGAACAGCATATTAATAAGTGTGAATAACTATTCATAGTACAAGTAGAGGAAAGTCATATAATTGTCAGTCATAAAATCAGCAAACTGACTCAGTTACAGGAGAATATCTATGTAGCATTAGCTAACATTTGCTCTCATAAGCTCGTGGTCATACCAGACCAATTAAGACTGCAGCAGCAAAACCCCCGAGCGTCCCGAATTGAGCAACAGAGGTTTTATTGCTCGTGAGTTCAACTTTTCATTTGTAAGAGGAAGAATGTGTTAATTATTTTCTCTAACGTTACATAGTCTCGCTGTTAAGATTGTGACAGTGATGTACGCCACACACCAAGGCCGTTTCCACAGATATGATGCAAAAAGGAGGAATTGCAGGCATGACTGTCTTCTTCTTCTCTTTCTTCTTCTTCTTCTGCGCTGGTCTTTTCATTCATCATTCATCCATATGGTGTTTAGTTTACATACCATCCATTTGTTGAAACCTCCACATACACACATCAGGAGCAGTTTGGAGTGTCTTGCTTAAGGGCACTTAAAGGAATAGTTCAATTATGAGAAACACTCTTATTCATTCTATTGCTGGGAACCAGATGACAAGCTCATATCATTAGCTTAGCCAAAATGTTGTCTCCTGTTCATTAATCCACACAAAAGGGTTCAAATGGAACAGTTTTACAGGCATGGAGCCATGTTTGCTGTTTCCCCCTGTGTCCAGTCTTTGTGCTAAGCTAAGCTAACAAGCATATTACCCAAAATGTCAAACTATTCCTCTGTACATGTGGACAGGAGGAGAAAAGGTTTAAACCACCCAGCAATGGTTGACCCACTGCAACGCACGAGGTACAGATGCTCAGATTGCACGTCAGTTTCCTTCTAGATGAGACTATTGGAGCTCGTTTTTCAGAATATTTTGTGTAAACCAAAAGGTCTGTTTTTCTAATCTGTTTCACAGCATGGTATGCATAACTTCTTGTCTACAAATGTTTATAGGTAGAGCTATTTTCACCATACTGGAGATGCAGTATGCAATGGAAATTTCTGGTATGTGTATGCACATACTTACAAACAAGTGACACACTTTCTGGAGGCCTAGTGGATGTCAGTCACGGGAGTGGGTAAGCATGGTCCATCCTCTCATTTAGAGCCTGCCAGTCAGCCAGCCACTCAACCAGCCCTGGAACCAGCCAGCCAGAGCTTTTTAAAGGGCCTGTGATTTGACAGAATCCCGTGGGGGAGACGGGGTGGGGGGGGGTGGGGGATTAGGATTAGCAGCTGTTTCCTCTCAAACACTGGAGAAGATACGCTATAGCTACACCACGCTGATGGCAAATTAATAGATGAATAGAACATGCGTGCGTCGACTCAGATAATGTGCTAAAGCTCCCCGTTTCATAAATAGCGAGGAAGGTGTCCTTTTCTTGAACCCGGCTCTGAGGATCTCTTGTCACACACACGTACTGAGTAGCAGGGAGGGAGGCAAAGGCATATTGCGGCCGTGAGAAAGGTTTAAAACATCATCACTTTAATCTGGGAGCACAAAGCCAGCTACAGATTATGCTTCTGCCTCTCAAGCGATTCTGCTGCAGATCCGGTTTAGATGACCCCCGCTAACACCCTCAGAGACAGGGGCTTTTAACCCCAAACAAACACTGATAGCAGGCAGCCATCAAGTGAGAACACACAGAGAGCACACACACACACACACGCATGCATGCACACGGATATTATATCCACATCCATGGCAGGCGCAGCGATTGTACCCACACACAGCATCCAAAAACACATACATCAGGGCACACACACACACACACACACACACACACATGGGGAGGACACCCATAGCACATGCTCACAGCCGTAGACAATGACAGATAAACACACAGGCTTATGTCGGTTCCACTCGCATCCATTTCAGGCTATTAAGCAAGACACGAAAAGCCCAAACTGTTGCGTAGCTAACAGGTTTTGAGGTAAAAATGACACATCAGCTGGTGTGAAGAGACAGCACACAATGCGGCCATCCCCGAGACTGTCACAGAGACCACCTCAAGTGAGGATGACACTGCTGTGGTGCTGTCAAGAGTCAGGGCGAAATAAAGGGCGCAAATGCACGTGTGATGTATCTCAAGGTTTTCATCAGGATCACAGAGAAAGGTTCAGATGCCAGAGTCCTCTGCTGCTGACCTTGTGGGCCCGTGTTACCTGTATTAAAGGAGCTGAGGCGTCCTGATGTAGCACAGAAGATTTTTGCTCACTCTCTTTTAAACCAGAGCACCAACCACACAATTAGCTCCCTGTGAGTTAATCACTAGTTTTCTCTATCGCTTATAAAAACCTCAGAGGGCCACACTGACTGCAGAAAGAACTCAATTCTATCCCTGTCTGGCATTTCCTGCATATCTGTCCAAATATTGAATGAATTCAGCTCGCAGGATTGACATACTCTGGATAATTCACAATATTTTCTTTAAAAGAAAAGAAGCCAGCTCATTTATATTTAACTGGGATCATGCATTATTTAAAGCTATCTACATTGAACTAAAAGTTAACCTTTGCTGAAGAGAGACAGACGCAGAACAAACGGAAATGGAAAGAGGGAGAAAGCGAGATACAGGAGAGAAAAAGGATATAAAAGAGGAGCGAATTCGGCAGCGGTTCGCCACAATACACTTGAGACCTGAGGGATGAGTCAGAGAGGAGATGGCCATGTCAAAGAAAATTGAGAAAGCAAAAGACAAAAGAAGGAAGGGGGGTTTTCGAGCACAAGTAGCACTGTGTTTGAACTCAGCCCCTTCTAACATCATATCTCAGTTGGCCTCTTCAGCTCACTAAAGCTCATGGAAAAGCCATTCTCTGGTGTGACAGAGCTGTGTGTTTTGTTTTGGTTTTTTTGGGCCAAATTTTGCCCAACACTTCAATGAGAGCCTCAAACTAATTGGTCTCACCCCCACTCCACTTTAGCCATTTGTGTCTTTACGCAGAGCAGATCTGGCAGAATTTTTTACACACTTTACAACTGCAGAGCTTAACCACTCAAACCGCATGGAAAATGTCCCCACACCCTTAAATAACGGTTGTGTGTGTGTGTGTGTGTGTGTGTGTGTGTGTGTGTGTGTGTGTGTGTGTGTGTGTGTGTGTGTAAGAGAGAGAGCGAAAGAGGTAAAGAGAGAGTGAGAGCACACCCTGACGTTTCCTGTCTCCAAATAAAGACTGATGGCTTGTGTGTCCATGTGTGCACAAATACAGTACGTGTGTATGTGTGTGTGTGTGTGTGTGTGTGTGTGTGTGTGTGTGTGTGTGTGTGTGTGTGTGTGTGTGTGTGTGTGTGTGTGTGTGTGTGTGTGCGCGCACGCGCGCTTGGATGCCACGTTCTCATCTGTGCGCAACACTATTTATTTTCAAGGGCGCATTTTCATTTTTTGACATCTCACACATGACATTAAAACCTGCTATCGGCTCCTGTCGTTGACATATTTAAATAAATGTCAGTGCACTCACATACATCGACACACACCACCTGTGACCGGCTGGATGGGGTGATGTTTCTGCGCGAGCTCCGGTACAAGTCAGATAAACCAGGACAAGAGGACACACTTTAAAGCTGCCGTGCGTCTATTCTGCAACCCTCAAAGCCAGATTCGATCAGATTTAATAAATAATGATAAAAAAAAAATAGCAGCACATGCAGACGGGAGGTGCACAGCATGGGCTCTTATCTGTGTGATGTCTCATGTGTCCTGTCGCAATGGCTGAGACGTAAACACACCATTTGTGTGTCACAATAAACCCGACATCATGTTCTTTCTGAATGATTTCAACCATGACAGAGACTTCCATCAGATAGACAGTGACAAAGTGCTGAGGTTTCATGTCTGTTCACTTCCTCTGTGATTTCTAGAGAGAGAGAGAGAGAGAGAGAGAGAGAGAGAGAGAGAGAGAGAGAGAGAGAGAGTGTGTGCGCACATATATGTGTGTATGTGCGAGATAGAGAGAGTGAGAGAGACGGACCCTATCTGTACTTGAACACTCAACACTACCACAAATAAGTGAGTGTGATTCATCACTTCCTTCCTATTAAGCACGAACTATGCAAGAGCAGAGGGTGTCAACCAAACGCGACGGTTCACAGCACCAGGCTCTCCACCCGTGCGCACACATGCGCTGCACGTACAGCATGTGGGCGTGTATGCGTGTGTTTGCCGCCACACACCTGCGCGTCGACTTCATATGCAAAATGCTTACTTTCACCTGCTACGAAGAGCATACAGCAGGTTGCAAGTCACCTTGATCGTTTCGGCATCGATACGTGTGAAGCTTGTGTGCATGTGTGCGTGCAGTGTGTGTCCTGTGTGAGAGAGGGCCTCCAAAAAGTTCTGCTTTCGACCTCTGGTGCCATCTGCCAGTGACAGGGCAGAAATGCAAATCAGAAGCAGTCAGATAATACACCACGCTCGCTCCCTCCATTAGAGCAGCCTACAGAAATAAACTAGGTCAGACAGACCAGCAGCCAGCTGTGTGTGTGTGTGTGTGTGTGTGTGTGCGTGTGTAATAAGGCACATGCGCCTCTCTTTGTGTGGGGAGACAGCTATACATGTGTGTGTGGGGGATGGGTTTCGAGTTAGTGCTGAGGGTTCATAATATCCTCACTTGTGATGCTGCACGCTGAACAGTCACAAGTAACATATAGACAAACAGCGGCTCATCCAGTCAGCACTCCCTCAAAGATCTCAGACAGAGGAGGCACTTCTAGGCTGTGTGACAGGCCAAAGGAGCTGGGTGACAAATAAAGGCTCTTATCTGAGGCTGAAATTAGCCACAGCCAGAGCGCAACTGATAGGGAGCGTATTAAACTCTCGAAAACGAACCACCCGGGAGGGTGATGCAACGCAGAGGCAACGCTGGCGTAATGCAGACAGATGCGTCCTCCTCTCTCATATCCCTGCGACGCCTCTGAATTATGAATGAGGCCCCGTGCACCTTTTCAATGCAAAAGGCTTTTTTTCCTCTTCATGCTCACAATGTACTGTTTGTTTTCATTAATGCCTCACGCTCAAACGCAGCCTCCCATCGCCATTGTTGGTTGTGCTAAAAATCTTAAATGAAGGTGCACAAAGTGTTCCAGGGGTGTAATTAAATCCCCTTTGTCTGAGGACAGTCAAGCAGTGCAAAGCAGATGACATATAGGTGCTGATCTGAGACAAATAGATTGCTTGGTGTTGCATTTGAGGAGCCAAACTGATTTAGGCTTTACAGGACACAGCAGCTTTTTGGCAAATATAGTATTTGATCGACTGGTTTAAAGCTTCACTTCTATCCTCCTTTACTTGTTTGCAAGCTGATGCTGCAGCGCAGTTTGTAAGTTTGTATTATTTCAAAAATTCATGCAAACCTGTCACAGGAGTTTATGTACAGAGAGGACTTTGTATGTCTTTGTGCTTTCATAGATACAGCAAAGCCTATCGCTAGTTTCAAATGTGCTATTGTCAGAAAATGAATCTAAATCCCAAACAGGCTTCCTTTACTCATTCTATGTGATAAACATGGAGCAATATGAGCTGAATAATAAATGACTGCATGCCTTTCAGAATCGTTTCAAACGTGGGCCTTCTATTTATAGACGCTCAAACATTTCCTTCTCCAGCTAACTTTCTCTGTTTTCTTTCTTCCTCCAACTGATTTCAGGCACAGATTGTAAATTCGGTCACAAGGGAGGGTCAATGATTCTCATTTCCTGCAGTTTGGTCCTCTTTAACCAAATGACTCTCCACTCCCTGAATTCTCTGAAGTTCCTCTGAGATATCTGCAGCCGTTTGTGTGTCTGTACTGTTGGTATGTATGAATCTGTGTGTGCTCACACACCAGCTCATAATGTGCATGTGTGCAGTGTGGCGTGTGTCTGTAGGCATGTGAGCGTGATGCATGAAGTTGGACGAAAAGGTGACATGAGATGAAAAGGTTAATATTTTCCAAGCTGGTGGGTGGAAGGTGCTTTTTATGTTCATGACTGTGTGTGTGTGTGTGTGTGTGTGTGTGTGTGTGTGTGTGTGTGTGTGTGTGAAGGAGAGAGAGAGAGAGTCTGATCACACATTTATGTGTGTTTTCTGTGTGGGTGAATGAGAAACATTCCATGTAAAAGTGGACTCATGCACTGAAGTGAATGCTCTATGAGATTTATTGGTTGGTTATTATGTTGTATTAAAATAGGCTGTAACTGTAAATACATTACTTCAACTGCTTCAACCTTTAATTCATTACTTTTAGCAAAACCATTTAGCAGCGTTGGTCTCTTTAGTCAAAAAAATGAATTTATTACTCATTACTTTAAAAAAAAGTTTCAGTTATTCCATAAATCCTTAATATTTCCAGCCACTGAATATCGGCGTTTCCATCTTCCAAGCTAGCTTGCTCCTTGATGACGTGCAGTTGATTCATTACATTTATCAAACCGCTTCATAGTGCATCCATTGCTTTTAGTTACTGTAACTATTTCAACATTTATTCCATGACTTTAATTGAACCCAGTCATCACTCTTAACTTCTCTGTTCGCTTTCTGACTGTGTTCGCACATGCTCAATCGCAACACGTGGTGTTCAGGTGTTACAGTTGACTTAATGTGCGGATATGTATTTTCTAAAACAAATGGTCATTTGCATTTTTTTTCAAATGAATTATGTCTCTCATCCTGACAACTGCAGACATAGGCCACGCCTTGGGTAAGTACCCGTGGTTGGGAATTTCTGATGCAGATCACTGCTACAGTTTACATGAGGTTTAGAGACACCCTGAGGACTAAAGATATTAATGAATAAATATTCTGCTCTCGGAAACAAGAGAAGGGTTGTCCTACAGGTCGGAATGGGAAAACGTCCTTTCGTGTAATGGTCTAGACAAAGGACGAATGACTGGAGTGGGCCCGCTCTGAGGACAGAGAGGACAGGTAAAGGACAGGACAGGCAGGGCTGGAACCAGTTTGACCTGGCCTACAGGCTCAGCTCAGCTCAGCCTCCCACTGCTGCTCTGTTTTGATGAAGTCTCTAACCGGATTTTTTCCAATATCAACAGTCCCAATAAATCCATCTCTATGGGATATTCAACCGTCGTTATTCTTGTCCTTCCTCTGTGCTGGAGAAAAGTGCTCGGCACAGTTTGGAACAAGGCATCCAATCTGCGCTCCTCTCCATTGTCTTCCCCACCAGACAGCCCAGTGAATGAACACTCTCGGCCAAATCCCCCTTCCATGTGCAGACACTTTCTTGCCCACAGATACGCTCGGCTCTAATTAGGCAGACCGCTGGATGTGTTGTGGGGGGAAATCTCTCAGCACAGACATATCGTCGAGTGGCAGCTTTACAGATTTACGTCTTTTTATCTAGTTCGTGTGCGTGTGTGTAAGCTGGTGCTGAGGGGGAGAAAGGCAGTGAGATATTGTGGTTGTTTTTGACGATTCAGTGATGAACACAATGCTTACTTCTTAATGTATGGCACTCAAAGAACGGAGTGTGTGGACGTGTGTGTCCCTGCTGCAACATGCTGCACGGCCTCGCACGGCCCTGTCGCTCATGCACTTACAGAGTGTACAGAAGGCTTCGCGTCTACAGAACTTGCTGAGCATTCCCCTGAGACCTGCGTCATCAGTACAGAGGTTATTTCCTGTAGTTGAAGAGCAGCATGACTCTCTTCCTGTTCTGTGTGTGAAGAAGCATCAGGTTTGTCCCCATCCAGTCCCCATGTCTTCTATACTGGACACAAGGCAGAAAAGCAGTTAGCAATAGATGCCTTTGCCTCGCATTAGTTATTTCCTCTTTTGCTCTTAATGCATTCGAGATATCCAGAATAAAGATACCCCTGCCTGAATTATCATCCCCCCAATACCATGGTTTCAGCATTTGAATATGAGCTCAGAATACCAAAACTGAATCTTGTCAGTGTGGTTCTTTTTAAGGTGAATACTTCAAATATTCACTTCAAGACAGAAAAAGTGAAAACTGTCACGGTGGTTATGTTTAAATGTCAAAGTCACAGCAGTATAGCTACTCTGAATTGAAAGAGCAAAGCCGATCCCTTTGGAAATACAGTTTTCATATTCACTCTCAGTGCATTCATGGATTATGATTTCTACCTGTAGGCCTAAAAGCTCTGGCTCTATAAAAAAAAGTGCTACAGCTCAAGTTAAAGAGGAAGCTCAACCTCAAGGAATAAATAAGGAATATGAAGAACTCCCCCGCAACATGCATTCAATTTTAATTTAACAAATACATAGTGTACTTTAAGGGAAAAACCTGTTGCTTTGCTTGTTGATTTTGGTTTTGAGTTAACACTGTTGTGACCCATTTTCTAAAAACAGACTATAGTTAACGACATCTGAAACGCATGACAATGCAGTACAGCATTAATGACAGAGGCAGCGACAACCTCTGAAGTGTCCTCTCTTTCTGGTGCTTCTTTTACCGAAAGAGAAGAGCTGTTACCTACTGCTTCCCCGACTCATCTCCTCCCTCTTCTTCTGTGTCTCCAGGGAGGCTTTGCAACACGGTCCCTTCCAGCAGCTTCCTCCGAACAACAAAACATTGTTTTATTCTATTTTATTTTTCCTCCCCTCCATCTCAGTGGAGCTATTACTCTGCCTTATTCTGCATATGACCTGGGGGCGATGGGAGGCGGAACACATTGGCCGTGGATGATAATGTCTTTCCACACAGCTGAAATCTATGAGCTTTGCACTTCTCTGGATGTGGTTTTGCAGCCATTTGGTTTTGTTGCAGCACAGCAGAAAGGAGGAGAGGTGTGCTTTCATTTTGGCCTATTGGTAACAGTTTTATATGCTATTATTATTACACTATATCGTAAGGATTATTCCACACATAACAGAGGGTGAGCTGCCAGAATGAATGCATCTCTGCCAAAAAGACCATGTTCAACTGATTCACTTATTTATCCTCAGAGCTAGCAGCTGAGGGGGAGGCTCACCTGGTTTACTTGCCACAGTTGAATTGTGTGAATGTCCTTATATTACCGTTCTTAAAGAGATTTTTTTTTTCTCTTCTCATACATATTAAGCCATCTTGTAAAGAGTCACCTCTGTTGGTAAAAAATAATAATGATACTTGCTTTTTCAGGTTTGGATATGCATTACATGTTAGCTGTTTCAACTAGGGATGCATGGAAATAGTTCCATGTAGCGGCTCTGCGAAGCTATACTGCGTTGCTCTGAGCTAAATGCTAATGCCTGCATGCTGATGTGCTCACAATGTGAACAAATGGTGTTTAGCAGGTATAAAGCTTACCGTGTTCACTATCTTTACCATGTTTTCATTTTAACACTTTCTATTTAGCACAAAACACATCATACACACTCACACACATAATGCACATAATGGCACAGGAATCTGTATCTGCATCTGTTCATAAACTTACAAAGAAATAAAATTGGCCTGATAATGGCACTAGCTGAAAAGTTAAGGGATAACCAAAGTGATTTCAGTTTCTCCTTAATATGTGTTTTTTTTTTTTTTTTTTTTTTTTTTTTTAGCAAAACCTGTTTGAGAAAGAGCGCATGTGTGTGTTCATTTTGCTCTCTAAGTGGGCCAAATGAGCAGGCAGCAGACTGGTGCAAATCCGACACTGGGACTCACTGGGACTACAAAGGGCTGAAATTTGGTACACTTGCAAAAACAACCAAATCCCACAGGAGTTCTCCTTGAAAGTTAAGTTTTTATTCCCCAGCCAAATACTCTTGTCTTCACTTTTGTTCAAAGATGAATATGTTGTTAACGACACTTGGCAGAGATCAAACAAATATGGTGCTGTTTTCGGTGTGGGGTGGGGGTGAGGCACACATTCATTTGTTAATGGGACAGACAGAAAGGCCTATAACACATTAAGAGCTTCAGTAATTCACTCTGGAAGAACTTTATAAATGAAAGACCCACTATGTTGATATAGACGAGCAGCTAATTTCTTTCTACAGAACTTTCTTTTCTACAGTCGGCATCAGGGTGGCACCTATCCAGATGTGCAGTACTTCGCTTGTCTGCATCACCTTTGCTTTATTTTTATATGATTGATTTCCTGTTCGGGAGCAGAAAAGGACAGATATGAGTCAGTAGCTGGTTGAAAATGTAGTAATTTAAGCTTCACTTTCACAAAGCACCTCACAACTGGCTGTAACTCCAAAAGCATGGATGCTGCTAGTGCTATTAAATTACAGCCATGATTAAAAGGAATGCATTACAAACATAATTTAACCAGGAGGGCTTGAGCTAAATGGTTGTTGGGGGTAGTTTTAGTCATGTACTTTCTGCTGTGGATGGCATTTATCAGATGCAATCAACAGTGCTCTGACAGGTCAAGGAGGAACAAACCCATCTTCACTCCCAGCGGCCATCACTCTCAACAAAGAACAATATCACCTCCTAGTGGCATAATTTGAGTTTTGCATGTATTATGGATGGCATCTGCAAACTATAGAAATGTTACTTCTTTATTAATCTTCTTATATGACTAATTGAATTAATAAAATGCAGTTTAATATTTAGAGAATTCTTATTTCTGTCCAATTTATTGATTATTTTGTGGCTTCTTGTTTCCATAAATGGGCTGAAATAAGGTTTGACAGCCCGCTTAACCAGAGCCACAGCTACCACTGAGGTAACTGAGGTCATGTGTTTCAGCAACATTGTTTGCAATTAGAAACTTTCATGTGGTGGGTGTTTTATAAGCTAATTGCAGTGCTTTTAACCTTGACTGGGCCAATCAAACAGGCTAATAAAAATCAAAAATGAATTCAAAAAATAAAAAGACTTCAGCAATTATATTCCTAGCAGCATAGAGAGGGCTTTGGAGTACCATTTAGACCTTCATGCTGGGAAATAAATGTAGAAGTACAAAGTACAAATGAACAGAAAAAATCCCTGCGTTTGACAGAGAGGTGGTGGGATGTGGGGGACTTTCTCAGTGTTTCCCAGGTACTGCCCGAGAGGCAGAGAATAAGTTAATGAGGGGGGGTTCACACAGTAACTGTATTAGTCATGAAGAGAAACATAGGCTACCATCTTGTCAACTCTAACAGTACAAAAATATACAGAACTGTATTTTTATACAGTACAAGTTTATGTACAGTCTATATTGGTAGCTACACATATTGAGTGCTGCTTAATGGCGACTGTAACTTAGAAAACAATTAAGAAGAAGAAGAAGAAGAAGAAGAAGAAGAAGAAGAAGAAGAAGAAGAAAAAAAACCAAACCCATATGTTCGCGCCTGCGCAGTCGGACCCTGTCTCAAGCATTTACGGTCAACGCCTCATTTCTCTTGAAGAAAGTGTCAAGGAACATGGCAGACGGTACCAACAAGTCGCCCGTGTGGTTTACCATCATCGTTTTGTTCTCCCACCGCGTCTCAGTGTAAGGGAATTAAACAGCCCACATACATGAAGTTTATAGTGTTAAATGCTGTATCGTGACATGACGTTAGGCGTGGTGTTAAGTCTGTTTAGCTGACTGTGCTTCTGTCTGGGAGAAGGGTTAATATCGTTTAACGGTGGATCCATAACTGGAGATCACCTGTAAAGTAATTAGTAAAAGATTGGGTTGCTGTTAATCGCTACTGAAGACTGCAGGTTGGGGGGGTGGTTGGGCTCGGATAAGTTTCCGAGGCAAAAAGGTCGATGGGTCACATAATTCGCCATAAACACTTGAGTCCAAACTTCTTTGTAAAATTTAACCGTTAGGAAAATAAGCAAACGAGGACAACATGGCGCCATGTTTTAAACGTTATATTCAGGCACTTCTTTAAGCTAGTACTTTTGGTACTAGCTTACTTTTGGTAGGTTTATTGTGAAGTGAAACTTACTTTCACTTTCATTTTGGGGGTGGGGGGTGGGGGGGGTGATGTCATTCTTTCAAAATAAAAGTATGGATTTCTTTGCGAAGTAAGTGATCAAAATTATTATCCTGCTTTTTTATGATCTAACTGTAAAGTATCAGTGTCATTTTGTAAATATAAACTGCTGCTTTGCTGCTTAAATCGAATTGTATATTCTTGACTGATTGAGTAAGAGAATGGATCGAGCTCCAATAACTTTTTAAAAGGTCGCAGTCAACATATGCATGAATGTCCCCTCCATCTTTTTGCATCTCTGACACACTGCTGAAATATCCTTTGATATTTTATGCATTTTTGTTGGAGTTAGGTAGGTTTTGTAGATGAATTTGAAATTGGCTTCCTTAATTTTATTACTTGTAAATGGGAAATGAATTCTTTCACAGATATTTAGCCAGGCGTTGTCTTCTGATGTTCTCCCTAACTCCTTCTCCCATATCTTCTTTAACAATTGGAAGGAAGATTGACCTTCTCTTGTCAGAATATTATAAAATTTGCTAATCTTTCCTTTTATTGTGTCTGAGGATAAGAAAGTGTCCTCCAGGTCAGATAACCCAAGCCGTAATTTTTTTTCCCCCAATGAGAGCATTTGTAACGCCCCAAATTTGTAAATATTTAAAGAAGTGTTTATTGGAGATATTGTATTCCAATCTTAGATCAATAAAAGATTTTAACTGCATGTTCCAATTTAACAAATCTTTAAATTGTATTATACCAGAGTTTGTCCATTGACATGTATTAACCAATGTGATTTGAGTGTTTAAGTCTGAAAAATCGGAGCGTGTATGGAGGTACAAGAAGTGATTCTGTCCAAGTTTGCAGGGTATTGATTACAGAGAAGCATTTGTCCATATTTCACCTTCGTTTTCTGGTGTCTTGCCACCGCCAGGGTTGTTTCTTCTTCCCAGTGTGTAGACGGAAACTACAGCCATGCAGGGAGGGACTGTTGTCTGTGTGCTGCTGGTAAGATGCTGCATGAGACTGTGAAAAGCAATATGCATACCTGAATAACATGTGCATAATGTGTTGTTTAATGTTTCACCTGACCTTTGCACCCGTGTTCAAGGCTGCATTATGCAAGCATGATATTATTTTGAGGTGGGTAATGACAACTTTCACACTGTTGGACACAGGCCTATCAGGCAAAAGCTCCTGCAGATGTCAACATTCAGTGTTAGTTATTGATTAACTCAAATTGTCTGTTATGTCAGAAATGAAGACTTCTTAAAATATGTTTGCGTGTGGCTGTCCATGTGGGTGAGCATATCACAGACTGGCTCAGATTGATTCAGTTATTTTCCTCTGTCTCTTGTGTGTCCGTGCTGTAGGCCAGCGTCTGGTGGAGCACTGCAGTACGAACCTAAATTATGGAAAATGCGATCCCTGTGATCCAGATAAGTACAGCAGTCACCCTACTAGCGAGATGTCCTGCGAACCCTGCACATCCTGCGCTCAAATCAGTAAGAAAACCAAGTAAAATCAAAAACTAAACGTGTTAAAAATTCCAAAAAACAAGGTTTTGGTGCAATAAAGCATTTTCACAGCAGACATTTTGACTTGGTGTTAGTATAAACTTCATTCCAGCATGAACAGTACAAGCACACTGAAGCTGAAGCAGCTAAATGGAATTCAGCCACCAGTAATTTTCTTATTTCCACCTGCACCATTCCTACTGTGACATGTCAGAATCGGGAGGATACCATGCTGCCTAATATAGGCAGCCTTTAAGATTAGATAAGCTACACATACTTGAGTATACATTATAAAGTATTATTTTCTAGTAGAGCTTATGTAGTGATGGGGCAATCTAATAGATTGCATCAGTATCTCTGGTAGGGCTGCAGCAGACAACTATTTTCATTATTATTATCTATTGTCTTTTTTTTTTTTTTTAAATATATATATAGTAAATTCTAGTAATCTGATACAACCACCATATTAAAGATTATGCTTCTCGAAATGAAGATTGTACCACAAGCAGTGTGAAGGTTTGCGAGTTCCACTAATGTAAGTTGTGTGGTTTTACTATTATTTTAGTGAATCTAGAGGAGGATGAACCCTGTACCGCCGCCCAGGACAGGAAGTGTCGTTGTAAAAAGGATCACTTTTGCGGCAGTACCACAGAAATTTGTAGACTGTGCTATCCTTGTAAGCAGTAAGTTCCGCTCCTTCAAATATTTAGAAACTAGAAAATGTATGTACAACTTTAAATGTATTGATTTGTCCTCATAGACCACCAGAAGAATAAAAAAAGATAAAAATGTCAGTTTTGCTGTCATAATTGAGTTTGTCACTCATACTGGCTTTTCTTTTGGTTCAAGATGTGGAGCTGAGGGCATCAAAGTACCCTGTGCAGGCCACAATGACACAGTCTGCAATGACAAAATTGAAGGTATGGTTTAGTTTAGCATGGCTGCATTTGAATTAAGTCGTTAACAGAAATTGTTTTGTTTGTAATAAAATTGTAATGTCCATATCTGTCCAGGAGGGAAAATAGCCGGCGCAGTTGTTGGAGTAATTGCATTAATTGCTGTAGTAGGAGTGGCTGTGTTTTTTTGGAAAAAGAGTGAGTATTTGTATCACTGTAAGTACTGTGACCAGCTGGGGGCACTAGAGTTTCCCCAGTAAAATAGCACAGTAACAATAATACAGTACATTTGGTTCTGTTATCATTCAGTTCAATGAACATTCCGATTTGATTGCTGCTTTTGCATCTTTTTGATAATTTGTTTGTGTATCTTGTTTTTTAATAATATCTCTCATAAGAGAAGAGACAACAGACACCAGACAAGCTGCCAAATGGAAATGAAGCTGATGTGGTAAGTTATCCTCCAGTGTGATCGCTTTCAGTTTGTTTATAAGGCTCTGACCCAGCTGTTGGATGTTTGTAGCGCTGTTCACAGTTTGAATTAACCTCTTTTGTCACACTTGCACACGTGCATGTATGATAAATGCTTTTGTATCTCTTCTCAAATGACATAGCTGCCCCTTTCTGTTGGAGGTACAGGTTAGTTGTTCGAAACCGCTTGTTTTCTTGCTAGTGTGCTTGCTCTGTGTCAGTACTGTCATACATACACCAGTCACAAGTTTGGACATTGTACATTAGTTCTGAAGACATCAAAATATCAATGTTGACATTGTCAGAGACAAAAAAATCACATAGTCTGATTCTTAGGTGGTGACACTGTTGTCGATTTATTCAAAACTCAAAACACACCTCTCCAGCATGGCTACCAGTGTGCAAAGCTGTCATCAATGGGAAACGTGTCTGTTCTGAGGAGTCTAAAGAATAAAACGTTTTGCTTTGTTTACTTGCTTACCATATAATTGCATATATATTTATTCATTTTATGGTTTTGATAGATAAGAAGGTGTGTCCTTTGACTGGTGCTGTGTTTGTAAAGCTTGTGTAAACAGTGTTATCACTGTGGAGTCGTAAATCTTCTATTAACATTCGTTCTACTTGTGCTTCTCAGGAGATGCAGCATCTTAAAGGTAAGAAACTGATGCAGTAGTCAAGCTTATCACTGTTTCTCTATATTATGAGCTTCTCCGATGACATAGCCGATCGATTGGTGATCAGTCTGAACTGGCATTTCATTTAGCCGATTTCTGTCTTGGAGGGTTATATTTTATTTAGGTTCGTGCTAACCAATCACTAGTGAGTGACATACACTGCCAAGATATTTTTGCAGTAACAGTAACAAGGAACAGTTGTACATGTCTTCTACATGTTTTGCCATTTTTGTGGCAATTTTCCTGATTCTATTTGCCATGAGTGTAGTTATTTTTGCGGGACAGGAAGATGATGTCCCTTTTCTTAAACGTCCTCATTTCTCCTGTCTTTCACTTTCACAGTGGATCTCCAGCCTCACCTATCTGACATTGCACGCGTGATTGGATGGAAAGACATGAAGGATGTAGCAGTGCGCAGCAGGATGCGAAACACTGATATTGAAGCCTGTAAACTGGACCACCCCAGTGACAGTCAGGAGCAGACATTCCAGCTCCTCAGGGAGTGGACGGAGAGTCAGGGCATGAACGCAGGGATAACCCTGATCCAAAGCCTGAGAAACGGTGGCAAAATTCGCAAAGCTGAGGAGGTGGAGGATATATTGTCCCGTGGCAGTTAGATGAAATCTTTCTGCTTGAATGTGTCTGTTGTGCACTTTTTAAAATATTTACAGTACTGTATTATTTTAAAGAAAACAAGCTATCAGTTGAGATGTTTACATGATAGGATTGAATTGTAAATATTGACGTAAGATTTTTGCAGAAGCGGAGTTTAAGGTTAGATTTTTCGAGCACGGCTGGGATCTGCAGAGGTGTTACAGGTGAATGACGTGAGGATTCACAACTATCTGCTTCTCAGCTTATTAGATAATGGATTGACATTTCCTGCCATGCATTGCTTGCTCTGAGGCATGCTTCCTTTCCAGTGCTGAGAATTCATGCTGTCTCTTTAGAAAGTCTGTGTGTCATTATGAGTGATGAACAACAGCATTGAGCCTCAATAAATGTACTGTTAGTCAAAGTGTCACATGGATTTTGGTTCCTTATATGTTGTGAAATTGTGACGCGCCAAGATTTGATCATCTAATGCTGATGGGTACAATGTTTTGTAGTTCAGCTGTTCCTAATCTTCAACCTAGAATACTCCTTAAGTGTTTTAATGGACCTACATCCACATTACTCTCAAATCTCTTGACATTTCTTCTGGACGCTACAGGTAAACTTACTCAAAAGCTGCTGTCTGTTGGCTGCTCACCCCTTACAACTTGTGATAGTCTTTGATTTTTCTGGAAGAAAGCATGAAATTAGATACAAAATTACCTTTAAATTAGCTTCAAAATCCACTAGCCTCATTTACCCTGAATAGCTAAACTTTTTAAAGGCCTTTGGCCGTCTTTAGCACCCAAAATGCTAAGTATTGTTCATTTATCACTTATGACTGGCAGACTGCATCAGCCTTAAACCTGCTACATAAACACCTATTCGGGATTTTTGAATAATTATCAACCCGTCTCTAACTTTAGGACTGACTGACTTTGGGCTCACACAATTAGCTAATGGTTAAAATCATCCCATCCAAAAATGTGACATAAACACCAGCTTGATCAAGCCACAGTAACCTGACAGCTGTGTGATTCCTCAAAGTTTAACAGTCAAGAATCTTGGTTTTAGGTTTGAGTCTACCCTCTCCTTTGATCAGCACATTCAAGAAGATCGCCTTTTTCCACTGAATCAGGTCTTCTCATGCAGAGACCCTAATTCATGTCTTTGTTTCATCCAGACTTGGTGACTGTAACGTCTGTCTGTCTGGGCCGAGTGCTCGTACACAGTACACCAATTGTAGCTTCACTTCATTGGCTCCCTGTTCAAGTCAGATCAGACTTGTGCTTCTCGTGACTCATAAAATTGTTGGCTCTCCCCTTTATATGTGTCTGATTTCATTATATCTTCTGTTGCATCCTGTCAGAATACAGGTCAGAGTTAAGAAGAAGTCAGCTGGCTCCAGAGCCTTTTATCTGACATAACCTCCCTGCTGACTAAGATTAAGATCCTTCCTTTATTAATCACCCACACAACACAACATGCATATGCTATTCAGTGCACACAACAACATTACATGCACATGCCATGCTTTGGTGAAATTGCTTCCTCTGCATTTAACCCATTTCGGTCAGTCCTTCCTCCGCGACAGACCAGGAGCGGTGGGCTGCCAGCTGACGGCGGCGCCCGGGGACCGAGTTCCTTTTTGTCACCGTTGGTCAGGTGGTGATCTTCTTGCATGTTTTTAGTAGGGGATTTAGGATACCCTAGGTGAACACGAGTAGAACGTAAACTCCACACAGAAAGGCCCCCTCTTTCCTCAAGCAGCAGGCACCAAAGGCATGGTGGAGGACACGCCCGGGACCTTCTAGCTCTGAGGCAACAGTGTTACCAAAAATTCATCTTTTCACCCCAACTTTAAATCTTCGATATCTCAGGCCTTGCACCTGATACCACCATCCTTGCAGTGGGTCAGTCAGTCTCAGTCTCAATGAATATCTTCACCTGAGTGCTCAGCCTTTCCCTTTTCTCCTTAGTTTGCAAGCTATCAGGTCTCTCTGTCCTTCTGTATGTTTGTTTTTCTCACTTATCTATGTGAATGGCCTGCTGCCTCTTCTATGTTAGTGTGGCTTGTCCTCTGTCCAGGTCTCCAAGGTGGAGAGGAGGTCAGGTGCCTCAGGTCTCACCTATTTGACAACATCTGTTGCTCAACCATCTGGATCCATCCATTGGCAATTTGGGTGGAAAAAGTATTTAAACGATTAAACAGAAACAGTTGTTGGTGATTAATTTCCTGTTGATCAAATAATCAATGCAGCTCTACACTGAAGAATAGAACATAATTGTTGATGAGGAGTTGATGACTGGCTGAAACAGGAACCCTCTTCCAGTTATCGCCGCCACAGTGTTATCATGTGGACCTTCCCTTTTCCTTTTCACAGTGGTTTAGTTGCTCAATCAAAGTTCCACATTCTGGAAATTCTGATGAAGTGGATATATAGACATTGGTAGTTGCCTTCCAGAGAAACTCATCTAAATGTCTGTGGTTGAATATTAACCATAAATCAAAAAAGAAAAAAAGAAAAATCATAAATTGAACTTAACATTGAAAGGATTTGTAGAGATAGAAACTTTAAGAGAATGTGTAATAAAGAAAATGAGGTTATACAAGACAAGATTTTAACCAACAGAGAGGGGACACTTTGGAAAATGCAGACTTCAAAGGGCTTCTTGAAGGTTCAGACTAGATTTTAAGGCCTAGGTTAGAATTAGGTTTAGGTTAGGGTAAGGGTTAGGCTAGACATTTAGTTGTGATGGTTAAGGTTACGGTAAGGGGCTTGGGAATGCATTATGCCCATGAGGGTCCTGACAAGGATTGTGTGTGTGTGCAAGTTTTTTAAATAGGAATGACATTTAATCTTTCTTATTCTTATCCAGTAAATCCATGAGGAAGGAAGACCGTCATTTAGGCCAGTTATTTTGGGTCTGCTGATGTGCTTGTCTGCTTTCATTTCTCATCATTCAGCCCAAGATTGCGACAGTGGCACCAGTGTGCTCAGATTCACTTTTAACATCAGGTAGTGTTGGTTTGTTTGCAATCAGACAACCAGACACAGTTTTCTAAATGAGCCTTCTTGTTGAGAGATCACTTTCATATCAGACACATCAGTGTTTTTATTTCTACAGCAACTCCACACCATCACCTGTGCAATCTCAATTCTGTTTTTGCATATATTTCTCATTATCAAAGACCACAACAATAAGATATGTATTTGGAATAGTTAAATGCATATTATGGATGGAGAATAGCCGAGAAGATGTAGAAGGAGAAACAAATAGGATGGTGGAGGGGTAAGGGGGAAAAGGGTGAGGGGATCAGGGGAGAAATGCAGATCATGGATGGATACAATGATGGTACTGTCTCACAGGTTAACAATTGAAATTTTTTTCCACATATTATAATAATCATGAAGTTTTTAAAGTCTCTGTATTCCTTGACTTCCTCCATGTGTCTCCCCCTTCCAGTGTGCCAAAAAGCCTGTCCCAGTGTGAGAAGTATGGCGCGTAGTTCACTTTGAATTTGAGGTGGTGGAGGTCGTGATGCTGAGTTCCTCCATAGAGGCCGAAGGGTACCAGTCTATGTAGAGACCAGGGAAATTCATAGCCTGAGTGAGCCTCCACAGACAGATACATGTTAGTCACATAGAAGAGCATCTCTGTGAGTGGATGGCAAGCCAGGAGTGCAGGGTTCAGTGATGTGAAGAAGCTGAGGGTCAGCATCTCCCAGACACCTGTGCTTTCTGTCGTCAGGGAGAAGGTGGCCGTGTAGAAGTGGTGCTCCTTGTGGAAAAAATTGTAGAGCCAGGACACTTTGTGATGCACCAGATGCCATAAAAAGTACTGCATGTCGAACAGAAGGAGGCAGGCCAGTACATCCTTAACAACAGACAGCATCTCAGGTGCTAGAGGAGGAGAACACACAGGTCTGAAGTACCAGACCACAACAGACAGGGGGAAAATGAAAAAGACATGGTTGCGCAAGATGTTTCTCAAGCACCCCCAAGCCATCGTCCATGTCACCTTGCTTTGAGGCCGGATCTTGAAGCGGTGGACCAGGGTCAGTCTGGAACAGAGCAAATCCAGACAAATGTAAGGCAAGCAGCAGCTCAGGTGAACAGTCAGAGAGAATAAAACTGGGAAAAATGGAGATCTGAGAAGACTCTGGTGTCTTAGCCAGTCCCAAAGAATCTGCAGAGGGAGCCCCTCTGTGATGGTCTCGGAGTTTGTCATCGCCGCAGTGTGAGAAAGCTTCACTGAACAGACACATTTCTACTGAGCGAAGTGCTGCGATGTGACGCAAGGTGCTGACACAACATTTCCTGAGGAGTTTCATGTTGCAGACAAACAAAACTTGAAGGAGGTTTACAGCAACAGTTACACTTTATCACGTCTGTGCCACAAGGCTAGCAATATTTTCAGTGTTGATGCAGCGGTGTCTGTGAATGAATGAAACAATGTCAGTGTTTCATGGCTGCAAATCAGTGCATTTCTGCCTCCAAAGGTCATGTTTGATTATTGTTGCGGGTCATACCTGAGAAGCCCGTTTTAAGAAATGAGGTGTGGTCAACCTGTGCGTCCTCTGTATCCTGCTTCCTTTATTGTAGGTCTCAGGCCTGGAGCACCATCTTGTGGATGCAGAATATTTCTCTTTTCAATGAATAATTATGGAACTAGTGACACGATAAACACATAAAAAATGGATGATAATAAATGTCATTGCATCACTTGGCGTTTTGAGGTGTGTAATGTACATTTTTAACATTAGCTGAGAGAATCATGTCTACAGACAGTACTTTACTGCCAGCAAGGGTCTAAATCAGGAAGGCAGATCAAACAAGCAAACTAATGAATAAGGGTTAAGCAAAGAATCATGAGTTCTAGAAGATCAGGTAGGTAGGTTAGAGGTAACAAGGCTCTGGCAAACAGGTAACAAGGCGCAGGGTTCAGAAGTTCGAAAGGCAGGCCACAAAACCACAAACACAAGGTTGATGAGGCAGAATGTTGATGAGGGAATGAGGTGCAGGTGAGGAGAGGGGCAGGGGAGCTCAGGTGAGGCGTATGAGGCGATTGCAGGACAGATGGGAGAAAAGACAACAGTCTGAGGCCATCTGGTGGATGGAAGGATAACTGCAGTCAAATGCATGCGCATGGGGCAAGAGAGAGGTGACTTCAGGGAAGAACGGAGGAAGAATGAGCAAAAACAGGACAGAGGCAGACATTGTTACATTAATTGCATGAAAAATGATTTTAAAAACCATGCGTCCAGCTTCCACAATGGGAAGCTTTTCTGCTCGTTTGGATTAAATTCTTAATCTGAATAATAAATACAATAATGAAGTCGTGAATTAAAAGCATATTCATATAACATATTACATTATAATAGCCTACAGAGCCCAGTACACAGGAGCCTGCAGTAGGTTGTTATTCAGACTGATTTAAACTCTTTTTACAGCACTACTTTTACTATGTTTGTGATATTTGATGCTCCGAATCCCGGCTGTGGCTGCGCAGAGGAAGCTGGGCGGTGTCTCTGTGTTTGGGAGGAGCTCACAGTCAGGAAATGTGTAAGAAAGGCGCTGAGAAAGTGTTCCCTCGTTGTCTGCAGTGTCGCGAGGCTGTTTCCACCGCAACATGAGAACAGCTAGGGAAAGGTGGGTTTAGCAAGTTTTGTTTTTACTACTTATATCGTCTTAAATGTACTTCTCTTGACGAGTACATCGTGAACGCATGTAATCACGTTGCCCAAATTACGCTTGTTGCTCATATTTTCCGGGAAGTAAAGGTTTTAGTTGGTTGTGTTTGCTTAACACAGCATCGTTTGTTGGCTGCGCAGTTAAGTGACTCATCTGTCAGCACGTTTCCGTGATGCGCGCGGGACACTGTTTTGTTGCCAGGACAACTGAGGCGGTAATTTTCGTCCACAGTGACAGCGGCCATAGTGAGAGTTCCTCACTCAAAACATCCTGAGTTCACTGTGTGTGGGAGTGGTGGTGGGGAGACACCTGTTCCACTCATTTTAAAGTAGTTTCTTACATTTTAAAGCACTTTACTTGTATTTTTTCTCAGCCAAGTTAAAGTGTCAATACCACAAAATACTCTGTTAAGGAGTACAGTATAGGGGCCTAAAAGTCCTGTAATCAAAATCTCTTTCTCAACGTTAAAATGTAAAGTATTTTCACCAAATATAATTCAAATATCTATACTGTATATGTACTCAGTATGTAGAATGGAATGGTTGATTTCAGAATAACGTATTGGATTATAATTACTGATGCATGTTCATCACTTTAAATGCAGGTGTTAAACTTGTAGCTCAAGTAGATAAGTTATATAAAGTTAGTAGTGTTAGTTAATCATGGCATTTTACCTACACAGCAGTCAGTCTACAGGTTTGTTTACATTACCTAACATAAGGCGCTTTAATCGGTGGTCATACCAGACCACAGCTGTTGCAGCAAAAACTCCTTGATTTGTCACTAATGCCATCATTTAGAGCAGGAGTAATGGCTTATTTCTCAGTCTTTGTTTAAGTTGATTATAGCCCTCATGGTCTTTAACAATAGATGGTCTCAAATAGTTTTTAATCAACCACAGCACAAGCCTCTCTGTTGGGCTTGATGTTTGTTTGGATGGACTGTGCAATGTAAGTGTTGGAAAACATCCCAGTGAGTAAGTCATGGGAAGTTTCCCTGGCTCTGTGACCTCACATACTCTGCCAGTACTGCTGCCATTTTAAAGCTCCAGTCTGCCAGAAAATAGCTCTTAATCTCATGATTTCACAGTGAGATGATGATGCATGTGTACTTCCTATTTCTCATTTCTCTTCTTTTCAAACGGAAGTCCCATTTTAGAACTTTTATGTGCCTTCTTTTCGAAAGATTATAGCTACGATAGTTTAAGTAATTCAGTCCATCCTTACCAGAACCGTGTGCAGTTGTCTCTTTAAAGTCTACTAAAAGCTTGGAACATACGCAAGAGACTTATGTAATTTCCTCCTCTGTACAGTATATTGCGATACTTGTCCGCCATCTGATGACGTCCAGGAAAGAAGGTAATAATGTCAAGTGAGTGTTTCATTTACAAACTTTATTTGGATATTTTCCAGAAAGGGAGGTGGCATTCAATTTTATTCTGTGCAAAATGTTAACAGGATGTAAAGGGAAAGAGGCAAACTAAAATAGAGGCAAACTAAATAGGGTTATCAGAGAAGGGCAACGTTCTTCCAAAGGGTTCAATCTTCCTTCCTCCCATGTTGCCTGATGCTGGGCGAGTGCGTCACTCAGCCCACTGCCTCTATATTTAGAGGTACAATCTGTGCTTCCTCCGGGGTGGAGTCTAGCTTTACAAATATAACTGGATTTTCTTTATATATACCATGATTTTTATACAATTTATTTAGTACCTTATTTGGCACATTTTTGCCTCCAATAAACCACGGCTTCTGTTTTTGTTTCAGGTTCTGAGCTGCCGCCCGCCGGACGTCTCCGAGGTGCTTGACTGTGCATGTTAGAAACAGGCTGAAGATGCAGGGGGCCATGGCACGAATGTGTGTGGTGGTGGCCGCTGCCATATTGAACCATCCCTTACTCTTCCCTCAAGAGAACACCACACTCCCGGACCAGGATGAGGAGCTGATGGCTCGCATGCGGGAGCACGAGGAGATGCTGGAAATGGAGCAGGCCAAGCTGGAGAAAGAGCTTTCACAGCTGGACTCAAAGCAGGAAGAAACCAGCTCAGAGGAGGGTTATAGTTGGTACCTTTGGACCGCTGTGTCTTTTGTCATATTCTTCACTATCGAGATGTGCAGGGTGGATCTTGCTGACACAGAAATCCGGCCAGTGGAGGAGGAAGATGTATTTTCAGAGAGTGGATCCGTCACCCCCAGGACGGTGGTACTGGATAAGGATGTCCTGAGCAACTTCTGTGACAAATGCACCTACACTTCATCCCATGAAAACTGGCGGGTGAGGGAGTTTGTCGAAGGTTTTGCTGATGACTTGCTGGAATCGCTCAGGAGCGTGTGTGACAGGGATGCAGACATGGAAGTTGGAGACTTTGTCGGGATTGGAAGCATGTTCGAGTCTTGGAAGGTGTGCAAGCCACTGGTGTGTGACCTTATAGTGCCTTTCTCGCCTCCAGAGCCGTACTCCTTCCAGTTCCATCTGTGGTGCAGCCCCCCCAGTGACATGCCTCCAGACATGCAAGGATGTGGCAAGATAAAGGTGACCAGGGTTGGGGAGAACGTGGAGGACTGTCTCTGTGGCTCTGCTAACCTGGGAGAGGACATGCTTTGCCTGTTGCACAGCAGGAATGACGCTCTCAAAGTGGACCACAGTCCTGATGAACTGCTGTGCTCCAGGAACACACCTTTCTTAGCCAAAGACCAAGTCATGAAGTGGTTTCAGATCTCTGTAACCAAAGCATGGGGACGCATCTCTCACAAATATGACTTCGAGGTCACTTTTCGCAACTTGGATGCTGCTGGTGCTCTGAAGATCCGATTCCTGTCGGGGAAAGTCATCGTGTTGAACATCATCCCGGTGGTTCAGCTGGAAGATACAGACGCTTATTTTGTCTCACACTTTCCTTCAGATTGTGACAGCTCTGCAGAGCCATACTGGCCTCTCTCGTTTGCTGTTTACGAGAGGAATTTGCTGAAACGTTTCTCTAAACGCCTACCACAAAATTCCTGTCATTTACACTGCCTTCAGATTGTTACTTTCCTGCACAGAAAGCAGACAGGGCTCACAGGAAAAAGTGCCCTTACTAACTACCACGTTAAGACGGCTCTGTTGCACTTGCTGCTGAGTAAAAGACCCTCTGCGTGGGGCATTGAGAGTATGGAGCACAGGCTTCGGGATGTGCTCAGCTTCATGCAGAGGAGCCTGCAGGAGAAGAGGCTTCATCACGTCCTGATTGGGAACAGTAAAGTGCCAGAAGACATCCAGGTTCCTGACATCATTCGCAAAGCGGAGCCCGTCAATCTGTTCCGGCCTCTGGTGTTGCAGAGGGAACTTCATGCAGCAACAGTCAGACATTTCCACGAGATGTTGAGAAATGCGCCTGTGCTCATACAAGAGTACACGCCTCACTTATCAAATGGAGGTTTACACCACAGACTCCATGTGTGAGCTTTGGCTTGTTATCTGAATATTTTCTTACTTCTAGTGCAAGCAGAGCTTAATAAGTGTCAGCGTTACTAAGAATAATGTTAAAAATAGTTCCAGATACTAAAGTACTGAAATGAAAAGGTGCATATACAGCAGTTATTTTAGTTATGGCTGATATTTAGATGTGTGGTGGTTTTTGCAGCAGCTGCTTTCTTTACACTCGACAATCTAATCAGCATATTGCGAGTAGGGCCCCTGAACAATGCGTACCAATAGAAAACAGTGGGCTCTGTTGTTCTAGTGGCAAAACGGGTTTGATGGGTAAATTGTTAACCTATGTATAGTTAATATATTTATTCTATAAGAGTGTTTCGTATTGCTTGTTTTAGAGGCAGAACTTGGAGGAGGGGTTTTCAGTAGATATCCCTCTGCCTCAAAAAGAAGCAGCAGCAAGTCATCTGCATGAAGGATGATCATTTTAGAAATGCAGTTCAATATTTACCTGTAAAAGGACCTGGCACTTCTGTCAGCCAGGGAAACGTTTCAACAGAAATACCTCTTGTGTATTACGCCGGCCTATCTGGAATCATTTACCAACTGGTGAAGCAGCATTTTTGTTTTCATTCATACTGCTGCGAATCAAATGGCAGCTATTACATTTTGTAATGTTCAGTGTCAAGTGCTCAATTTCTTATTGTGTATTAGAAGGCGAGGTTTTTTTTTATGTTCCAGTGCTTTTTTTTATTATTATTCATTTAACGCAAGCTCCAGCACAATGTGCTCCACAGGACTGAAACAAGCCACAGTATCATCTGCCCATCTCTACAGAAAATGTAATGCAAATTTTATGTTGTACAAATTTCAGATTCAGGTCAGTCATTGTTTCTCCAATTATTATTCGAAAAAGTGCCAAACTTTTGAATGAATCAGTGAAAAGAACTTGAGTCATATTTACCTCATTGTAGTGACTTCATATTTTCCCCTCAATAACAAAATAAGTCTGAAATGTCCAATAAAAACACCTTTACTCCTTAACTGTATCCCTTAAATGTTGACTCAACATGGTAGTCACCGTTTTATTCTTCATTCAGACTCCAGAATAACCATGACCAAAACAACATAAATTTGGACGGTTTAAGGTTTTGATCACCTTGTTTCTACAGGCCATAATCATAGTTTCCCCTCAATATAAGTCTTGTGGAAAGCCTTGTGGGTGTCCATGCTGTGCATGGTGGCTTTGACGGCCGGGTCTTCCCACATGAGCTCCTTCCATTTCTTCAGCTCAGGTGTGTCGTTAAGAAAACTGAAAAGACAAAGGGAATCAAATCATTCACCTACGACCAAGTTACAACACATGGACACAAGCTGTCCTCATGAAATATGACAGATGTCATGAAGGAAAGATGACAAAGAAGACCACTTATGATTCTCTGCTCTTCACCGTACAGCTCTTACTTTTGTACTATGCTTAATAATTATACGTTTTGCTCCTCTCTATGGTGACCTTTAGGGTTTTGAAATAAATTTGCATAAATAAAATGTATTTATTTTTAAGTCCTATCCTGAGAGATTATTACTTACTCTTGCAGTTCCAAGATCTCCAGCCTCTCAAACCACGGCCACATCATGTAGTCGATCATTGTGATGGAATCACCACCGAAGAACTTGGTCTTCTTCATAACGAGGTCCTGAAAAATGAACATTACATTCATCGGTGTTGTATAAAACACTGTAAACTAGCCAGATATAGCCATTAAAGACAGACACACGGATGATCTGACTTTACTCTTTGACCATTTATCATAATTCATGGACAATTACAGCTGCACTTACGCTCATTCCTGTTCACAGTTTTGACTTTACAATCAACCAAATTGCATGTTTGGAGAATGTGTCAAGGCACCAGAGCACTCTGCTTTGCAACCTACGTCATTTAATTTGGCAAACTTCTGTTTCAGTTCACCCTCCAGTCCTGAGACACCTTTGCCTCTCATTCTTCCCATTGGGATATTGTAGAAGTATGGTATTATCTGTAGAAAACAGTTGCATTAACATGATTATTTGGATGATGAATAGGTATATAAAAAAACACCAACAACAGGATTTAGATGCAAGTGTTGATATAAAATACCTTGGAAAAATGCTCCAGCATCATCTTCTGTTGAGCTTTACCATAAGGAGAGGAAGGAAGCAACTTCTTCTCGGGGTAAACTTCATCCAGGTATTCACAGGTGATGGGAGACTCGTATATCACCTCCCCAGCAGTCGTTTCCAGTGTTGGGGTAAGACCAAATGGATTCCTCTCAAGGAACCAGTCAGGTTTGTCTTTCAGGTTGATGTTGATGATGTCGTGCCTAAAAGACAAATGGTGGTCATGCAAATGTAATCAAAAGAACAAGTTGAAGAATTTCGTCTTTATGTATCTGCGATGCTATGGTTTAAAATGAAGCATAATGAAGAGCGTCTTTACTTGATCCCCTTGGCATTCAGGACTAATCTGGTCCTTTGAGCGAAGGGGCAGAATCTCATGCTGTAAAGTCTGATGTGGCCTTGGGGGACTGGACCAGGTACAGCACTTCCTGAAAGAGAAAATAAATATATTTTCTATATATGACAAAGGGAATCTAGCAGAGCATATTGGTTTATGTTTGCAACCATAAGTGCCTGAAAGGAATCACTTATATTTACTCCAGTTACTTCAAACCATTTATGAGGAACTTTAGTGCTTGCACTTGATAGCTACAGTTTCTATTTTCTTTATAAATGAATATTCTACATACCAAACATATGGTCATTTGATCACTTTTGATACTTTAAAAACATTTGCTGATACCACTTCTGTTATTTTAGTGCAGGACTTCTACTAACAGTGAAGTATTTTTACATTATAGAATTACTACTTTTACTTTGTCTCAGGAATTTCTTTCACAGTGTAAAACAGTATAAAGTCTATCCTTTGAGCCTTTTCCAGTCACACTGGAGAGCCATTGTGTTCTTTTCTAATAAGTAACTACAATAGTTTATAGTATATTTTAAATGATTTATTTAATTTATCAATAAAGCAGTACTTCCCACATATTTGAGTCGTCTTTCACAACTGCATGTCATCAGAGTATCCAAAGACAGTCTCTGTACGCTGTGCTAGTTCGGTCTTTAAAAGTGTATTCAATTCAATGCTAGACATAATACTCAAGATCACGATGACTGCAAAAAATATCGCTGTCGTCATTGCGTCTGGCAGCTCACATCGTGACAGCACACGTCAGGGCGGAGGGAATGAACGGGATGGTAAACATCTGACAGTGTCTAAGTTCAGTGTTGCACAGGTTTTAATGTAAAGCAATGGATTTAATTGAAAATTAAGTAAACGCGCATAACGCCGTGATATGCACGTGACAGATTTTACGAAGCAACTGGTGTGCTGGTCGGAATTTAGCCATTTAGCAAAAATGACAGCAGCCTGCAAGATAATTTTGAAGTTATGTGAGTAGTCGCTGTATGTCTTACCTTTGGCGAAAGACTTTTCAGTAGACATGTTTACACTTCAGGTGGTGAATGAAGCGTGAAAGTGGCTTTGGCACGTAGGCAGGAGATCAACAACTGAGAGGTGAGAGTCAGCAGAAGACATCGCGGTGTTATTTAATGTGAATCCTACTTCCGGGGTAGTAACATTAAATGGCGCTGCGTCAGATGAAGTATCAGCCAATAGCGTGAAAGCGTTTTCTTGGGTGTTTTCTGGTTGCCTGGGGTATGCAACGACGCAACAATGGATGAAAGTAGAAGTTTAGAAGTCAGGTATGTTGCCTGCAACAGTTCTACTTATCTATTTTCACTTCAGTGCAGTATATTTACAGCTTTAATGCATTGTTTTCATCATAGTTGTCCATAGCAGTTAAGCTGGCTAATATTTAGTCCCAGTGCTAGTACCTCTGTGAACTGTATGTATGCTAATACATGGGTGGTACAAACAGGGGCTAACCACGACCACTAACCAATGCTGACTAGCACATAAAGACCACTTTGTTGCACCTGCTGCTGAGTAAAAGGTGCTCTGCATGTCTGCATGGGGCATCAAAAGTATGTATGGTATAACTAAAAGATAAGGTACTGACACAAGCTCCAGCACAATGTGCTTCACAGGACTGAAACAAGCCTCAGTATCATCTGCCCATCTCTACAGAAAACACAATGCAAATTTAATGTTGTACAAATTTCAGATTCAGGTCAGTCATTGTTTCTCCAATTTTTACTCGAAAAAGTGCCAAACTTTTGAATGAATCAGTGAAAAGAACTTGAGTCATATTTACTTCACTGTGGTGACTTCATATTTTCCCCTCAATAACAAAATAAGTCTGAAATGTCCAATAAAAACACCTTTACTCCTTAACTGTATCCCTTAAATGTTGACTCAACATGGTAGTCACCGTTTTATTCTTCATACAGACTCCAGAATAACCATGACCAAAACAACATACATTTGGACGGTTTAAGGCTTTGATCACCTTGTTTCTACAGGCCATAATCACAGTTTCCCCTCAATATAAGTCTTGTGGAAAGCCTTGTGGGTGTCCATGCTGTGCATGGTGGCTTTGACGGCTGGGTCTTCCGACAAGAGCTCCTTCCAATTCTTCAGCTCAGGTGTGTCGTCAAGTAAACTGAAAAGAGAAAGGGAATCAAATCATTCACCTAAGACCAAGTTACAACACATGGACACAAGCTGTCCTCATGAAATATGACAGATGTCATGAAGGAAAGATGACAAAGAAGACCACTTATGATTCTCTGCTCTTCACCGTACAGCTCTTACTTTTGTACTATGCTTAATAATTATACGTTTTGCTCCTCTCTATGGTGACCTTTAGGGTTTTGAAATAAATTTGCATAAATAAAATGTATTTATTTTTAAGTCCTATCCTGAGAGATTATTACTTACTGTTGCAGTTCATTGCTCTCCAGCCTCTCAAACCACGGCCACATCATGTAGTCGATCATTGTGATGGAATCACCACCGAAGAACTTGGTCTTCTTCTTAACCTGGTCCTGAAAAATGAACATTACATTCATCGGTGTTGTATAAAACACTATAAACGAGCCAGATATAGTCATTAAAGACAGACACACGGATGATCTGACTTTACTCAATATCTTTGACCATTTATCACAATTCATGGACAATTACAGCTGCACTTACGCTCATTCTTGTGGACAGTTTTGACTTTACAATCAACCAAATTGCATGTTTGGAGAATGTGTCAAGGCACCAGAGCACTCTGCTTTGCAACCTACGTCATTTAATTTGGCAAACTTCTGTTTCAGTTCAGCCTCCTGTCCTGAGACATCCTCGCCATTCTTTCTTGCCACTGGGATCTTGTAGAAGTATGGTGTTATCTGTAGAAAACAGTTGCAGTGATATGATTATTTTGATGATGAACAGTAGCCTTTGGTATATGAAAAACAACAACAACAACAACAACAACAACAACAACAACAACAACAACAGGATTTAGATGCAAGTGTTGATATAAAATACCTTGGAAAAATGATCCAGCATCATCTTCTGTTGAGCTTTACCAAAAGGAGAGGAAGGAAGCAACTTCTTCTTCTTCTTCTTCTTCATCCAGGTATTCACAGGTGATGGGAGACTCGTATATCACCTCCCCAGCAGTTGTTTCCAGTGTTGGGGTAAGACCAAATGGATTCCTCTCAAGGAACCAGTCAGGTTTGTCTTTCAGGTTGATGTTGATGATGTCGTGCCTAAAAGACAAACGGAGGTCAAATTTAATCAAAAGGACAAGTCGAAAAATTTTATGTTTATGTATTTGTGGTGCTATGGTTTAAAATGAAGCATAATGAAGAGTGTCTTTACTTGATGCCTTTAGCATTCAGGACTAGTCTGGCCCTGTGAGCGAAGGGGCAGAATCTCATGCTGTAAAGTCTGATGTGGTCTTGGGGGACTGGACCAGGTACAGCACTTCCTGAAAGAGAAAAAATAATATTTTCCATATATGACAAAGGGAATCTAGGAGAGCATATTGGTTAATGTTTGCTACCATAACTACTTGAAAGGAATAATTTACATTTACTCCAGTTACTTCAAACCATTTATGAGGAACTTTAGTGCTTGCACTTGACAGCTACAGTTTCTAGTTTCTGTATAGATTTATAGTCTACATTCCAAACATATGGTCATTGGATTGCTTTTGATACTTTAAATGCATTTGCTGGTAACGCCTCTGTTATTTTAGTGCAGGACTAGTATTACTACTTTTACTTTGTCTCAGTAATTCATTTCTTTCACGACGTAAAACAGTCTTTTCCAGTCACACTGAAGAGCCATCGTGTTATTTTCGAATAAGTAACTACAATAGTTTATAGTATATTTAAATTGAGTATGGTAATATGTCCGTGAAGTAGCCTGAGGTACTTCTCGGATTTCTCAGTCGTCTTTCCCATCAGAGCATCCGCAGACAGCCGCCGACTGTGCTAATTCAGTCTTTGAAAGTGTATTCAATTCGACTGTGGACATAATACTCAAGATAGACAAATAGTTGACTGTTTGCACTATTTGTAATAACGTTACATCCCTGCTATCTACTGTTAGCTTTACGAGCTGGGTTTAATAATGCTTGTCATGATGACTGCAAAAAATGTTTTGTCTTTGCTTCTGAAACTTCACATCAGATGGGTTGGCAAACATCCAGCAGTGTGTTCAGTTCAGCTTTGCACAGGTTTTAATGTACAGCAACAGATTCGGTAGAAATTTCAGCAAACCTCTGATATGCACCCGACATTTTTTAGGAAGTTTACTGTTTTGCTTATCGTAGTTTAGATTGCGAATACAAACGTCAGCTGCCTGCAAGATAATTTTGAAGTTAGCTGAGAAGTCGCCGTAAGTGTCACCTTTGGCGAAACACTTTTCCGTGGACATGTTTACACTTCAGGTGGTGAATAAAGTAAGTCTGAAAGCGGCCTTGACACGAACGGAAAAGTTCAATGAGTGAGAGGATGGCGTGGTGACCATAGACATAATATACGTAGACGCCTCATTACGTGCTGGAGCGTATCCAGCGTCGCCGCCATATTGGGTGGGTCTCCGCCACCACCAGAGCCAACCAAAGTCAACGTGAAGAGCGCAACAATGCCCCTATTTTATTTATTTATTTCATTCTATTTAGCTTCCCAGCCCCAGTTACAAGCTTAACAGGGTAGTGTAAGACGCTGGAATGACCTGGACTTTTAAAGCTAACTTTTCCAGGCCTTAAAAAAAAAAAAGAAGGAAAAAATGTACTGAGCAGGTATATATGGGAGCTTTGTATGTATGTATGTTATGGCTATTATGGAATCCTTGTCATCCTAAAGCTGTGAACAGTTTAATTTTTTTTTAATTTAGACACGTCAGGCCAGACGGTGTGTGTGTGTGTGTGTGTGTGTGTGTGTGTGTGTGTGTGTGTGTGTGTTTGAAAGCAGCAGTGGACTGTGGGCCGACACACATGATGAGTTGGCCAAAAAGAAAAAACCTTCCTCGTTTCGACAGTTTGTTTTGGTCAAGTTTTATTCCAACACAAATGAGTATGAAAACTTACTCAAAGTTTAATACGCATGTCAACAGGTTATGCGAGATGTCTGTTTTTTGTGCGTGTGTTGTGCGCGCGCGCGTGCATGTGCCTGTGCTTAACTTTACATTAAATAGTACACACAAAAAAACACAAATTCTTGTGTTATTGGTGTGTACAGAAGGGTCATGATTTTGTGTGTGAAGGGTCATGATTTTGTGTGTGTGTGTGTGTGTGTGTGTGTGTGTGAGTGAGACAGAGAGAGAGAAATCAAATGAACAATGAAACTGTTTCTTTATTAAAATCTAAAATTAATTCATTTATACATTTATTAATGGGCCATACCATATGTCTGTATTATGCTCTTTAACAAAGACAAAGTATTTCAGCATGAAAGCATTTGTTTTTAATGTGTGACAGCGTCCTGTATCATAACTACATCTCTGACGTTTGTAACAAACCAAACCGTGTGAAAATCGGGTAAAAATTAGAGGAGTTATGCTGATAATAGTAGCTGGACATACACTTTCCTCCGTAGAAATAAATGCACTGGGGACGCATGGGAGACCCATCCAAGATGGCGGCCGCGCTGAATGTCAGCTCCAATAGGAAGCGTCAGTCAATGAGGCGTCTACGTATATTATGTCTATGGTGACAGCAGGTAGTGATGGTAGTGACAGCAGGACATTTATTATGTCTATGGACATTTACCACTATCATGTAATATAAACCCTACTTCCGGGATGGTTATGTCAAACAGGCGCCGCATCAGATGAAGTATCAGCCAATAGCGTGAGAGCGTAATGTCTTCGGTGTGTTCTGGTTGCCAAGGATACGCACCGACTAGTTCGTCTATTTGTATGTTGTGTTGGCGAGAAGCGTGATTTTATTGAGTGTCCTTGGATAAATATGGATGAAAGTGGAAGCTTAGAAGTCAGGTATGTTGCCGTAACAATTACACCTATCTATTTTCACTTCAGTGCAGTATATTTACATCTTCAGTGTACTCTTTTCATCATAGTTGTCCAGCAGCTAAGCTAGTTAATATTTAGTCCGAGTGCTAGCACCTCTGTGAACTGTATGTATGCTAATAAACGGGAGGTACAAATAGGGGCGAATTAACATTTGTCTGTTTTACTTCCTTCAGGTGGATACAAGGTTTTACAAACAAGAGTATCGAGTTTGTCGACAATAAAACAGTATGTTATCCATCTGGGAGCCATATCTGTTTCCTGAACCTGGAGACCAAAATGCAAAGTGTCCTTCAGAGTCCTGGCAGAGGCATTGGTGCATTGACAGCCAATGGCAACAGTAGGATTTTTGCTTTCTCTGAGCAAAAGCTATCCCCATCTATATTTGTGTACATTTTTCCTGACTTTCAGCTGAAGAATGAACTAAAAGGTAAGGTGATGTCATGATCCAGCTGAGATAACTACCTGAATCTATGTAATTGTCATAGTTTTCAATTGGTCACTTTTTTTTTATCAGTCATGGGAGAAGTACTCAAAATCTTTAAAACTAGCAATGCCACAGTGTAGAGGTACTCTATTACAACTACTGTAAAAGCACCCATTTACACCATTTATTCTTTTTCAAGGAACAGCACAGCTGGATTACACATCTCTGACATTAAGTGATGGTGGTCCTTATTTGGGTTGTTGTTCTTCTGTTCCAGACCACACCATAACAGTGTGGTAAGCCACAAAAGCTGTACAGTACCTTATTTTGTGCACTATGTATTTTCAGTTATATTTATTTAGGTGCAGCAGGTCTGCGACTGTAACCATGACTGTGTGATGCAGGAACTGGGAAAATGCTGAGCCAATTTGTACACAACCACAAGCTGGGCATGATGTCATATCCTTGGTGTTCAACCCTCTGAACTGGCTCCAGCTTTGTGCTTTGGGTGCTACATCCCTCACTATCTGGAATATTGAGAAGAGTGCCAGCCTTCATGTCCTGAAATCAAGGTAAATCAAACTTGACTGCACAAGCAATTAGTTAGTGATATACTGTATGGACATGATTTTCTGTGCATTGCATGTGATTTAGCTGATAAATTAAACTACCAATATTTATCATTCACAAGTGAAATGGGGACTTAAAAACACATGCAGCTTCTCACACAGGGTCAAACAATATTACATATGTGTATGTCATGGTTGTATGTCATATTTGTTGCATTGCAGTGTGATAGAGCTTCCAGCAACTGATGGTTCCTTTGTTGAGAGATTGGTGCCCACTTCTCATACTGTCAGTGACAAACCGGCCTATTTTGGTCCAGGGATGCCTCCATCAGCCATTGCCGGGCTCAAGGGAGACAAAGCAGAAATCATTATGGTATTGTCCCACTGCAACTTATACACTAATCCCGACAAAATAAATTCACTTTAAGCTATTAATTTTTTTTGTTTTTGTGACACAGCTGTAATTTTTGGATCTATGAATCTATTTGTTGGGAAAGCAAAGTTGTTATCAGGCACACAAACAAAAACAGTAAGTAAACAATTACCCAACTCCATGTGTTTACACAGAGTAAACTCTGCACCAAAGCCAGACTAACTCCAACTGCCATCTGCTGGACGGCCACCTCAGAGCTTTATGTGGGCTGCGTGGAAGGCTTTTTGCTTCGTGTTGATGCAGAGACCCTCTCTGTTTCAATACCCTTCAACCCAACAAGTAAACAAACACACACACACACATTGACACTGGGATATGGTAGATATTTATAAAGTCACTGGGAGCATTTCTCCTCTTTCAAGTCTTGCCCAACTTTATTTGGCAATAGAAAAGACATTTGATATCTGCTTTGTGTTTCAGCTGCTGATGCCATTCCTGAACTCAGGCAGAGCAACTTTCAAGGTTTAACCCTTAACAAGAATGGTTTGATCGTTTTAGGAAAGGTACAAGCCCACACGCCTGTTAACGCCTGTTTGGCACACTCAGTATGACACCTTCGAAATTTACTGAAGAATAATACATTCATTCTTCTGCCAGTCAGTTACTGGATTTGCAATTTCAGGCCTCAGGAACTCGCAAGTACTCTAATTTACTTTAACATGCTTATGTTTTACAGGAGAGTGAGGTCCATTGTCTGCAAATCAAAGGGAATCAGATCAACATCACACAAACATGGCGATTCAAAGGACCTGTCACAACTGTGATGTACTCTCCTGACTATGAAACATTACTTTTATCTTCTAATACAGTAAGTACTCAAATCTGTTATCCTCACAATCATTATTCCATAAAATACATTAAAATATAGAAAATACGTGTTGAAAAGAAAATCTGAGAACATCAGAGGCTTCTTGTTCTTCAGGGGCAAATCTATATGTTGAACCTAACCCGGTCAGATGAAACTGTGAAGGTCCTGGATGTTCTCAGTGGCAACTTTGTGGCAGCAGCTTTGTTGCACACTGACAAGAAAATTTGTGTGGTAAAACTTTAATGTTGCTCAAGAATTACAGTGTTTCATCATGGCATTTGTAATTTAGGTCACTGTCCTTTAAATGAGTTGTGATGTTTGTGCTTTTGCTGGTTGCAGTCAGTGAGAGATCCTGGAGAATTGCAGCTGTGGTCTCCAGATGGCATTTGCCTTGGTTCCCTGTCTCTTCAAACTGAGGTCAGATTCCCAGCATATAAACATATGTGAACTTTATCAGAATTAAATTATCAGAATAGAAGTAAACTTAAACTTGTAATCTGTACCTGTTTAGGTAACAAGTCTGGCTTGCTGTCCTATTGCACAATACACAGCTGTTGGAACAGCTTCAGGAAATGTTCTTTTCATTGACCTGAACAGGGAGCAGCAGCCTCGCCTGGTGCACCAGGTTCACCTCTGCCACACTCCTGTGGATCACCTAGTGTAAATATCATCCAACCATGTGATGTTTCAGTTACTTATAACATTTCATCATACATGTATGAAGTAGAGGTATTTGTTATCTCTACCAATAAAACCCAAGGGGACAACTGCTCTTCCAATTCGGTACCAGAAAGCAAATCAAAATGTCGCATTAAATGGTTACAGGCTTTCTTATTGTGCATATATACTGTGAAGACCTCTGAAAATGTGGTTTATTCGTGTGTGTGTGTGTGCCTGTGTTTGTGCTTTTACAGTTTTGATCAAGGGGGGCACTTCCTTTTCACCGGTGCCTCAGATTCAACCATCTATGTATTAGACGCAAAGCCATCAAAGAGGTTTTCAGTCATAGGATACACAAGTAAATACTCTTTTTAACACTAAGCAAATGCAGTTTTAGAATTGATATGCACTATAGATGTATACAAAATCCTTGTCTTATTACTGTAACACATCTGTTTAGTAACACTATGTTTAAATATTTGAATATAGAGAAAGATTAAGCTCACCTGCACACTTTCGTCATCTGGTTTTCCTTTCCAGTTGTTCCTGGGCCCATTCTGTCACTTTCCACTCAGTGCATCAGCGACCGCGAGCAGGTGCAAGTTCTTGCACTGTGCTCTGGAGAGGGGGGCAAAAGTCATGATGGCAGCCTGCTCACAGTGCTGTCTTTGCCTGTGAGGGACCTTGCAGGTACAGCACTGATGGAGTAGATTATTTCACTACTTATTCTCTTTTTTAATTAAAGGGGATTTTGGGAGCTGGTCAGCAGTTTTTTTTAAGATAGAACTGATTGAACACAAACTATCATACAGTTATCTGGTACATATCCAGAGGAGAGGGCCAGTGGCCATTATGTCTCAAAAACGCAAGTTGAGGTTCTCATGTGATCCATTATTAAGCTCTTGTGGTGATACTGACCTAAAGCAACGACTTCAGCCAGAGGCAAGGGAGATCCACTGCAGACATGGGAGGAGTGGTAAGGCAAGGCAAGGCAAGGCAAATTTATTTGTATAGCACAATTCATACACTAGGCAATTCAAAGTGCTTTACAGAAGCATAAAAATACATTAAAATCATACATTTCAAAGAAAGAAAGAGAGTAGAAGAGAATATAAAAATAAAAATAAAATACAATTAAAGGAAAATTGAAAACAGAAGCCAGTAAAAGACAATAATTTAGCATTTAGAATGATTAAAACCATTGAGCAAATACATTTACTTTAAGTAAAAGCTGTAGCAAATAATAATGTTTTCAACCCTGATTTAAATGAACTGACAGTTGGTGCAGACCTCAGGTGTGCAGGGAGAATGAAAACTGAAAGCTGCTTCACTTTGTTTGGTTCTCATTCTGGGAACACACAATAGACCTGTCCCTGATGACCTGAGGGGTCTGGATGCTTCATATGGAGTTAATAAATCTAGAATATATTTTGGTCCTTGACCATTTGATGCTTTGTAGACCAACAGTAAGATTTTAAAGTCTATTCTTTGACTCACAGGAAGCCAATGCAGTGATCTGAGGACTGGTGTGATATGGTCCATTTTTCTGGTGTTTGTAAGGACTCATGCAGCAGCATTTTGGATCAGCTGTAGTTGCCTAATTGATAGTGGTGGTGAAACATTGACCAAAAGATAAGAAGTTACCTTTTAACTACTGGCAGTTAAACAATCATCTCCTGTCGATGAGGAGAGGTTTAAAACATGAGTGATGGTAATAAACCAAAAGTCAAGGATTTTGCTGTTTGGTAGAAATTAAGAGACTAATCATGGCCCCTGGCTTCCTTTGCTTTACGGTTACAAATCTGTAAGCAGTAAATAGTGGAGCTGTTTACTGGGCTACCACTTGCCTTCTGTTCTTTTGTTTTAAGGCTGAGAATGTCATCATTCATGCATGGGGATGCTTTGACAGTAGGCTTCAGTTTTGCTTCCAGCCATATCCAGAGACATTAGCATAACAGATTAATAGTACTCAACTGGACATTTTTATCCAAATGTTTGGACATGTTCTAACTAACACTGTAAAAAAAACCCCCCAAAAAACAAGAAAAACGACTGAGAGGTTTAGCGAGACACACTCTTTGTTTATACAGCCTGGAAAACTATGTTGAACAAGACAGACCTTGAGACAGATGGTTCTCTGGAGGAAAGTGCAAACAGTAAGTTTAGTGTGTGGCCACAGATGAGTCATGCCACACGCTGCTTAAATGAGCTTATAAAACATTGTAAACAACGTGTATTTACAGGTGCTATTTATGCGGTAATTAAAATTTCAAGTGACATTGACTTTGGTAATAATAAACTGAGGATAAAACAGATTTGGGTAAAACACAATTTGCATGAAGTATTATGTAACAGGGTTTCTAGAGCTATTCTATCGGTGTATTTTCTATACATGCTTAAGATGATATATTCTATGCTGCAAGTGCCAAGACCAACTGCTGAAGAATCCCTCAGTATTGTTGTGGATGTGTAGCTGCAGGATTACCAAAAATTACGAAAGACTGGGACACAAATGAGACCCATGATTGTCATAGTTTATAAAAATGCAGCATACTGAAGATACAACCATGTATATACAGCAGATGTATGTAAGCACCCCACCCTATGCTCATAAGATTGCCCCCACAGCAAACCTCTCCTTTGATAGGAAACACTGAATACATTTATTCATTTATTATGTGTCTCTACTGACCTGCAGGTCCAGATTGTGTCGACCGACATGGTTGCCTGTCCACTCATGTCCTCCAAGTGTCCAGATATGAAGTGTCTCATTCACTTAAATCCTGTGTTCTGGGAGTCAGTGAGGTCTTTGCGTACTGCCACAAGGAGAAAACTCTTCAGCGATTTAAGCTTCCTCAGGTTTACTGCCGCTTAATGTGTCTTTTTCTTCATCCACCTGAAATATCATTGATACAATTCTAGAAAACTATTGCTTCTTGCTCTGTTTCTTAAAATATGGCCATTGTTGATAGAAACAGTGGTCTCAGGTATGTGTCCGTAATGTGTATATAAACACAAATGAAATCATTATCCTGCTCTCTGATTTTAATGTCCAGGACACAGACAGTGTCTCCAGTCAACAGGTGGTCCAGCTGAAACCAGAGCAGGAAGTGAGGGGTCATCCTCTTGGCCCTGTCTCTCTTGTTCTGTCTCCACACCAGCTATGGCTGGCTTCTGTGGGCCGAGATGGCCTACTACGCATCCGAGAAACTGCTTCCATGGTAGGAGCCCACTTTATTTTGTTTTCTTGTTTGCTGCAAATGTTTGAATCAGGTTTTCATTGTCTGCTGTGTATATTACAACGCACCTACAGGAGCGGTACATTGAGCTGCAGTGTCATTCATGCCATGATGGTGGCGTTCGAAGTGTGTCGTTCTCTGCAGACAGCCAGACACTCCTCACTGCCGGCTTTAAAGATGGCTCCCTCGTGTGCACTAATCTCAGGTGAAACAGCAAGCAGCCTGTCCTGCTTACATAGTGCACTGCTGTGAACAGCAGAGGGAACTGTTGCTCACTGTCGAGATGTTTTCTTATGCTGTTTGGTACAGTGCTCATAACACAGTATTTTTCCTCTCTGAGGGTTGGCTGTGAGGGACCGTAGTAAATAAATACAGCTGAAGTGGTGGGTTGAGAGGGATCATGGTCGTAATCTGCAGGAAAATACAGATCCTGTAAACTTCATAGCACAATCCCCCCACCGAATCAGATCTCACTCACATTCCTTCATTATCAATCAATCCCATAGACACGGCCCTGCTGCCATAAACACGCACTCGCATACTGAGCTCACATCTGAAAACTGTCCTCAACAAATGCAATCAACTCTTGACTGAGTCACATATGCTAATAATACATTGCCTTGCTGTTTTATTATTTAACTTTAAATGAAAGAGACTGTTTTTAAGAATGAAGCTATATATTTTTGACCTGTTTTTAAAGTATTCAGTGGGAACAAATAGGCTCAATGCTGAGTGCCACAGACAGGATAGGGAAGTTAATATACATAAAATGGTTATTTCTATATTTATTTGGATTTATGGATCAACTGGCCATCATTAGACCTCAATAACAAATATCTTTATATATCTGCTCTCTTATTGTGTGTATCTTTATTGTGTTTTACATGGCTCCATACAGAATTAAAGGTGGAGATGCTGGTACGGTGAATGAAGCTACTCAGTATAGCCAGTCTATGGGTCATTCCTTGAAGATCATATTCAACACAGAGAATCCCATCCTCACTGACTGGCCTGAGTGGGGCCAAGGGTCTCCCTGTGGCACTGAAAAATCAGAGGAAAGTCAGGTAAATTATACTGTACTCTGTTTTAGCAGTAAATCAGTACTACACAACAGTGCACTAACTGTGTTGGTTTTTGTGGCTTTTGAAACAACAAACTGTGCACTGCAATCAACAGCACCAGAAAATACAACCTCCAAAATGATAAGAAAATTGAATCAACACGCTCTAAAGCAGTTTCAATAGAAACCTTGTATTACAGACTTATAATACTGATGATATTCTGCAGCTGAGCTGGATTATGTTAGTACTGTGGGTGATAAAAGTGAGGCGTCCCACTAAATTTCAAGAATGTAATGATGAATGTGAATTTATGGTCTGAGCTCTTCGTGTTCTTCATTGAGTCACTGTGGTTTAAATCTGGTATGAAGATTACACAATCTAATAAATAGTAAATGAATGTTATTTATTGCTCATGCAGAGGCCTCACTTGTCACTTAACTAAATGAACATTTTAGCAATGTGTCAAAGTAAATGCTTTTATTTTTCCTTTTCTGGGTGTTGTTTTCATATGCGTTGTTGACACTGTAGGTCAGTGTTGGATTCAAGACAGTGGATGTGACCGAGCAGGATGACAGTTATAACAGCCTGCTGTCTGCTCCACCTTCACACCCCACCTGGCTGGAAAACAGGCGAGAGGCGGTCAGTGACTAACATACTGTCATATTTGCGGTCGTGTCATAATGTTAACATGTTAGATACTTGTTTTATGACTTAGCGACGTTGCAGGTGGGGGATTATGAAGGTGCCCTTTGCACCTGTGTGTGATATCTTGCTGTGTTGCTTTTGGCACAAAGTGTCTCTGAGCAACAGCTTGAGTTATCTTGACTTAGTGAATGAGAAAATAAACCAATTGGCAATTGGTAAAGTGCTATAAAGCAGATTATAAAGCAGCATTTCTAAAAAAAAAAAATAATTGCTTTGTCCCCTGACAAAGCTTCTTGCTAACAGTAAATTGATACTGAAGGTGTGGCAGTCTTTGAATAAACCTCACTGAAAATCTCCCATGAGGAATGAGCAGAGGCACTTTCCTTGCCTGCTTTATGCTACAACACGCTTTCTGATGTGACTCACCTGTGTTCTGTGAAGACTTCTGTTCAAATCAAGCTGCATCCCGTTGAGTGATGAAGTGTTAGACAGCATATGATTTATTTTCTCTCCCCATGTTGTAAAATGTAGCATAAATAAGACGTTTGTTTGTCATTTAGGTTTACTCACTGTCAGGTGTTGGAGTCTTGTGAAGTTGGCTTAAGTGCACATACTTTAATGCTAACTGACTCACTGTGCTGTTTGGAGTTGAAATATCTGACTTGTTTTCAATCTGTATTTTGAACAGGTTATAGATGAAGACAATGAGCAATATTCTGAGACAAAGAAAAACCTGAGGAAAACCATCAAAGAGTTACGTGATACTGTAAGAGAGTGTTATTATTACATATTCGTTTATTTTAGGCTTTGCTTAGGAGGATAGTCATAAGTTTTTGAGCAGGAAAAATTATCACAGCAGGCATGAAACTTGCTGACAAAACAACGCCCCACAGTGCATGTAAGCACAAATACTGTGTCATTAACCATGCTTGGTAAGTGCTTTTCAATCCAATAAGACTCATCCCTGTAATTATATGCAGCAGCTCACTATCAAGGGCAACATCTACACACACAATAAATTGGGTGGCGAGACAAGCTAAAGCACCGAAAAACTAAAGGATAAAGCCTGTGTTTGGAATTCTCGTAATAAATGCATGAATAAATAAATAGTGTACAAAAATACATCTGTAAACAAGCTATGACGCCATGCTAATGTCAACACTCAATTGAAAGTGATCCAGTGGCATCTTAAAGTCTCATCAAGTGTCTGAAGAAATTTTTACCTACTGTAAATTTACCCCTTTCATTTCCAGTTTTATTGGTTTGTTGCACATAAAAAATGCAGAATGTTTGAAGTCCATCATGAAAAATATTCATTAGTTCAACAAACAAGTCACATTTGTAATCAAGTTTTAGTAGAAATGATGTTCACTATAAGATTGTCTTATGCACCATATGATGACTAAGCTGTGTTTCCTGTACTGTCAGATTCAGGAGATGATGCGCGAAAACGAGAACCTCCCAGATATCGAGCATCTGGAACAACAGGAGTTCAACCTGGATGTTGAGGAGCAGAGGAGACTGGAGGCCATGGTGGAGGAGGAAGTTACTCGAGTAATGCTCGCACACAAACATGAATGCAATGAAGCTCTAATTTTGCGCTGAGGCCGTGATGGCAGTGATTCTTAATGTGGTCACGTTGTAGGTGAGAAATGAAATCAAATGGGAGATTCTAGAAAAAAGTTACCTTCATGACGTCCTGAAGAGAGAATGCTGGGATTCTATGAAGGTCAAAGGCAAGGCCATTAAGGTAGTGTGTAAACTTTTTTAATAATCACAGTGTTTTATGATCTGTATGTAGAGTTTTAAATCACTTCTGGCTGTCTACCACAGGCCTTTCACTCTGAACATGAGGTGAAGAACTACCCTTTGAAAGCGCGAACAGAGAAAGAGATGGAGGATCTTCGCAGGGTTCAAAATATGAGGAAGTTTGAAAAGGCTGCTTGCACCGTAAGCATAATCCCCATTAGCTTCCGCAAAAGTGGTGGCTAATCTTCCAGGGCTAAAGGATATTACAATGCATGTACAAAGGTTATTAAACAAACTAATTAGTTGAAATCCCAAATAAGACATCATAAATGGTGGCATTATTTCTTCATTTCATTATTAAACGATATGTTGACTTTTTCCATGTGAAACAGAAAGGCAACATACAAAGTTACAGCAAAAAGCTTGTCAAAAATTCTATAAATTCTAAAAGCTATGACAATACAACCTACTCAGTATGAGTGTTTTCACTTTCTGGAAATACATTTTATAGCAAAACCATTCAAGTCAAAACAGGTTTAGTGCTGGAGAATAATTTGATGCTTTGAATGTGTGACCTTTCACTGCTTTAACTTTTTAAATGCTTGACTCCATGCCAGTCCACCAGTGTTGAAACTTTTCTAAATTTATGACTGTGTGGCCTAAAGAGAGTTGTTACAATGGTTCTCTTCACTGCAATATTCTTGGGATGAAGTTTATAATCTTATGACCACAGATTAAAATCCTCAACGTTTATTTCGGCCCTCTCAAAGTATCTCTCCCCGTCTTTCAGCTGCAGCACAGCAGCCTAAGGAAAAGTTCCAACACAACCAGCGCGAAGGAGGAAGAGCGAGGAGAGGAAGGCCACGAGGCAGAGAGTGCTGCCGTCACGGGAAGTTTGTCCGCTCAGTTAGGATATTCAAATCCTTACCTCCACGATCAGTTCAGCCTGCAAACCACAGAGCAGAGGATCAACCAGATAATTCTGCTACAGGTGTGAACCTGTTCAAAAACTGTTGGCTCTCAGCAAAAGTGTGATTATATTGTACAGTACTTTTCCAAAACAGTGCCTAAAACACACGCTTAAGAACAAAAATGATAAAATAAAGAAAGTGAATGCATGGTTATTATCAGGATCATAAGAATTTTTTTTTTCTCTGAATCTAGGATGTGATATATCGCATCAAGACAGCTTTCAACGCTGACTTTGAGGCGGTGCACAGGCAGAAGGTGCAGGAGCTCAACCGTGTCAAGGAGAGGAACAGACACATCAGGGGGATCGTGCTGGAGCTGGACATTACAGAGAAGCTGTGGGAGCCCAGCCTGACCATCAGTGAGCAGCCAGAGAGGCTGTTCACTGTGGACGACTCTGAGGTTACTGACCTCCTCATGAAACATCTACACAGTTGACAAGGTTCACAGAAAGTTCAACAAACAAAGCGTGCATCCTGAACTGCTTTGTGGTTTGTTTGTTTTTTTAGCGAAATGTGAAATTGTATGTGATTACCTTCATACAAAACGCTTTATCACAGTTCACATGGCCTTCGTCCCACTGCAGATGACAGCAGAGAAGTACCTCACCCCAGAACAGAAAAAGGAGGAGGAGAGGAAGAAGCTGGAAGAGCAAAGACGCTTGGCTGCCAGAGTATGCCGCTAGAATAAATGTGTTTTTGTTTTTCAACTCTTGTTTGTCGCTAATTACAAATTCTTCAAATACTTCCATATATGAAAACTGCATCTACGATTATTATTGACAGGAGCAAGATTCAATCTGACATTTAAATTAAACATGTCGATGTCTCTAATGCCTGTATGTGATATACAGTATATGCAGCAAGTCATAAATAACATTAGATATTTCTGTCACATTGGTGAGGTTTTGTTTTTTTCTTTCTATCGCAGGGTGATAACCCCAGAGACAGGGCTCTTGATGACATGATGGACAGAGTGCTTGAAGTGAAAAAAGAGGACATCTTGAAAATGGTGGGCCAGAATATTCACTTTTTTTGTCAAATCATTAATCCTGTAGTAAACTGATCCCATATTACGCAGCAAAGTGTTACTTCTCTAGCTTCAGACAAGCTATGTCTTTTTTTAACGTGAATTCTTTTCTAGTCAGTGTCAGTTGAATTAGACAAATCAGCATGAAGGGCACATAGTTTCTTTTGAATTGACTCCGCAGGAAATACCTCCGCCTGAGTTTGTTTTGACCAAACCTGGAATCCACTGGAGCGAGGAGGAGAAAAAAGTCTACAAAGAGTATGAAAAGAAAACCAAAGACCTGAGTGAGGAGAAGGAGAAATACAAAAAGGTGTTACAGTTAATACATTCGCAGATGTGCTGCTTTTCTATGATCAGAAATATGATTCAGTTCTGATCAGTGATCAATATAAGTCATCCGGTGAACTCTGTAATTGCAGTCACTGGAAACTGAAATGAGGAAACTGCAGGCGTCCACCAAGGACGCCACTGAGAGGTTTGATGAAACTTTGACAAAGCTGTTTGAGAAGAAAGTGAAATGTGAAATGGCAATATATCAGGTGAGCACACACACACACACACACACACACACACACACACACACACACACACACACACACACACACACACACACACACACACACACACACACACACACTGTACTCATAACATGGACAAATCAAGTCAATCTGCATCACATTCGTTCCTTTTGTTTCCCCTTTTCTCATTTTCCTCACACAAGATGAAGAGCCCTTTCTTCTCGTGGCGGTTCCTTAGTTGAGATAATTATGAGATATGATACGTCGTGTATGTTACACCTTAAAAAGAATCCTGTTTAATGTTTTTTGTGTATTTTACAGGAAGAGCTCAAGATTACTTACCTCGTCCATTCAGTCCTCGTAGAAGAGGAGATAAGAAATCGAGAGCTGGAGCTCAAGCTCAGACTTGAGAAAACCGTGGCACATAAGGTCAGAACACTGGAGCACAGTAATGCTGAAGGAATTTATGACTGCCAGCTTGAGATTCTGTTATTCGTCAGACACCTGAGTGAATGGCAATGGTGTTCTTCCAAATTCTAGTATAAAAATCGTCCCATCGCTCAGGCGTGCTTTGCAAGAGCTAACCTGTGCAGCATGCTTATTTGTCCAGGCTTCAAGACTGTCAGTCACTATTTCTCAAAGGCTTCATGATGCTCTCATCTGATCAACATATGCTTCTCTGGCAGGGTGAAATTGAGGAAGATGTGAAGAGACATGAAGAAGAAGTAGAATTGTTTCATGAGACCTATGACAGCACTGTAGCTGAGGACAAAGTAAGCCAGCTGGTAAAATAGTGAGATCATTTTGATTCTGAGTGCAGACACATAATATAATATCCGTCCATGTCTCCTAAGGTTTTTGACAAAGAATTCAGGAAGGAGTTCTTTGATGTACCAAGCCATGTGGTCGATCAGCTGTATAAGCTATTCAAGCGCAGACCCAGGTTGGTAATACCATTTAGTTATAACCATTACACATAAGGCAGTTGTGCTGACTCATAGCTTCATATGTTAAAAGCTGCATGGTTTCACATCCACATCATAAGTTGGAAATGAATTAACAGTTGCTGCATACATGGTTTGTATGCCTCAGGGTTCAAAAGATGAGGACCCAGACCGACAACAACTCCAACCTGTTTAAAGAGCAGCACCTGTGCGGTTCTCAGGCTCCCGATGGGCTCGGAAAAATGCTGAAGGCCATGGAGGAGCTGGATGCTCCGGAGAATATACCTGAAGGCGTGAACCCATCGATCTGGGAGAGGTTTTGTCAGGTCCGCAGAATCAAAGTAGAGAGTGAGCAAAAGGTAAAATTGGTAAAAACAGGTTAAAGATTGGGAATACAGACGAACACTGCTAGTCTACACACAGGCTTTTCACACTACAAATATGTAATTAGCACAACATTTTATAGTCTGTTTCCAAACAAACTTTTTACTTGCACATATCATCATACTGCACGTCCTTTGCAGGTAAAAGTAAAAGCTTTGACTCTGGCTGAGATGCAGGCCTTCCTGCAGAAGAGGAGAGATGAGGATAAGGCTGCTCAACAGGAAATTAAAAATCTCTCTGACGAACTGGAGAGGTATGACTGGGGTGTTGCCATTCATTCTGATTAAAATACAGCATGGATGATCTGAGAGAATGGCACTCGAGCCACAAGTCTTAAATTTGAGAATTTGTCTCCTTATATATAACCTGTAACAATCATAAAAGGTAATATAGTGAAAGAAAAGTTGATAGAATTTATTCTTTTTCTCTATTTAAATGTTTTTTGTTGTCCTGCTGTCCTCTAGTCTGCATAAGGAGAAGAACCGTTTCCTGATGGACATCATGGTCCAGGTCCTACTCAAACAGGGCCAGGTGGAGGTGTCCACCACTGACCTGACTGCTGACTACACTGACTCTGTACTTCTCCACAGGAGTGTGGTGGAGGACCACAACAGAACCATCAGGGTCAGCCTGTGCCACCACACACAGACAGTGTCATAGTACAACATAGATTCAAACAAGGATGTGCATTTTTATGATGGATCTTTATACAAATATATTATGAGAATGTCTCTATTTGTCAAATGTTTGTTATCTGTATGATCAGACACTTGGAGAGCAGAAGATAGCCTCCATGGTGGAGTGCAAAGACTTCCGTAAGGGCATCATCCAGCTGCAATGGGAGCACAAGATGATGGAGATGCAGATAGAGGACCTCAACAACAAAGCGAGGGACATCCAGATGTTACGGCTCTCTGAAGAACAACAGGATGTAAGTGGAATTTGGATACTAAAACACCCCAATTCTGCTTTTTTAGCTCCTCTACGGACACTTTTATTTATTAAACACTAAATAACCCTTCCTGATTAATAATGCTACTGCACACCAAACAGATTCGACCTTGTATATAATTCCTGGTAATCTTATGTCAAAGGTTTTCCAGAAGTTAAGCATCTGCCTGAAATTGCATTGATATCTCACCACTTGGGCTGAAACTTTAATCCTGTTCTCTTCCTGTTTCTGGACAGACCTCAGTCAGTGATATCAAGGCAGGTATTTTGGTTTTGGCAGCATGGGATGTTTTGTGAGCAGAAAATTGTTACCATCCCTGAGTACAGATGGACACACCCAATCCTCGCGAACTCCCTATACCGTTTTATTTTTATTTTTTCTTATTGCATCTTTTGAAACTGTTCCACACAGGCGAAGACTGCTTGACAACTAAACTTATGGTTTCTTTATTCCGGTCTGAACTTTTCAGCTGTGTTTACGCAGCGATTTAAAATTCCAGGAAAACAGAAAAGCTCCTCTGCTTCAAATGTCAATCTAAGGCGTGAACAGGGAGTTTAATTAAATACAGACCACTAAACTTGACAGGAAGATACTTCACTGCTGGTTGCAATCCATTAACCCCTTAACACACATTAACACAAGGAATTTCATGAGTTAGTGATATTTAAAAAAAACAGGGAGGTGCTGGTTGTGCAAGGAAAGAATACACGATCAAATGAGTCATCCATCATCTTATTTTCAATGAGTCGATGATCCTGGCACACGCAAAACATGTTTCCAGGCCTGAATGCCAGTTTCCTCTGGAAAAAGCTTCAGGTAGCTCTGCTGAGGCGTGGCATGCGGCTTCCTGTCATTGTTTAGGCCCCCTAAACCTTGAGAAAGAAAAACTTTGAATATAAACAAATCCATCCTGGGAACATTTTATGACGAAGCATTTATGCCCAATGGGCTCTCTCCTCAAGAGCGAGAGCAGACACTTGATAGAAAACCCTGTTGAGACGCTTTATGTTGCTCCATCTGTTTTTCTGAGTTCTCACTTCACACACCTCAATGATTCCCTTGTCTTTCCAGTATCTCAACAAGACAGGTCGAGACAGTTGTGTGTCCAAGCAAGTTTCCAGTCTGGAGAAAACCATAGCTTTCCAGGAAAAGGTAACATTAAATTAACAAGGCGATCTCATCAGTCACCTCTGCGTTGTGTACTTTTACCATGTTAATGTACTTATTATTCTCTATTTTCAGACTCATCAACAGAGTGTGCAGCATCGCATAAAAAAGATCAAGCAGCTTAAGAGGCAGGCAGCAAAGAAAGCCGAGAAGAACGTAAATGTAGAGCAGCAGCTACCCAATCTGCTGGTGACTGTGGCAGAGAGGAGACACATTTGTGAAGCAACAGGTAATAACACAATAATTTCAGCTCTAATAAAACACACTGCAGATTATAGAGCCTGCTCTGACTGTTAACACGGCGCATTTGGTGTTTAGCCTCAGAGGAGAATCAGGCCGCCAAAACAGAGGAGCGCTACCAGGAAATCGTTCAGAGGAAGAACCTGGAGGACTTGGTCAGAGCACAGGCGGAGGAGCTGGCTCTCCTCTGGGCCGAGGTCGAGCGTCTGAGGATGAAGAACTTTCCTTCGCTTGATCAGCTGAAACACAACTGAGCACGGCCGTCTCTTCAACAGATAACACAACTTTATTTAAGCTCCTCTCAGCATGTAAACGTAATATGAAATGTACAACTTAAGCTGTGAATAAAATGAAATAGCAGCAACAAATAATTAGTACACTCATATGACTCACTCGTCATATTTTAAATATGACTGTCCCTCTGCAGTATTGCGTGGACTGATGGAACAAATGTTACTTGTGTTTTAAAGCACATTAATTAGGTAGTGAAGTCCTCCTCTGTGCGGTCAAAGTGCAGAATGCCATCCTCCAGCCCAAAGAGATCAATCAGCTCTGACAGGCTGGCCTTTCCTCCATGTACGGGGACGTCTGACTGGAGCTCATACAGCGCAGCCTGAGCACAGCTCCGCCACTTGTCAATCAAGGTTTGGAGCTGTGTTAAATCATTCTAGGGAGAGAGACAGGGAATATGTCAAACAATGTCCACTTTCAGTCTAATTACACCAATGAAATCCCCTTACACTAATGTTAGGAGCAACCCAGACACTTTAAAGGGAGCTGACACCTTGCTTCTGTACATCTGAACCATCTTGAGTCTGCGCAGAGTCTCCATCTTGTCTTTAACCTCCTTCCTCAGTTGTTGTGCAAAGTCTTCTGAAGGAGGATGTGTTGCTTCGGGAATAGGTCCAGAAAACCTTTCACTCCCTGATCTCGCCTCATTTCTGTTTACATCTACACTGGGAATAATCAGTGGAGGGTTATTAACTGTCTCCTGGGAATCTGCTGAAACTTGTTGGCCATCCTCCTCCTCATCATCATCAACACAAAGGCGTTTGGCCACAGAGACGGGCGAGGTGAAGGAGCGCCTTGATCTCTTCAGCCTCTCCCTCAGAGAGGAACTCAGCTTTTGATGATGCTGCGGAGATGACAATCAGTGAATGACTAACTGTCTCAACAGGTGTTAGTAGTGCATATTAGATCATGTTTAATACGAAGTAAGGTCGCGTAAAATCATTAAGACTGATTTCATCGAGTTACATAAAAACTGCAGTTCAGCCTACCGTTTCCTCTTTGTATTCACAGGGGCTTGACTCCACTGAATTACAAGATGAATACACTTTTAATTTGGCCGCTTTAGGAGTAATCTCCATCGGTGAAACCTAATTTGACTCATGTGAACTAAGGTTGTTTTCTCTCTAAATGCAGTCACGTCAAGGCAACTAAGTTAGCTTGACTACTAACGTTAGCTAACGTTAGCAACGTTAGTCACATAGCTTCCTCTGAACAGACACTAAAAATCGCCTTTGAAAAAACAAAACTAACACAAGCGCGTAACAAACCTATTCATGAACACTTTCGCAATAACTAGTAACAGCAGATTTTTTTTTACAAAACGCTGACTATAGCATAAAACTGAAAGCGATGTCAGATGTTTCTGCTTTTCCTTATTTCTGCGGCTCAAGAAAACCTCCAAACGCAGCGATTGGACAGAATTTGATGACGCGTTACCGAAGAGCAGCTTGGGAGCTGTAGTTGTTGTCGGCAAGATAGGTTACAACACAAACCACAAGTTTAAAACCAAAGGTTTCCATGTAATTCATCATGCCTAATCATGTTTAATCGCAAATCATATCCACAAGCCTCACCCGCCCTCTCTTGTTGTTTTGGGATAGTTCTGCACGCAAAATGACTCCAGTGGAGTTTGTAATGAAACAAAACAAGTTTTTGTCTAAAGTTTTTACAAACGTTCACAGAAAAGGAATTTCCTTATAACAATACAACTGAATAAAGTACAATGATGATAATACATGTAAATGAAGTAATTAAAAAAAACACAGAATTTTCTTGGAGAAGTGGCTTGTTATTGACTTGTTCCAGTGGGAGTAAAAGGGGACACACTGATTCAGCTGGACGGTTTCACAATGTAAAGCGCTGAAAGGGAGTCAAAAGTGAAACAGGGAAAGTGAATTTTTTGTGAGCTTGTGAATGGGTTCAGTGTTGGAGCAGTGTTAGTTGGGTTGTTACCAGGGTCGAGTCATATTATGATTCAGCTCTTCTCATCAGTTGATTCATCTCTATTATAGGATTTATTTAAAACTCCTACATTTTGATGTATTCATCATGTTTAAGGTAGTTTTGAGACTTGTTCTTCTGTCCTACTTTTTTATTTTTTTTAACTGATGTTTTTCTGTAGCCGCCAGGAGAAAGGTGTGAGTTAAAACGTGATCCTGCCTAGACTTGAACATCAGTACTTGGCAGACTGATATTACACACCCCAGGGAATGGGGATTTTTAACATTTTATATGGATGAATCTTGCAAGGCTGAGGGTTGAAGATAATTACTATGTGTGAGTCAGGAGACCATTTTCTGTGCTTTTTTACTTTTGAGTAGCTGACATGAAACACTGTATTGTGCTTGTTCCTCAGCAATATACACAAAGCGACTGCAGCAATGGTATGACTAGAATCTAGAGGCAATGTGAGAGACTGAGTGAAAATGCCAGCTCTTTCATCAAATATAGGTCTGTATGCTGGGCACTCATGTCATGTTTGTGCAGGCTATTAATACCACAGCAGTAAGACACTATTGTTCACTTTACAGCTAATATCAATCTTAAACATGGATTCTTGACACCAGCCCTTTCTCTAGAGTCCCTTTCCTAGTGGAGGAGACGTGACTGTCCTGTGTTGTATTTTGGGGTAATAGTTGTTTTTTTTTTTTCATTTCCAGTTGATACTCAGCATTATCTGCTATCTCTGTGTCGGAAATTTCTTTTTTATGTAGTGCCAATGTCTCATGTGCAAACACTTCCTTGTCTTCCAGGTTTACGCAAATGGCAGCACAGGGCCCGTCTACGAGGCACGGCCAAAAGTGACTCAGTAATGCAGGATCCTCCATAGCTGATATTGGTTTCCAAATGTGCGAAGTCATAACAAATGTGTAAATAATCAAATTGCTAAAACTGACCTGCAGTGAATGTGGGGGGTTTTAGGCCCCTCTGGTCTGGCATGACAGGCCTTTTCCCCAGCAGACATTTTGACTTGTCACAGCAGGTAAAGCACAGGTGTCACAAATAACAATGTGCCCGTTTTAGTTCAGTGTCCCAGTAATTCATGACAGTATGACAGTGAGCCAGCCCCCACAATGCCCAGACCTGAAACTGGAGCGGAATTCAGCCACCAGTAATCTTATTATATACACTTGAGCTATTCCTACTCTGACGTGTCCGAGTGTCGTCTGTGAAAACTGGCCTGTGACTTTGAAAAGTGCTTCTGAAATGTCAGTTTGACCGAGTGACTGCTAGTTGGATGATTGTAGTTATTGCACATCATTTCTGAATATCCCCCTGTGTGATACATGTGTTTTCTTTCATGGCCAAAGAGTGAAATAGTTATGAAACACTGTATGTTGACCACATAAACCAGAACTTACCACACAGCCACATACTGTAGTACAAGTGTTCCTCTCTGCCCGTTGTGCTCTCAGTCCGTTCATATTTGTGATCTGATTTTCATTATCAATTTACTGATTTGATGTTGATTGATGTAAAATTATGAAAAATACCCAGCATGATTTGCTTATTTTGTCCAATACTGTAAAACCTATAGCTGCATTAGTTATTCTGGAGGACAAAGAAAAGATGCAAATGTATTATTATTAATTTAGAGGCTGGAATTTGGGGATATTTGGGCTTTTTTGCCTGCGAAAGGGCTTGAGATGATTCATTGATTATCAGAATAATTGCTTGTTATTTTTCTGTCAGTTGACAGAATCTAATTGTTTCAGCTCAAATTGAGTTTTCTACTTGACTATTAGAAGAATCAGAATGGCCAAGTGTGTGTACACATACAAGCAATCTGACTCCAGTTCTAAGAATAATGTCCAGGAGGATAGAAATAGACATACTGCTGAAGACAAGGACAATAAACCTGCTCAAAGATACATACAAATGAACATCAAACATAGAACATTTGTGTCCATACAAGGGGAGAGGGAGTTTACAAAATACCAAAATCATCTGAGAAGAGGCTAAAAATACATTGTTACATGCTCTCTCCACAATTTCCCTTCAGCCCTGTCTTTAAGTCAAATATCCAGGTACATAAATACAGATAAAAACAAGAAAAGGGCTTGAGCTGCCTCTCTTTTGTCCGACCACACACAGAGTGCCGCCTTCCTGGAAATTATTCTCTGCTGTTCTTTCTGAGGAGAGATTCCACCAGAGAGGTTTACCAGCTCAGCTGAGAACAAAGTGTGGCCTCCATGAAAAGACGAACCTCAGCATTATCTCTATAAAACTGTCAAAACCAGACTCAGCCTGCCGAGTCTGTACGATCTTACAACCAAATAAATTGAGACTTCACGAGACACTGTGACGAAGACACATAATGTCAGAAATTTCTTCATTACCCACAGAAGAAAAACAGTACATCTTATCTCGTCCATCAGTTCTTGTAATTTATCGCTTTGACTGATGTTTCCTGGTTTACCTGAGGAAAAGAGGTGGTTTCCTTACAACACCTGCTCTCACTTTCACAGACTTAATCATCAGTGCCTCACAGTATCTCGATAAACCTAGAATGATGAAGTTCTTTGCCGGGCAATGCTCTTCTTTTGAACTCTAATCTCACTTAATTTGGGCAATTTTGAAACTGCTCCCCCCTTGTTCCAGAGAAATAACAAGCCCTCATCTGGAGAGCTGTTATCCTCAACACAGACTCCAGTGTGTTTCAGCTTCTTTTTCTTTTTTTTTCACCATCCTGGAATCTGTTGTTTTAAACCAGCCCCTTTCCGTTAGATACGGCTTTATTCAAACTCGCACATAGATGTGAGCGGAGCAGCTCCTCCTCTGTTGCACTGTCCTTGGGGCCATTTGTTTTCCATCATTTGAGCAGATTGGAGTCATGCTCACTGTGAGTCATGCTGGGTGGGTGGATGTCTACACAGGGTGTGGTGGGTGAAGGATCCTACTGGTGATTGTGGTTGCCAGCGGAGCAATAAGGCATCCAATTTTGCTCAAAATTGCAGAAATGCAAATGAATGGATAGGGAACTCTTATTATGATCACACAGTTAAAAACAGCTCATAGCATCTGGGAGTGTGCTGCTGGTGGAAACAGCCTGATGCTGCATCTTCAGATGTCACATGAAAACGATCATAGCCCCTAATCTCAATAATAAACAGGAAAACTGATCCTTCAGCAGCTGCACAAACATGCCGGACTGCCTGTTGTGCAAAGATGTGGAAGTCAGTTAAAATCACTTTGACAAGTATTTTGATGCTTGCATGCTTCTTCTGCCTGAAAAGGCGCTTGTGTGTGTGTGGTAAAATACTGTTTGGTTATGTAATAAGTGGCAGAAACCATACAGCCGAAATGCTCTGTTTCAGCTTCCAAAGTGCGCACCAGATGTGTTCCAGCTGCAGCGAGCTGGATTTACTGCACACAGCAGATCAGCAGACCCTGAGATCGTTGCCCTCCTGCAATCCATGAAAGAAAGAAACAAAGAAAAAAATCCCACCCCCCCAAATCACGCCTTTCCACCTCCTCCCAAAAGTTTGCCAGTTTCAGAAAGTGGTGACTAAAGCAGCAGCAGCAGCAGCAGCAGGAGGAGGAGGAGGACTTCATCACTTTTCTTTTTCGCAGTCGACAATCTGTCTCTGCAGAGGTGAGTCTGACAACTTAATTGGTTCCCTCAGGCGCTAATTTTTTTTATTCAAGGTTCAGCTTTTCGTGCCGTCTTCTACACCTGCCTGCCAAGCTGCAGCGCTGATGGGCGCGGCTGGGACCGGTGCCCAAATCTCTGTTTTGACTTGTCTGGGAAAGTTGAGCGAAAAAGACACAAAGGGACCGAGGAGTTTAAGAACATCCCTCCACGGCGCGTCAGCTTCATTTGAACACGTTATTCCTCCCGAGGATCAGTCGGTCCATCTTGAGAGGAATCGGAGTTTGATAGATTGTTGTTCGAGCTGACTGAAGGTATGGAGATTTAACAGCAGGCACTGGAATAACTTGGAGACTTTTCCTTTATGTTTAACTTGTTTATGTTGGATGGTGAGGGTCTCTTCCCACGTGTCTGTTGCATCTCTGCACTAACTGCACTCTGGAGTTTGGTGATGGGCTGTCAAGCTCTTTTTCCTTTTCTTTATAGTTTGGATTTATTGGCTTTGCTTGGTGTCCTCTGTATTCCTGTGGGGAAAAACATTACAGATACCTCTCAACTTGTCTGTAAAATGCAGTGGGGGGTTTTTCGGGATGATTTTTCTGCAGGTGGTATCTATATAATTAGCCTGTTAGAGTGATCTCAGGATAGTTTTACATGTACTTTTGCTGCGCTATTTACATCCCTCTAAATATACTGCAGGACCTTGCCGAGCAGAAGCACCAGCTTTATGTGACAGCAGCCTTTTATATGTGCTGTGCAGAGATCAGTTACAGCCCTTAAAAGAGAGGTTTGTGCAAACTTTATGGAAGTTGTAGATGTGTTTAGAAATGTTGCTTTTGTTGATATCCACTCATATTTTTGCTTTTCTGAGAAGTGGAGGAAAGGGAAAAACTTATGAGGAAAGAGTGTTTCTGCTTTTCTGTGCAGCACATGAAGCACATGTTGTTAAATGTCCCTGGCTGGCAGGGTGTGGTGAGGGGATGGTCTTTCAGAGCTGTGCAGTGATCCCCTCTTTTGTTCTTTTGTTGGTTTGGTCTCCAAAGACATAAAATGAATACAAAGTCTATTGAAATCTATGGATGATGCATTAGTTTCTGCAGCCTTTCTTGCAGTAGCCATGATCCCCATGAGATTTCGATGTGTCTGGAGAGTCGTTTGTCTTGAAATGGAGTGTAGGTGAGAGTTGAGTGTGATCTGATCTATCTTGGGCTTGCTGCAGAAGTTCTGTCTCCAGTTAATTAAAAGCTGGTTGTTCAAGTATCTACTGAAGTATGACATTGTGGCTTTTAAAGTATGATCATGAGACTGATGTGATGTCATTATCATCGTTGGCATGAAGTTTTATGGAGTAAACATCAGACAAAAGTCGCTTGGTCTTTAACCCGCATCATGCCCGGCATAACTTGGGACATTTTTCCCACCGAATCTTTGCTAAAATGCCATTTGACCACACTTTAAAGTCAAAGATGAAACTTCTAACCGCAGTTGGGACAGCGTATGTATGACCGTGGTCAACACTTTATCATCATCTCACCAGATAAAATGGGATGGACGAGTTAACGAGACAGATGGACTTCTCAGGAGGCTTGACAGAAGAAAAGGGTGAGATTTCTGAATTTATTTATGAAGTTTTGAGACAAAGTCACCGAAAAAACAAAACCTAAAGCGTTGGTTTGACCGAATCAGCCACACACACAAAAACCCCACTTTTTCACGCTTCACTGTAGGTAAATGCAGATTTAGTTTTAGAGATCTCTGGCCGCTCCATCACAATGGAGGTGACACAATGGAGTCTCATTTATAGTGCTCAAAGTCTTAAAAAAAAAAACAACAACAACCAAAAACTCTCTTTTCCCATTTCCACAGAACTGATTTTGGCAATAGACATAAAAATGTTATTCCTCATTTAAAAGCTGGCAGATTGGGGTAGTGTAAAGTCTTCTGCTCTTACTTTCCTGGGTGATGCTTTCGTCTCTCTTCTGGGGGCTTACTAACATCATGGTATGCCTTCACTGCTCTCGGGTTTCCACCCCTGTTCCTCGCTCGCTCTGAGGGCTCAGGGTGTAAGTCATCCTCCGGGTTTTCCTCCAGTAGTCATAGCTGAATGCAGAAGGACGGCTCGTCTTGGCCGAACGACTTGTGACACGAGGTCAAGGAACGCCTAATTACATGTTTGACGCTAACTGAGACAAACATGTAATCAGCTGAATGCGGTCCCCATGTTCTTCTCTTGTTTTATGTGTCGCTCCTAAAAGTTAGTTAGTAAACTTTGTGTCTTCTCAAACCAGTGGTTACAAAGTGCTTCACAGAAGAGAGAAAAGAACGAGAAAGAAAAAAGTTTTGAAAAAGATAATTAAAAAGCCAAAACAAGTGAGTTTTAAGATGCTTTTTATGGACCCATTTGGCTTCTTTTTCAAGGCTGTCCCAAAGTCAAGGAGTGACAGCAACAAAAGCATGATCACCTCTGGTTTTTAGCCTTGACCCTGAAAACCCCTAAAAGGAAGGAGGAGGAGGAGGAGGAGGAGGAGGAGGAGGAGGAGGAGGAGGAAAGGAGCAGGGAGGCAGCATGAAATTGAACTGGAATTTACATTATCTATAACAGAATCCAGTAAAACTCAACAGGCTGGAGCTGCCGAACAAGGTGCCTCCTAGTGGAAGACAGCTGTCATTAGTGCCAATTATCTTTACCCAGTTCATTATAAACATGACATGAATGATTTACACAAACTTCATTCTCACACATTGTTCATATTCAGCCTCTGCCTTGAAAGGGACTGAAATACATTTTCATGTTAAGTGAGACAATGACGCCTAAGCATAACTAAGTTCACAGCACAGAGACTGAAGCTTCATCAGCAATGCTGGAAAAAGTCCTAAAGAATCGGAGCACAAAGATCCACTTACTGGAAATTTCCCGGAGCATTCATGGAGATGGTTTTGTTGTTAATCCGGACTGACGTCTCATCACAACAAGTAAACTGTATCCACGACAACTAAGCAAACTCTATCCGCAAATGAAGGCCTTGAGATTTGGCTGAAAGCTCCGGAAAATCTAAAATAAGTGTGTCCTGTGCTGAGAAGTTTTTTTCAAAGTAAACAGCAAAGCTCTCGCTTGTTTGTTTTAATCTCATCTGCGATTTATGAGTTTTTTGTTCGTTTTGACAAGAATTTATGCGATTGTCAAAAATAACCTGAATTTGAGTTTGAGTAAACTACCTAAACAGAAGCACTTGGTGCCACTTAGCATTCAGAAATGTTGGTACCACTTCCTAATAAAGGGTTTGTTAAGGTTTATTATAAGTTGCAACCAATGGCTTTATTAATAGATAATAAATGATTTACAAAGCTGCTCATTTATAGGACAATGAAGAACAACATTTAGAGTTTCACTGTTGAATAAATCATCAACAAAAGATAGTCATTAATGAGTATAATGATACTAATCCATTGGCTACTAATTGTAAATGTTAACCCAAATGTCGTTCTTAATAATGCTCAAAGCTGACATATAAAGCCATTATTTACTGCTCATAATCCCTATATTAGAAGGTGGAACTGACGCTCTCCCGACTGCACCGCAGTGGCGGTAAACCCACCAACGCTGTCAATGAATCAAAGTCAAATTAAGGACGCGTAAAAATGATCACCATGTCAGTCATTCAACACCCCAGTCAACGCCCGCCATTTAGCACTAACATATAGAAGCTGCAATCACATCGCTTGCTGCAGATAAGTGCCAGGAGCTGCACAGAGTAATGACTGTCCATCTTTTTATGTGCTATCAGTTGTGACAGAAACTATAACCTCCACGACCAGGCTGACTTCTCTACCACCAAGTGAGTGTCTCCTTCCTCCACTCACGCTTGCTTTATTTATCGGCAGTCAACTAAATGCATGATACAATAATTATAGCCGAGCGGTTCTAAAGGAAGCACCCGATGAGTAACAGCTTCTCCTTGTTTTGCTGTGTGTCTTCTCGTTGCTAGAGGGAACCAGCGGATCAAATCACAGGAATATGTCCAGCAGTGCTGGAGGGCTGGGCTTGGAGAAGAATGTCTTAACCCAGAGCAGCAGTGGAACTTATTTCACTTCATGTGAGAGCAAATTTCCACTCATGGTCCACAATTTGGGAAGTTGTGGCTTTGTGTCTTCTGGACAGGTTTCAAGATGTTGAACGTCATACTTTTAACCCCCAGTAGAAAGAAACAGTGATTTTTACTTCAGGGATTTGTGTGTCGTTTCACTTCACAATTTTAAAAACTTTCCAGGCAGTGCTGGAGGAAGTATTTGGTTTCTTTAGGTAATTTAGCTTAGCATTTTATCGTTGATGATCAAGATAGTTTGAAAGTACTGTACATAAGTCCACATTTGCTTTATATTAAACTACACATATTCACCATTAACTAGTTGCTTCTTACCATGCATATTGATAGCATATAAGCTCTTTATTGGTCATTGTAAAGCACTTATTAATGCCTTATTCTAAATTCTGAACATTTTCTACAATTACCAGGCCACTGACTAAGAGTTTTCCCTCAATAATCTCCTTATTACGGCCTAAGTAGGTAAGGAGATTGTTGTACATTAATTAGGATCTTTATAACCTAACCCTTAATCACCCTCTAAGCCCTAGAATAAGGCATAAATAAATGCTTTATAATGACTAATAAAGAGCCATTATGCTACTAATATGTATGCTAATAGGCAGCTAGTTAATGGTGAATATGTGTAGCTTTATAAAAATGTGTTACATTATTATTATTATTATTATTATTATTATTATTATTATTATTATTGTTACTCACTGTCTCACTGTCAGCTGTGTGTAGTTGTGTTGACATTTTTAGAAACCCACCTGTCATTCAGTTATTCTAGAAAATAACAGCAGAGTACCTTTACAGATCTGAATCCTTCCTCCACCACTACCCATAACTTCCCGAAATTTCCATGCAAGCAACTAATGCATAACTGTTAATTCATCTGAACTTTCCCCGGAAGACCTGGGTAATTTGGTTCTAATTATCAGTGTTTGATTGGTACAAAATTGAAATTGAAATTTGCCTGCAGGTAATTGTGAAACAACATGTATGGAGAGTAAAGTTTACAATAATAGATCAGTATTAACCTGGGTCAGTTTTTGCTGATTGACACAACTGATTAAACACAAACCACTGTCTCAGAACTGTCTACAAAATGTCATACTGCTGCGTTTAGGTCACCTTCATGTGACTCAGGCATATTCCAGTTTGTTTATTCTCGCTGCAGAGAGGATACAGTTGCAGGAAATCAAAAATAACACGCATGCATCATCCCTCCAGCTTCTGTAGGTGTGAACACCAGCGGCTACAGCTCATCCTCGGGAGTTTACCATGGTGGAGACTCCTCAGGGGGAGGCGATGGAGGGGGGGGCTACATAGACGGAGATGGTTACGGAGGTGGAGGAGGAGGAGGAGGAGGAGGAAGCTATCTCGTGAGCTCGGTGTCAAAGGTCAGGTCCAGCTCGTCGGGTGGTGCCAGGAGAGCGCAGACTGCTGGCTCATCAGGCGGCCTGTCGCCAGTTTTCCGGGAGAGGAAGAACATATCCAGCCGCTCAGGAGGTTATGATGGTGAGATCCTGTTCATAAACCAAGCGCTGCCCAGCTGGCATCAGGGGTGCCGAAAACTGAAGCTCGAAAAAGAGAAGGAAGCCGTCGTGCATGAGGGTGCTGTTAACATTTCTGCTGTTATTGTGTTTTCTTCTAGGAAGTTCCAGTGCTAATTCCTCTCCAGAATTTACACGCAAAGATTATGGAATCTATTGTAAGTGAGAGTGAGACCTGTGTGGGTTTATATACTTTCTGATTGAACAGTGTTTTTCCAGCTTTATCCTCATAATATGTCTGTGTGTGTATTTATGTTTTTTTTTTCCTCCTTTCTTTTTTGTCTGTTTTCTTTGCAGGCTCCAGCACCACCAGAGGGAGGAGCGAAAGCAGAGGTTTCCATTTTTTTCCCCTCCTCTCCTCATTATTTCTGCACCATCTGACTCTGGATTGTCCGGGTTTTAGTTTTATTAAATTGGGATGCCTTTGTCTATTGTGTGTTTTCCAGAGAGCGAGATCAGAGCCAGATTACAAAGTGCCTCTCCCACCACCTGCAGATGTAAGACCACTTGAGACACATTGATCCATTTGCTGTTGGTTATGTAATCCCTCATAAAGCAACAAAGCATCTTTATTTGAGTCTGTTCATTCAGAGAACCAGTTGGATAGTGAAAGATTTTTGGGGGGATTTTTATTTTGGGGCAGTATGATTTTTGAATTATGTTGCTGTCAAATGCTTTGGCTCAGTGTTCAGCATATCATACATAGGACATTCCTACTCCTCCTCCACCTCTCACATGCATGTTTGCCTCCATGAAATTTCAATCAGTAACACATGTGCAGCTCCCCCACACAGGAGACATACAGCACATCAGCAAAAAGGAAGGGGTGAGACTTAAACAATGAGGATCATGAGTTTGTTTGCATTGTGCGCATGTGGGGAAGAAGTTAAGGGGCAGATCTGTGGTGGCAACAATGGCACACATGAGTCACTGTTTGCACCACCTCCCATTTGAAGGAAAAAAGAACTGGAGATTTGCAGAAGTTTAATGCTCCCCCTGCTGATTAAAGTGTATAACTGCGATAGTTTAATCCACATTTTTTTTTAACAGTTAGCCATTCTTAACCCCCCCTCAGCTGGGTGTCACATTACAGAGCTTTACTTTCAGCAGTGGTAGAAGAAGTTTAGTGCTTTTACTTGAGTTGCAGTCCAGCAATGCAAAAGCCAGAAGTGGAATGTAATTCAGTACTTTTACTCAATCACTGTACAATATTGAGGCATTTATACTTTCTATTTTATGCTACTTTATATGAGGTTCATATCAGGTTTACCACATTGTGTGATGCACTGTGACAGATCAAACTACCTTGCAGTATATAAAGTTATTAGAATTAGTCCCCCCTCCACCAGCTGCATTATTAGAACTGATGCATCAGTAATACTAATACATTAATCAGGCAGTCTGACTGCACCCCTCTATGTTTTACTTTTATACCTAAAGCAAATTCTGCTGCTAATATTTAGAGTATGTACCTCTACAAAAGTAAAGTTATGAATGCAGGACTTAGGATGCGGCACTTGTAACACAATATTTTTACAGTGCTCACTTTTACTCAAGTTAAAAAAACCTCAATATTTCTCACCACTGATGAAAATATTCCATTATAAGTAAAAGTCCTGAACTGTCAAAATTTTCTCTCAATTAAATGAACAAGTATTATCACTCACGTGTGCTTAAAACTGAAAATACTTATTGTGAGTTATGGCCACTTTTAGACTTATATTTCTGATTCTGACAGCTGTATTAAGCTAAAACTAACATGCGAGATGCCATGGCTAGCCCTAGCTAAAAGCTAAATTTGCTTAGTTACCTTGATTTCCCCCTAGCTGTTATGTGTAATTGAAAAATTTGGGTTATTCAGTCATTTGTTCCACATTTGAGGCAGTAGTAAATGTAATCACAGCAGAGAAAAGGAAAACCCAGCTAGCTAAACTCCTGCTAAAGCTAACTAGCTTAGCAGATAACAGCAGCTGCCGTCTCAGCTTTTGGCTTTATGCAATTTCATGTGATTTGGTGTTTTTTTTTTTTTTTTTAATTCAAGTTATTTTAAATCACATACTTAAATGCATTAAATTGTTAATTAATGTATTATCTCAATATAAATATTAATAGGCAACTTAGACAGACAGACTTAGCACAACAGATATATTTAAGCTACTGTAAGTTATATGGACAGAAAATAATAAGAATTAAGTTTATTTTCTTAAACTATTGACACAACAACAAAGCTGAAAGAACACATTTCATTTGTAGATACTGTTTTGTTTTGTTTTTCTCACATTCACATTGCCTGAGGGAATAGTCTGTATTAGCCTAAAGAGCATGAAATTTATGGACTATAAACTTGTGTGTTGCTATCCAGCATGACAATTTCAATCTTCTTCTTCTTCTTCTTCTTCTTTTTTTTTTTTTTTAACTTCCACTGCTTCTGTAGTTGCAGCTCTACAGTATGACTGCAGTAAATGTAACTGAGTAAAGTACAATACTTCTCATTGAGGATTGTATTTGTTGAGCATTGTTTGTGCGACTGTGGTTTTGCAGGGACGGAGCTGGATGACGTGAAGAAGTTGCTGAAGGGACGCTCCTGCAGTGTCAGCCCCACTCGCTCCTCCAACACTTCCATCACCCTGCCTGTCCCTAAAAAAGCCAGCGTGGAAACCAAGACCGTCTCTGTGGCCTCTCAGTCGGGTACATACCCTTACCAGAGTAAATCGTATATGCACATACTGAAGATGCATAGACACCTTGTCTCCCTCCTATGTGGTTTAAAATGGCCTCACTTCATGCCTCTCGTGTATTATGTTACATTCACAGACTCACAGAGCTAAGCATCTGGTTTCCAGAAAGATAGATCCTTTGATCTCAGACAACACATACCACAGTTAGAGTATGTCCAGAATCCTGACAGACTCCTTTTGGACATTTTGGACAATGAGGAAAATATCTAAGCATTATTACATATTCTACATACACATAATAAAACTTGAATATTGGTTCATGTCTTAATGCATTAAGAAAGTCTCAACTTTGGAAACAGGTCAAAATGTGCATTGGAGAGAATATTATTGACAGATTTTTTTTTCTTTGTGTCTTTTTTCTCTTGCAGTTTCAACTTCATTTGGTTCTGGTGTAAGATCAGATGGTTTCCACACCATTGATGCGTCAGGCCTGTATGATACTGGTCTGGCATCTGAGCAGTTTGATACTGGTGTAAAATCAGGCCAGTACGATATAAGTTTGAAATCAGGCCAGTATGACACTGGTGTGAAATCAAGCATGTATAGTGGCAGTCTGAAATCAGGCCAGTATGACACTGGTGTGAAATCAAGCATGTATAGTGGCAGTCTGAAATCAGGTCAATATGATACTGGTGTGAAATCAAGCCTGTATGATGGCAGTCTGAAATCAGGCCAGTATGATACTGGTGTGAAGTCAGGACAGTATGACATGAGTTTGAAATCAGGCCAGTACGACAGCAGTGTGAGATCAGGCCAGTATGACACGCTGGATACTATACTTCCATCTTTCTCTTGGTCCACCTCCACGCTGCCCTCCTCCTCCACCACGGTGGTCAATGGCAATGCCAGCAGCTACACCTACCAGACCAACACCAACAACATGCCGGGAGGCTCCTCGCCGGTTGGCCTCACCTCACCCTCATCCCTGTCAGGTGAGACCAAACGTCCAGTGGATATTACCTGTTACCTGCAGGTGAAATGTGGTCTTGTTTGTAATGTAAATAAATAATTAAACAAACACTTTTTTTCCCCTTGTGTGCATCTCTTGTTTACAGTTTACGGCTTTCAGAATAATCTGGCTCCCACCTCTGGCAGTGTGCTCACCACCAGCGGAGCCAATGTAAACGCCAACCTGGGAGGTACATCAGCAAGCTTCATCAATATCCCGACACACTCTGCACTCAAAACAGCATCTTGCTGACTGTACGGAAGTCTTTATCTACGTCCGTATATGTGTGTATTTACAGGTTATGGCGTTCAAAAGAACTTGTCAAATGGTGGTGGTGTCGTCAGCACTGGAGTCTCTACAAGTAAGTCCACAATAGCTTAAATTCCCCCTTTCCCCCCAAGTCATCACAGTCAAAACTATTCTGAAAGGATTCCTGACTGTCTGTCTCTTCCTGTTGTTGTCAGCCACTAGATCCCAAACCGATGATACTTATAAGAAAGACTACAAGTTCCTGATCTCTGAAAAGGAGAACGTTCCAGCTAGGAGGGACACAGAGATGCTCATATTGGCCAAAGACAGCGGAAAGCAGTTCACCAGCGGCTCCAGTGTTCATGTAGGAGGAGGTTAGTCAGAGACCTACTGCCCCCTTCTGGACAAACTCTGAATTTTCTCCCACCTTGATGAGGTTTCTTAACACTTTCTGACTCACAACAAGTAAAGCATATTTAGAAAATATACCTGTTCCATTTTCACATAATAGTATACCATGAAACCTTGATACTGGTCTCTTGGAGGCTGTTAATGGACGTGAAGTCTTGTTGACTAAGTGTCAGCCTCCTGGATCTGCACAGTCCTCTCATCCCGTCTCAACTTCAGTCCAACATTTCTGTTTTTTAATACAAAAGCCAATTCACCTGAATTGAATTGCATTTTTTTTTTAATGGTTTTAATTGTCCTAATCTTAGTGACCCTCTGCAAGCAGAGCATCTTGCTTATAAACAGGAATTATTGACATTTTTTTTATTCTTCTATCTTTAAATTGAAGATATTTGCTTCATAACGTACTTTTTTTGTTTCATTTTTTTGTTTTTGATTTGTTGGTATGGGTTGAAGTTCTTTCTCTGTGTGTATAACTGTATTGTATCATAATATTGTCCACTATATTTTGATATTGTGTGCTGTTTTTATGCCTGTAAAAAAATAAATGCGGTAAAAATGGTTTAAAAAGCGCTTAATTTTACAGGCTCACTGTCGGGAGATTCAATAAAGAAAGAGAAACTTATTTCAAGCTACAGTGAGACGATGCCACTGAAGACGGAGACAGGAAACTCTTACTGTGAGTGTTTGTTAAAAACATCAATAAAATAACAAAAAATGGTTTTGATTCTAAAACTAAATCACTGCTGTTTGTTATTTCTTCATCAGATGGATCATCTGGAGTTGTGATGAAAGACAAAGCCACCTATGCAGGTATTTTTGATTGCATGGATGTTGATGTTTACATGATGGTGAGTGTTTGAAAGTGAGGATTTGACTCTGTGCTCCGTCGTCAGAGATTCACAGAGACAGCGGCATCTTCGGAGGTGGAGGACTGTGCTGCTGCTCCGACTCCTGTTGCTCCTGGTGGAAATGGCTGCTGGGTCTTCTCCTCCTCTCCCTGCTCCTGCTGGGACTCCTCTTTGGGCTCATTGCACTGGGTACGGTCAACTTACACAACATTACGAGATTTAATGGGGAAAGATAGAAATCTCCCACCGAAGATAAAACCTCAGGGGTCGTGAGAGGACTCTGTGCAGCTGCTCTGCAATGAAGCGAGTGGGAGTGACCGTCTTTGCGCCAATAAAATGTGTGTTTCAGCTTTTACAGGCTGGTGAGCATTATTTCACAGGCCTGCTAAGAGCGGCGAGGCAGTAAATGTACTCCTTTCCCTGGAAACTTGATCTGTGGGTACTGTCTCACTGCCATAAAGTCGGTCTGGCATTCATTGTCAGTGGAGCAGCTCCAGAAATTGCTACTTGATGACATCAGAGACTCTAGTTTGTTTTCCTGCAGAAGTAGAGTTGATTTGGATTTTTCCTTACAAAAATGCAATAAAAAAAAAAATACCTTGAATAACCTCTCATTTAATGGATTTACTTCTATGTAAGCATGTGTACACAAAATCCTAATGAGCAGTTAACTGATCCTGTGCAGTACATCTGGTGTATTTACTGTCTTCAGGTTCACTTTGGTATCATAGTCAGAAAGCACACAATGTACAGCTGTCAGTGTAACTGCACTCTGTGGTGGGTTAAAGGTACATAGATCCATAAAATCTTTGTATTTTGCATATTACGTGTTAAATTAAATGTGAATTGAATAGTTACGGTTTGTGAAATGACTGTCTTGTAACTCAAATCTGAACACACAGACCCGAGACTCATATTTTTAGATTCAGCGTGACTTAAACTTTCCAAGGACATCAGTGTCATGATGTTCGTGGTGAATTAACGTCCAAAAAATCTGCTTAGGATTCAAAGAGGAGGACAGAACAACTGCAACTACAGAACCTGCCTGAGAATCTCTATGATTTTAAGATTCCTTCAGTATCAAAGTAATCCAGTGAAAGTTGTCTGTATATTTTAGGGTACATTTCACACAGGAACTGCTAATAGCTAATCCGGCTTACTTTTAATGATGCCAGTTTGCCAAAATGTAGGCTGAAAGTTGGAGCCCACAGCTTGTTAACTGACTGCATGCTGCTCTGTACTGAAGTTTACGTACCTTACAAAAGAAAATGATTGTGTTACTTAGACTGTTTGGTTTTTAGCAATGAGCTTTTGGCAGCGTGAGGTGCGGAGGTTAGCAGCTACTGAACGGCAGAACAGGCATACAGATGTGTACAGTTCAAAGAGAGGCTTAATGAGGGTAGAACTATAAGATAATTGAATGTCCATTCATTTGGACCCTGAAGTTAACATTAATCTACACATTAAGTAATGAGGACTGGAGTTCTTGGCTTTGATCTGTGATTTTTGTAGGCCGCTCACCCAAATGCACCCCTGCCCCATTCAAACAGATTAGTTTACAGTGTTATATTCATTATTTCTGTTGTCTCTCTCATGTCACAGTGCATATCATCATCATATCACAGCCTAAATGTGTGCTCCTCATATGTGCAACTCATCAAATTTTGATGTCTCTTTCTCAGCTGAGGATGTGAGAAAGCTGAAGAATCGAGTGGCTACCCTGGAGGCCGAGTCCTCGGTCGCTGCTGCTCGTACCAGTCGGCTGTCAGGTTCTTCCAACGCCATCGACACCAATTTGGACAGTGGAGGAGGCAGCCACACTGACAACACGCTACACCTGGGTGCTGGAGGTGGAGGTGGAGGCTCCAAAACACGAATTGCAATTGCCGGTGCTGGCGGTGGTTCCAGTGGTGGCAATGACATAGACCTCAGCATTACAGGTGGTGGTACAGGCACCAGTGGGGCCGGTGGGGCTCGTGCTGGAGGTGCCGGCACCAGCTTCAGCGGCAGCGCAGGCAGCGCTGGTACCAGTTTCAGCGGCAGTTCCAGCAGTGCTAGTGGTACCGGTTTCAGTGGTGGTGCTGCCGGTGCTGGTGGTACTGGTTTCAGTGGCGCTACTGGCAGTGCTGGTGGTACCGGTGTCAGTGGTGGTGCTGGCAGTGCTGGTGGTACCGGTGTCAGTGGTGGTGCTGGCAGTGCTGGTACTGGTTTCAGTGGTGGTGCTGGCAGTGCTGGTGGTACCGGTTTCAGTGGTGGTGCCGGCACTGCTCATGGTACCAGTTTCCATGGCAGTACAAGCAGTTCTGGAACCAGTTTCAGTGCTGGCAGTGCTGGTGGTACCAGCCTCAATGGTGGTGCTGGCTTCGGGACCGGTGTGAGTGGAGGACACATAGACAGCGCTGCTCTTCAGCTGATGATTGGCCACATGTTGAGAAATGAAATCCAATCACAGGCATTCAGAGGTATGACACTTACTACATCAACTTACACACACAAACACACACACACTACAGTCAAGTTCACTGAACTGTTGTCCTCTGTCTCAGGTTTTCTAGCATCCTCAGTGCAGGGAGAGAGAGGACTGCCTGGACCCAAAGGTGAAATTCACACTTCATTTCTTTAATAAACTGTAAGCCGCCTTTCTCCAGTTAATCAGCATGAGCTGTAATGAATTTTTATTCATTCATGTTTTTTCTGTTCTTTTCAGGGGACACTGGACCTAAAGGTTGGGGAACGAATTCTCTTACTTGCAGAAGTCTTTCCCAGATTTTTCAGTTGTAGTTCTGTAGATCGGGTGTATTTCAATATGTCTGTCGTCTCTCATCACAATCAAATGTTTGTTTCACTCGTCACAGGAGATGCTGGTTTCATCGGAATTCCAGGTGAGGAATGATGAATCATGTTTTCCTTTCTCATTACCAGTATTTTATATTTTCTGAGCACTATTATGTGCTATCATAATGTCATTTACTGACTGTGACCTTTGACCTCAGGTGCTCCAGGTCCGATGGGACATGCAGGCCCTGAGGGTCCTAAAGGACAGAAAGGAAGCCAAGGTATAGAGAGCGCCTCAGTTCAAACTACATGGTGCAAGAGCACTGGCTGGTTTATTTCGAGTGACACATTTTATCTGTATGTAAATGTCTGATCAGGTGATCATGGACTGGATGGGCTACCAGGTATCAGGGGTCGTGAGGGCCCAGCTGGCCCCAGAGGGGAGCCAGGACCTTCAGGCTTTGGACCAAAGGGTGATAAAGGTATGGCTCAGATTCCCAGCAGTGTCAGAGCTTTTGTGTTTATCAGTGATACTAAAAGCTCCGCGTTTTTCTTGATTGTGTCACTTCAGGATCTCATGTGTTTGGTTTATGTAGGTTCTCCTGGAGATGCTGGAGTTCCTGGGCCTGCAGGATCTATCGGACCAAAAGGTGAGATCACTGAGCATAACTCCCAGTCCTTCATTTTCTTTACATATTTACATAAACAACAAATGAAAACCTCTAATTTGCCAGTGTTTTCATATGAAAATACCTTTGAGAAAAGGTGCACCTTTAACGGTTTATTAGCTTGTGATGTATGAACAACAAACAGCACCAGGTGGCAGCATAGAGGCAGGTTGCTGCTAAAGCCTGCACATAATTAAGTGAAAAGCAAACAAGATCTCTGCTACGACACAGACCATAAACATATGTCTATGGACGTAGACACATAGGAATAAAAACACCCCAAATGATTAAACTCCTGCTGCTTTTACGGAGAAAACACCACAACATGGACGTTTGTGCATGCGATGGCTGATCAGTGTGAAAAAGCTTTTCTCTGAATTGCTCTCTGAGGATTATTTAAATTACAAGGACAAGAACAGCATTAATTCACTGTTTCAGCAGGTAACAATGCTTCACAAAGATATGTTCTGTGTCCCATCCCTCCTCATAAATGTAATGCTCTAACGGTTGCTGTCCATTGTTCCTGTTTATAATAGAAGTAACTCATTTAAACCTCAAATCAGGAAAGAAAGACACACTCAGTGCTGTTCAATTGTGCCTTTAAATATTCTGAAACTGTAGCATTTATGTATAAGTACACATATATGTATCTTTGCACATTACTGCATTTGTCAGTTCCCACTTTTACACTATTGTGTCAATTCTTTAATTCCACTGTTAGCGTTTTGTTTGTTTATTTTGCATATTTTTTAAGGTGTCCAAAGGTGAATGTACTGTTCTCGTGAAACAGTGATTTTCCTTTGTAATAATTATTCATCCCTGTTCTAGGTGCACCTGGAATTCCCGGGCTTTCTGGACCACCCGGTCAGTTTCTCCCTGTTCCAAAAGCACACACTTAGCTGAATATTATTACCAGCAGCTGCTGAAACTACTGTTGGCAGTGCCTCAGCTGAATCCCTGACATTCTACATGAACTGTTTTGTTGTAGGTCAACCAGGTCCTCAAGGTTTCCGTGGAGAGGCAGGGCTGCCAGGGTCTAAAGGTGGGTTACATGGACATTGTTCGGCTGCTAAATACAGTGAAATGCATAGTTCGTTTAGTTTATTTTTTATACTATAATGTTACTCACAGTCACTGTTGTCACTCTGCAGGTGACAGAGGGCTTAATGGATTTCAAGGAGCTAAAGGTTTGTTGTGACTGCTTCAGATTTTAATAGGACTTGTGGGGTCAATGATTGTTTCTAACTGGTTTAATTCATGTTTTTCTCAGGTGAACCTGGTGACAAAGGTCTCAGAGGTCTGCAAGGTCAGTTCAGCATAAAACTATATTTAAAGCTGTCAGATTGGCGTGTTATATACTCTATACAGTTTCCTAACCTCAATGTATCACTCCTCAGGTGAAGCTGGTTTACCAGGTCTGCCTGGATCAGCTGGAGAGAAAGGATCCAAAGGGTCAATGGGTGAGTTTTAGGACCTCCAGTCTCAGATCATTAACTGATTCTCACACACTTGGATTATAGTATTCTTCTTTTTGGCTTTCTGGCAGAGTTAGAACTATTCATTGTGCTTGCAATGGAATAAGGTCAACAAAAACAAACAAAAAAAGTCACCAGCAAATGGAATGTAGTTTCGAGTTAAACATTAGTTAGCTATAATAACCTTGATTACAACTGATTTCAGTGTGGCAGTAGAGAGTATTAAATAACTAAATCCACCAGAGGGCAGCAGAGAAGCGTCTGCTCATAAAGCCTCTTGTGCTCCCCCTACTGCTCATTAGAGGAATAACAGACACTGAAAATAAACATAACAACAAAAGATTGTTTTTTAAGAGTGTCTTATGGATCAATATTCAATATCATGTTTGTGTTTTCTTTGTTTTTATGTCATCAGGCTTGTCTGGAATTGATGGTCAAAAAGGATCCAGAGGTGAGCGAGTCATTGTATAAAGTTGACATTTAACGAGAATTACACATTACACAACTCAAGAATGTACGAGAGTCCAAGCCAAAAACAAAGCTTTCCTTCTCCTTCAAAACATTTAGGATTTCAGATGCATTAAAAAGAAAAAATCCTTATAAATTCTATTTTTATTTTTGGCCCTCAGGTGACCGTGGATCTGCTGGGCCCCCTGGACTCAGAGGTCCTGCTGGGCCTCCCGGAGATAATGGACTTCCAGGTAAACTGAGCCTGGAGTTATGAAACTTGATCCTCAGCTATATTAAAATTACCATGAGTGGATAATATGACATGATGTATTAATCATATTTTCCCCTCTGTAGGAGGACCAGGGCTTCAAGGACCACCAGGTACCACTCTACTATTAATACAGCACATGTTGTACTTTTATTTTTAATTCTGCAGTTTGCATGTACATCCTTTGCTTTTAATGTTCACAACACTAAAAACATTGTTATCTTTTTACTTTTAGGGATACCAGGAAATCCAGGACAACCTGGAGGCAAAGGTACAGCTGCTAAACTCCAGCTCCCTTGAGGGCCTTCTCCTTTCTAACATTTTATGTGTTTTGTACTGTTAGTCTGCATCTGATAGCATGTATCTGTTTTAGGTGACACAGGTGCACCAGGACGAGTCATCAGTGCAGGTAACAGAAGTTGATAAACTCTTAGATTTCAATGCATTAGACAACAGTTTTGGTATATCTGACCTCTTCTGACTTTTTACTTTCCAGCCGGCTCCTCTTCTGTTGCCATCCCAGGACCACCTGGGCCTGCTGGTCCTCCTGGCCCTGCAGGGCCCCCAGGATTATCAGGTCTGAACTTTTAAAGTCCGCAAAGTAGCCAGATGATGTCCCCGACATTCTGCATATCTTCCATCTCAGCCCTCAGTGGTACCATATCAGTAGTAGCAATACACATCACTTTTGTATGTTTTATAGTCTTTATTGATTTGCCTCCTCAGGTCCCATTGGCCCTGCTGGTCTGCCTGGCCAAACTGGTAGGTGTTTTGTTTTTTTGGCCCTAAAGGAAATTTCTTATATTCAAATATGCTGGCCTTGAAACCTCATATTATGCATTTTGTGTGTCTTCACAGGTCCTAAAGGTGACAGAGGATATAAGGGAGAGCAGGGAGAACCAGGAATAACAGTGAGAACGACTGAAAGTATAAGCTCAACCAGAGCTGAGAGTAAGTGCTTTTTTAACTGGTTTGCTCTAAGGCATTCAGCATTTAGAGGCAAGAAATAACCTGCTGCATCCGTGGTGTAACATTATCTCCTGCAGAACATAATTAAAGTGAGACTATGTGACTTTTGAGAGGAAAATAAATAACACACTCTTCATGCTGCAAATGAAAAGTTGAATTCATACGAAACCCAGTTCAGCACACAAATATTTTGATGCCAGTAGCTGCAGTGGTGGAGGAAGTATTCAGATCCTTCACTTAAGTAAAAGTACTAATACCACACTGAAAATACTTGGTTACTAGTAAAAGTCCTGCATCTACAATCCTACTTCAGTAAAAGCACAAAAATGAAAGTAAAAGTACTCAATGCAGAAAAATGACTTCTGTGACTGTTGATATATCTATGATATGTCATTAGATTATTATTACTCTGGTAGCTTGTGGTGGCTAATGTTAGGGAATAAGAAAAATTACATTACAAAGTCAGTTTGATGACACTACTCCCTCCCCCTGCTGTTAACGACATGTTAGTATTTACCTTTTATCCTGCAGTTTCCATTTGTGACCACAGGGGCCGCTGTTCAGCCAAATAAAACAGAAATTGCACTGTACTACACCTTTAGCCTGGTTCATCCTCCTCCACAGAGCAGCATACTTTTGTGACTCAAATGTATGTTTCTCTTTTAGGCCAGTTTAGCTCCAGTGGATCCTCAAATCTGATTGGCCAACCCGGTCCACCCGGCCCACCAGGTCCTCCTGGACGTCCAGGTAAATAAGACACATCGTCAAAGCTATCATCTTTAAAGGATTTTGATGATTTGTTTGACAGCATCTGAGAATGATCTGTTTAAAAAATGTTTTCATCAGGAGATTCAAGACAAGGACCTCCAGGACCACCTGGACCCCCAGGTGAGCCAGGCAAGTATTTAAGCTCATTAAATCCACTGTTTCAAGCACGGACTCTGAGTGGATCGTGTGGTGTGTTTGTTTTTTTACGTGAAGCTCATCCTCTCTTCATATCAATCTTTTCTGCTCTATAGGTTACGGAAGACCAGGACCTAAGGGAGACAAAGGAGACACAGGATATGCATCCAGCTCTGGTATGATCCAAAACTCGTGCTCTGTCTGGATGTGGTTTGACATGTAATGAACAGCAACATTTCAACAATGCTTCTCCTTCAGGAACGTCTTACCCCGGACCACCAGGACCACCCGGGCCTCCTGGGCTTAAAGGATCTCAAGGTGATCAGATTCTGTGAAGATCTCTTATGTTTGCCTCGTTTAAAGAAACGTCCTCTCTTATAGTTTAAGTAGTACTTTATTGTAACATGTCCATCGTTATTTTAGGTTTGCCTGGACCAAGAGGATACCAAGGTAATTGTCTTTCTTTAATATGTGTGCATCCATCTTTTTTTAAATCACTCATAGATAGTTGTGAGCCTTCCCAACATAAATAACTGTGATATATCATGTGCGTCTCAGGTGAACCAGGCCAGCCAGGTGTGCCAGGCAGCCCAGGAAGACCAGGAAGCTCTGAGAGAGGTCAGCCTCCAAACACAGATCAGACTGCGTCACATTACAGTGATTTTAGAAAGACACATTTGCAATAACCTCAAGCGCTGAGGATGTGCGGGCTTAATGTACAACTGTATATTTGTTTTTTCTGTACAGTGTCGACGTATTCAGGGGGACACGGGATCCCTGGACCACCAGGTCCACCAGGGCCACCTGGACCCCAGGGTCCACAAGGATTTAAAGGTAAACCCATGAACACTTACAGAATCTGTGAATGTTGTCAGTGATTCATTGTCTGTCTTTCAGAATAAACACTGTATTTCCCTGTGTGTTACATGAAGATCATGCTTTTGTTGTTGTTCATCATTTCTCAGGGGACACTGGATCTCCTGGTCTCCCCGGTTCTTCAAGAGGTAGAAAAAAATCATAATTATTATCCAAACTCCAATTAAAAATACGCAACGTGAAGTTTTTTTTTTTTTTAATCTCAACTAGTTAAGAATGGCTTCAACGTTTAACTCTACCTAACGTCTTTCCTCAGGCTCACTCTCAGTCTCCCAAGGTCCTCCTGGTCCCCCAGGTCCTGCTGGTCCTCCAGGCCTTCCAGGTTCCTCCACTTCCTCTAGTGAGATGCACCAGTACATCAGCGACTATCTGAGTAAGAGTTTTTCTGAAGCAAGCTCACAAACTCACAGGCTGTCAGAGGGACAGAGGAGAGGCTGAACATGTTTCATGTGTCCTGTGCAGGTAGACGCAGTCTGCAGTCTGGAACCCCTGGACCTCCAGGCCCACCTGGACCTCCAGGAATCCCTGGAAGCTTCTCAGGCTCTATGGACGACATTGCCACTCGAGTCATTGCATACATCCAACGTAAGCCTGCTCTTTTCCCCTGATGTTATCTTGATACAACTATAGCAGAAGGGGGCACCGTTAACTTTGATGTGCAATTGCAGGTTCAGGCTCAGGCTTCGGCAACAGTGTTCAGGGTCCTCCAGGACCACCTGGTCCTCCTGGACCTGGCTCTGGTTCCCTGACAATCAATGCTCTCATTACCATGCTTCAGAGTGAGTATGATACATATTTTAGCTGAGCCAAATGGTATTAGATATAAATATTATCCATGTTGCACTCCAGATATTTACAGTTCACTGTCTTTGTAAACTCTTCAACTTCTTCTCTTTTCATTGTGAAGACAAACAAGTTTGAGGACTGAGTTTTTCAGAGGAAGCCCCGGCCTAAACTATGTCTCTCTGTTGTGTTCTGCGTAGGAGATGAAGTGAGGAGATATTTGGCTGGACCACCAGGACCACAAGGACCACCAGGACCACCAGGATCATCGGTGGGAGTTTCAAGCAGTTACAATGTAGAAGAGATCTCCAGATATGTCTTCAATATCATGAATGGTGAGCACAGGTTGCACTAACAGAAAACGATAACTCTGGAGTGGAGTCTGGACTAAATCCAATCAAACTGCTTTTATTGTCATTTTCAGACAGAGGGGTTGCTAGAGGTCCACCCGGTCCACCCGGTCCACCTGGTCCTCCTGGGGCTTCTGGTGCAGGGGGCTTTTCTACCGCTACAATTGACTATTCTTCATTGATGAGAAGTAATTTTATTTTATTTTTCCATCAACAGACACTGGCATTGTTTCACCTGGAAAGCTAATCACACTTTCTCCAACAACAGTGAAAAGTTAGTCACTCACTCGTCATCTTCATCCTACTTTCATCTACCTAGATTCAGACTTCCGCTCATGGATTAACTCTGCCGTGCAACACGGTCCTCCTGGTCCTCCTGGTATCCCAGGGCAGCCTGGCCCCCCTGGTCCTCAGGGACCACCAGGAGTCGCCTCTGCCACTGTCTACGGGTCGGGAGGTCGTGGTCACAGCTTGGAGGAGATTCAGCGTTACCTGCAGGGTGAGTCTGACAGAAAGACGAACACAATGTATAAAAAGTCACTGCTAATACTTATTCTTACAACAGCTAATGCGATGGCTAAGATTCACATAGCAAATGTCATGTGAGATCTTACAACAAATAAAACTCGTCAGTTAAATATGACCCAGGCACGTCTTGTACACACCATTTCACTGAATGGAAACCACAACCTACAACCAATGTTATTAAACTGTGTGAAAGGAAATGTACATCCAAACATTAATTATCATCATATCTGCTTCCCTGAGAGAATATTTACTGAAAACCGGATTAAATATTTATGAACATGTGGCTAAACAAATTTGAATTTGTTGTAAACATAAACCAAAGGTGATGTGTTCGCACATGCACTTCCAGTGTGTTTGCTTCCAACAGGAGGAAAAAAAAACACAAAAAAACCCTGAAAATGATCGTGGAAATGCTTCATATCAGCCTCAAACAGTTCATGCTGCAGACTTGTGTTAATACTGTAACAATAGTTTCCAGTTTGTCATGTCCAGTACACCATGTTTTATTCAAGCCCAGACCAATCTGTCAAAACAGACTGTTTCAAATCAGTTCCATCCCTCAACATTTACATTTTCAGGCTCCATCTGCATTTGAACCTCTCATCCATCCATGAATAAAATCTCCAAATCTTATTATGTACACCTGTAACCACACCCCACAGTGACTTCACAGTGCACCGACCCACCCTGGAGCTCTCTTTAATGTATTCTCTATAAACACAAATCTGCATATGAATGCAGAATCTGTAGGCAAGGGACAAGAGTTTGGTGGAGGAAGCATTCTGGTTTCCATTTATAGTCCATCTGTAGTTCCAGTTGAATTGGCCAATCACATTTGAGCAGCCTTTGGAGAACACATTGACCTGATTCAATCTCAGAACCCATCGGCTATCATCTGACTACAATTTAGCTTTTTTTGGTAAACCTTGTACATGTGAAACAATCCAGTCGTACACGTGGTCTCTCTCAACTCCAACTCCATTCTCAAGCTGTTAATCAGACTGTAAACAATGGCCAACACACACAGAAGAGGAAGTCTTGGCCAGGATATCCGTTATCTGTTCTCCGGATATCCGCTGGCTACACCGGAAGCCCCAAAACATTGGCCGTTGCTCCCAGAGGCTAAATCATCATCAGATAATAGCTGATGGTTCTGAGGTTATCTTTATTGTGATGTAACACAACATTCCATTATTAAAGCCAAACTTTATGTAGCTTAACGTTCAGCAAGAGAGGCGTTAATTCACTTCTGTGGTTGTTCTGACTGTTTGTCTGATGCTGTTAACCTAAATGGGGCTACCCAAGGTTTCCTCATCCTGCTGTGCACTTAGAATGACTTTAACTTTGAACTGAATCTTTCTCAGGCTCTGGGTTCAGAGGTCTTCCCGGTCCTCCTGGTCCTCAAGGTCCTCAGGGACCACCAGGCCAACCAGGTGGTTACAGCGGATCAGTTTCCTACAGTGGAAACTTCCCTCGGGAGAGCATCCGTGCTGAAGTTCAGGAGTATCTGACCAGTGAGCTGCTGACATCCCACACAGACAGACTGAAAACATGCGATCAGTTTGTGTTGTCAAACAGAACCTCCATAACTTAAATGTGAAATGAACTTTTGTTTTTCAGGCGACAATATTCGTCGTACCATCGTTGGACCTCCAGGGCCTCCAGGACCAAGGGGTCAGAAAGGAGAGCGTGGAGAGCCGGGTTACGTCCATGGCTACACGCAGAGCCAGAGCTACTCTCAGGGCACCTCTCAGGGCAACTCTCGCTACGGCTCGGAGCGCAGAGACATGGACCACAGCAGGCTCGCTGAGACACTGGACTACTCCAACGTCGCATTGAAAGTCACAGACTACATCAAGAGTGAGTCCATTACAGCTGTCAAACCGAGATTTTACTCACTTAGTTGGTCAATATGCTCTAACTACAGTTCCCATAATGCATTGCTGTGGATTCAGTGAGTTATAATGGCTAACAATGATGTTTTTAATTAGTTTTGTTTGGCCACACAAGTATCTCTACAGTACTTTGATATCACGACCCTCCTCTAGATCAAGGCCTGCTGCAGGACTATCTGGTTGAGGGTCCTTGGAAGACGAATGTAAGAGCGATTCAAGGCCCCCCTGGTCCCCCTGGGCCTCCAGGACCAGCTGGCCAAAGCCGCGTCATCGGTGCCTACGGCAATGTCACAGCTGACCTCATGAACTTCTTCAGAAGTGAGCAGACACAGTTATGACTTTCCACATACTGTATCAAGTTCAATCTCACAGCAGTGGAAAACTATCCAGACTTATGTAAGCGTTGCTGGAAAATGTTGCTTCATCATGACTGAATCTGCGCCTTTGCTCTTGCACAGCCTATGGCACCATCGCCGGCCCTCCAGGAGGCCCCGGACCAAAGGGAGACAGAGGGTACCCAGGACCCAAAGGAGACAAGGGTACATTTAAACAGAGCTGATGAAACGCTGCATGTTTTCCAGAGTAATGTTTTAGTGGCATGACTGACACAAGTTTTGTGTGTTTACAGGTGATCCAGGACGCCCTGGTTTACCAGGACTACCAGGGTCATACACTGTCCAAGTTCCACACAGACTGCAGAAGAGGGATGCAGGTAACCTCAGTCAAAATGTTGTCAAACCACGTCGAAGATGTCCAGCATTACATAACATGTAACTCACGATTTCACCATTTTCTTTCATCCACTGCAGACAACAAAGTGGTCGGTCGTCATAAGAAGCACCGCCGTCAGGCCGTCGGTGGCTAAAGGCTTAACATACTACTGGGTCATGTCACATTTCATTTTTACTCATCTTTTTTTTTTAGGTTCATCTGTAGCAATGCAAGTAGTCAAAAATGCTCCTTATTCTTGCCATTTGTAGAGAAGTCAGAGGACAACTTGAGAAAATAAAAGTGGCCAAAAAATGCATCAGTCTCTTTAAAACAGCTTCAGCAGAGAAATGAATTTAGCTGCTGGTCAGTGTTTTTGACACAGACGTCTTTTTTTTTTACATGTGGGTGTAAAATGTTTACTTTGCTCAGTAGATGCTTGCATTCAAACTTTTTCCAGGGGCAGCTTTGTTTAAGAGAATATCTATTTTTAAGCAGTAAGTAGCTGATGCTTTAATTGCACTTTGCATCTTCTCCCACGGCTTGTGTAACTTGAGTGTCTGGTGTACTTTTTTTTTTATTCATTGTCTTTTGAGGATTATATTGTATTGAGGACTATATGAGTGTTAAATGTGGTGTCAACGTAACCCTTCAATGTTTCATTCTGTCAGATTAGCCACATAAATCGAGGCAGCGTCTGGCCTTTAAGACCCCTGGCATTCATCCATTCACCCCCATACAAAACATTTCGAACATATAAAGCAGCATTATCTGAACCTGACACAGCCCCAGTCAGGGTGAGGGTCAGGTGTGCAGCAGGTGGGGACGAGGGTCAAAGTAAATGTTGTTGCAGTCAGGACTGATTTACAGACTGATTTTAAGGTAGGTAAAAAAAAAATGGTTGAGAGAAAGAGACTCAGATAATCACTAACAAATGACTGATTGGAGTGTATATTTTTGTATGAGAGCGCACTGAAAATGATATATTTTCTTTAAGTGTTGGAAAGATTAAATTATAAAATGTTCCCACATTATGTTTGACATGATTGAGCTTATTGACATTTGATCCGTCTGAATCTGAAAGACATGCAAATAAATCTATTTTTGGACTTGTGAGTCTTGATATTTGCATGACTAAAATAAAAATGTCACTCATGGAGTTTCCAATGTCAAATAAACAGTCAATATTTTATTTACAACAAAAAGAAAAATGTCCATTTATAAAGACACTTTAAATACATTTGATCTGACATCAAAAACTGCATATACTAAGAATATTCATTGTGGTAGAATGACAAGTGGTCGACACATCAAAATGCTGTAACTTAACGAAATAAAAAAATATTTGAAATCTACGGGGCGTATGGTGTAATTCACAAGACACAGTCTCCAATAACCCCAATAAAAATCCAGCATTCATGACAAAACACTAGTCAATGTTAATGTCAGCATACAGAAATGATAACATGCACTGATGTGGCAAAAGAAACGTATCAGGTTACCTTGAAGTACGTCTCTTTTTGTGAACCGTCAACACTTTGCTCATAAAATACAGCGATGGACATCTCCTCACACGTCCAAGCTCACACAGTTACAGATACAGCATTTTACCTCTCATACAACACTGGTCTCAAGAAGAGGAAAGGCTCACCGAAAAGAGCGATTATAGCATCAATACATCAGGAGTACATGTTTAGAAAACTAGATGTGGTCGTAAAATACTAAGGGCACGTTTAAAAAAAAAGTCAAATAATGAGTAAAAAAACATGTTGAAATGACTCAGTCAGTCTGGAGTTTGAATAGGCCTGGGTGAGACAAAGGAGACTCGCTGTCAAAAACACATCGACAGCTCACTACTGCATATTTTTTTCTTCAGCTCAAGCGGCAAAACAGTGCAAATCAACAGCTTTACATTCCTTTAATATTCATTTGTCTTCACAACAAAAGCATTTGTTTGTGAGACCACTGCTCAAGCTAACTCCCAGAAGGTAAAGTGATTTATTTTCTATATATATATATATTATATATATATATATTAAAAAAAACGATTTAATCATTCTCCAGGAAGTATCAGCTCACCTCTGTGTTTCACTAAACCGGGAATGTAAGTCACTGAAATACTAAAGCGACAGATTTTTGCTCTGGAGACGGTAAACTCCTCATGGTAAGCACAGTATCTGATTAAACTTCATATGTAGGTGCACACATGTAACATTTCACTCATTTACGACACAGTACAATTCTTTTAAGTGGAACTCACAGCCTTGTGATCCCAACGCACTCACGCAAAACTACACAGACATAACAAAGTCTTACAACGACAGACTTTTTCTCCCAAGTCAGCTGACTCATCAGCACATCTCCCTTAAATCAGCTCTGCCTTACATGCAGCAAAATAAGATCTCAGAGTTTAATCGCCAGTTTATGTGACATTGATTAAAATCTCTCTTGTGATAAAGGGTGGAAATGATAACCAGGTATTTAAGTGCGAGACATTCAGGGGGCTCTGTATTTACTGCAAGCTGTAGAAAACACAGGAAAGGGCCTAAATGCAGAAAAAAACGAGGCACTGGAGATCATTCATACTATAGCAGCCTGTGCTTTCAATAATCTGACAAGCATGATTGGCCTCAACTACCAACTGCACACTCTGAAAATTTGAACATGCTCAAGAAAAGTGCACATTATCCATATGGTGTTTCCCCGCGAGCTGAGAAAAACTGATTAAGTGAGGGAACGGTGTGTAGGCACGTCATGCTCACTAACTGTGGAGTCAAAGCAGTGAGGACACTTTCATGTTTATCAGTAACGGTCGCAGAAATGATGCCGCCGCACCACGAGGAGTCTGGGAGCACAGCCATGTTTGATAAGAGTCTGTCCAGCAGCACAGGCAGACTAGGGGCTATAACCCAGAGTTGTGCAGGTTTGGGATGGGGTAGAACTTGGATACTCGACTCTGGGTGGTGGGGTTAAGGCATTCGGACTCGCCGCTCATCTTGAAGAACACCTCCTGCTCCTGGAGCTTCCGCGTGAACTCCTCCTCTAACGCCTGCAGGGGGCAGCAGATACAAACAACTGAGGCGACCGCTGAGGATGACTGTTTCCTGAACATGGCAAGAATGTGGAGAGAATTTATAAGAGGCAGTCAAGCAGGGAGCGGACATCAAATATACCTTCTTCCTGGGCCTTAGCTTCTCCCTCCACTCCTTTATCTCTTGGCTGTGCTCCTCGTCCAGCTCCTTCAGCTTTTGGGTCTCATGTTCAACCAGAAGGTGGCATTTCTCATTCTGTAAGAAAACAACAGGTGATAGCATCATGACAGGGTAAGAAAGTATTCATTTATGTTTTACACAGCGTCAAAACTTTAATGGAATCGGGTTGCAGATGACAAAGCAACGCCAACACAAACACAAAAAACGTGTGTGTGTGTGTGTGTGTGTTTGTGTGATGCAGCCCCACCTGTAGCTGCTGCAGCTCCCTGATGTTTGAGTCACACTGCAGCTGCAGATCCCTCATCTGGTTCTCATGTTTCTGGTGTTGATGCAGCCTCTCGTTCTTCTGCCTCTTTTCTTCCTGAGAAGCAAACTGAACGAAAATACGACGCACTGTCAGCTTTCCACTTAATCTGTTCTGTGTTTAGTGTTAGGTAACACCCTCCTGCTAGCGGCAGAGAATTTTTAAGATGTTTCAGATTTCCTCAAAGATTGCGCACTGGTCTGAACGAAGCGAGATAGAAACGACATTTGGGGACGATGCAGAGCCGGTGAAGCTCGTGAAACGGTGAATGGAAAGTTTCTGCTCAGACAGCATTAACAGCGCTGTGTTTGTGCTGGACAGATCCGAGGTGTGACCATTTGTGAGGGTGACATATGCTACTAAAAATAGCACGTGCATGTGCAGCCACTTCGGCCTCTGTACCTGCTTTATCCGCTCTCTCTCCTGCTCCACGGTGATGGCGGCAGCGGCGGTGATCCGCAGGCTCTTCTTGAACATGGCCATGCGGGTCTTGGCTTCGCTGCGCTGGATCTTGGGCAGGCGAACCCTCTCTTGAGTCTGCTTGTTCTTCATCTCCTCTACCAGTCGCTGGTTGTAGCGCTGCATCTGCTCCATCTCCTGCAAGAAAAAAAAAAACAAAAACCCACACAGTGGTGGAGTTCAGCAGGATTATTTAAATAAGACTGCACGTTTCCTCTGACTCCGTCTCTCTCAAAGCTCTTACTTTCTCGTGCCTCTTCAGCAGCTGGTGTCTCTGCAGGAAGTACTGGTCTTTCAGCTGCTGCTTCAGCTGCTGGTGCTTCTCCTGCAGGTGGCGCTCCTCCAGCTCCCACATGGCAGCCTCTCGAGCTACAAAACACACAAAAACATCACGTTTTAATGTCGCACAAGTATGACTGAGCAAACAAGCACATGCATGTTCACTGGTGACGGGTAGAGCGATGAAAAACAGGCAACGCTGTCGGCCCACTGAACAAGCTGCGACATGTTTCTCCGAAAAGCACATCTTTCCTCATTCTGTGCATGTCACACACAGCAGTCACTGACATACACTCTGTTATTAGATGACAGTAAGTCCAAAGTTTAAAAAAAGGACTATTTTTTCAACCTTTCAGGCGGCTGTTGCTTTCATGTCTGTTATGAAAATGAACTGAGGGACTTGAAACTTGCACAGGATGCTCGATGTCTGAGTAAACAGTCACATCAGGTTGCCTGTTTGTCAAATTTAATGGTAATGTGATCTAAGCACGGATTGATAACAAGAGTCTGCTGATGTGGTGCCTTCAGCTGTGCTGGCAGGAAACCAGAACCAGAAGTTTCCCATTTCTCAGCAGCACACGAACGCACCACAACAGCTTTACTTGGCTTTACTATGCTCCACAATCTGATTTTCATGCCACGCTGAAAAAAATGGAAACTCTAATGTAGGAAATGCACATTCAGAAATTGTGTTAAGCATTATTAGGTGGTGAGTGGTAATTACATCAGTTAGGCAGCTCTTCCTCCACCTTACCTCTCATCAGCTGCTGCTTGTGGTTGAGGCAGTCTCTCTCAATAGTGGCGATCTCCAGTTTATGCTGCTGGATGATTTTCTTCAGAGCTCCGTCCAGCTCTTGCTGCTGCTTCTGTAGGAACTCCTGCTCCTGAGGAGCCAGAGAGAGGAAGAGCAATGAGAAACAGGGAGAGGAAGCCATCAGACAGAGGGACAGCAGGGAGAGACAGCACAAGAAAATGTCACAGTGCAAATGCGTCTAAAGTATCAAAACCAGCCTGAAATAAAACGATATCATCTAGTCGAATCAACCACTTCAAGCTCAGTACAACACAGAGCACTAAGATGTCACATCATCAACTTGAGTCAGAGGAGGAGACACTCAGAGATCATGGATGGCAACGATCCACAATGGAGGTGAAGAGAGAGAGAAAGAAAAGTTAACAGTTGAGTAAAGATTCAGATTCACAGCTTTATGTGAGACAACATCGACACTGACGTTAACACCGTCCAGAGCACAGCCTGCATTATGCATGACCCGTTACCTAACGTGCCAGAGCTGCCTGTTCGCTAAACTTCCTTTTCTTCTCACTTTAAAAAGATGTGATGATCTATTCTTTAGATGTCTAACACCCAGCTGGTGGCAAATTGTAGGTTATGCACTGCTATTACTTAACTATGATTAGGCATAATAGATCATATAATAACACACTCGATCAGCAGAAAGCCTAGCATTACCTTTACACTGCTGAATCCAAATTGTGCTGTTTACAATGTGATACCGTAACTGAATTATTCACAAGTGACTTTAACATCCATCCTGTAAGGCGGTCAGTCTATATTTGGACCCTGGCTGACAAACATGGATCCAGACAGAAGGGAATCAACAACTACACCACCTCTGGGAAAGAGCGCTGTACGTGTTTACTCCCACACTCAGCCTGATGCAAACGGTGTAATGCAATATCAACGCCATATAAAACACACAGACTGGATGTAGAACACTTGTGGTTTGGTGGAGGGAAAATACTGAGCAGGAGAGGAAGAGAGAACCACTGCACAAACACCGTGACGACAACACTCAGAAAAAGAAAAAAAAAAAGAAGCAAAAAACAAACCGCCCATGCTTACATGTGTCGTATTTAAAGCAAAACCATCACGAACTATCCTGTCACTTAACTTTGCTCACATCTAAGTATGGGCCAGAGGAGAGAAACAGGGCGGGGGAGAGAGGGGAGGGGGGGGACTTACATCCTGCATCTGAGCGTTGAAGAGTGCGCATGAGGACAACTGAAAAGACTGTATCATAACCTGGGCCACTGCCTGCGGAGGAGAGCACACAGCGCACTCGCCCTGATCAGGGACAGACAGCACACAGCAGGCTGAGGATCGCACTCTCACCCACAAACACACACCAGCACGCACACGCACACACACTGATTCTGCCCTAGTTATGTAAGAGATGGCCATTTCCCACTTTGGGAATGTCGGTGAGTTTGCGGCGCACAGCACAGCTCTGGATGAATGTTAGGAGGAGGTCAGTTAATTAGTTATTAATATCTCTTCTCACGCTTGAAAGCGGCTCATAATTCCAGCACTCGAGTTTAATCCAGCTTGCTAAAAGGCAGTTTTGTTGCTTTCCATGCTACTGGCTCATGAAGTGTTAATAATCTAAGAGTTACCTTTCAAAGAAAAGAAGGCCTTTGTGCGCACGACTCATGTCTAATTCATAAAAGATGCACAGGGAAACAGAGTTCGGACGAGCTTTCAGTACAGACGGCTGCTGTGTCTGCAATTTCTCCTCCGTTCATTGATTCCCCGCTCAGCACATGATGAACACCGCAGGGTTACTCTAAGGCGAGCAGCGAAATGAGAGCGGACACTTGTGAATCATTTCATCGTTTTTCATCATCGCTGACAGAACTAGAGTGATTTCAGCTATCAAAGCTTCTATCAATTGAACGAATAATCAGCTGTTTCAGCCGTCATTATTATACTGTGATATTGATGAATATCACAGTGTATTGCATTTAGTGGAAACTCAATACAGAACCCATTTACAGACGAGCCTGACGGTGTGGCTCATCCAGTTCCAGCTAAACTTATTAAATACATAACAGATCAAGTTGCTTCATCACATTGATATTGATTGATCACAACTCTGGGATCCAATCCAATACAGCCATAAAGCAGTTCTGCTCACTGATCTGCATCTTTGCCCATCACAGCAACTCAGTTTCTATAGTCTCATGAATATCATGTGTACTATCATGCTGCTTAAATTTCAGACACTCTAATAAAATGTCATGAAGTTATTACAGTGCGCTCGATATAGTAGCAAAAAGGGAGAGATTGCACACACAGCAGGTCTTTGTGTTTGTGTGCATATGAAGGAATGAGATTATACAGAGAATGAATGAGGTTATATATATATAAAGAGAGATAAGGAGAAAAAGAGAGAAAGAGTAGTGTTACCCTTAGACAGAGTGAGAGGCAGCAGGTTGATGGTTTACCTCTGCGGTCTTAAGGAGAGACAGGTCCTCCTTTAAGCGTTTCATGAGCTCTTTTCTCATGTGTTTGGGTGACTGTCCAACTTCCTGTTTGACCTACAGTGTGTGTGCAGAAGCTGGTTGATGCTGTATATTCTGAAAATCTGACAAAGCTGGCCAACAACAGTAGAAGACATGCACGGCCCACTTTGAGAGGATATAACTGCATCCCGCCACCAACTGATTGGAAGTCAGCATGCTTGATTCCCATGACCTACGTCTGATGCTCCTCTGAAATAGTCAGTCAGTCTTTTGATTAGTAGTTTTTCAGAACGGTGAGTTTGAAATCTATGAGTTAGAGTCATGTCAAAAGAGACACATGGCAGAAGATGTTAGTCTCAAAATCAGCTCCCGTTGTAAGTGTTTCATGTATCACCGTATTACTTCACATTCCATTAAGTCCCACAGCCATTAAGATGAGCATTTTGCCTCTAGGAATTAAAATGGAGCAACTGAGTTGGAATCATCTGGCGACTATGACCGTCAATCCTGAAACGTGGAGTTCACTCTCAGAAATCCTGGACTTCATGTCTTAAGGACGACACTTTGGTGAAAATCAAATATGTAATATCTCACCTGGTGCCCAAGACCCACTTCAGTCTGCTCACTGACCAAACAGATGTGTGGATGATGCGGTTTCTTCTGGCTTACACTCTGATGCCGGAGTGCTGCTGATAGACTACAGCTCAGCACTTAACACCAATGTGCCACTGTGACACCGGTGGCTACACTAAACCAGCTAGGTGGGTGGATCATTCTTCAGGAGAGGCCACAAACAGCGAGAGTGACAAATAACCTCTATTATTACTGTGAGCGCAGATGGCCTGCTGTCTCAGTCCAAGGCTTTTTTTCTTAGATGCCTTCAGAAATTAAGTATGTCTACAAAAACTTTCGTTAATTTCAGTCTACTATTACATGTACAAGTGTTCTTACAGGAGGTTTCTTTTTGCCCTTGCTTGAATTCTTAATGATGACATTAAAGATGATTCCACATCAGTTACCATAATGAAGGCTTTCATTATTTCTCCAGATGAGCCCTACACCACCAGCCAACACCAAGTGGGCCATCTCATGACCAAAGCCACCTCACACACTCATACAAGAGACATGGTTAGTTAAATACACAATGACAGTACATTTTGAATAAAGAATACAACATTGCAAATAACAAAATATGCATTTTTTTCAATAAGAAATAGCTTTTGTTTTTGCAGCTTAACAGCCACAACAAAGTACATAGCTGAGGGCTGAAGCAACCACTTAAAGCCAACCTGCACAACGAAAATATACTCTAAATGGCCCAGAAAGCAAATTGCAAGCTGCACAACAACCACCAAGGCATCATAATGTACAACGGATGCCAATTGCCATGATTGCCGTAAAAAAGCTGCGTAAAGCGAAACATAAAAACGAAGAGCACGCCCAAAAAAAACCTATCAAAGTGTTTAAGGCTGCCAAGCAGAGAAAGAGGCTGAAAACTCTAATACAGACTCTTTACAACAAGCCCAGCACACCATCATGATAAGGTTTCATCCTTAGCCTGAAACTGAACCTTTATTAAATTGTTCTCTAAAAATAACAAATAGACTCAGTAGCACAGTATTGCTTAGGAGGCAACTAGAAGCCTCAGGGCTGATGAATAATGGATACAACAACATGGAGCTAGCAGCATCTAGGAGAAAGATAGGACAGTCTGTCTGTTGCTATCATTTGCACACATACAGCACCAGGCAGAACAGCAAGGCACACCACTCCCATAGGATTAATATGACACAGCCACTGGCTAAGTTGTTAAACACATGCACCATTAAACAGATAGTATTTATGACATGCAAATGCTTACGACCCCCTAGCTCCCCCAGTCAAGAGCTAATCAGCCCTGCTGAAAGCACTTCCATGCAGAAGCAGCCGTGCACTACAGTACCTCTTTCTTCCGGTTCTTCAGCATGTTTTGGAACTTGGAGAGCTCCTTGTCTTGATCCGCTTTGATGCGTTTGGCTTCGTCTCGGAGGCGGCTGGTGTGATCCTGTTCCAGTCGCTCAATGGTCTGCTTCTGCTTCTTCTCAAGATTCTCCACTTCTTGGTCATACTGACGCTTCTTAGCCTGCGCAGACAGAGTCGACAGACACTGGCATCAGCCTGACAAGATGAGTTTCAAGCCTTAATTGCGTAGGAGGGAAGGGAAGATTAACTGTAAAAGACATTTATATGGAGTCATTTTAGCCTGGCTTTGAGAGAACTTTCTCTTCATAGTAGAAATGCTGAACGAGGAAATGATAAGTGATAACAACAGACTGGTGTTTGGCTACACACCACACCAACATCACACCACTGTGGTACAGACAAACTGACTCACAGCAGTTTCCTGTTCGAAGCGCCGGTAGATCTGCTCTCTCTGCTGCTGCAGCTTGTTGCTCAGCTGCTGTTGGGCCCTCTGCTCCTCTTTCTGCAGGAGGCGCAGCTCTCTCAACTCCTGCCGCCTGAGGAAACCACACGACACACACACACAACAGAGCAGTCAGGGTGCCACCATATTAACGCATCTCGTATTCAGTGGATTGTCATTGATGATACGGGACTTTATTCACAAAAAACTTTAAATATTTCATTTTTGAGATGGGATTTTATGGTCTGGTTCTTCATTTATTTTTCATACGCGATTTAAAATTGATTACAATGTCTCCCATTCATGTTTAATAGGAGAGTTACTTTCCTGTTTTCTGAATCAGTAGTTGCTAAATTTCTACATGTTAACTCTGTGCGTTACTGACATGAGGTCAAGAGCCCAGCAGCAAGTAGTCAGACAGCACTCGTGTAAACACTGGGAGCAGCATATCTCATGTCTTTAAAAGGCAACGTGGGAGATGACAGTAACATAATGCAGCGTTTATCACAGGAGATAACCTGGCATTTGTAAAAAGCTGTGGGGGTTGTGACGCGAACAGGAACTATTTAAGGCAGACATGTTAAATAGGCCATGTGACATATTTAGACCATCAGAATGGCAGGCAGGCTGCATACAGACGTACCTCAGGAATCTCATCTCTTCATTCTTGGTGTCGTTATCTGTCACTATCTTTGACGTCGTCACACTGACCTCAACACCGTCCACCATGAACTTACGTGTCTTCTTCAGTGTCTTCTTCTGACGTCTTGACTCCTACAAATGAAACAAGAATGTGTTTGGGGCTCACGTGATCACAAAAAGTGTTGATAACAACTAAGTTTGTGAGTGAGGCACACCTGCATAGACACAGAGCCTCCTTCTTTGCTCTTGGACAGGAAGCTGGAGATGGACAGATTGAGGTCAAGGCTGTTGCTATCAGCAGCAGAGCTGCTTCCAGAGTCCGAGTCCTTCTCCACATCTGGCTTGATCACAGCAGGACTACCATGCTCGATCTTGCTTTCTGAATCCGTTTCACTCTCCGGGACAGAGACAGCATCTTGGGAAGTGCTCTCATCTGCACAGGTGGTTTTCTCCTCATCGTCCTTCACAGGGGCATCTTTACATGGGACCACTTGCTCTTCAGGGGCGTCTTTGGCTTCATCGCTGACTCCATTTGTGGATTCAGCTGGTGCTTGTTCCTTGACTTCGACCTCTTCTCTGGGCTGATTGTCTTGTTCAGACGGCCCTGCCTCCTCAGGAGCCTCATCCTCAGGCTTCTCCTCTGGCTGACTTTCGATGGCCTCCTTCTCCAGCAAAACCTCAGCGGGGGAGTCAGTTACACTTCCATTTATGTTGGTGTCCATTACATTTGATTCTATATTCTCTGAGTTTACATCTGTGCCATTATCTGTTTCTTCTGTTGCTTTATGTTGAGGCATCTCCTCATCTGGTTCTTTGCCTTCTTCTTCTTCTACTTGTGCCACATCTCCTGGTATGGATTCTGGTTCTTCTGGTGCATGTTCAGGTTGCTCTTGTGATTCTTTGGATTCCTCAGTACCTGCTTCTTTTTCTTCCTCTTCTTTCACCTCTTCAGCTTCGCGTCCTCTTTCTTCTTCTATTACCTGGGTAGGTTCATCCTCTGCTTTCTCTTCTCGTGTCTCCTTCTGTTCCTCCTCTGTTTCTTGACCATCTGTTTCAAGTTCTTGAGTATCCACTTTATCCACAGGTTCTTCTGGCTGTGATAATACAGTCTCAGCAGGAATCTCTTCATCTTGACCACCTTCTGGTTTAGGCTCTGTAGGATCTTGTGAGATCACGTCCTTGGTGGGCTCTATTAGCCCAGGCCCCAGGTCTTCATTACTGGCATCAGACACCTCATTGAGTTTCTCCTCCTCAGTCTTGTCTACCTCACTTGTTCCAAGTCCTTCATCAGAGAGTTTATCACTGGTCCGGTCCTCAGCATGCTTGACTTCTGTCTTTTCTGTAACAGATTCCAGCGTGGAGGGAGTCGGTGGGACTTTGTCATCCTCTGAGCTGGCCACACTGGCATCTGACGGCGCTCGCTTGTGACCAGGAGCCGCCTGAGAAATATGAACATTGCAATATGTCATCAGTCAGTGGTAAAACAGCGCTGTAATATTCTAAAAAAAATATTACGCTTGTTATATTATGCACACTAGTAAAACTGCATACCACAGGTGTATCGGCCTCTTCCTCCTCCTCCTCTTCTTTGCTATCCTCGATCTCCTCTGTGACTTCAGCTTTGGCCTCGGCGATGAGCTCTCTGAGAGGTCTGCTGTCGGTTACACTGGTGACAAAAGGATGCTACACAGACGCACAGGGACGCAAGACACCAACATGAAAGATATATTTATCCTTCACAAACAGTCAGGCTGAATTACATCTAAGAACAGAGAGCAAAACAGAAAATGACACCTTTACTATCTGTTGAATGTGTGTGCAATCTTTGGGTTATGTTGTAAGCTGCATAAACGGTTGCATGCTGTGAGATAACAGCAGGGAGTAAATGAAGGGCAGCTCACCTGTAGGAGCTGCACTGAGCTCCACCTATTGTCCACATTCTTATCAAGTGCTTTCCGCAGAAAGTCGTTGAATTCTGGTGACCTTTGAAGAATAAATAAAAAGGAATCAGCTTGCTGTCCACAGACCTGGGTAAATGTCCCTGTGTCCTGCTTTGTGGAATCAAATGAATAGCATTCTTCCCCCTGTGGCCATTCAGTCAAGCATTAACAATTCACCAAGCTTTCACACATTAAACAGTAAACAACATATCCTTATCTCCAATCCGGAAACATTCCAGTGCCACCTCTTGTCTAATTATCACCAGCGCACCATCTTACCAGCGAGAGGGATGCATGAGTGTGGGCGGCTCGGACTTGGCTATTTTCAGCAGCACTCTCATGGGATTCATCTCGTGGTTGGGTGGCTCAACCTGCGCCAGCTCTATCAGGGTTACCCCGAGGGACCAGATGTCGGCCTTGTAGTCGTATGGACGGTCCTTGGAGGTTTCGCACATTACCACCTCTGGGGCCATCCTGCAGAATTAGACGTCAGTGGGTTTGTGATTAGCATTGGGCTACTTTTGGACTGCGTGTTAATGTGGGCATTCAGGCGTGTTGCTTGATAACCCCTAACGGCCGACTGAAGAAAAAGGACAATAAAATAGTACGTGCGTGCATTTCGGTCTGGAATTTGAAAGATAGGAAGCCCATGCAGCATTTCAGGCTGAGGTCATCAAACACCCGAGTGCATCCAAATTGCTGAATGAGGCTTTTTCCATTATCCCGCATTCCACACAGCTTTTGTGCCAGCGCATAAAAAAATCATCACCCTTTAGCTGTGGGACACGCTAAGACAATTATCAGATTGAAAGGGGTGAATGCCCTCTAGTATGCAGACTGCATGACTCACCAATACGGAGTGCCGATGAAAGAGTCTCTTCTCTGTAACGTCTTGGTATTTTTAGCAGACACCCCAAAGTCAGCTGAAAGTAGAAATGAATTAAGATCCTTTTCATCAGCATATCAAACTAAACTCTATAATGACACTTTATGCATTGTGGATCCATTGGAACAGAAGATTTAAACAACATGTATCACGTTTCTACGAGAGCAACAGAGTTATAACAACTGTCCTTCTTAACTAACCTGCTTGAAGCTTTCAAATATGACCCCCGTAAGTGGGCAGAAACACCTCAGTCTCCTTTTCATAATGCTCCTGGAGTACATCATCACTCCCTGCAGCTTTGTCACCTGTGAACCTATTCCAACCTGCCGTCTTTTTCTCACACCGCTTACAGTATGTACGCATTTGAGGGAAAGTGAGATCTATCATTAAGTCCCTGGTGACAGCTTGATAATTATTGTTTGCTAGGCTGCATCCTGACCCTCTGCCTACAGAACATGAATCATCGGGGAGCCAGCAGCTATAGATGCTACAGCAGCAACATGAATACTTTTACTTCTGCAAAATTATGTAACCAATTCAATGTATCACCAACTCCAGTACATAAGTGGGGTATAAAAAATACAGTCCTCTCCTTTTTTAAACTCGACACCACATGAATGAGTCATTCCAGTTTTATCACATGTAAACACTGTGCTGTGCACTTGTTACCACTATCCCCAAAGTCACATAGCTCTGCCGGCTGCCATGACGCTGATGGCAAAGGGATCCACAATTACCTTTACTAATTAGCTTTTTGGGCCTATTAGTGGTGGCCCTGCAGTTCAGAGTGGCCACCAAGGCCATATATCTGAGAGAGAAATCAACAGCGAATCAGCTGTTGTTCTGCGTAGTACTCTAAAGCGACCACCCTAACATTTGCTTCATGCAACATGAGTGACCTTTCCTCGCTGAATAATCCTTCACACTTGGTGAAATATTACAACGGCAGCAGATTTCTACCCAGTTTCACTTCTCCATCCAAGGAGAGGAGAATGTTCCCGGCTTTCAAGTCTCTGTGGATGATCTTGTTCTCGTGGAGGTAAATCAAGGCCTCTAAGGTCTGCCTGCACACCACGCGGATCTGCGGCTCCGTCAGGGGCCTCTCCAGCTCTGTGGATAAACATGCACACGGATCAATCAGATTTTGTTATTGTGGTTTTTGTGATGCACTTTTACAAGCACAGATTAATCCATTTGGATATGTTAACATAAAATATGACAGCCTGATGGTATCCAATAGCAACTGGAGGACCAAACTCCACCCTCACACCAGCCAGCATGTATGACTGGATAAATCTGGGGGAAGATATTCGTTCTAGGTGAGTCAGACAGAGCAGACTGCGTCAACATCCAACAGCAAAGTGAATTAATTGATATGCTCTTTGTCATGGTAATTCATGCAAAAGAAAAAGTAGTGAGGTCTTCAAGGTTTAGGGGAGAGAAACTGCATGCACCAGAAGTGGACTAACCACTCCTTGAAAGCTGAGCCACAATAATTACACAGTTGGAATGGCCTCTCCAACTGGGGAGAGGGAAAAAAAATCCCACAGAGGAGGCTTCTGGACGGAATAAAAGGAGCTGGCACTTGAGGATGGAGCAAAGAAAAAAGCTCCAGAATGCTATAATAATTTTCTGTTTCCTTCAATGAATGAGGGACTTACCCAGCATGATGGCATCCACCGCACCACCTGCACAGAACTCGATCAGAATCTGCAACGGCAAAACAAAAGGAGGGGAGAAATAAGTCATGTGTACTATAACGCAACCAATCCACAATTTGCTTAAAGGAGGAATTCGCGTTATGCAACGTAGGCGAACAATATGATCTCTATAGGAAAAAGACTGAGCAGACACAACCCCTATTCTATGTTATTGATTACACCGTGGAGACATTCCAAGAAGCCAATCGATCAGACACAGAACAGCCATACTGAGTATCATCCATACGCACATATTTTCTTTTCTATTTCCGGACTGTCTTTATGTGTCAGTCCTCACTGGATCGAAACATCAGTAGAGGTCCTAGTTGTAAGCTGGAGACAGTTACTGGGATCCTCTCCTTACTGTTTCTCTACAGTACGCCTGTTCAGCAGGATTTTTGTCATCGTGTTAGAACAATTTCTACCAAGTATTATTCTTTAGATTGTCTGTATACGTCTAACTATGACTCGCATCCAGGATATTTCCTCATACAGTGGAGAAAAATGATTTCCTCATTTTGTTAAGCATTACAGTAAATTTAAGCCAACACCCTCTTTTGAGTCAAGATGTCATCTGCAGTATAGACAATATAATTCCTACAGTTTCACTCCTGCCACAAACAAATATTCCACATATACATTTCCAAACCATACCATTTCTATTAGGGAAGATGTGAAAGGAAATGCACTGATGGGAAAAAACCAGGAGTTAACCTCCACAACTTAAATCTACATTCACTTGTCACTCACAGTATGAAAGTCTTAACAATACGCTGTACAACATAATGATGCAGTAGTGCCTTCAACAAACATCCTGATGTGCTGAAACCAAATGACCTGCTGTCTGATAATATGATCCATAACTATGGATTCACCAGCTCACAGTGCTCGTTTTAGCTATCATTAGATGATCATAACATAACTGTTATGGAGATGTAAAATGACCAGCTCCTGACCTCAGTTGTAAGAGCTGATGTAATGCACCCAACCGCCACTTCATCTATACTGGCATTGCCAGTCAGTTGGCAGCTCACGGTATCAGATGATAGGCGAAAATCAATCAAAGCTACAACCGAGCCCCGCCCTCTATTCAGGCAGTGAGACACAGAGAAACCGAGTGGTTGTTCCTGTTCTGAATCACAATGAATCCCGCTTGTAATTTACGGTCTCATGATGCTGACAGGTGTTCCTATTGTGCACAAATTAAAATCTGCTGATCGGAGTCTCAGCTGAAATTTAACATGCATGGAAATTTCTCTTGATTAATCTTTTGCTGAAAAAACAAACATACACATATCAACTCGACCAAACACACGCAAGGCAGAGGCAGCCACACATTCAGTGTGCTGCTTTAAGAAGGGGGCCTGAGGGACAACCTGTATGCAGCTCTGAATTATTCACAAGCACTTTCTCCAGCCACCAAAACCACTCCATTATCATCCCATAGATGTGGCCAGTCCACAAGGGACGGTCACATGACACCACCTGCCAGGACCTAATTGTTCTGGGGCCTCTTACTGCACTCAGAATGAGATCTACTGACTATGTATTAAAATGGCACTGGCTTGGTAAGGAAGCAGACACAGGCGAAAAATGGGTTTTTAGAATTTTACTTTTGTCACAATAAAGAAACCAGTGGGGAGTATTCAGCTGGCTCCAACTGTTGTCAGAAAATTCCTACACTGCAGAAATATAATGAATCATTTGAAGGTATAATATGTAACATTTGTGCAACAAAGTGCGTACAAACACTTAGACCTATTATATGTTTTGTGAGTTGTGGACTTACATTATCCCAAATGTTTCCAATAATGTTCAAACCCAGAGAAATCCCTTATTTTATTCAAGGTAGTGCTGCGTGTCATTTGCCTGTTACTGCACGGGAGACACCAGATGATACGTCAGAGTAAGTCAGCGAACTAGACTAAATGTACAGCGACTAAAACTTTAAAACACTGCCACGTCCCTGAGCATTTCTGCCTGAGTCCCGTCACACAGACTTCCATCAGCAGTGGTGGTTGTTTAACAATTAAAACAACAACTCCCATGATCCCACCCTGCTTTGACATCATCAAGGTATGCCTTCTGTTTTCACTGTCTTTATTGAGAGACCCCAAGCTGCAGAAATGACACACTGTGCATTTAAATTAGATGACGTTTAATCATTAATATATATTATTTCCACATTATGACCTGTGACTTCTGGGAGGTGAGGCAATCCTGCAGTGGAACATGGAGTCCGAGCCGCACACTAGCCTCTAACTTTGTCACATGATGGGTTTTAAACTCTTCAAATGTAAGCGACAGCGGAAAAAAATGCGCTGCTATTATCCATTAATAGAATGCTACAAGAGTCCTCTGAGTAGCAGCATAACGAACACTGGCTTGTGAATTTGTGTGTCTCCGTGCGTGACTGGTTCACTGCTTCTGTGTCTCCTTGGCTTCAACTCAACAGCAATAGACAAGGGGAAAAAATAGTTCTCTCAGTCAGGCACTTGCTTGCTTACCCAAAGTTTGCCTTCAAAATAGAAGGCGTCCAGCAGTTTGACGATATGATGGTGGTTGCAGGAGGCCAGAATGTCGATCTCGACCATATAATCCTCCAACTCATCCTCTGTCTTCGTGTCAATAACCTTGGCAGCGGCGAGGGTCCCATTCTGCTTGTTCTGAGCCTGAAAGCAAAAGTAACTGATTGAGTTTGCACAATTCACAACATGTAAAACTGTAAAGAGAGAGAACAAAGGGAAGGCTTGTATCAATTGAGCGTGCTGCTCGATACATTTCTGATATTGCTGGCTGGACTACAGAACAATCGACATGCTTTGCTTTGCTGGGGCAGTGCTGTGGAGTGGCTATTGTGCATTAACAATTTCATTTAGGACAAAAGCCATTCTGAATCCAGAGCAATAAACACTGTAACACTTTATGGCTTGTGTAGATCAAAGCAGTCTCTATAAATACATTTCATAGAGACTTTAAGATAACATGAGGTTATATATTCGGAAAGAAAATTACAGAAAAAAAACCTTTAAAGGCAAAATACTTACAACACACCCCATCATCTTTTGATCTACTCTAACAAACGCTGATGGTGTCAATCTTGCCTTCTCTTCTTTCTTTCTTTTGACTTTGACAAACTGACTATAGGGTCAAACGTGAAGTGAAAGTGGCAGTAACTTAGAGATTACACCAAATGAACGTATGATATAGGGAAACGGCTTATGCTTGTCTGCATTGGCAACACGAGCCCCAGAATCTACACTCCAGATTAGGCTGTACTGAAGAGACTAAAGCAAAAAATAATAATACCACACACTCAGTCAAACAAGTAGCTGAGAAGTTATTTTAAGGCCAGCTTTGGACTTAATGTTTATGGATACAGACACAATCTCAGGGAGTTAAGGAAAAAGAAAAGGGAGGGAGTGTTAGAACCAACTGCTGCAGAGTGTGTCACACCCTATATTTACACAGTTCTGACCTGACACACTCCCTGTGTCTTTCCCTTTGTACTGCCTGACGCCTGTCTAGTGCAGGCCATCACTAATGCATATGCAGATTCAGTATTAGCTTCGAGAAGGAGAGGGCAGCGGTAATTTGTCTGTCATTGAGCGATTCGAGTGCAGTCTGTGGCCTTCAGTCATCATTTTTTACACTAAACTCTTTGTACTGGTCTGGTTTGAGGGATTAAATGAGATTATTTGTGCGTGTCATAATAACAAATCATATAATCCTGCACATTGTTAGTTGATCTTTTAAGACTAGCAAATCATTTCACTCATTTGAATGTGAATAAATTGTAGTAAGGATAAATCTCACACCACTCTACTGCATGGGCACAGTGCTCGGCAGAGGGACTTAATTTTTGTCTCTCATACTCTGAAGCACGTATGTCAAATTCTAACTGTGATCTGACAGGAAATGCGAACGTGTTAGGTCCATAAAAATGACACACCTCTTCACTAATAAAAGATACAATACAAGCTACCATGATGTGCATGTGAGTTCAGGACTCTTCTCTTTTTCGCTCTGTTTAACAGCTGATTCACACTTTGCTGGCAATTTTTGTCACCCCACCCAAAAAAGGCCGCCATCAAAAGCTTGTGAAATAACTGATGAAATATGCAGTCTGTGTTTATAGTAATGTGACCAGAAGGCGACTCCTCTCCAGACCATCTATGCGTTTCATATACACAAAAGAGTATATTTGTCTACATCTGTAGGACGAGAAAGCATGAAAGGAGTTCTGGCTTTCATCACAGTTAGCTAATCAGCTAATAAGACTGGGAAAGTGGAAAATAAAGACTTCTGGGCCAGTGTCAGGCCGCATTATATATATTTGATCACAAGAGTTCCAGGAAAGGATGATATAAGTCAGAGAGCGAGAGATGAAGAGATGGATCTTCAGATAAACCAGTAAACTACCTACATTTCTCATCTGTTAACTGTCTGTGCTCTAATTTCGCCCCAGTCCTCTCTCCAAAATTGTTTAAAAGAGGCTGCTTTAAGGTGCTGTGCAGTTTACCCTCCACTCAGACACACATACTGGTCCTCATGTTGCTGACCTTTCCAAAGGGTGTTTCTCAGCCCAACACATAGATAACCTGGAAAGGGACGTCAGGTAGCAGAGATTACAGGTGGTGGACACAAAACCGCGCCATATAAAGCAATCCGACAGCACAAAAGACATCCTGAGAGGAAACGACCCCTCGCTGGCACTCTCTCAACAAAAACTAAACGACAGAAGCTCCACAAACATTGTTTTGGGGCTATTTCATTAAATGTGCATTATACTGTGGTAGTGTTGCCTGTGTTGTGGCCACCTCATGTATAATGTACAGTGTGCGTTGGCGAAACAAATAGACCATCAACCTGAAGGGTAAACACTAAATTTACACACACACATACACCTGTACCTGTGCACCTGTCACAGTGTGTTGCACTAAGAAACTACTTGCCCTTGCCTTTTCACAGATGGCCCATTGTAGGCTGCAGAATGGGCACATCTGACTTTGAAGGGCAGCTGCTCTCAGGATTTATAGCATTATTTTTTAATGTTTATCTGTGTGTCATTTGATCGCTCTTGGACAATCCAGTCTGACATTTATGAGGCCATGTTTGTAGTGTGGAAGTGAATCATACCTTCAACAGTTTGAGGCCAACTCAATGACATGGCAAAGTCATATATCTAACATGACAGTGAGCAGGGCCTGGCTTAAAATACCCCCGACACACTTACAGGTGTGTTAAGGTGTCCCTAAACACACGCTTCTTTACATATCCACAACAGGAAGATGTTAGCAGGCAGGTAACAGTAAAAGTCCAGTTTACAGAATGAGTGAACTGTCATAGCACACAAGCATGAAGGGGAAATGTCAGTTTCCAGTGGCCTGGAGGAGGTGGCCTGAACGGGGCTTCGCTATCCCTGCTGTCATTTTAACGTTATGACCCACATGAAACACAATGGAAGCGAGTGTTTTAAGAAATAGGTTAGAAAACCCCAAGGCGGATGTAATACATTACCTTGAACACTTTCCCAAACGCTCCATCTCCCAGCTCCCCAATGATTTCCCAAATTTCCTCTGGGTTAACGTCTCTGTGTACATGTTCATACTGCTTCTTCTTCTTATCAGGCCCCAACTTGAATATCTTCCGAAAATTGAAGAAAGACATCTTTTCGGACGAGCCGTGGATGCGGCGTCTTCAGCTATTTCCGCCAAGAAAATATAGCGGTTCCTTCCGACGCGGAGCTCAAATGGCTAATAAAATAACTGCATGCAGGCGTTAAATGAAGGCGGACAGGCTGCTGTTGTAGCCATTCAGCTATGATAATGTCAATTATAACTTCCCTCGACGGCAGTTATTCATAATCACATCACAGATAGCAGTGCTCACAGGACGTTGATCGGGGAGGTGAGGGTGACGGAGAAGACCTCGCCGTTCCGCACAGGCTGGTGGTCCCGTTTTTTAAGAAATAAAGCTGTAAATATCGACCATATCAGCATTATTAATGTTAAGCTATCGTTAGCGAGTGAAAAGGGGTGAGTCAAAGGACCCCATGCTTCGGTTGGCTGACCACACAGAAGTTAGCGGACTAGCGTCAAGGTAGCTAACGTGACGATTCGCATTTCCGCTGAAAACGTTCAAAATAAAACCGTTATTGTGGAAGAGACGTGCTAGATACTTTTTAGTCATTGAAATTAAGAGAAAATGAGTGACAATGCGTTCCACATAACAATCGGGCAAACAACGTGATGTTAGTTGTCTTTTGTGCATTTTGTGAGTGTGTAATAGAGAGGTCTTGTGTGGTTTGATGTGTGAGGAGTAACCGTTGGGCATGGGAGTTAGCTAAGAACGTTATGCCATGTTGCCAAGCGTAACGTTCACGCTGCTTCTGTTTTGCCGAATGAAAATACTTATTTTTTCCACGGAATTTAACATTATTATCAATATGTATGGTGCGAATGCGGCTGTTTAACTTGTTCCACTGTTAGTAAACCACTGTCTACGATGTGTTTAGCGGTACTTCGGAAGCTAACGGTCCGCGTTTCCTCTGTCACTTGGTCTGTTACTAGCTAGCTTGACGCGGTTGATTAGCTGTATCTGTTTCCTGGATCTCCTCGGCAGGACGTGCTCAGCGGCTCAGCCCCTCGGCCCTACCACGCATGCTTCTTGTGTTCCTGTCGTCATGACGAGGAAAAAAAATGGTAACTAGAAGTTCTTCAACATTTTAGCCAAATTCAGGGCCCCGATGGGTTTTAAGCAGTAGGCTAACTCAGTTCAGCCAATTCACAATCATAGGTCGGGACAGTCCCAACCAACTAGTTAAACAGATAGCGAATAACTTTATGATTAAGTTTAGTTAATAATTTATTTTCATAAGTCACAGAAAGAGCAGATATGTAATTAACAATATCCAAGGTAAAACAACAAGGTACCTTCAAGACTCCTTTTGGTTATTATAACCGACTTTTGGATCATTAGTTAATGTAAAATGCAGTAAGCCCACTGATTTTTAGTTTTGGTGTCTTTCATCTTTAACTAGCGAATAACTTGACAGTGAGCACATAAAAAAAGTTAAAAAATTATATGTTCACAGCAGTATTCAGATCCTTAAATAAAAGTAGCAATATTACACAATGTGAAAATACTCCATTCAAATCAAAAGTTCTACAATGAAAATGTACAAGTTAATTTAAAGGTAAGTGTCATCAGCAAAATGTACTTAAATATCAAACATAAAAGTGTTCATTACACACACAAGCAATTTGCCTGGATTTTGATTGCTCTCAATGTAGTCGCACCGAAATAGACATAACTACAATTAAGAACAAGGACAACAATAGTAAACACAGACATTTAACTATTATGTACATACAACTAGGTGAAAAAAAGATATAAAGTGTATATCTGAAAAGCAGATACAATGACAAATAGAATACAATAGCTAGGTCTATGTCAGATTTTCTGTAAATTGTAAACAAGAATGCAAAAGTGCAATGGCACAGCGTGAAAAAGGTTAATTATTGAATGATTAAAGTAACAGGTTACTTTATCTACATAAAGTAGGTTGATATGACAGTGTGTGCGTGCATCCATGTCAATACACAGTATGTGTACATTTATATTTGACAATGATGATATATTAAAAAAACAGCAATAAGCTACATTATATATCTTTTTTTTTATACAAATGATCATATTTTATAAGGTAATCACAGAACCCGAAACACTAGAAACTATAGCTTTAGTAAAAAGTACAATATTCACCTCTGTATTGTAGTGGAGTAGAAGTCTAAAGTGGCATTAAATCCTCAAATAAAACACAAATACCTCAAAACCGTTTTACATGCAGTGCTTTTAAATGTTTTTTGCTCAGTGAAAATAGCAATAATAATAATAATGATTATTCATAATCATTATTATTATTATTATAAAAATAAATAAAAAATGCAACATTTGCACATTTTAGTAAAAAGGGTGGATCCACTTTTTGTGTTGTGCAGCGCCCCCGTGTGGCAAGATTAACTCAACGTTATTCAGCTCCTTGCTCAGGCCTCAAACTTTTCTGCCGTGGGCGTAGTGTTTAGCTCGCATATTATGTGACTGGCGGCTATACAGACATAAAGTGGTATCTTTCCGCGCAGCTGTTCGTGTTTAAGCATGCAAGGTGTTTTCTTTACTTTAAAAGTGCAACAAGTACATCCAGAGGACGATTTAGTTCAGTTTACTGTCACAAATATGTAGCTGTTCAAACCTTTAGATATCAGTTATTTTTAACACTATGCTTTCATTCGACTGATGTGTATTTAGAAAATTAAATAAATTAACAAAAGCTACCCCCCCCCCCTTTTTTTTTTAGGTAGAATGTGCTTTTCATCATATAGGCAAACTTTCCTCCAAACTCTCAGTGGTTTTCAGTTAAGGAGATCGGTCTACTGTTACACATGAGAAAGAAGAAAGAGGTCCCGAACAGCCTGACTTCACTTCTTCAAAGGGGCCCGTACAGTGTGTCCAGCCAGCCGACGCAGGACGCCCCCCCCCCCCGCATATTGATTTGCACTGCCCTCCTGTCCAGAGGCCAGCCCCTCTGGAGGGAGGAGAACACGGATTAAACGCTACTTTTACTGCGATGTCATGTTTCACAAGCAGCTCAGAAACTACGGGATCGCCTGACACCATCCTTTCATGGATGCTCCGAAGCTTCAGTGCGGACAGGCTTTTTCCTCCCTTTTCACCAACTTTGCTTTTCACACCAGAGTGCTCTAAAAGCGCTCCCCTTCGCGTTTTTGATGCTCTGTATCGTTTTCATGGCTGAGCATCTTCTTTTGTAGCGTTTAGAGTGTCTCTGGGTGCAGATCCTACTTGGTTTATCAACATGCAGCTCCGGACGCTCCTTGACGTTAATGTCGTGGACGTGCAGAAGAGAAGGAATCCGTCCAAACATTATGTAAGTAGGCTCATTGTTCTGTGTTTCCCTTGTCATGTTGTTGAGGTATTTGACTTCACAAATGTAGCTTTGCATTTCATCTGTTGAAAGTTTAGCCATGCTTGGAGCTCTAAGGATGGCAGCGTCGGTCCAGCGTTGAAATATCGGTGTGACACAATATGTGATGTTGTACAGGCATGGTGTTCAGAGGATGGGTCCCCGTGACCTTGGTGTCCCTCTGAATTTTCCTCTTGTGCCATCGTTGGGTTCACGTTTGAGGCTTCTGAGTGAAATCTGAATGGATGGACATTTGACCAGGGCCGGATTGAGTGATTCGGGGGTCCTGAGGCAAACGCCCTCATGCTTTACCTTTCACCCTTCCTCTAAGTGGGAATGTTGGTATTGGCAGTGGTGGAAGTACTCAAAACTTTTATTTTTTCCTGAGGTAAAACTATTCACTATTAATATCAACATTAATACAACACAGTTGAAGTCCTGCATTCCAATTTTTTGCTTAAAGTGGAGCAAGAAAGAGGCATTATCAGCCCAGTGTTTACTTCACATGGAGCTTTTCATTCTTTTATGATGCTGGATAGTTTAATGAATGATAATGCGTCACATTTTAATTATTACTTTTCTGAATAAATGTAGCAGTACAGTTTTCTTCTGAAATAGAAGTTCACAGAACTTAAGTAGTATTCAGTTGAGTTGCATATTTGCCTCTTGTAAGTTATTTTGGGGTAAAATAAGTTAGAATAGTGCCATAATTCAATATTTTTAAATTAAATATTGTACTAAATCTATAGCTGTTTGGGGCCCTTTTAGTTGGGGGCCCCTGGACAGTTGCTTTGCTTGCCTATGGTAAAGTCTGCCCCTGCACAGACACGGTACCTACATTTTATGGTGTGTTGCCAGATCAAACTAACCGTTTTCAGCCCAATCACAGCTTAAAGCCCATCCATTTCAATAAAACCAGCCCAAACAAACAAAGCTTAATTTCTGCTTCAAATATCCACAGATCAAATGTTATATGAATATTTAAACAGGCTATCACAGCCCACAAAGATGCAGTCAGATTACCAAATACACTAACCGCATAAGGCACCTCTGGCGTACAGTGATAACAAAGTGATCAAATACTGCCATGAAATGTGAGCCACAAAAAACTCCAAAATGCACCTTATGTAAAAACTGCAGGATGGCTCTTGCACGCATGCACACACAAAGTCACAGCACAAAGCACCGCAGTGCTTAAGGACAGCCTCACAGAGCTGCTAGCATATACTACCTTTATACTTTTAAGACCGCCTGAAATCACACATTCATCCATTAGTGCAGTCAGAAATATTGTCAATGTGTTTTTAAAGTTTATTGCCAGTAGATTTTTATAATTAAAAGGAAGAAAAAGGTCTTCGGGGAAATATCAGAAGTGCTCCCTTTGGCAGCTGGAGGGGTGTGTCTTTGTTTGACTGACAGCGGCTGTCAAGCTGAGCCCTGACAGAAGGAATAAGAATAAACTTGGGCTGTAGCTAACAACCCTGCAGTGGGAGTGAAGAGTACGGCCCCATCAACATCCAGACAAGCCGCAGGGATAATTGCAGGTGCATTTAAATGCTGTTTGGCGGAGCCCTAACAAAATCTAGAATATAAATTTCTCCCTTCTGGTTTCTCATTATTTTCTCAATGGATAACACAGGAGATGCGATTCACAGAGCAGATATGTACAGTGTACTGTAGCAAAAAACAACAACTAAATTGATTTTCAGTTAGATGGAAAGTCTTGTTGCAGATCTATACCAGTTGCAGTTACAACTAGGTTTGCAATGGTACACTTTTAAATCAATGATTAGCATACCATAAACATTTGCTTATCTATGGTATTGAATTCTCCTGTAAAAAAAACAAAAAATGAATCTGTGTGAAGTAGGTCTTTATTAGTAATAATGCTAATTATTATAACTGTCTAATATCATATACCATGACACTGTGAAAACTTGATATTTTTGGAGACAGTTATGGTACAGGTCAACGGTTATGGTATGAATTTCATCCCTTTAGTGCTGGAAAGCTCTTTTACCACCTGTAAATGGCAGTTTCAGTTTCCTTTGAGTTACTACATTTCAGATCAGGCTCGTGTATTCTATGCCACATAACATATATGTCGGCCGGAAGGAGTCTGTGTACCACTAGGTGTTCTTTAAAATAGCATGGGTCATATTTATCTAGTTTTTTGGAGGGAATGTACCATCCTAGTGTCCTCATGCCCATGTGAGAGGCAGGTGGGAGCCCTGCTTTGGCCAGACACATCCCTATGTAAACATCATCAATAGGAATAACAGGAATGGACTGGGACATTTTGAGTATGACCAAAGCTGTGGAAACAGACATGAGCAAGCCTCCACCACCACAGTAGGGAGGATAGGATTGTGAATCATCCACCTGTAATGGAATAAAGTACTTGCTCTCTGACGATCTAATGGGACTTGCGTTCGTGATCAGATGCCCAGTGAAGAGATGCTTGCTTCCATTATTATCCTTGAGGCCTTGGAGATACTCAACCATGTTGTCTGTGTGGGCAAAGACATCGTCATCGCCATTGAGCAGGAAACGAGCATTTGGACAGTTTATTTCCAGCCATTCATGGAAGAGAATCTGCTTCAAGGTGAGGTTGAAGAGTGACTCTTGAAAGTCCCATTGGAGAATGTCATTGTACTGACGCTGCTCCAGTTTGAGGAGTTTGTTCAGTCTCTCTTTCTCGAAACCGTTCTCCATCGTTCCTGAGATGAAGATCCTTCGAATCCACACGCCCTTGTACAACCTCTCTTTAGCCCAGGTTTTGCGCAGCACCTCTCGGCGGTTGTAGTTCACAGGGGAGCTTTTAATGACCAGCAGAAGGAAGACGTCTGCAGATTCATGAGCTCCTCCACATTTGTCAGGTGTGTCCAGTAGCATGGGGAAATGGCGACAGTGACGATAGTAGAGAAAGTCTTGAATCATTCTGGAGAAAGAGCTGAAGTCTGAGCTGTTGGCAGCAGTCAAATTCGGTTCACATCTAGGCCAGGAGTACACAGAAAAGCTGTTTTTTGTGGGTGCCCTTTCACTGCCATTGTTTTTCACATTTTCTTGGAGAGGACTGGCTTTGCGGTCTGTTAAATTTTTACAGAGATAAACAACCACAAGGAGAACCCCGAACAGCAAGGGAGTTGTTGTTCTGATGGTTCTTGTCTTTGAAACCCTGCAGTGAAAAATCAAAGAGTCGTCTCATCAAATTACAGGTCCAGTGTTAAGGCAGACATGGAATAGAATATAAATAACCGTGTTTTCATCAGTGTATAATCACCTGAAACTAAGAATGCAGTTTTGGTTTGCTTAGAACAAACCCTTCATATCTACTTATGGAGTCCGAGGTCATTCAAGAGGAATGGAGTCCTCCATGTTGCAATGCTATGTTTTAAACCAAACAGTGCTTCTAAAGAGAGCCTTTTGAGGTTTTATGTTGCCTGAAGGCCACTGCAGGTTCTCATACATGCTTGGAAAGGGTGAGGCAAGGGGTATTCACCATTAGATGCTACTAAATCCTGCACACTGGTGTTTTTGGATAAACATTTCTGCTGCTTTAATGGGTGTGTTGCATTTTACTGCTGTAGATGTTTAAGGTTGAGCTAATTTTAACTACTCTATATACTGTTGGATAGTTTAATCTACACCAATGCATCATATTGTATAAAATCATCATGCTGTAGTGTTGCTTTCTTGTGAGAACCACCTATTTCACCACACCACACAAATCACACGAAAGCTTTTCATGAGCTCAGAGAGACAGCTCTGTTTTCAGCCTTGTGACGATGCATTTTCTAGCTGAGCCAAGAGAGTTTTTAATAGTTTATTTAGCTTAAGACGTAGGAGAATTTTTCAACCCATAAAGGAACACTTAATCCTTCAGTTAATCAAAAGTTGTAATCTGAAAAGTAACTAGTAAATAAAGCTGTCAGACAAATGTAGTCAAGTAAAAAGTGCAGTATTTACCTCTGAGATAGTAGTGGAGCAAAAGTATAACATTTCATAAAATGGAAATAGTCAAATATAGTACATCAAATTTGTACAAGTGCAGTACTCGAATAAATGTTCTTTGTTACATCCCACCAGACAACAGTGTACTTTGACTACGTTTTAGCAGATGTGCAGCCGTTGCTGCTCATTAAGAAAACACAGTTGAAAGAATGTGAACTACCTCATTTTAATCTGTGCAAACTTGACTTTGAGCTCGCTCTTGTGACATGTGAACTTACGCAACATTGACAGTCTTTGTTAAGGTATGGACACACTACAGTTCATTTTAAACCTCAACAATATAGCAGGATTTCATGGTTAATGGTTATTTCCAATGCACAAGAAAATACAAATGAACACCCCCATCTGGGAACCAGACACTGCTATTGAACCGATTTCAAGCTGTTGTGGAGCTATGTGCCTTTTTAAAAAATTATATGACACATTTTCATTATTATTTCTTTGTCTATTTTCTAGAACATTGGCTTCTAAAATGACCCTTGGACATTTTCTGATCCCATACCATCACAAATGTCTGAACCTGAAATAATTCACAATATTAGTTACCTGAAAAGTATTAGTTTGTGATTAAAATGGTCTAAAAAGCTTCTTGGCTCAGATTTTGTCCTTACTTGCTCCTGACAGACAACAGTCATTTTTTCATCGGCTATAAGAAACATCTACAAACAGTGAAATGCCTGAACAAAAGAAATCCAACTAAATTTCTTCTTCCTCTTTTCATGAGACAAACAACAACACTTCACATCGCAGCCCACATCTGAGGGAAGCACCACTTTAGTGTGGCAGAGGGCTGAAATGGAGAAAAGAGCACTTAAACTGGCTTATTTATCTTAATTTATCTTTACGATTTATTTTTATATTCCCTTTTCCCAAACAAAGGACTATCCTAAGACATATGAGTAAGTAAATTTGTAGTCATAATTGAATATTTTCTTCATCTGCTTGATAAATATGCTGAATTTGAATACAAGGAATGATAATTTTCAAATCAAGTAATGGTGTGAGGAATGTATGCTGGTAGGATGCAGAATATTTTCAAAAATATAGTATAAATAAAGTAATATTTAAAAAAAAGTCTGAATATATAAAAGAATGTCTACCTCTTAATAGCCCATATCATAATTCCACTGCCTGTGAAAGTATGCTCTGGTTTCATGTAAAACAAGTTATTCAAAGTGTCTTCTGCATTGTTATTTAATGACACCTCACCTGAATACTGTGCAGTGTTTGTGCATCTGGGTGCGAAGAATCAGATGGCAACCAGCTAAATGCTGACAATGCTGACAGAATGTTTGCGAAACGTGACGATGGTTAACTCAAGCATTTAGTTTGAGGGAAAAAAAATGATACAACCTGTTTGTTCAGATGTTTTGTGAAACATCCCACCTTACAGGTTGTTCTTTAAGTGACACAGAAGAATTATTGTTCTCTGGATCACATCACTTTCTTTTTAAGACAATGGTTGTTATTATAAAGTAGTTGTCACCACAGTATGTTACTGTGACAGTAAGAAATAAAAAGAACTTCCTCCTCTCAGGAAAACACAAAATTAGCTAGTATTACCTGTTACCTGCAAAATTTGAAAGAAAATTTGTTTTCCTTCAGCTTTTTAAAGTAAGCATCAAAAACCATAAAAATCAAAATTTGAGCACTAAATTCCAAAAAAAAACATTAATTAGAAGAAGAAGAAATACAGACCCAAATCTCAGCTCACTTCTTTCCAAGTTAACTCAATTTATATATAAGAATAATTTAATCAGTTTTGTAGACAAATGTAAATCCACAGAAATACCAAAACTTCATTCAGCAATAATTACCTGAACATATTAGTAGATCAGTGTGACCATGTGGCGAATATCCCTTTGATAGTCAGTAGTCAGTGTGTATGGGTTACTTGGGTGGTTATGGCAAAGATTATGTTGGGCACATATCTCCCCACCCCTCTGAGTTTAGCCAATCGGACAGCTTCTATTCTTTATTCAGGTAGTTTCTCATGATTGGCCAAGATTAAAACAGGTGGAACTTGCTGGAGGAAAACCCATGCTGACACGTGTAAAAGTCATGCCAGGCAAGCCAAACACAGTCACTGCTCTGCTCTGCACCCTGCTGGTTACAGGCCAACCCTCCTGTGTCAGGGCTCCCTGCGTCTTTTGGCTCGACTGGGGCTCTTTATCAGTCGACCATCCAACCAGTCAGTGACAAACCATAAGCTCACTCACTCACTGACTCACTCCATCTTGTAGCCGAAGACTCTGACCTGCTGATGGTCAGAGGATCAGCAAAGTTATACAGTTTATGTTGTGGAGGACATGAATGTGTGTACTAAAGGTCATGGCAATCCATCCAATAGTTGTTGAGATATTTCAGTCTTGACCAGTGCATGGCTAAGAAGAATTTGGTGCCATTGCTAGCAGTGTTGCTCAGTGGATGGCAGTGTTGGTCAGTTGGTTTACCACTTTGGTCCAGACCAACAGTTTTCAACACAGTTGGATGGATTGCCTTGATTTCTTTTTACAGACATTCGTGGTATCCAGAGGTTGAATCCTAGTGACTTTGTTGAACCTCTGGCTTTTCCTCTGGCGCCATTGTCAGGTCAAAATACATTGATTTATGAGTAAATACCTGCAAATTGAATGACCTTCCCATCTTCCTCAGCTGCATTTTGCATTCTGCATTCCTAAGATTAGCATGTAGCACTGCTAGCATGGCTATAGACCTCTAGTGATGTTTCACGTCGAGGTCTGGTCTTGGTGTCGTCTTACTGACTTGAGTAATCAAATCCGATGTGCCACGGGACATAGCTCAGCGGGACTGCAAAAATCAATTAGTCCATCAGGTACAATTGGATTAATTAACCTGAGAGTTAAGATCAATTGCATCATCCATCTCCTGCTGAGGGACACTCCCTGTGGCCTCTAAAGACAGGGCACAGACTTTCCCTTGGGATGGGAGCCGGAGGTGAGGGTTGACTGGGAAGTCCCCACGAGGGAAGAAGAGGGAGAAAAAAAAATAAAATCTCATTATCTATGAGCTAAGCAACTGAAAATGCTTATCCGGTTTGAGAGAGGAAAGAAGCAACCCTTTGTCTTTTGTCCCCACTGAAGTGTGACTTCCTTCCAGGGACTTGTGGCACTGGAGCCGGATGCAGCATGGCAACTGATCCTTGTTTACATACATTGCTAAAGGATAATTTCAGGAGAGATAAGATTCAATAAGGGGTCCAGTTTGTTCACTTTACTGCATGAACACCCTTATACAGAGTTTAATATGTGTAGTAAAAATGTGCTCTGCTACTTTATATGACCATCAGTCTAGTGATTTAGTGCAGCTGGGCCCGCGCAGAAATGTGCACTAATTTGTGGTGTTTGCTTGTCCTAAATCTGCTGTAAAGAATGTAATCCTTTCGCATTAAATACCAGTAGGCTCCAGATCAATAATGTCGGTTGCATCCACCACAATCAATTCCCAACATGGCTTTAAATCTTATATAAAAAATTCCACATTAATTAACTCATGCCAATGTGTTAATCTCAGATTGTTTCCCTCTTGTGTAAGTTGTATTGTCATGTTCAAACATAAGTGTGGTCGGTGGTTCTCTTGGGATGTATCTTGACCTCACACTCCCTCCCTTTGAGCCATGTTGTTGCCTAAATCCAGAGTGTTTGGTCATGCTGTCTGTATCTAATTAGCAAGCTGCTGGAGGACTTGTTCCGCCTCGCTGCACACTTTTTCCTTAATGAACTGTGTGCAGAATGAAGACGACATTTCAAACTGGTGCCCTTGCAGATTGTCACCATATGTGTAGATGCTGCTTTTGTAAACATTCTGTGCCATGCGCTTAGATGGAAATGCAGTAGGTGCGGCCATCTGTTTCCAAACCTCAGGACGTGCACAGTTGTTTGTTGTCCCTTTAACGTTGAGGCAAATAGAAATTTATTTTCAGAAAACAACTGGCAACAGTGTTTTGTTCAGTTCATGACTGATGTCTGACAAGGAAATTGTATTCCTATTTGAGTTACTGTATTGTGAGTAAACACTTTCCTGTCATTATTCCTGGTGATAGATAGAAGTGCTGAACACTGTTGGCAGTATCATTTGTTTCCTCGGATAGTGGATTCAGGTGCACTTTGTAAAAGTAAAATGTCATTAGTTATACAAGTCCCTGAAATGGAACTTTTGTTATCAGCACTGTAGAATAATAAGTAAAATTGAGGCTTAACACAGATGTATTTCATTCTAAATGTTTTTATGACATAATACTTGAGATCTATTGGCCCTGTCATTGACCCCTGATAGCTTTCCAATGTGTGATGGAAACAAATGAACTTAATGAGTTTATCTGACCTGTGACGACCTCTTGAAGTTAAGTCAGGAGGGAATGCACTTTGTGTCATTAGGGCCAGTCAGGCTGAAGCGGTGCCGTGTTGTCTTTGCTCCTAATGGACCTCTCTTTGTTTGTGTTTGTCTTTTTCTCACTAGGTGTACCTCATCAACGTCACGTACTCAGACTCCACTTCCCATGTCATCTACAGGAGATACAGCAAGTTCTTTGACCTACAGGTATGTTGTACTGACAAATAAACTCCCACAGACACTTAACACACGAGCAGTTCTAAACCTTTAAACTGTATTTCGAGAATGTCCTCTTGATTTTAAACTCTGTGAGGTCAATTTGACCTTTCCGTCCCACCTTTCTGCTCAGCTGCTGGACCGCAGTGTGCTTAGTGAAAGGTCTCATTTAAGACTGCTGGTGGAGCCTGCTTGGAAGAAGGGAAATGGGGGAAATCCAGTCAGCAGATGCAGGAAGAAAACATGACCTCAGCCAGAATGCAGAATACAGCATGGGGCAAAGTTATGCCTCGGGATTCTTTTGAGGGATCCAGTAGCCTACAGTGAAATGTCTGCATTTCCTAACATTGGCTCAGGTTTATATTTTAACAAAGCACGGCTGAATTGGCTGATCTATGCTTTGTTTGTTAGTAGGGCAAAAACATTATTTTGGTCAATAATGAGATCACGATTTCTCATTGACTTTAGAAACATCATGCATTTATTGAAGTTTCAATTTGATTCAACTGGAAAACAAACAAAAAAAATAATATAATGACTTTTTTGATATGTGGTATGTTTATAATGTTGCTTTCATTTGGTCTATAAAATGAGAGAATGATGGTTGAAATGCGATGCTCTCGTCCTTTTTCGCCACTCCCAGCACCGATACTGTACCAGCATGGATAGATGCGTATCAAAAACAAGCAGCAGCTGGCTTGACAAGTTATTCTGAAACAGTGGCTCGCTTGACCGCAGTGAGCAAAACTAAACATGCCACAGCCAGGCCGAGAGTGACTTTGGACTTTTAGGGAGGAAGTGCACTACTGTAAAGGAAAGGCGAGCAGTAGATTTATAACACAAGACAAAGCCAGAGCATCATTGCGAAATGGAATGCATCAGAATAAATCATTTTATCTGAATTATCTTGTTTTCTGAATTGCTGGAAGCCAAAATTGTGATTTAAAACAAAATTTGATTAATCGCCCAGCCCTGTTTGTTAGAAACATCTAAGTAGCCTAAGCAACAGTGTGAGCGGTTTAAGCCTAAATTATTGCAGACCCTACCGAGCATTTTACTTGTAGAAGACCATCTCTGACTCGTCTCAGATAACTCTCTGCCAGACTGCACTCTGCAGCGCTGTGGCTTTGGTGGGCTGGCTGTGTCGAAGGCAGCAGAGGAAACCCTTTGTTCTCCGGTCTCTTGCTAATAGCCAGGAAAATTTTCTGCCCTGGTCTGTTTGATGGAAACAGAGCTTCTCTCCTGTCTCTGTAAACATTAGTCTTGTCCATAGATCCCTGCTGCCTGGGTGTGTTTGCCTGGCCACGGTAATCTGTGAAGAACAACAGTCTGCAGCTGTTCATACAAAATGGGTGGGAATAGTGTGTTTTATTTGTCCTTATATGAACATAGGCATATAGGTGAAAGATGAAGTGCCTTGAGTGAAGCACACTGGCACTTGCAGATAATCTATGACTTGTATTGGATTGACCAGTTGTAAAATCACAAGGTGAGGTGCATAAAACATCCACTGTTCTAAAAAATACTGTATGAATTCAAACAATTGTTTTTTTAGAATTCAACTCATACTGTAGTTTAGATGTAGTTTAGGTAATGCAAGGAGCAATCCCAGAGTGCATTGGAAAAAATAAGGAGGAAGTGGTGGTCAGGAAAGGGTTTGGGGTAATGCACAGTTTTGACTGCAGGGAAGATGCTTTCCCTTGGAAGTTTAGATAAGACAGCCATTTAACTGCTACATGTCTCCTCCTGGTTTCAATAATGTGAGCATGACAGTCACTTTTGCAACGCCTGTGTTAAAATATTTGTCTTTTCTCCAGGCAGAAACTGAGCTTTTGTTTGCATGTCAGCCAAACGACACCTACGGTCTTTGCCCATCTCTTTGCAGTTCTCTGTCTTTGCAGCACAATTGCATGTTTTATGTTCACTGAAAGCTGACAGGGAAAAAAATGCATTTGACAATCTTGGCCCTTGACAAAATGTGACCATGATCTCATCTGATAACAATTAATTCAGAATACAGAAAAGCCAAGTAAGGTCACAGAACAAGAAACGCCTTTCACGCAGTGAGCGATCATTCATATCATGTCCAACAGAAGTCAGCAGCGTGCAGCTGGTCATATAAAACCCCTTCTCAACAACAGGCGGCTTTGCTGTTTGTCTTTTAAGGATGAAGCATCCATTTTCATTGCCAAATGGATATCCAAAAGTGCACTTGCTGATAATGTTTCAAACCTCTCTAGTGCACTAAACATAACTCATAACTGCTCCTCGGGGAAGCAATTATCATAAATTATTAGGATCCTGTCTCTGTTTTATCTGATTCCTTCCTATCGTCTTTTCTGCTGACCTAAACTGAAGTGTGCTCTTTTTAAGTTAAGCGCACTGATTCCTCGGAGACATTTGTATTCATGCTGAGTGCTGCTGAACCTGAAGTCCACCAAATGCTGTTTCTGGTGTTGAAGGGAAATGTTTCTGACCCGCGCATGTTTGACGTGAGCAGAATTGGTCAGTGTGTCAAACAGAGTTTACTGTCAAGAGGGAGGCTAGTGAGGTCTCCCACCTCCACACCCTTCAACCACAGAACACATGGGTCACAGCATTCCACAGGGGGATTGTGGAGTGTGCAAGCTGGCCTGGTTTCCTTTTGGACAGAAACTTCCCCAAAAACCCCTTAGTCGTCATTATTTTTGGATTGGGGATTTGGACCTGGGTCAGCTCTACTCTGTCTGCATTATAATGTGGCTGGCCTACATTCCCAACATAAGATTGTAAAAAAAAACCCCAAAAAAACCTCTTGTTAAACCTGGGCTTCTTTGCAGGCGCTATGAAGGAAGACAAACTAATGATGGAGACGTTAAAGTTAAAGATTATTGAAAATATGTCCGTTCATGTTGGACTTTTTGTTTTTCAAAAAGGCTCAAAATTGATGCAGAAGACCAAAAGATATCTTTTTTTTTTTATCCCTCATGCTATTCCTTTTCAAAACCTGGTGCCTACATTACCCACAATGCAACAGAGCCGCCGACAGTTAGGTCTGAGATTCGGTCTGTTGTGCTAGCAGCAGCTGATGAAGCCTCGAGCCAGTCTCGAGCAGAGATGAGGAGCAGGCTGCAGAGGTCTGGTAAGCTCCCTTCCCTCTAACTTCATTTCATTTTCAGACTTTTCTCACCGTAGCCTTCAGCCCCAACTGACAGCGCCTCGTGACATCACTTTAGGCAATTTAGACTTAGATTTAGACTTTGTGGAGCTCCCTCTGGAGCCAGAAAAAGCTTTACACAGCTTTTTTTCAACTATGTAATAGACCTGTAAACAAACTTTGATGTGTACCATCAGTGGGGTTTCCTCTCTGAATGAATAGACGGATTCTAGTCAAATGAACCGGTGGGCTGCAGAGAAGAGCAGCCCAAAACACTTATCACTGTTGTAGCAATCTGCTTCAGTACCAGAGGAGACATAAGATGTGAGTTTACATTACTCGTTTCTGACAATGCAGCTTTTGTAACAGCATTGCCTACAAAATTTGAGTCCAAGTCAATCTCAGACATTTTGTGACCAAGAGGGCTGTTGCATCGTAATCTCTCTGCAGTAAACAACTGTCAAGCAGATGTCACAACACAAGCCAGAGATGGGATCAGATTGTTTTCCCACTCAAACATTCCTCCAAACTCCCCCTGTCTCCTCTCAGAGCAGTTTCTTTGTCTTCTGCTCAGTGCAGTGTCTCTTTGTCCGTTCCTCCCCTCCCCACTCCTGCGAGTGCAATTAAGTTTAAATGCTTCAAATGATTATCATTACAGTGCACAGAAGCTGTTTGGGTGTCTCCTGTCACCGTAAGTCATGTCCACAATGTTATGATGCCAAAATAGAGATTTATGTGATGATCGAGCATTTCTTTCTTTCTCTGGCGTTCGTTCTCAACGCTGATTATCGAGCGTGGAAAAAGACCCAGGGAAACGTGATTACATCACAGCACCTGTTGCTACATGTTCATTTTCCCAGTGGGAACACTTGGCTGACTGTGCAGCTTAACAGACCCAAGTATCTTCTGCAGAGTTTTGGAAAAAAGTATAGAATAAACACAACCTCCCGAGTCCCCGAAGCTGCTGAATTGAAGGTATATGAAATGTGAGAAATGTTTTCTCTCAGAGTTTTGTTCCAAGTTGTTCGGCTGTTGCCATAGGAACGGCGTTTCACACCTGTGCTGTGGGGCTGTGAGTCTATCCAGGCAGGTCCCCTGGGTGGTGATGTCATCATCGCTTCTGGATGTGGAGCCTCTGTCGGCCGAGCTGGTTTCTGAAGGTGCTGAGTGAACACTCCCATCTTAGAGGGAGTGCACGGCTCCATCCAGCTGGGAGGCTGATAACATGATGAGTGTGCAGCTTAGTGTGTCAGACAAACAGAACAGTTGCCAATGCACTGTTACAGAAACTGGGATTTTTGGAAATTACAGCCCTTTGCTGTAAAACTGTATTATTGCCAGAGTATTTTAAAGAAAAACAATGGGTTGTATATATATTTAATGTCTTGCAGTTTTAGGAGCATAAAATTCTGTGTGCTGTGCATGTTTAAGTGCAGGTGTGGTTAACCAGGCCTGTTCTTTCCACTCAGCCCTTTTTACTTTGCCCTTGAACCACAATAATGATGGTTGTCCTCTTCAAAAGAAACCATTTCTTGTTAGCTGTCTATATTTTCGAGGAGGGGAGAAATGACACGCCCTGAGAGAAATTTTGAGATTCAGCAAAGGCAGCAGATGGGTGCAGAAAAGGAAGAACCACAAGAGGAGAAACCAAACCAACGCGTACTGGAGAGGTCCCACAAACAACTCCTGCAGGCCCAGACAGAGTGGGTCCGACATTACCCTCCAAGTCTGATTCTGTTTGTCCACCTGGTTGTTTTTGGCTTGGTTTAGACCAAGACTGGTCTCCCAGTCTCCTCCTCCCAGCTGAGTGTGCTTCAGTTTGACGCTCACGGTCTTTGCCATTTCACAAAGCACATCTGGAACAAGGCAAGGCAGAACCAACAAAGGCGGGGCCACATCTGGATTTTGAGCTCGCCGTTACTGTAGGATGCTCTCATGTTCGTTCACGGTATTGCCGTGATTTATGCAGAGGGGGAATGAGAAACTTGTCCTTGATACAGACACATTTGCAATGCATATTTTTCAACACTCCACAAAACATGCTCATACATCAACGAGGCAAGTGTTCTTTGCACACATGGGACGGATGCGCACATATAAGTATCTGAGCAGACACATACTGAAACAGTTACAAACTGCTGCACTTAGAGGGAAATAGTTGTATGCTGTCACCATGAAAGACTTGACACAGTATCTGTTGTCTATGTCTGTTCCTCTCCGGATCTCTCAATACATGGATCCTGTAAACGGTCTGCAGTATCAAGTGTTAACATCAAAGTGTTAATTATCTCCTCTCACGTCTTTTCCAGCTCCTTAAGCGGAACTTGCTTTGATTTTTTTTGTTTTTCAGTGAGTGTGGGTGATGTAACCTTGTCTGCTGCCCCAGAGATCAAAGTGAAACTGCTTGTAGTTGCACGACACAGTAGCTTTTCAGATCATATGTAATTACACCCCTCGTTGAACTCATGTACCATAACAAGGAGGTTGACTGTTCCAGGAGAGCTTGCAATCTCCTTTTATTGGTTCTATTCTCATCTCAGATTCCTCCACTTTTTCCTGATCATCTTGTGGTAGATAAAAGACAGTTCATGTGGTTTAGCCCTCAGTTACAAGATAATGACCCCTTCCATTTACATACCTTCTATATATTGGCATTTATTTTTATCGTGCCAGTCAAAAAGGCATGTTTTTGCTGCCCAGCTCATGTTTGTGTTGCTCTCCCTCACTTTTGCAGATGCGAATCCTCGACAAATTCCCCATTGAAGGAGGACAGAAGGACCCCAAAAAGAGGATTATTCCTTTTTTACCAGGTGACAAATACAATACATCACACAGACAGCTGTCAACATCAGTTTTAGATTTATCCGAGAGAGTGCTCCAAGTGCAAGCTAAGGAAACGCCTTCAGACATTTCCATGCACAACTGATGTTTGTTAGCACTCCTACATGCTCCATAGCATTGCCTACCACATTTCATTGTTTTATTAACTGCCATACTCCACCCAGGCCAAATCAATTTGCGGTCTGCCATGTCAGTAGGAGGCTAGCAGAGAGGGATTTGTCTAATCTGATAAACTCATTGTGGGCCAGAGCAGAGTAGAGCAGTGAAGAGATCCTTTGTTAGACAAGCTGTACTGCTCAAGTCTGCCCAGTGCTGTTTTGATCTCTGTCAGCCCAACATGGTGTGAACTGTATTCCCTCACACACAGCAAACAGCATGCACAGTTTCACTGTTTAGTGGGCTCTTAGTGATGATATTCAGTCTTTTCTGAGTTATAAAGTGAGGATGAATAGAGGGGGAGAGCAACTTTTCACAACTGCTCTCATTGATTTATGGATTAGAGGACCCCTTTGAGGTCTTCAGTTTTTCGAATCAAGCCTGTATTATTAAAGATTTAAGACATGACTTCAATGTAGGTTGTTGTTCTTGTAGTATGTCATGTCAAATGAAGGGAAACACACTTACTTTCTACAGCTGGGTTTCACACTGACAACATATGAAGTAATAATTTGTGATGTGAACAGTATGTATCCCAAGAAGCTGTACTAAATGCTGGTGGTTTTATTAATGTGTTTGTATTACATTACATGATTCCCTCCTTAATATGCATCTAGTATTTCAATAAAACAGATTAATGCATGCAGTATACATATCGACATACACATACATGAAGGAGAGCAGTTTCTGAGCATGAGTAAAATACAGGGAGAGCAAAATCCTGCCAATGGTTTCATCATTTCATTAACAGATGGAAGAAAAAAGGGGGAGTGGGTCCTATGGGCTCCCATTAATCAATCTGTCCCGCTTTTTGTCATTCAGTATAGCATTTACAACCTTGATTTTAACAACTTAACAACTTTAACAACTTGTTCAAACAACATTGAACAAGTTTTCCATATATTCTTCAAAAGTTTACATCCCAGCATCAGTAATGTCTGAATCCATGTGACGGGAGGAAAGGAGTGATCTGTCTTTTCATAATTCATCTGATTATCTGAAATGTGATTTTTTTTTTGGATGTGTATTTGCCGCTGACAGTGCTGTTCTTCCCCAGGTAAAGTCTTGTTTCGCAGAAGTCACATAAGAGACGTCGCCGTCAGACGACTGAAGCACCTGGATAATTACTGCAAAGTAAGACAAAGGCTGTATGTGTCATAGTGTCCTCAGAGGTGTACTTTGAGTCCATAGTGTCAGTTTGTTTACTGTTAACACAATACAACAGTCTCGTCTTTTGGGGCAGTAAAAGTTAAATACTAATTTTTTTATTCATGTGTTGCCTGGAAGAGTACTTTATCTATGTCAGTCCTCTACTCCCTGAACATTTGCTGCAGTATTTCCAAGGCAGGCTTCAACATTTATCTCCCCCCACCAGCCTCAGCAGGAAAGCCACTGCTCTATCTGCACTGGTCATTTCCTGTCACCAATGTAAATAGGCAGCCCATAAAGGAAACAAGGGAAATGGGGGCACACAGGGGTAAAACACAGTCTAAAGAATAAGAATGAATCAGCAGACTTGAAGCGTAGTAGTGTGTGCAGATGGCTACCTAACCCTCTTATATTCAGTAGGTCAGAGACGGGAATGTGGGGCAGGTGCTCTGCCAAGTGTGGCAGCAGTTTTCATTTAAAGGAACTAAATAAGATTTGCAGTGAAGGCAAGAAGCTCAAAGACAACAAAACTAGATTTCTTTTTAATATTTTTCCTGTAAGTCTTTTCTCATTCAAGTGCAGCGAGCTGATGCATCTCATTTTGAATGTGCATGCAGCTGAGACAGGCAGTAGTTACAGTCCATCACCTCTGTGTCTTTTCCTTTGTTTTAACCCTCACTCTGGGCTCAGAGCCTTCTTCCTTCCCCTCCACACCCTCCACATCCCTGCCTGGTCTTCTCATCTGACTGACTGTACAATGACTAAGTGTTATAACCTGGTTACTCACTGCCATTCAAAACAAACTACAGGGCTTTTTCAGAAAATACATGCAATCATTTCAGTTTGTGTTCTTGTTGCAACCAGTAGCTTTCTCCCTCCCTTCTCCCCCGCAGGCTCTGATGAAGCTTCCCTCCCACATTTCCCAAAGTGAGGAGGTCCTTAAGTTCTTTGAGACCAAGTTAGAGGACCTCAACCCTCCCACAGAGTGAGTAACTATCACCGTGTACTTTAGAAATCATAAGCTATCACAGAGCATTAGCATCATCTGTGTTATATGAACTGTTAGATACCAAACAAACCCTCTGGAAGCTACAGCAGCAGACTGTGTGTGTGTGGTTCAGCAGCTGGGACGGATGCCTCTCACCCGCACTGACCCGTCTTGATCCGGAGGCTTTGCTGTGTCTCAGGGTTGATTGATGGATGCTGGTTGAGAGGCACTGTGTTTTATTAATAATGATTTCTGGGAGGTGACACCTGATCCCAAAACGAATGCGTAAGGCTCAGCGGAGTCGTGAGAGTGCAGCTGAGTTCAAGTCTCAGAGCAGATAAAGCTCTCAGGCTAGTCATTTGTCATACTCAGTTCAAAGTGGGAGTGGGAGTAATTACAGACCGGCCGCTACAGTACTTTTTGTTCAAATTCATTTCTTTCAGTCTGATCTGTGCGCAATTGAGGTATGTCTGTGATAGTATTTCTTCCCACTAAGATATGAATGTAAAGTCAGATGTTGCTTGTACACTTCCCAGCACACTCAAGGAGAAGAATGTGGTAGAGTAACCTCTTGAGGGGGCCTTTCCACTACGGCCAGGCCCACCACCTCTAACCCCTGCTGCCCATACATGTTAATCCCACTTCAAAGTGAAATCCTCCTCCAGTCACAGAGACGGTCGAGTGCAGCTTAAACTGAGATGTTGAGATTGTCTAAAAGCCATGCCACCCAAGTGCTGAGTTCACTTGGGTGGCGGTTCATTTGAGAATGACTTGGTGATGTCACTGTCAGAAATAGGAAAAATGACTGTTTACAACCATAAAGTTGTACTTCAGCTTAATTGGGGAGCTATTTTATTACATTTTGTATAAAATAAGCATTGACCTTTTGAGAAGCCTTTTGTTTTTCTGCTAAGGTGATGATGACAAAATCGCAGGCACTGACACACTGTGAGCACAGGCTGTAAAAAGTCTTTTATCCTGTCACTCAAATGTGTGTCTATTACACTGATTAATTATGAGGCCAATCATAGTGGGGACACTTTCTCCACCATGAAATATGATTCAGATCCATTTTACTGGTGTTTCTGCCAGTTGTCAGCCACCATAGGCATGAGCAGTGAGGCCATGTCCTCATCTGCTACTGCCATCTAATGGTGAACACGTGTCACTGCACTGATTAAAGAAGAAAAGAAATGGCTGTGACGTTGCTCCATCACAAGAGGGAGCCATGCAATAGGCTCAAAGTATCACATTACACTGCAACAAGGCTGAGGTTTGGCTTATGTTTGAGCTGATTTGTAGACAGACACACACAAAGTAAATAGTAATTGGCATTTTTAATGGCTTGACTGGCCTTTTTAGATTTGTATTGATCAATGATAATGAATAAATTAATGTTAAATAGCATGTACCTTTGTGAACTTTACAAGAAAGGTACTGTATAATAAATGGTCCTGCTTAGCTGGACAGCAGTGAAATGAGCTGAAAAATAAATATCTTTTGTGATGCCTCGATTGTGGTAGCATCAATATCAAAACGGGATCACTAAATATTTCTCAGACACCTCATCGCCTTAAGTCAGCAAATGAAATTTGCACAAATATGCAATGCTTAAATAACTGGTTTTGAATCTATTTGGCCTGAGAACCTTTGGACCAAAGTGACACTTCCTTCAAATTCAAGTAATGACTGCCTCTTTCAAAGTAGTATCAGACGCCTAAAGGCCAAACACTGTTGAATATTTCACAAGAAAGAGGAACTTTTGAGAAACTTGGAGAGAAATTAAGACAAATAGTCATTATAGTAGAATGTTTTTCATAATCTTACATCCTTGGGTTCGTATCGGCACCTCAAATAACTGATTATGATAAAGCACATGCAGAGAATATTGAATTCTAGTTTAGATTTCCTTTATGATAATGAATGCCACTGGCTGGATATAAAATTAAAACGCTAGGTTTTGGTGATCAATCATTCTCTCAACACTGCAGTGTTAGTTTGACCATTCTGCAGATTTGAAATGGCGACTTTGTGTTATTGCAACAAGCTGCAGTAAGGTGTTTTTAAGGTGATCATCCTTATGATTTTGACATCAGGTAGTTTTAAGGTGTTTTGCTGAGATAATTTGTACCATCAGTGCCAGCCCGTGTTTTTGCGTGTTCACTGAAAAATGTCTTTTAGTGCCCTATCTGCAATGTGACATTGCTTTGTTTCATATTTCTTAGAGTTGTAATAATTATGTTACACTTTATTAATCCCCAAGGGGAAATTTGTCCTCTGCATTTGATCAATCCGAACTATTTAGGAGCAGTGTACAGCCACAGCGCAGCGCCTGTAGACAGTTCTGAGGCCAGCAACCTGGTCAAGGGCAATGGTGCAATCATGAATAATTCAATAATGTGTCTCCACATCAACATTTTACAAATCTTTACAAACCAGCTCATGTTTATTTATTCATCTGTTTGTATTTTGCTGACATGTTGATTGGCCTCTGCCCATATATTCCAGCTCTTAGTTGTACTGGCACTTAAACTTCTTGTTCCTCTGAAGGTCGGTCGGCTTGTGCAGTTGTAGTCTAATAGACTTGAGCTCTAACATTTTGACTGGTGAGTCTGAGCATGTGGAACCCAGCGGGGAGTGCACTGATGCAGCATACAAAAAAAAAAAAAAGAAAGCTTAAGACCTTCGCCTGAGGAAACTACAAGTATCAGTACTTCCTGGACTGTACTCGCTGAGCATACATCCAGTCAGTTCAAGGCCATTGGGCTTGATTTTCTGAATGTTCTAAGTCAGATTCACCAAAGTCCCTGAAGTGCACAAACTCAACGCCCCTAAAATGGCCATATAAGGATCCCTGCTCTGCTGTTTGTGGGCAAGTTTCATTCACATAAATGTCATCAAAAACAAGATTTTAACGCAGCAAAGTCTCAAAACATTGAGGAAATCAGCGAACAAATTTAACAGTGTCAGTAGTGTTGTTCAAGGACAAGAAGCAATTAGAAAACATTAATAACACAGCTGTCAGTGACGTGTCATTCGAGCAACACTGTGCTGTGATAGAATAAAGAGAGAATGGTATCAAATGAAGGTAGATAATAGAAAATGTCTCTCTAAAGCAAAGCAGCCCATGACTAATATAAGAGGCAGTCAAGGGGATATTAGAGAGGATAGCCTACACAGGGCGATGCTGCACTGTCGGGTGCTACAGAGGATGATGTGAGACAGAGACTTGCATAAGAGCCCGAGGCAGCTGCTGGAGGGAGAGAATTTTCCAAACAACTGCTGGGCTCAATAAGTTGCTGTGTGGAAATATGCCAATAACAATGATCAAATCTTAAAAACCTCTCAGTAAATTGGCAAGCCAGGAGGAGGATGATGGTTGGTGAACAGAATATTAATTTGGCATGATGTTTGTCTCAATTAGTCAATATCCCTATCATATTTAGAATCCAGATTGATTCACCTTGAGGCGTTATGAGTTCAGGTGACATTTTTCTCACTGTAGAGAACTGCAGACTCTCTGTACAAGTGGTTTCACATTGGCATTCACACCACCCTGATGAATGTCTGCACTGTGCCAGGCAGCATCTCCTGGCACACCACGCCTGTGGATAAAAGGATATAAATGCTCTATAAATGCTGAGGTAGTTTGTCAACAATGCTTTTATATGCCTTTATATCACATAACTGGATGCCCTGTTAACTGCTCCACACTCTGTAGACTTGTCGAGAACAAGAGGAATGGGAGTCAGTCATGTGAAGAATTGTGAGAATTGTGAAGATTGTGATGTTGATGTAGATGTAGAGGATCCACGGCAGCATAGCGTCTGTGACTTAAGACACCATAAAAAAAAAGAAAAAAAAAACAGGAATAACTGCCATGCTGAATGATGAATGAGGTAAAAACTTCATCTAAATTCAGTCAAGGGGTCAAAGGGGTTCCTGTACTTGCGGCAGCATGAAGTAGAAGAATTATGTTTTCTTGTTTTTATCATATTCACGCGACGGAAGGCGGAGGACGTTTGATCACGCATGAGTCTTCAGAATTAAATCAATTTATTTAAAACAGTAACAGCCAGTATTCAGAGCTGTGTACTGTAACTCTTAGACGCAGTTGTCGTAAAGACTGTTTGCATTTCTGCGCGAAGCTGCTCGTGTCAAGATGAAAACCAAACATCTCACTTCTGTAGCTTCTATTCAAAACATATGATCATACTGCTGGTACAAAAGCTGTGGTCAAAACACATTCCTCCAGATGTGCATGCATTATGGTACAGCTACTGTGGACTCCTTCCATATGCATGTAAACAGATACACACACGACTGTGGAAGACATTGCACTGACTGACTTTAATCTCCTGGAGATTTACAGCAGCTTTAATTACTGCTGCAACATATCGAACCCCCCAACCTTAACCAAAAACCAGAAATGGAATGATTTACCTTACGGGACCCTGTTTTTGTCCCCAAATGGGAGTCGAGTCCCCGAGACTGGGAATATGTAAACACAGCATGATTAATACAAGTACATAATTATGCATTTGTATATGAGAGACAATGAAGTTGTTCTAAAGTCTTTTCTTTACAGCCTGAAGCTTAATTTTACATCACCGTTTCACCACAAGGGAAGTTATTAGTGGTCGATTCATGGTCAAACTAACATTCTTTTCCCCTGACATCATTGTGTAATCATGACCAAGCTTTGCTGGAGATACTGGCCCGTGTGCATGAGTTTACTGTGCTTTTGTGAGGATTTGAATAAGCTGTGTCATTACCTTTCTTCAGGATATGCACACAAAATACCCCTACTGCACTTTTTCTGTGCACAAACCAGCTCTATCATAATGATTTCCTGTTTCATGACGCTGACCCATTGACCCCTGAGCTGGAGGTTATTCCTGCAGAGGTTAACGTTAGGTCGGGTGGGAGTGTCTGTGTAATGTATACATGCAGCGGGGCGGGCACTTCAGTCCTCTGGCTTGGCTGAGAAATGTGAGCAAAGGACTAATGTCTCACACATTCCATTTCTAATAGGCCCACCTACAAGGAGTGAGCTGCGAACAGATGGTTATTCTCAACTCAAGCTTAGGATGGACTCTCACGGGCTTGGATTTTTAATGATGTGTTCAGCCCATGCAGTCTATGTGTATGTCCATATACCGCATGTGCATCTCCTGGCATGGGCGTGCACGGAATGAAACCAGAACTTTATGAATTGTAAAGGCTACCTCCCAACTTTTGTGACTCTCTATTGTTACCTAATGGTTTAAGTGTACACGAGCGCAAAGTGTTAAGCATTTAATAGTGTTTGGACATATTTTCGCTCCCCTTACCTTCCCCTCATCTATTAGATTTTACTGGTGATAGGAGGAAAGCACACAGAGCCAGAGTTGTGCGCTCAGTCTCCCCCTGGGAAGCATATTATTCCAGCTCTGTGCTATGGGTCACGAGCTAGCAGGGCAGGTCAAGCATCTACTTTATCCCTATCATTTCTCCCCATCCCTCCATAGTGCTTCTCTCAGTTTCATCTCCACCCTACCAGACTTTCACCAAATAAACACAGGATGCTTCATAAAACGCTTCAGAAATGCGTAACATGTATTACAATTAATTAGTGTCACACAATGTCTTGATGTCAACAGTATTTGAAGCAGTAACCATAAACATACTGTGATTTATCCCAGAGTTTATGCTACATTACAGAAAGAAATAGCACCACTCAAGCTGCTCGCTTTTCCATCCTGAAAAGAATCGGTGAACTATTCACACTGTATATGATGTGTGAGTTGTTTTCATTTTAAAACCCTCTCCAATGATACATTGCACATCATCTTCTTAGACTACACTTATTTTTAATAGATTACAACCATATTTATGTTGGCTCAGCATAAATGTTAAGCATCACTGTGTTTGCCGCACATCATATCATATGGAAAGTTGTGAAATTCACTTCAACAGTATGAGCATTGCTGGAAGATCCAATATAAACATTGTTTTTACTGTCACAATCCAATTTAATAGTATATTCGCAGTTGCATTTGTTGTTTTACTTCAAAATTAATAAGTATATCATGAATGTTTTTAATGAAGCCGAACTGAGCTGTAAGCTGTTACATGTGTGATTGGAAATGTCTCATAACTCGTATTTGTTCATGCATCTGGAAACAGAGGAGCCTTGTGCCAAAAATGACTTTATCTGAATTAACAGAGGAATACAGCTATTGGTAAAAAAAATGTTTTGATTAAGCAAGAAGTGTGGCTTAGCTTGAACTAGGGTGCTTGCCAGACACTTTGCAGCTTTCAATGCCATTTTACATTTTTTGTTATCCTTCTCTAAAAGCAAAACCTAAATGTGACACAGCGGCTTTGTACTACTGCAGAGAATATTCTACTTCAGAAACTGAGTAATAGTTGAAATTGTTGATTGGAATCAATGAAACAGAGAGAGCCGATGAACAGGCTGTAACCTTGTAACCAAATGTTGGACAAGGCTTATCCAAACATGCACTCATATCCATAACCGGCCATGGCTGCAGTCCTGCTGCTGGCCTCTCCAGAGAGCCAGGTGTCTGCTCCCATCTGCGTCAAACCTCGGCTTCTCCTCAGTGGGCTTTCTCTGCACCTCGGCCAGCTCCTCCTAAAATGTACAACATGTTACAAGCCACACATGTACAGTACATGCAGATACAAGTCTGGAATTTTGTTCTGTTTAGAAATGTTTATACATTTCTGTTGTATAATCTCATCAAACTGGATGAATTATGTGAGGCATCATCATTTCTGTACCTGCATTACAGTAAACGAAGCATGAGCATTCAAATTGAACTGACAGCACTTTAATGAATTAGTTTAAATCTATTTATCCCATGCTCATCGTGCAAATGTTTGTTTTCTCTAATTCTAAATGACTAATTTTTGTCAAACTGAAATAATAGCATCATATTTTCCACGGCTGAACAGATACAACAGCAGTGACAGGTTTTCAATTATGCAAATGATCTGCTCCAGTCTAAATAAAAAGAAAGCAAACCAAAGAAGGAGCACACACAGACGTGTACAGTAAATGCGCACACAGTCAGTGGCAAATTACTGCTCTGTGGCTCTGATGAGCGTGAAAGCACAGAGTGGGTTCATTGACACTAATGCTCATCCTTTCAGTGTTGTGCTTCAGTCCATGCTTTGGAACAGAAAGACACTTTCACATCTAAACATGAATGGGACTAATCAAGGGGATATGATACTGTTGTGAAGTAAATAAATGCTGTTCTGTTAAACAGAGGCAGCTGCATTGCCCTCTGATTCACCATATCTACCATTTGAACAGATAACATTCAGTGGACGCATTAGAGGAAATTGGCAAGAATATCTGATGATTTGTGTTGTTACTGTCCTTGACACACTTACACACCCGTACAGTATGCTGTATCCCACCCTGTCTCCCTCCCTCTGGTAGTGGGTCAAGTTCAGCGTGCATTCTCAGCGAGGGTTTGGCTGGTGCTTGTGTGCCAACTGCACTTGGATGGTCCCAGGCGGAGATTCAGCAGTAACCAGTCGCTGCATTGATCAAGCTGTATTAATGCACTGACCTGTCTTACACACACACTCATACTGACCATGCTTCTCTGGTGTTGCTTCCTTTCCAGAGACTGCGGAGGCTCCGGCAAACGCAAATCAGGTAAGGATCTGAACTCTGCTTACTTGAGTGATAGTGTGTGTTTGAGGCCTCTCTTACTTACAAATAGTAACGGTTGTCGTCTTTTGTTTTTGAGTATATGTATTTGCACAAAACTACTTCAGCTGTGAAGGGGAACTCTGCTGTTTTTACACATCAAAGTCTGTTTCCGGCTCTTGGGGAGAACTGTGAAAATTTTGAATCTTCCGTGGCTCCAGAGAGAGCTCCATGCCTGAAGTCACAGCAACTATTTTGACAATCAATTAATGGTTTCAGTTATATTTCAAGGAAAAACGCAAAAAATATTCTGCGGGCTCAGCTTCTGAAATGAGAAGATTTAATACTTTCTTTTGTCACATTTCTTAATTTAATTCAGCCTGTTGCTTAGACATCAGAGCTCTGAGAAATTGTGAATGGCATTTGGACTTTTTTAAAGATAATTGCTTGTTTCAGCCCTTGCTTAGAATAAAAAGATATCTCTGGTTCTGCTGCATCAACTTTGATCACTTCTTTAACACCCCATAATGAGTATGACACTGTTATAGGAGTAGAATTGTTGAGAGGTCTGAGGCACTCAAGAGGATAACCAAGTAAAAATCCTATAATGTCTCAACATTAAATCATAATAAGAGTAAAAACATGCATATGCGTTTCAGCCATTAAGGCCTTTATCGGGGCAAGTGGAAAATGGTTGCCAGGTGCACATGGTCACATGATGAGTATCTACAGTTAAAGTTACATGACGTTACATTTTCTGCAAAGGAAATCACGATATACAGAACATCTTAAAATATATATAACTCAATATTTAAGTTCTCAGCAGGAAAATCAGCAATTAATACTTCCTAAATTAAAGACAGAACAGAAGAGGATTCAAACCTGAGCATTGCATAGCTTTCAGTAAATATATCTCAAATTATTTCCTTGTTTGGGGTTGCCAGTTCTAATTGTATATTCATGTTCGTCAGTTTTGCTTTCAGTTTATTCAGTTCAGTATTCTGTTCTATCAATACAAAAACATAAAAACAACCCCGTGGACAGTCAGGAAGAGCACATGTTCTTCAAACACATCCTGACCTAACGCTTCTGCAGTATGTTGAAATTCTCAAGAAAACAGTGTAAGGTGGGAGAGACCACCTGTTTGTGCCTCTATGCTATGTATTTGCTCTGCCAGGCTTGTGTGTGGTGTGTGTGTGTGTGTGTGTGTGTGTGTGTGTGTGTGTGTGTGTGAGAGAGAGAGAGAGAGAGAGAGAGCGAGAGAGTGAGCAATGAAGACAGAATGACTGAATGACTCAGCTGAGCATGGGGATACGGGCGTAGGAGGCTGCAGGAAAAGTATGAGAGGGGTTTAGTGAACAGCTGTGCAAGTGTTGTATATGTGTGTGCATGCAGTCTCAGAATACCCACATGCATTACTAAATTACACATTAGTCCTGCAATCAGATACAAAGTTGCTGTGGCCATCCTTCCTGCAAGCTGCCACGGTTGCGTATGACATAGCTGGGCAATGAAAGTCTCAGTAAGTGACCTGTAAGTTAATTTTCTGTGGGCGATCCACTCTGAGAAAAAGCTGTGCCGGAGTTGCCACCAAACGAAATAAGACCCCAACCTAATTTCATTATGTGTTCCATGGTATTGAGGCTTTACGTAACAGGGGATTCCAGCTACATAGCGAAATGGAAAAATTGTCTTATTTCAGCTGTGTGTCTGTCTGTGTGTGCGTGTGTGTGTGTCAAGTAGCCTACATTCAGTCTGTGCAAGATATTAGATTGGTTTCCAGTTATATTCATATTGGCTGTCTGGAAAGTTCGTCATATAGTCATTTCAGCTGTTTGGTTTGGTTTGATGTTAAATCTGTTAGCACCTACGTAGTAAGACGTACATTATAAATCATTCGATGGGATCAAGTCTACCAATGCAAACAATAATAGCGCACTTTATGTCTGGTGCTCATGATGACTTACTTTTCACCATCAACATGGAGAACATACTGTTCAAGCCCTCTCTAAACCTTCACCATAGTCCCCTTGCTGGACATTAGTGGTTAACGCAGCTGAAAGATTGATTTTTCTCTTTTAAAGCAGATAAAGTGCAGCGAGGCTGTGGTGAATTTGTGCTGTAGCTGCAGCCTATGGTTTCCATAATTACATGGTGCAGGTCTCCCATAAGAGTTTACTGAGCCCCTGCCCTAAACAGGAGAATGTAGCCCTTTACCACAAAACTGCTCGCGGTTAGAGGTTCGACTAAACTCTGTTTACCTACACACTCACAGATAATTGCTCATTCTTGGTCTCATTGTCTATGTTTACATGCACAAAATATCCCACATTTTGCCTTTTTCTAAAAAAGACAATCTTCCCTCTAAACAGTTTGCAGGGCTAATGAAAGTGAATATTCCACCACTGTTCCAATCAACATGCAGCTGTGCAGACGCTTAATGAACACAGCCTCACTCGTTCATCTTGAAAAGGTCAGCGTTGTGATATTGTTGCGTGTCCAAAAACCTGTTGATATCCAAGTACTTCAGAATGTTTAAAAGTAGGTGTGTATCTCCTTCAGAACAGAAATGTCACTACTCCAGCCCTGCAAACTGTTTGCTAGACAACACACACAGCTGACTGTGAACAGGCGAGAGGCCGTGTGTTGCAAACTGCGGTAAAAACCCCAGTTTAGATGCAGGATGTGCTGCATATATGCCTAAAGAACACTCCTAAAACCCAAGGAATATCGGCATATCCCACATGTCTTAATTTGAAAATGCTCAATCAGAATAAGATCTAATTTTAATAACCAAATGGAACATGACCCTCATAAAATTCGGAGTATCGTATAGTAGATAGCGGAGTATTAATTTGTAATATATATAATATAGTCATTGCCATCTTTGTCTTCATCATTTTTATCACCATCGTGATTGTTTTTCTTCGTTGTTTAGGTGATGGAGACAAGAGGACAGAAAGTGATTTAAAAGGGAATTGCGTTATATACTCTGGGATTTCCTCTCATATGTTTTCAGTAAGATTCTGGCCCATATCTCATTTATTGTCTTCAAACTATGACTTCCACTTTAAGAGCTCCACAGTATGAGATCGAAGTCTCCATCAGTGACGGAGCATCATAGAAGTCACCGCTATCTACATAAGGTCTAACATATGATAGACTTGTCATGATTGACTGCTGATATCGGGCTCGTCAGCATAAATCACTGTCAGATAAGTGGGGCTGCTATCTTAACCAAGCCTGAAAGGAAGCACCCTTCGACTACGGTGATGAAATACATTATATTTTATCAACACGAGGCCAAAAAAAAGACAAGGATAATTGTTTCATAAGGAAAACTAAACAACCTGAGTATTCAAATGAAGTCAGATGTTCAGATAATCTGCTGTTTACTTTCTAGGATGTTGAGGTTCAGCAGATTCAGATCATCTTTAAAGCATTAGTGATAATTTGTATGAAAAAAGAAAGTGAGATGAGCAGAAGACAGTTTTTAGGATTGAGGAGAGAGGAAAAGAAATGGAGCGCTCAGGGGTGTAGTGCATGTGAAAAGCAGCTGGAGAGGAGAGGAGGTTTACGTGGCAAGTGGAAACCATTTCAGTGTTGCGCACGGACTGAGGGAGTGTGTTTATGTGTGCAGACTTGCTGTCTTTATTTGAGCTGCGGGTCTCCGGGGGCTTAGAGGGTGTGTATGTGTGCTCGAGGTTGTGTCTGTGTGGGTGTTTACATGCTGTATGTGGGTATGCATGTGTGTGTGTGTGCACGCGTGTTGAGTGGAAAAGGGGTTAATCTGTTCTGTTAGATGGGGGGTGGGTCAAGAGGGCTGTGTGTTTGTTTGTATTTGCAGATGGATAAGATTTTAAACTGGCATAGGAAATCGTTAAGGCAAATGAGAAGTTCCAAATTAACAGGCACACACTGTTTCAGCAGCTTCTTTCTCAACGAAACCCCCGACTCACACAATGAGTCTCACAGTAGCAGAAAGATCCATTTCGTGGTTAAACCGGGGTTTGACCAGACATTTTGCTTTTTTTCTACGAGACGGTGTTAAAAGTCGTAGATGTGGCCATTCATTTCATGGATACAGCTTTAATATCAGTAGTGAAATGTTTGTTTTTTCCCAAGTTACCACTTAACTCTGGCAGAGTCAAAGCTCCAGTCCCTTCAGCATAGAGCAGATCTAATACAGCTCGCTCTGTTCCTGATTGTGACCATTTGTCACAGTGGACTCTTTTTGCTTTGAATACCATGTTTAAGCCAGAAAATAAGATGAGAATGAATGAGATCAGAAAAAAATATTCATCTGATCTATAGTTTTGTATAGAGGGTCAGTCATAGGGACACCTGGCATTCTTAGATATAGCTGCAGTTTCTTCATGTACTAGTTGTCAAGCATTAAGGGAGCTCAGAGTTTTTATTGGAAAACCTGATGAAGTGGAGGATTAAAGTCCTACTTATTTAATTAGCAGTTTCTCTCTGATTCCAGACTTTTCGGAAACCCTCTGAATCAGCAACATCCAGTGCAATGACGCAGCAACTGAAGTTACCTCTGGTAGTAGTAGTAGTAGTAGTGGTGCAGTGTTTGTACAAGTTGGTCCCATTTTTGTTGTTGTCATGTGCATGCATGCACGCAAGTTCCGTGATACTCAGTCCTGCAGTGGTTTAATGCATGACAGTTGGAGGCGGTAACGTTTTCAGTCATGTTGCAGTGTGCCAGCAGAGGCATAAAAGAAGAAGAAATATGGTTGTAAACAGTCGGTTTCAAAATCTTGCAGATCTCAGCCATACCTCAAAATGTTTCATCTATCTGGTACTTTTAATTTCCGTGTCATTTACACTCTTATCTAGCCCTAAAATACAGAGACAATCAGCAGATTAAGTGAAGATGATGAAGATATTCAGCAGTTTGAACAGCCTTGTGAAGGCTATTGTAATGTAAGATGATTTTAGGGAAAGTTTCTGTACTATTTGTTTGTGGTCTGCCCTGTCTCCCTTAGGGCCACATACTGATTCAATGACATGAGTACATCTGTACTACATTGAACAGCAGTCCTGTGTCTTTCTAATCCAACTGCACATCTGCTGCTGATGAGCCAAACAAAGGCATTGCACTTTGCCAAATTTTACTCCTCTCAACCCAGATCTGCTCTCGTAAAGTTACCCCAGGGTTCAAAGTATGGCACTAAGACATAAAGGCCAGTGCCAGCTATGCTATCAACCAAAATGCCTGATCCTTGAAAATCTCTCACGAAGAAAAATTCCTTGGTATAAATGGGTAGACTAGACTCCCTGGTTTCCTCCTCTTGGTGGTGAATTATTGCAAAGTTCCCAACTGTCATCATCTTTGGATGGAGCTGATGATGGGTGAGTGGGGGTGGAGGTGGGGGTTGGATGGAGTTAGGACTTCTGGGAGTGCAAGGGTGGGAGCAGGAAGCACATGTATAAATCTGACTGAGGAGAGATATAAACACAGAGAGTGGCTAATAGGGCTATCTCATGGAAGCCAAGAAGGAAATACTTTCCTTTTCAAAGCTCATAAATACTTGAGGTATACGCTGTGTGTACACATGCTCTACGAGACACATATAAGCTCACATGCATGCTCACACACTCTGTAACGGTTCTCGACCTTTTTTCGTCAGACGTATCCCCACAGCCCCGCCGGATGAACCTAACTGAATTTAATCAAAATTATTAATGATATAAAAGTGTTTATTTTTACAATGTTTATATCATGCAAGCGAACTGTCAATGTGAAATTCACTTTGGCTAAGTTTGCTTTTCGTTCAATTACCCTTCATCCATATTAGCTGTATTTTTAACCATTTACCCGTTAGCTTGGTTTTAGCTACCTATTTCAACCATTTATCCTCTGCTTTAAGCTATTTCAACCTTCTGCACTTGCTTGCTGTGCTCGCTGTTCATGCCCCTTTTTGTAAAAATGACTCTGTAGGTGGATATATGTGTACCGTGTTTGCTTTTAATGAAATCGTAATTTCTGTTTTGTCAAATCAGTGCAGCTACTCACAGTCTTTCCGCATACCCCCTGGCATGTGCAGAAGCAATCACTGCTCAACAACTTTTGTATACCACATTAAACCGCCTTTTTTCAGGCAGTGACTGATTGAAGTACTGTAATTTTACTGGGCTGCTGCATTTCATCAAAACCTTATTCCGTACACAGTAATTTCTAAGCCTCATTTTATACTCTGCTGTCTCTGTACATAGTTCATTTGAAATTAAAGCTATCCCGTCTAACACTGTTTCACCCCGTTTTTCTCACACATGTTCTCCTTGTTCTGGCTCTGTCTTCCTGCTGTTGCAAAACATTTCATTTCCTGAATGAGGCTGAAATATTAGCTTTTGTTTTTCAGGCCTATTGACTTTGCTGACAAAGTCTTTACTCACTCACCTCAGGTCTCAGATTTACTGTTCACTCACAGCGGTAGTTAATCGTGTGTTTTATAAACCGCCATTTACATCATTTGACGTAGAATTTGGTTTTATGAGATCATGAGTTTTATGTCCATCTGTCTTGAAAATATATTGTTAACAAATGTGTTTTTTCTTTTTTTTTTGTTGTTGTTGTTCAGACAATGTCCACAGCAACAAATTTATTTGGAATTCGGTTCCCAAGAAGTCACAATTCTATTTCAAGGCCAGATTCATTATTAAATAAACAAAAGTACAGAATAAATTGACAAGTTTGCTGTTTTGTTAGGGAAAATGAATGCTCATAGTTAAAGCAGTAGCAAAAGTTACAGCAAAACATGTTGCAGTCAGTCTTCTTATGTCGTTGTTGAGGCTACATCATTAGTGACCAGTGCTCGTTGATCTGCGAGTTAAAACAAACCACCCAACCACACATTTCCAAGAATAGTGTCAAAATAAATATCACTGCTTGCTGTAACTAAAGTAATTGCTGTCATATTATACTTTGAAGAACAAGAAGGCAGTACCCAGAATTTAAATAATATGTTCTTTCCAGTGTTTCTGCACCCAACTTTGTGGCTTGACAAAACATCTTGCACAAATAACGTGAGGCTTCATAAACCACAGACAGACCACAGTAATCCAGTGTCAGACTCTTTGGCAGTTTTAGCATCTGAGATGCTAATGGTGTTGAGTTCATCCACATAAGTTATGAGTTCCTTGACATTTCAAGTGTAGTTCCTGAACTGAGTGCAAAATATTATCCAGATAGAGAAATGTCACCCCTTTGGAGAAATAGCAGTTTAATCCATTTTGCCTCAATCATTCCTTATCTAAGCCTTAAACCTTCCATCTTTTGGACTGACTTGTTCTTATTTTCCATCCTCAGGATAAGTCAGAGCTCCTTTTTCCAGAAACTCTGATTACCACGCTTAAAAAATATATTTTTTATTTGAGCTTGCTTTGTTTTCTATTCTTCGTGTGACATTATCTTCCTAAAAATATTTGTTGATTGTGTGAGTCAAGAGCTTACATATTTCATTTTTCCTCTCACTAACTGATACCATTAGAACCATAAATAGAGATTGTGATCTGTACTTTGTTTGTGGATTTTTTGCTGTTATTCAAACACCATAAAAGTACATTGTACATCTGTTGTTGCAGCGTTATGAGGGTAAACAGATCTAATCTTAAGTGTGCAGCCACTATCTCCCTTCTATTAGGAGCTTTGAACTCAGTGGTCAGCAGAAGCTCCTGTTAATGTGTGAAGTGAAAGTCAGCTGGGCTCATGTCTGGATTCCAGCTGACGCTTGTTAGATCTGCCTTAGCTCCTTCAGCTATGCTTGCTTTAAGGATATTTCATGATGAAGGCTTCAGCTAATGTGACCTTACTCATGGGGCGAAAAAATGTAGTGGAATATATCACTAACTATAGGCTCTTTAGACCTTTTTACAAACAGAATCACATGCTTCTGTCTTGAAAAGGCTTCCCTGTTGTTAGTTAGAGTGAACCAAACCCTGGTTAAGTAGTGGATGTGACCAAGTTATGAAAGTGGGCACAAACTGCAAAAACTAAGTCACTGCTGGTGTTTATATGGTTAACTCTGTGAAGTACAGAAAGGAAGATTTCCATTGGCTGGGCTGCACGCTGCAGTCAGAGCTCTAGTGTTTCATGGAGACAGAGGGCCATCCCTCTGAGCACAGCTCCAGCCCCTTCATCTGGTTCTATTTAAGACCTCTAGTGCCGACTCTTATGATTGGTGTACACAACCCCCTACTCTTCCTCCAGCTCCAGCCCCAACTGAGGAGAAAGAGGCTTTTTAGCAGATGGTTTATTTTCCAAGGGAAACCATTTCTTTCTCCTACTCTACTGTCCTGTCCTCAGCTGGCTTTAGCTCAGTTTTCTAGCGCTGCTATAGCTACTTCTGCTTTCTCATTGCTGCTCCTCTTTCCACTGTGTTAATGTGCCTACCTGCATCTAATGTCCCAGTCCCAGCTTTATTGGACAACAAGGATGAGGCCTCTTCAGTAACACAGAATGGATCTTCTGCACTTGACTGCATGATCCTTCACTTTTTGGAGGGATATTCTTTTCCTAGACTTTCAGCATCTCCGTCGCCCTCGTTGTTGGGCTGGAGGGGGATGCAGCTCTATGGCTAGACTCTCAGGAAGATGCACTGAGCCCTGTGAATATTGTGATTGGCTGAGCTCTACAGACAAAGTGGCCTATGGCACAACGAGTGCCCAACAGTCGTTCTCGTGGACCTATGGCTGGCAGCTGGCTGACAGCATGTTTTTTCCCATCAACCCCAGGTCTGGATGCTTCGGATCCCATGCTCCTGGAACAGTATGTGGTGGTGGCCAGTTACGAGAAACAAGAGCCTGCAGAAATCAGCCTTCAAGCAGGCGAGGTGGTCGACGTCATTGAAAAGAGCGAAAGTGGTGAGTAAGCAAAACAACTGTGCTACAAAGACATGTTGAGCAGGAATGGTTTGCATGCATGTTGTGTGTATGTCAGACACAAACAGACTCTTTCATGATTCAGACCGTTGCTCCTCAAACATGCTGCCCTTTTCCCTAACTCAACCCTCTCACCTCCTTTGTCCACAGCTTGCTAGCTGTTACTTAGCCCCATCTGGAGGCTCACTTTGGCCTGCAGTCAGCCCTGTTTTTTCCCCACTATTGGTTTTGGCTGAGGGCCAAAATGTTGCCTGTGGCAAGAGGAATGTCTTCCAGACTCGCATTAATTATTCCACCTCACTTTAATGGAAAGCCAGTAAGACATGCCGGATTTACAAATGCCAGCTGCAGAGTCCTTAGTCAGCTGTTTCACCCCTGGAAAGAGCTAGCAAACAAGGCCAACGTGATGTTTTAGGGAATATGTCATTCAGTTTGACAATAGTTAGCGGTTAATGAGTCAGCAGCACACTGACATAAAGCAAAGCTTCGTGATATTCTAGGAATATGATGTAATGCTTCCAGGAACTTGAATCTATTGCAAACAAAAAAACGTGTAAATATGATATCTGTGTTTGAGATGCTGTAAAATGAAAACTGGTTAGATAGTTTTACAGATTGTAGTACATAAAGACAGAGAAAACGCTACTGACCCTATAGTGACATGTTATTTGCTATATGTTTATCAAATCATGTGTCTTAAACACAGTAAAACTATTAACTATCACTGGTCTAAATACCTCCCTGAGTCACTTTTATTTTGAAGAGAATTTGCCACATGGAGCACGAGGGTGACTGGAGAGGGCCCAGAAACAGGGTCTGACGTTGAGCTTTAATGGTGTGCTGAGACAGTAAAACAGTAATGGGACTCATGTGTCCTTCAGCGGGGAAAGAGAGATGGAGGAGGAAGCAGTGGCCAGGAAGGCAGTGGGACTTGGGTTTCATGATGGGTGTGAGTGAAAATGCCATGCCACACTGGCCTCAAGGAAGAGGGTCCGTATAGGCGGATCACTTTGAAGTGTCACGTGTCCTGCCTTAGGGTTCGTGTATTTGTTTTCACTCCCTGCTCCAGTAGGATTTCAACTCAATGGGGAGCCACAGTGAGGCGGATACTGCAACACCTTGAAGTCCTTTTATCGCAGGCCTTGTATGAGCACTTTCCTCCATGAACTTGAGCTGCATGGTCCTGAGCTTTTTAAGTTGAGGCCCCTTCTTCACTTTTGTGTTTCAGCTGACCACGATGCAAAGCTGTAGCAGTTGATCTGCGTGTCGATGACCCATGCAGAATCTGAAACTCGTGCACTTCAATGGTCTCGTTGCAGATTTATGATTTCTACAGTATGGCTTCCGTGTTATTGCTGCAGCTTCGCTTCCATGTTATTACAGCTCTGATTCATCCTCTTCTCTGATGCAGGCTATATTTTGTTGCCACTCTCAGCTCAGCTCATTCATTCATCACTGGTTCGCTTGGATTTGTCATGAGTTTCTGGAAGGCAAAAACAGTAGAATCCAGGCTTCTTAAAACACATACTAATGCTATTTGACAGTTTTATTATACACTGATGGACACTTTCACAGAGATCTGAAGTAAATACACCCCCTCCACCCCTCTACATCTTGCTATGGAGACTGTTTCCAGCAGCAGTGCTAGCATTTAAGCGAAAACTCAACACCTCCTGCAATGGAAGTCGGCTAAATCTGCTCCATTTGGCTGGGTGACATCACTCCATATCCCGTTGCCAATACTAACAAGACCAGGTGTGTGCTAAGAAGATTTGAGAGCTCATTTGATTTAGCATCCATTCCCTTGCAGGATAAGTACAAACCCTTTAATGGTTTCTGACACATTGATCTGTGCATTACAGAGCTAAATGTGCTGAGTTAGAGGCACTGAAAGGTGGCTATTACATTTGTAATGATAAAAGGTTTTTTATTGAGCCTTAAGCTAAAGTCACATATTTTCCTTTAATGCCATGCAGATTTCTCTGGATGCACTGAGTGGAAAATATCTGTACACTGTCATCTTGTCATCTCATTTTGTATCAGCATTGTGTGTCTGTGTGTCTGGCTTTATATGAGATTTTTTTTACACAAAGGTGTGAGAGTGTAGCAGTGACAGATCAAGAAATGGAAAAAAACAGCTGTGTTATTTTTGCCATTCACCCCAGTCCTTTAGCAGGAGTCCTGCTGTAAAAGCAACTGTACCATAGATTGTGGCTGTGACTGCTGCCCATGCAGTTATCGACTTTTCCTTACCTTGGATTAGATAATATGCGCCTTTAACAGGGCTAGTGAATCTAGGTCAGACCTATAAGCGAGCTCAGCTTTCTCCACTTTTCCAGCCTGCTGTCCCGAGCCAAGACAGTATTTTCCATCGCACAGTTTGTGTCGTGGCCTCTCTTTCAGTTGGTACAGTAGTTTGTATTGATTTCTGGTTTGTTAAGTTTAAAGTAGGTGCAGTATGTGGTAAATCAGCAGGGTAGACCAGGATAGACTGATAGATGTTCTTGTGTAGCATGTAGTTTCTCTGGCATAATGCTTTTAAAACTCATGCGTTGCTATTTGCTAAGTCCCATAAAAATGCATGCAATCTGCAGGAGCGATATGAAAATATCACACAAGTTACATTTTAGTATTGCCAAAACCTATGCTGTATTCAAAATGTGTTTTATAATTATTAACTCTGTCCTCACTCCCTCTGCAGCTATTTTATTTCTGTAGTTTATGAGAGTTTGCCAGGGGGAGATGCTGGCTCAGGAGGAGAGAGTAGCGCAGGGAGAAACTCGGGGAGAAAATGGAAAAAGACATTTCCTGCCAAAGTTAGTGGTTCAGAGAGGTTGGTTCATTATAATGGCTTAATGGATCCTCCAGGATGCCTCCTCAGTTTACACTATATTGGAGAGATGTTAACCAAAGTTAAGCTTGCAGCCTTTTTGGTCAGTTCAAATGCTCTTTATTCAGTGGTTTAAACTTTGCCCTTTAATGGGGTAGTATGTAGGAAGGGAAAAAATAATTTGCAGTCACTTCTGGAAATAATGTACTTAATGCGGATGGTTTGCCTACACCTCAAGGGCAGTGTTAGGTGTGTTGTGTCCAGTCCTGTGTTGAAGATCTGTCTCTGTGGACCAATCAGGGTTTAACTTGTCTCCATTCCAAGTCAGCCTCTATGAATTACGGTTTGCCAAATGAACTCCTGGAATGCCTGTCTGTTTTGGAGAGGCCAGCTCACATCCGTCAGTCCCTCTGGCTCCCCCTAAGACCCCCTGGCACCACCCATGTACAGTTTGTATTGTATCTCTACTGCTCCAGCGAGCTCACTTAAGTAGGGTGGAGTAAGTGAAATTTCAGGAAGAGCCTTAAGGGTCACTTATGGAGACAGCGATCTTAGCTGTATGAAATTGCCCTGTTTGTCCTCACGAACACATTTTAAGTCCGACAAATCTGAGCCATAGAGAAGCGGGAAGGTAACAGAGGAATCCTGCGGGTGATGTTCAGCTGCCTGGCTGAAAGCCCGTAGAGACTGCTGGAGTCCAATCCTGGCAGATTATGCAGGTCTGGCCCCTCAGCATGGCAGAGATGGATGTGCAAAATGTCTTCTTTACCTTCACATGGAAAGAAATGTACCAATACAACATTGTTTCTGTCTTCAGGCTGGAAGCGAGATTATCTCAGGGCTCAGCTCAGCAGGAGTTCAGTATTCAGAGAGGCTGACTCTTCCAGGAACTGAGTTTACGCCAAGAGCACAGACTTACTCTTTCAAGCATTATTCCTGCAGAATTGAAAGTTATCTATGAAAGTATATAAGGCAGTATGTGGATAATGACATAACTTCCTAATCTAGATAAAATTGATTGCCGTGAACCTTCATTCAGACAATCAGATTCCCCTCGGGATAAAATAATATGCTGGTCCCTTCACTGTTGTAGCACCTAATTTTGATTTGTTACTTACTTTGGTTACCCTGGGGAGTTGAACTCCGACCGCTGCGGTGGGCACACAGCTTTGATGCATGAGGCGCAGGCTCTACCAGGTGAGCTACCTGGGTGCCCCCCAGCTAGGCGTTGTGTTTATAACTAATCAGCAAATGTTGGCATGCTAACATTCGAAACAAAGATGGTGAACATTATACCTGCAAAACGTCAGCATGTTAGTATTGTCATTGTGGCCATGTTAACATTCTGATGTTAGCATTTAGCTTAAAGTACAGCCTCACAGAGCTCCCAGCATGGGTGTAGACTCTTACATCTGGTTTGAGCTATCAGGCACAGACAAAAAACAAACAGGAGGGGCATAAACCTTGGTTAAAGTAATAAATGGTTTATCTCCTTGAAGCCCTCAGTCTACATCAGGGCTACATGGGGGAAGGGGGGGGGGGGGGGGGGGGGGGGCTGGCCTTTATTTCACTAAAATTCAACTTGGATCCTTTTTTATTAGTAGCTTCTCCTATCATTGATACCATTGTGCTGTTTACTGTAGAGCACAGGTCCACAGTACTCCCTAGGTCCTCTTATTCAGCCTGCACAGATTACAGTTTATTAGAATGACAGTTGACTTCCTGCTGTACTTAGATAGTAGCACCAAAATGTGTGTTATAATCAGTGGGTCAATCAGAAAACTGCAAGCTTTATGCAGATTTTAGCATCAGTGGTTCCTGCAAGTGTGACAGCATCATGTATACTGGCCGTTGCAGTTTTTCTGTCTCTGACAGGCAGGAGGATTAAAGACAAGGTCAATGTTCTAGTGCTGCTAGTGTGCAAGCCTTCATTTTGTGCAGTTTCAGCAAGAACATGTTTCCTTGTATAAAAGAAAAACCCTATAATTCTTGTCAATGAACCACGAAAGACATGACGCAGAAAACTTGCCAAGTGTTAAATGTCTTTTTTAAGCTGAAGTTGCAGCAGCAGATGGAAGACACATTATCCTCTCATAGTAATCCCCATCCTCCACATTCTTTCAGCTTACCATAGGAAGTACTCATGACTGTCTCAAGAAATTAACCTTATCCTGTATTTTTAGATATGGAAACTCAAATTGGAGGTTTGTAACTGGCATTTCAACAGAGGCTCCTACTGCTGTATTTTCTTGCATCTTGTCACAGAGCAGTGCAAGCAGAGGGGATGAAGAACAGGAGCATTAACACTATTTAAGAGGACAAATAGCTGTAATAATAGTGCACAGAAATCAGTCTGTGGAGCCATAAAGGTGCCTCTCTCTCAGTCACGGAAGAATTGACCATTGAGTTAAACCAGCATTTTAAAAGGTGGGCTTTCAGACCCTCAAGGACTGCTGTGTCTCCAAATCAGTAGAGAGCACACAAGCTGTGGGCTATAGCTTCGTTCAGACCATGAGGGGATCCATTGAGAGGCTGGGAGGTTGTTCCTTGGGTCAACATCAGCCCTTGAAAGCTGTGTTGTGCCGTTTTCCCCCAACCCACCCCCGCACCAGAGCCACCCAGGTAATTGAAACCCAGTGTTTTATGAAAACTGGAAGTGTGTGTATTGGACTGGATACCTTCCCCCTGGTGGCTTGATACTGGATCCACTGTTAATGAATACAGAAGCTGGAAATGAACGGTGTTTTCTCCTGCTCTGCTCAACAGTGGTGTCAGATATCTGCAGGACTGCTGAGCCACTGCATTCCTCATCATTTCAGGTCGTGGAAAAAAAGCCTCCTTGTGCTGCTGAATCTGTGGTTCTCATATTCATGCTAGATGTGTAGAAATCTTTCACGAGTATTACAGAGTTACTCCAAAGCACAAAACAATGTTGATGTCGGATTTCAGTACGGTTTAAGGTCCATTTATCTCAATGATATATTTGTAGGGATGAGGAGGATATTAAGGAGCATTGCAATGTCACAGTTTGTTAGGTATGCTGTTGCTCCGCTATCCGACTTGATTGATTGTATATCTAGAGTGTGGTTTTGTTTTATAGGTCATCCAGTCACCTTGGGAAAAAACCCAAATGGCATAAATCTAGTTTCTCGTTTCAGCTTAGAATCTGTTGTTGATTACAGTAAAAATGAAGCATGGGTCTTAAAGCTGATAGAGTTTCCAGATGGCAGATACTGTATGCGAGACAAATAGAGCTTAGAACTGCTGCTCACTCTCATTATGTGTCTGTATCTGCACTTGCAGGGATATAATACAGGTGAGCGTATGAGGACAGCTCCATAAAAGAGCAAGCATCTGTTTACATTTGCCTCAGTAGCATTTTTCCATCTGGCATTGTGAAATTGTTGCAGTGCTTTCATCTTACATGCTAACATGTCTTTTTCTTCACAATGCAGTCAGTTGTTTTTTGAAATGCCTTGCTCATAGTTATTTAAAAGTAGTTGGAAACACGCTTATTTGCTGTTATTCACGGTCAATTAAGTCACATCTTTTGTGATTGTCCAGCACAAAACCGAGGCAGACAAGTCTCAGACGTTTAGTCTGTATTTACATCTGGCTCAGATTCTTACAGCTACATTTACACGAGTTGTAGAAATCGTTTACTGGAGGAAACAATACATATTCTGTGTCTGCAGGTTTAGGAGCTGATAACAAATCACTCACCATGACAACGATGTCAACGAAGCCACATTAAACCCACTTTTCTGGGGACAGGATCGCTGTGAAGGATCTCCAGCAACACCGTATATTCAACATCACCAACAATTTATTGATCAACAGAAAATATGTCTCAAAATAGAAAATGTTTTGTGGCCTATTCATAACATGACTTACCATCCGGTCTGAGGTCCAGACAGATATGAGAGTTATATTGACTCCACATCTAACTCCCCACCACTCCCCACCACTCCCCAGATCTCACATTTGTGCTTTAAATCTGGATCTGCGTGTTTCATGCTGTCTAAATTAGGCTTACATCATCATTTTCTTTATTTTTATTACAGATGTAATTGGGCTCAAGCAGGCATGTAACCTGATCCGACCAGTTTTGCACTTGGATACCAAAGCACAAACTTAGTCACAACTTGCCCTCAGCTCCGCTTCAAACACCCAGTGCTTCATGATGTCCTTGTAGTGTAGTACAACAGTGTTGTCAAGACAAACTGTATGGTTTCTTGCTTTCTGAGGCTGTGACATTTGAGGTCGTTGCCTGCGGTCATGATCGTATGGTGTGATGGTGTTATGTGAGATCTCCACCAGAGGGTTGTGGGTTTAGCTATTGTCTTATGCAACCACTGACCCCGACACGAAACTCTGCTCAAACGTTTTAAAAGCTTTTTGATTTACTCAGGATGTTGACTAAGTAGCTATAATCGTAATATTGAATAATGTTTAGCAAAGTGTATTGCCAGTCAGCATTTGGCTGTGTTCTTTTTTTTCCCGTTGTGGTTGAAACTCTGTAGCAGCTTTCCAAGATTTTCAACTTTTCCTTACGTGGATAACAATGCAGGGATACATGGAGGAAAGCAGTTTGTGATATCGACTGATCAAAAACAAAGGCAAAGATGCAGGTGTAGCTTTGTAATGTGTGTCAGCACTCTCTGCTGTGGGAACCAGACAGTTGCACTGATACATGTGTACTCATAGAAACACACACCCCCACACATATTTCCAGACACAAGGTATGCTTCCTTCACCTTTGTTCCTCCCACATCTGTTCGGATAATCTCTGCCATCCGGAAACGGGGAAGAGAGAGCACGTTCTTCTCCTAATCTTATTCCCATCATCTGCAATTTCACCTTTCAGCAGCTGAATCCACAACTTCATTCACTCTTCACAATTCACTCAGCTTTGCTTTTAACTTTTCCACTTCATGCAAAATCTCTGTCTTGGCAGCTGGAGACCCAGGAAACAGCTGTTTCTTTTGTAATGACCTCAGTTTAAAGTCTTGGTCATGATGAATGCACTAATGATAACCCTGTCACAGATGAAGTTCAGAATCATATTCCCCTGCCAATAAATATTCCCCAAGAATGATGCTAACAAAAGAGATGATATGTGACGTTGATAGGGTCATTTCATTTGATATCTGAAGCCTGAAACAAAGACTATGGATTAAATAAGTTCATGTTCAGCACATAGTTTATGAAAGCTGGATTTTTGCCATTTTGTGTCTCCCAGAGGGGAAGTTCTGGTATTACAGCAGCAAAACAACGCCAGAAAAAACATGCAACTAAAAAAATAAATAGTCAAAAAGGGTATAAAATTGCTATAGAATAAAACAATAAGCTCAAAATGACAGTAGTGTTAAGGCAATAAGTGGTGTTGAACTAATAGAGCAATACTGTCTCTAGCAAAGCGACATGCCGGTGAGATTAGTAGCAGCAACGTCAGCAAATTAAAAAAGTAATGTGATGCCATCAGCTATAACAGTCTATACCTGAATATTATATTCTATAATTATGGATGAATAGATAGAGTACTTATTAGTCCCAGCGGGAAAATTAACAGCAGCTTAGAGAAAAAAAAAAAAGACAAAGATAATGAACAAAAAACTATTACCCTAAAGTAATATCTTAACAAAAGCTTCGAATAAGTGGGAGGATTTTACTAATACGTCCAGTATGGACCTCATTTTGTGTGAGATTGCAGTCACTCCACGAATGAAAGACACGAAGCAGGTTTACTCGTTTAGTACCGGGCTTTTCTTTTGCATTTCATGTAAGTGCAACCTGTCTGACATAAACCTGCAATGGCCACGAAAACAGCACTTGCGTAATGTGTGTGTGATTTTTAAAACTTTTATTGCTTCCTTTGAGGTTCAGTGAACTCAGCCTAAGCACCTGCCATATGTGAGCATGGCTGAAAAACACAAGCAAGGTGGGCCGAGCCATCAATAACAGCATGTGTTTACTCAGGCCTTTTTAAAGCGACTGTCTTTGCTGTGTATGTATGTTCAGACTTACAGCCAAGTGCTCTCAATTAAAGCACATTCCTGCACCTTGTTCTTGGATTTGCTTATGTGCTTAAGTGTCAGTTTGCTGAAGTGAAAATAACATTTCCCCCAAGCTGCCATGTTAGTTTGAAAATGGCAATTTGCTAATGTAAGGATTTTTTTTCTTTATTTCGTTGACGCAGGTCTTTTTCCTTCTGCCAAGCTGACCTTTCTTTATAATGGTCAATTTAATTTAATGTACCGCTAATGTAGTTGACGTTGCCCTTTGCTGGTCATTAAACAGGACACATCAGATTTATTTTAATGTCGTCAGTGACTTAATGAAGTATTGCAAAATGCTGGTATAATGAACTCATTTAAAATTAGGATGACAGTATAATAAATGTTTAACAATCCTTGAATTTTCTCACAAACTTTCAGCTCCACCGTATCTGCATTTTGTGTCCTTTTGTTTGGCACTGTTTTGTTTTTTTTAATAGCTTGTTGCTCTCTCTGATTTATTGGCATGAGGTTTTGTTCAAGCCACAGCTTTGGTGCAAAGACTGGGTGCATTACACGGCTAGTTACGTACCTGAGTCCAAGCCAGCATGTTGCTCAGAGCCAGACACTAACAGCATCCTGCTATCTGGACCCACCCTGACTCTATGCAAAATAGCCCCACTGTACAGATGATGATGTTTTTAGTTGAGCAGCTTAGCAAGATCCTCAGTAAAATAAATCATCCCTCACATGAATCACAGAGATTGCTTGCGTAAGACAAAAAAGCCCTGGAAAGATTTTCTCTGTGCACTTCCTGCACTGAAAAAGTCATGCAGTCTGTCAGCGGGACATCTTCTAGCGCTCCAGTTAAAGTTGGTGGACAGATAGACGTAAGGCCAGAGAACAGTTTGATTCAGTCATGTTAGTCATTAGAATTTGGGATTGCCAACATTACGCAATTATTAGGTATTTATAAGTATAACTATGGTATGAAACTGCCCGAGAAAGGAACCTGATACCAAATCTTACAGGCATAAATGCAGAAATCAGTAAATTGTAGAGAAAACCATGACATCTCTGAATGTAATAACAGGTTGGCCAATTGTTCACTGCTGGCAAAGGTTTGTATCTCCGCTCTGAGAGATCACATGCCACCATCCAGCAGGTGGGAAATGGTGCGTATCGTAATTTTTAAAATTCTCTCTGACTTTCCAAAACCATTTCTCTTGAAAAAAAGTCAACACTGACGCTGCATGTTCACATCAACAAACGCCAATAATAAACAAGCTTTTTCTAATCCACAGCGCCCTTTAAATGCTGCCTGCCTAATTGTGCAGCGTGAGTGTAAGATTAAGGACATAATTAAGGAACATTGTTCACTACATGTAGATGAATCACAATTACCTAATACAGGGGTGTACAATGTCTTTGCTCTTATTTCAGTATTAGCATCCTGTAATTTTGCTTCATCCTTTTAGCATACAGTTAATATGATAGGCTCTCATACTACATTCTGCTTCTATTTTTATTAATTGTGTGCAATTAAACTACCTCATAATACACCATTTTTGTAGGAAAATGTACACTGGACGTTTGGGCCAGCTGTGGACGTGTAATGGAACACTCTTTTCCTCTTTATGGGTAGTCCAGACAGCTGTCAGCCATATTATATTCCTGTTACCACAGCAAATAAGGCATGTGTAACATACCACATATAGGACTGTTTTTGTGCCAGCTTTGTCACTCAGCTCTCACTTTAGGTCTCCTGTTGTACTTACATCAGCCCACCTTATCTGACACAGTGGATAAATGCACTCCATTCGCTTTATTGGGATCAGATTTGTGCACCTTTCCAGCTGAGGCATTTGTCATAAAGGAGCTGTCAGAGCGATGCTGTCAGAGGAACCAAGTCAAATCAGCTGCAACAGTGCAAATGGATATGTTGGCTTGTAACAGCGCTTCAGGATCGTCCGGCCCACTGGAATCGCGACTGAACCTGATGAAACGCAGGTTGAACGAGACCTCGTCACGAGTCGGGCTACAGCCAGCCGGCGTTCCCTCTGATGTTCTTGGCCCTGTCCGTCATTGTAGATTCTGTTGGCAACACAGTGAAGTTCCTCATGTTCATGTGTAGGTCATCCCTTTGACTAAAACAAAGATGCGAGTGATTTGACGGGGGATAGAAGCCAGACTGGAAGATCTATGGTCGTACGTCATCCGTGTTCATTTTCATCTGTCTTTGTTGAGATTTATCATGTGGATTTTTTGGGGCGGGAATCTTATCACAGGCCCAAATTCATCTGCAAAATTTCAACATATCTTCCAGACCTCTGAAGACATTTTAATTCCTTCCACTCAAAGTTTAGGCTGTATCTTCCTATGTAATGCACTGTATGACATGTTTGCTAAACATCCTACACAGTCCTGGTGATTTTCAGCCTCTGTGTCTTTCCACAGGTTGGTGGTTTGTCAGCACCGCAGAGGAGCAGGGTTGGGTCCCTGCCACCTATCTCAACTCCCACAGCGGCACACGGGATGACTTGGAGCTGGGCGCCTCTAAAGCTGGGGAAGGTAAGTCTGCAGACTCTCCTGTCTCTGCCCACACACACACACACACACACACACACACACACACACACACACACACACACACACACACACACACACACACACACACACACACCTCACACTCTGTTGTACACCCACACACAGATACCACCTCTGCCCTCAATCCTCAATCTTTGATCTGTGACAAAATGGAGCAAATTCGTCCCTACTTCACCACTGCCGGCCTACGCTAACGGCCGGCGCCCGGCTGGAGTGAACACCTCTCTCTGTCTGCCTGCCATTATAAGCACACTTGAACAGAGTGTAGATTCAGACCTGGGTAAACAGCAAGGAGGAGCGCCAGGAGAGACCAGACCACAACCACTGAAGTGATGTTCTGTACAGTGATGCTCTGTACAGTAAAGATGCAGCACAATATGACGTGATATGACCTCCGCAGAGTGAGCTCATGAAAGAGGCATGTGTTTCCATCAGCAGTAAGGAATAAAACAGAGGAATACCTCAAGAGTCATGCTCTTTAAATCACGGTTATATCGTTAATTGAAGCAAGCTCTGACATGAATTATACTTTTTCATGCAATGTCTGCTTATCATTGTGGATAGCTGATAAGTTACAGCACAGGAGACAAGTGTTGATGTTAAAATTCGTGAGCTTACTGGAGTCAGAGAAGGATCCAAAACCATGATAAGAAACACACCTATGTAGACATCAGTTTGCCAGAATATAATGCAGGCACATGTGAGGCTGAAGACGGCGTCCAATCACGCAGTTGTTTCGACAGTCCTGTCGGATACGGTTATCAAGTCATCCGAGAGCAGCTCAAGCTGTCTCATTCTTCAAACATTTTCAATATTAAAGGAGGAGAAAAAATTCTAATATCAGAGCAATAGAGCTCAATTAGTGTCAAGTACTCAGACAGACTGATAGTTTTGACAGGTAGTGCAACAACTGCAGCTTATTGGTTAAGATTTATGCAGTATTGTGTTAGAGAAAACCCAACAAAGTGGAGGCACGGAAATAATTAAGTTGCGTGTTACACTTCCAAACAAACATCAAGATTTTCCAGCGTTCTGGCCAAAACATCTTTTGCTGTACAGTTGTTTTACTCTGTAACAATGGGACCCTGGATCCCCTCGGTGTTGTATATCTTATGACTCAAGGATGGAGGGGGAGAGAAAGGGAATACATTAGGCTAAACAGTGTTTCTGTTTCACAGTTTGTTAAAATGCCCTTTTCTCCCCGTTGGGACTTACAGAATACACATTTATCAAAGAAAATTTTAACATGTAAACATACCACAAATGTAGAAGCACACCGATAGAATCCTAAATGCTAACGTGTACACGCAACTCTCCTTTCCACTCTGTCAGAGATAGCTGGAGTTTGCTGCCAGGGGGTTTTCACCAAGGACAATCTGTCAGTGTAATTAGTGTTTATGTGTCTAGTCGGTCATGGGAATGGCATGAAGCTCATACAGCATTTCTTTGTCAGTCTTGTGGTCTTCAGCAGTCTGTGCCACCACATTGTCACAGAAAAAAGCACACATTTCTGAAAAACTGCATTTGGAATTCATGTTCGTTCGTTCTGAAAAGCCAAAAAAAGAGACATGTTGAAAGCTCAGACAGCTTGAGATGTGAGTTTAGCGACTGATCAAAGAGTAAAAACACCCCCCCCTTCCCTTGTTTTGATCACATTTTATGCAAAAAATAAACATATTGCTTGAAGGAGTAGTTCGACATTTTGGGAAATATGCTTATTTGCTTCCTGGAGGAGAGTTATTTATGTCTGTATGGTAAATATGAAACTACAGATGGTTAGCTTAGCCTAGCATAAAGACTGCAAAAAGGGAGGAAACAGCTAGCCAGGCTCTGCCGAACGGTTAAAAATCAGTCTACCAACACCTCTAAAGCTCACAAATTAACACATTTTGTCTAAATTGTTTGGCTGGGACTGGCAACGTCCTGAAGTCTCTGCCGGTTGCCTGGCAACTGCTCAGAGGCAAGAAATGATCTCATACGTAACCCCCATAGGCCGGTGAAGTGACGTTTTACAGGCTGATTTTTGTATAAATAAAACAAACAAGATATAATGTGTCATTTTAGTGGCCTTTAAACGGAACCAGTCTTTGTGCTAAGCTAAGCTAGCTGTTGGTTCACGGTGGCTTCATATTCACAGACAGAGTGGTGTTCTCTAATTCTTCACCAGACATGGAGTCTAGCTATTCCTTTAAAGGTCTTTGCAACAGTGGCATATGATTTTTTACTCATTTTCATCTGTCTCTCAGATTCTGTCAGATCTTCCCATCATTGTAAATTAAGAAGGGTATTTAGTGATGAAAGGGATCTTCTTTGTCCTACATAAGATAATTTACAGGGTCTGCTCCTTCAATCATTCTGACATGTGACACAAGCTGGCAGAAATGCTTTCCATCTGCACTGTTTTACCTACAACAGGCACAGCGAAATATAGACTTTCTGACAACTCCAACCAGCCGCACTGTCAGCTGCTCTATTAATTGGATGGCATTCCTGCAGCAGAAATGTGTGTCCCAGATGCTCTAACACAACAGGATGGGAAAACCATTCTAACAACATCCTAATTACAGGCCGCAGAAAAGATGTCTCGGTTTAACACTTCCTGTGTAACCTCACCCATCCACTCTAACTGTCCACCATGTTTTGCTTTGTGGTCTCGTTTTTATGTCCCCCGTGTAGCTAATAATTGGCCTCTCTGGGTTGGATCCATGTCATTTGTGTGCTGTGTGTTTGTGTAACATTTGTGCTTGCTCTTCGTGTCTCCCATGTTTGTTTGTTTGTTGTCGTCTGGTCACCACATGTGTCTGTCAGTAACTAAGCGACATAAGGCTCATCTGAAGAGGCTGGACCGGAGATGGACGTTGGGGGGCGTCATCAGCAGGCAGCAGAGCCGAGGTGAACTGAGACAGATGCTGCATCACCTCCCTCCCTCCCTCCCTTTTGTTATTGTCTCCTCACCCCTCTTATCACATGGCTCAACTCGTCCCTCTCCTCATGCACACATTGTTCAGCCTTTCATCATGTGTCGTCATCCCGCAAATGCATTTATCATAAGCCACAATCCACCACAACTAACCACTAACTGACGTTGATGTGAAATGAGCCTGGAAAAGCAAAGGTGAAATCAGCAACTTTTATATACACCAATTATTGATGCTAAGCTCAAATTATGTTACAAAACTGCTCTGTGTAAGCATTTTTGTTATAATTAAACACAGTGTGCCAAAACCAATCTTCCCAGAATCCCAGAAAAAAAAAACGGCCCACTCATCTGAAAGTAGTTGCATAATAGACTTTGGAATGTCTCATGCTGCATTTTAGAGCCATATTCTGCTTTTTTATGAGAAAATGAAGCGTGTATGTAGTTTTCTAATGAGTGTGTGTTCTACCAAAGCATGGCAGAAACAGACATTTATCCTGCTGTGGTGTGGGTAGCAACCAATATTGATAGATAAACAAGAGCCTTATTAATCTGTCACTTATTTAGCAAGAAAATCACATTCTCAATCACAAAGCTGCACATGTTCTTCTTAGCAAGGCCAAGGGTTTTTTTTTTTCCTTCACAGGAGATGCATTTGAATTGCTGACAGAGGAGTGAGGATAGGCTATTGAGTTCAGCCCAAACTTTGCACTTGGCAGTGGACGCTGCTCTCTGGAGTGGAGAGAGAGTTGTTTCCACCCTAGCACTGAAATCCTGCTTTGTGTTTAAAAAAACAAACAAAAAAAAAAAAACACGACTGATATTTTGCTGACTCTGCAAGAATAATTTATAACACTGATGCAGGCGATGCATGTTGTGGTTAACATCGCATCTGATTCAGAGTTTCCCTTCGTTGCATTGCTGGATGTTGTTTGAAAGAGGTTGGTGAGAGGAAAACGGTTTACCAGCCCCAACACAAAGAGGCCGGAAGAGCCGGCAAAAGGAAAATAAAGCGTACAGAAATATCTTTACCCGTGGAGCTTACTGTAGTTTTTGCAAGCAAAGGGAATTACAATCCCACACCCATTAAAGCTCTGACACAACCCTGGAAATGGGTGGAGAAGAGGAAAAGGGAAAAATTTGTCACCAGAATGTTGATTCCTGTGTACCAACTGGGAGGACAGCATACAGAACAGGGCCTTTTTATGTGCTCCTCTCCTTCTTGAACACTTCTCCCTGTGCTGGCTGCTCTCAGACAGGAATCGCTATAATGACAGGAAATGATGTCTTTGCTCTGCCCCTTGGCCTCATGGGAGTGCATAAATCAGAGTGGAGCCTCTGCTCTCTGTTATGTGCTGAGTTAGGAGATACTCAGAGTCACAAGGCTAAGGACACTAGTTGCTCACACCATGTGCTGTGGGACCTCTTTGACAGTTTCTTTTCTGAATACCTGTGACCTTAGTTATCTTAAAGTGGTTTGTAGTATGGACCACTACATTTTAATTATTTATTTTCTGGACAGCTGATAGAGAGTTGGCAGGAAATGAACCGGGGAGGTTGCGGTTCATGATCAGTGTCTGAAAAGAAGCACACAGATTATGACTGTCGCTCTGATCATGATGATGATTTCAGTGTAATGACTGATGGGAAGCTGGACCTGGTCTGTCCCTATCTTGGACAATCAGTGTTGACAGCCGGCAGATAAAATCATATAGTGTGTAATATGTAATAGTTCTAATCTAGACAGTCATTTTTAAAGTTAATTCTTTTAAACACGTTTGGTGTTTGTGACTGATGTCGGTGACCATTGATGTCACTTGTAAAATAAACAGCTCTACCTGAAATGAGCTTTGTTAGTTCACTCACCTCCAGCTCACTACATCGGCTGTACAGCCTACACCTTATTATTCAAGATCTCACCCAAAATGTGCACTTTTTTGGATTTTTCAGTGCAAACATAACTACATATAAAGAACAAACCCTGCAACAATTAGTGTTTTTGCTCGATTTGCGGATCGTCTACTGCTAGAACTCCAGTGGTTACTGACCAGTGTTTTGTCTAGTGTATTTACCATGTCGTGAGGCTTGTGCTCCTTCCTGACTCTCAAAGACAAACATCTGTGCATGGACTGTCTTAATGTGTGGTTTGTCCAGTCTTTCAGCAAGTCTTCAGAATGTCCCAAGCTTTAAAGGATTACATTTTTTTCTGTTCTGCCTGAAAACAATACTCACACACAGATATGTACATTGAAAGGATTGTTGTTCCTCCTATTCACACTGACCGCAAAGACATCCATTTCTAAAGTGTTTTCAATGGAAGTGGCACAAAATCCACGGTTTCCGTTTCGTGCAGAAATGCAGTGAGTTTAAAGCAGTTTGAGGCTGTCAACTCACATGAGTTTCTTCCAAAGTTAGTCTTCTTTGTGTTGTTGTGTTTCCACAGTGTTTCCTCGCTGAGCCATGGTGGAGGGACAGTCACAAAAAGAGGGAAACTAGTGCTGAAAATACTGTAATGTTAGAAGATACCCAATTGCAAGTTTTAGCTGAAATAGGACTGTGGATTTTGTCCCCTATCACTTAAGAGGACATTTCTTTGAGGCCGGTATAAACACGAGGAGGAGCAAGTAGTTTTTTAATGTGCACACGGGCATGTGAGTGTTATTTTAAGACAGACTTGAAAAAATGTGATGCTATCCTTTAACCCCAGTAACCCTTAGTTGTGTTGGGAATCAGACTGCAGCTCATAAGACAACAATGTCAGAATGTTTTGCCCATGGTAATGATGCTAACACTACAAGATTCATACAAGATATTTCTAAGTGCAAGAATTAATTATGCCCTGTAGTTATTCATTGCATTATAAAGGTCTCTCAGCTTCATAAAAAAAAACAACCAAAAAAGAGAAAGAAAGAGATTGTGCCAGTGAGCATTTTAACACACATACCACTTCTACTTGCTGAACCAACTGCCAGAAAGCAGAGCAGTTCCTGTTTTAAAGAAAAGATATACCCCTGCTCCAGTATCATGTCGCAAAATTGGTGCCAATGTATCACACGAGAATCTATTTTTATATATTGTTGTAACCCCATAAATATAAAAAAATCTTCACAAAAGATTGATAGAATATACTTGTTCTTTCTCTTTTCCAATAATTCTATTGTTTTATTGATCTTATGGCCTTTAAAATTTTTTCATTCTCTGCTCTGGCTTTGGCAGAAGAGAAATACGTAACAGTGCAGCCCTACACCAGCCAGGGCAAGGATGAAATTGCTTTCGAGAAAGGAGTCATTGTGGAGGTAATTCAGAAGAACCTGGAGGGCTGGTGGTTCATCAGGTAAATCTCTGCTCACTTACTTCAGACATTTGTTACCTTTCCAAAAAGATGATCTGTTCTCATCATTTTCTCCTCAAACTTACCTTACAGGTACCAGGATAAAGAGGGGTGGGCTCCAGCTTCTTACCTGAAGAAGCTGAAGGATGACCTCTCTCCCCGTAAGAAGACTGTGACGGGCCCAGTGGAGATCATTGGAAACATCATGGAGATCAGTAACCTGCTTAACAAGAAAGCCTTGAGTGAGAAAGATGTGCAAACTGAAGGTGTCCCAGAGAGCCCCCAGGTGGCCAGGAAGGAGATCAGCTTGCCAATCCCTTGTGCTGACTCCAGCCCTGCTAATACCCCACAGGATGGAAAGAGTAAAGCAGAGCCTGCCTCACCAGCTATAGCCCGCATCGCCCCTCACCGGGTGGAAATTGGTAAGTCATCTCATGTTGCATGTTTGAATTTCTGTTGAGACTTGGAGTTCTGTCAAGTTTCAGTAAATTGCCAATTTCTCAATTTCAAACTTAAAAAATCTTATTCTTAAATTTCTTGAGGCTCATAAATGTATTTTCTTAAATGTAATCACATATGCTTTTCTTCTTCTGTGATTGTTTCACAGGTTCCCCAGTCCTCAGGCAAAAACCTCCTCCTCGAAGAGATGCAACCCTGGTAAGAGGGTTTGATATTTTAGCCATCCATCCGTCCCTTTAATCATCCAGTCATTTAAGTAGTTTTTATTGATTGAAGCTCATGCTGTTAGAAAGACTGCATTTATAGCTGGTAATAAATGTATACCCCTTGTGAGCCTTTTTAAATAGCAGTTTACAGTCTTTACTTTTGTTCACGGTTAAAGAGCAATTAGAGGGATCATCAGAGACATAATGTGTGTATTGAATTTTACTGCAATGAATGGTCATGTACAGGACTTTGATATCTGCAACTTTTCCATTGTACAAAGAATTAGCAACAAACAATAACAAATAATAAATAGTAGTGGCCCTCAGAATCCTGCTTAATTAGAAGAAGATGTTCTTGAAGTATCAAAAGTAAAAGTGCTCATTTGGCTGAAAAATCCTGTGAGTCCTGTGACTTAAATATTTATATGTTGCATTGTGATGCATTAGTGTGAAAGCAGTATTTTACTGCTGCAGCTCACTGAGGTGGAGCTGGTTTTTACAACTCTATATAAAGTTAAGTATTTAAGTCCAGTCCCTAGGGCTCAGGCCCCCTCATAAGTCTCACAAGATAAATGTGAGGGATCATGAGATGATCAATGGGCTAGAAAGGAAGAAAAAACAAAGTTCACTGAGAAAATATTGTATTGGGTTCTTGGATTCTTTTCTAATCATTGCTTTTGTGCTTGTGTGAAATAATAAATCATTTTACCTTGTAGTACCTGAAACAATTATTTAAATGAAACCATCTCAGAAGTTTAAAGGTCAGATCTCTCTTTGGTGGAATGCTAACAACTTGGAGGTGCAGACATCTTATTTTTTATTTATTTATTATGTTTCTTTAGCAGCCTCAAGTCAAGAAAGTTGATAACTGGTCCAAATCCAAAACTTTATTTTATAAGATGGTCAGATCCTGTAATGTAATGTAAATTCTTTATGTGAAAAGCAGCTAGTTCCCACAGCTGTCAGATAAATGTAAAATGAAATGGAAATACTGTTTAAACCATACTTAAATACAATACTTGAGTTACCTTTCGCCACTCACAGTATGTCTAACAGTGCAAATTTCATTTGTGCTTAGGGATTTCAGTTACCATCCCCACCAGAGCCCCCTACAGTTGAAGCAGAGTATTACACCATCGCAGATTTCCAGTCCTGTATATCTGATGGTATCACTTTCAATGGAGGACAGAAAGCAGAGGTAAGCATTGTTTTTGAAGGTTAACTTACCTAGCATGACAATCTTAAACTTGTGTAATGCCGTATATCTCTTGCTGAATGACTTTATTCATCCTAGCTCAGTGACAAATCAACAATGCACAAAAATGCCTTCTCAGAGAGACTAAAGCTCTTTTTGAACATGCATTTTAGGTCATTGAGAAGAACTCTGGTGGCTGGTGGTATGTCCAGATAGGAGAGAAGGAAGGATGGGCTCCCTGTTCCTACATTGACAAGCGCAAAAAGCCAAACCTGAATCGCAGAACAAGCACTCTCTGCCGCCCAAAAGTTCCACCCCCAGCTCCACCTGTCAAAAAACAGGACTCAGTGGAGACTGCACCGCCCAGCAGCCCTGGGTCTGAAGCTCCAGAGTCTCCTGTTTCTCCTGGGAGGCCAGTGTATGAAGAGCCAGAATATGATGTTCCTGCCATTGGTGATCTGGATCTGGAGTCTGAGTTTGAGTTTCTGAGAGGAGAAGGTTCCTTGGTGGATGGAAAGAATGAGGACACTTCCTCTGAGAAAGGATCCCATCTGTCCTCCAAGCCTTCTCCGGCTTCTTCTCTCCACAGTGCCTCCTTCAAGATGGGTGAGTCTTTTGAAGATGGCCATGAGGCAGAGGGGGAGGTGGAGGGGGAAGAAGAGTGTATCTATGAGAATGATGGCTTCCGGCCTTTTAGGGAGACACCAGAGAGGCAGTGCAGCAGGGACTCAAATTCCTCTAAGACAAGTGTTTTGCCAGAAACCGGCAAAGCTGCAAACCTAACATCAGGTGGATGGAGACCTGCTGGTAACAAGTTCAAGATTGACTTGAATGGGAGCCCATTTTCAGCCAAAGCTGAGGAGGCAGTCAGTCCTAAATCTGCCTCCACTGAGTCAACCCCAGATCTATCCAGAACCAAGAAAGACCAAGAGGAAGCCAAGGCATCCTCTTTCACCAAGTCTTCCTCTAAACTAAAGCCTGTGGTGAGGCCTAAACCACAACTAGCCAAGGCATCCAGTGCAGAGAAGATGGACATCAGCACCTTGAGAAGACAGCTGCGGCCAACAGGGCAGCTGAAGAATGGCACCAAAGGTAAAGGAGAGGACTCTGAGACAGCTTCAGTCATCTCCTCAGAGGACTCCTTCTCCTCTCAGAGCACGTCTGATCTCTCCTCCATCTATTCTAAAGGAAGCCGGGGAGACTCTGACCTTGAAGGCTGCAACCTGTATCGCACCACAGATCCATATGAGAAAGTCCAAGAGTCTGAGCTCAGCTTCCCTGCTGGAGTGGAGGTAGAAGTCGTGGAGAAGCAGGAGAGTGGCTGGTGGTATGTCCGCTGGGGAGATGCAGAGGGTTGGGCTCCAACTTACTACCTGGAGCCCATCAGGCAACAAGATGACATGGCAGGGTCGGAATCTGATGGCACCCCAACTAAACCTGGAAGCCTCAGTAAGTCCAACAGCCTTGAAAAGAACGAACAAAGGGTGCAGGCATTGAACAACATTAACCAAAACCTAAAGAAGGTAACCCCACCTATCCCAACCAAGCCTCCAGGTGGCCTCTCCAAACCTACAGGCTTGTTTGGTTCACGGAAGCAGAATAGTGCCAAACAGCAGCAGGTTGTCAGACCTCAGTCTGTCTTCATATCAGCCCCAATCAGGGATGGTCCCAGCCCTGTTGGCTCTCTCAGGAGAAATGAGTCTCTCAACTCCACAGACCACCCTCGTGCCAGTCCCACAGTGCGACGCAATGCCTCCTTCGGCACTGTGCCACGCAGCCTGGCACCAAACAACATAGCACTACCCAGCAGGAACAGATCTGGTACTGGTAGCTCTGAATCCCTTGGCCTCAGCTCTCAGAAGAATGCCCTCCCTGTATCCACAGTGAAACCCAAGCCCCACATCATCCATAACAACCTCAGAGAGGTATATGTCTCCATAGCAGACTACCATGGCGATGAGGAGACCATGGGATTTCCTGAGGGGACAAGTCTGGAGGTCCTGGATAGAAACCCCAATGGATGGTGGTATTGCAAGATTCTAGACAATGGCAGACAAAGGAAGGGATGGGTTCCCTCAAATTACCTCGAGAGAAAGCACTAGCTCATGTGTGGAGCTGACAGAACTCTGAACATGCGTGTAAAGACTACTCAAACAGATGCATTTACTTTGTGAAAAAGGCTAACCCTAAGACATTAAGTAAGGATTGAAATCGTGCCCGGTACCTTTGCCAAAAAAAGAGCAGCCGATCAAATTGTTACTTTGAAATAAAATGAGACATCTGGTCAAATGAGTCTACATGAGACAGTGCCTGAGACGTCGCATTAGGAGTTTATTGGGACTTAATGACACAGCCAAAGAGAACACCAGAGTGGAAGAATGATTTAATGATATTCTACAGTGGTTACCTTTAACTTGAACCTTTCTCTGTAAGTTTATAATGTCATTTTTTAAAACTTTTTAAGCATTTAAAGCTTACTGCATGTTTGAAATGATTCATTATACTGACGATGCCTTGAGCTGTTGAAATTAAACCTTTTCCTCCTCCTTTCCGTTAAGAAAATCTCAGTTGTTGCCAAAGCTGCTTTGTGTTAGTCTCATCTTGGTGCTGTCTGTTTGCATGTTTTTTTTATATCTCTTTATACTGTATGTCACCTTTATGTGAAATATTTTATCCACTCAATTGTTTAATATTGTCCTTACGAAAACAATTTGTGAGCATCTCTGATTATCACAGTATTTTATCCTTCAATGTAAAAACAGTCCCTGACGATCTCCCCTGAAACTGTTTTCATTTCAGAGGCTAATTCTCCAGAATCAAAACGTCAGTGAAAATATTTATTCATTACTTAAAAATCATGTTACTTATTTTATTGTTATTTTAAGAAATTTACTGATGAAATAATTGACAACCGTTTAAACATTTCTATGAACTGCTCTATTAGTCATGATAACATTTTGAATTTCTGCTGGGCAGTAAATTTGACGTAACTCTTCAGCTACAGTAGTACTGGGATGCTCACTTTTGTTTTATGTTAACTGTGTGACCAGTGATGATAACTGAAGTGCCAAAAGAATGAATTAAATAAATGCACTTTTCAACAATCATCAGTACTTTGTTTTATTTTTAATTCTCATCACTCCTAGTTACTGTTTGCCCACACATCAGGTTTGGTCCTCATCTACAGTGGTATGCAACCTTTTCTGACATGTACTCCCACATCTTGTCAGATTAGCACAAGTAGCTCTCCATCAACGCCACCCGCCATGTTCCAGATACATTTTTATGAATAGATTATGAATGTTATTTAACATTATTAAAAGGGGATATTTTAGGTTGCTGTGGTCAAATACATTTATGTTGGCAGAAACTGGATGTTTCAACTGCTTATCTCTCACTTTTAGCTAACTATTAAAGCTATTCATTACTTTACTATACTATACTTTACTATTTTCATTGCTTATGTGTTACTTTTAGCTATCAATTTCAGTTACTTCACCATTGTTATTAGCTAACTATTTAAAGTGTTCCATTACACTGTACCATCCATTACATTTAGCTATTTCAATTTTTTATTCATTGGTTTTAGCTAACTATTTCAACTATGGATTCTTTACTTTAAACTACACTACTCAAGAAACATAGGGGAACACAGTCAGTTAAACTTCAGGGATATGAGGCTACATTTACACTTAGGGAAAACGCATATGTTTTCATGCGGCTTGGCCTCTCGTTTACACGCAACACACGAGTTTTTTTTCACGGGAAACAATAATTTTTTAAACTCCGGCCAAAGTGTATGGCAAGCCATCCCTGTCAGAAATACACCACATTCAGTCACGTTTCATCTTCATTACGGCGTAAAAAACGCAGCAAAATCTGACCCCCCCCCCAAAAAAAACAAAAAAAACCCCTGCGTTTTTTATGCTGTAATGAAGTTGCCATAAAAGTGGAGATTTCTGAAAACACCGGTTATGTGTTGGCGTGTAAACTGGTTAAACAGCGTTTTAGGTTCCGAAACGTCGCAACATGCGACTGAAAATACTTAACGTCATGTGAGCGACTTATGTTTGCACTCGCGCCCATAGGTTTGGCATAGTTATGATGGAGTTCGACGGTGGATTTATCTGGGTTCATGTAAACGACAACATTTTTGAAAATGATGTTGTGTGCAAGATGTTATTTTTGAAAACGGAGGGGCCAAAATATCCATTTTCCAAAATACCCTGCTACGTGTAAACGTATGCTCAGTCTGTCAATTGAGGAAGCACACACGATTGTCACTCAATCACACCTGCTTTGGTTCAAATGAAAGTGACAACAGGTGCGATGGAGAGGCAAAAGCAGCACAACCCCCACAAAAGGGATGGCTTTGCATGTGGTGGCCACAGACAATTTCTCTCTCTTTGGCCTTCCTGACTGATTCAGGAAGGTTGCACGGATAGTCAAGCTCCTCCAGGATGGCACATCCATATTGCTGTTGCCATGATGAAATTCATGCAAGTTCAACTTGAATAATTTGTTCATCATGATCCGATGTGTGATTTAAGTGTTCCCTTAATTTTTTTGAGCTGTGTATTTCGACAGCTTATTCACCAACATTGTTCAACTTAGCCTGCAATGTGTCAATGCTGCAGGGAAGGACAAACAAAGCAAACAAACTTGTGTTGTAGCCCACATGTCATACGGAGACAGTGTGTTGTTAGTGGTATTAGCATTTAACTAGACCAAAGTGACATTTGCAAGTAAGATTACATGCTGTTTAATGTGCTGCAGCAAATTAGCTAGCTAGCCTGCACACTAATATCAGGAGTGGACTTTTCCCAGGTGACTATTTGTTGAGACTTTTGCATTAAAGCCAACATTACTGTTCATAGCATGTGGCTCTTGTGATGTGTATAACAGACTGCTGTTTAGCTCAACGTGACGAGAGGAACAAATGTACGAAATTTCGCCCTTTTTGCAGTAACATTTGTTGTAGCAGTAAAAAATAAAAAAATCAGTTGGCCTTTCATGCCCCACATGGTGTTGTGAAAGTCTGGAGCGATGGGAGTAGTTAGCGGCTAAATTAATTGCAAATCAATGTGCACAATAAACAGTAGCTATAATGAAAGCTTATCACAGGCCACAATCACTGGTTATGAGCTTCTCAGTTCTGTTGCAGTAAAAGCTCTCTGCCTTGGAATAAGTAAAAGCTCTCTATCGAATGTGTTTATATCTATAAACTCACATCTGTGCATATGCAATACAGCTGAAGTGTTTGACCAGCTGGATGCTGTTTTGCAAATAAATTAAATCACACTTGGTTGCACAGCATCCCTTTCATTTCTTACCCACAGCACCGAGCCAGATAGTGGTGCAGTTCACTTTGATTGGCCTCCTCCAGCAACTTCTGCTTCAGGAGAACCTTAGATGGTTTTCATTCTGTGGTCACTGGGCTGCTTAATTTAGCATCAACTGACAAAGCAAAAGTTACCACTGTGGAGTTGTAGTCTATAATATTGTCGCCTTCAGCTATAATCAGAGAAACACCAAATCAAAACACTGATGCAGTTTTCTAGTGTCAGACACTGCATATTGCTGATATATTGGATTTGGAGCCTGAAATATAATAAGATTTACAGCCCATAGGAATTTAATGTGAAATATATCCATCCCACTGGCTGTTTCCTCTATTGGGATCTCTACATTCATACTACACTCACTGGCTTGGAACCAAGATATGGGTGCCTGCTGATCATCTTATAACATGCCTGTCTGCTGGCTGTGTGTAAAGCATGTGTTTGCTTTCTTGCTTTGTTTGCTTGTTGTACTCCTGCACAGTTTGCATTTATTTGCGCATGCAAATGATACATGGCAGGAGGCAGGAAGAGGAAAAGGTAAGTGCAAGATGTGTAGAGAGATAAAGACACCCCAAGAGGCTTATAACTTCAAATGTGATGGTGGTTTATCAGTCATTGTGTCAGACATTGTTGCATGCTGTGGTGAAAAACTCATACATACTGAGCGTGGAAGTCAATTCTTGGCCTTAGAAATACTAGTTTGACAGCTGAGAAACCCCACAGTTGGAAGTAGACTTTGAGTCAAGAGTTTTCTGTTGAATTGATGTATGTTATTCTAATACAAAGGGGAAAAATAGAAACAAAAAATATAAAAATAACGACCATGAATTAACCTCTTCCCAATCTATTTTTATTATCATTCATATAATGTATAAATGGACTGGATATTAAATGGGCAGTTGAAAGGTGCATCCTTTTACTTGCACTGAAAACATTTTCATTCTGATGTTGCTGATGCTTTTCCACTCCTGTGCAGAAGGTGCTAGAGCTGCTTCTGGCCTCTGGAGGGCAGCAGCGCTCAGCTTGTCACTGCAGGCTGAGCACAACCTCACCGTAACCTTCACCTCTGTCTTCATCAACACAGTAATTAGATAGTGTACGGCTGAGATCCCTCAATTGATCTGGAGTACAAACAAAGTTGTACTTTTTAATATAATTGCACTTCTTCTCACAGTCTGTCCCTGGACACTGCAAAGCAGACTGAGGAAAAGATTTTACATCACGCTGAACATCAAAAGCTTAAAGCCTTAACTACAACAGAGGAACAAACTCAAATTCTGACTGTCTGAAGTCTAGTTAAAATTCATAATCAATAGTGTCATGCTTTTTTGGAATACAAATTTGATACCTTAATGGACAGAGTTTGTGTTTGACCAAACAGCTGTCTAGAAGAGATACCACAACACAGCTCAAACAAGTCTGCCAAGCCCTTAAGCCTTCAGAGGGCCGGCAGCCAGGTTCACTGAGAGGTCTGGGTGGAAAGTCTGTGTGTACACAGACACTGCTGAGATATACTGTATTCATGTCACTGTCACAGACCCAGGCTGTGTATTTCCCTCTCAACTCTGAGAACACTTGGTCATGAACGGCAGCCACTGATGCCTGTTTCATGTCCGGACGTCATGGGCTGTGTTTGTGCGTATTGGAGTGCAGCATAAAACTGTGCTGCATTAGAGCCAGGCCCACGGGGTAGTAAATAACAGATGATGTTCACTCTGGCCAGGTCTACATACCACGACTCTAAACACTTTCTCTGTGAGTTATAGCTGTTTACTAAAAGCCCTTGCCTTTGTTATTCATATAGTATATGGTGGGGTGTTAGTCAAGTATACTACTGTGGTGAGTGATTGTGTCGGGTGTTAGGCATCTGAAAGATGGCTGACTTTTTGTTCTGCACAATCTGAATTTTCTTGCTGAAGACGTTTTAGCAACCATTTGTATAATGTATGCCTTGGGAATATATATAGGTAATAGCACTTATGCTCTCTCATTCCCCGTCTTTTGTGCCAGATTGACTTCAGTTTCCTGCTGTGCATAAAACATTATACGGACTGTAGCTGTGAAATGGAAACAGTCACTTTTAAGTTGTTATTGCAGTTCGAGTTAGATGCCTGAACAAAAACAGGGGATTGGCTTTCTTCTGTACCTAAAGAGAGGCTGTATGGGCGCAAAATGTCCTTTATTTCATGTAATAAATATGAAATATTAAAAGGCATAAAGTCCGTGAGTCAGATTTAAACTTTATTTAACAAACTGAACATAATTGAACCACTTAAGAATGTTTCATAACAACTAATAGAAATCCCAGGCCCTGGAAACCAAAGCTAAGAGCTGCTTTTCTTGTCCAAGATGCACAGTGCCCACCTTCACTTCCAACTTGCTGGTTTTGTTTTGTTTGGACAGCAAATATTTGGTCACGTTTGATAGAATAGGCTGTCAGAATTACGGCCATATGGGAACTACTCACGCCCGCGTCACTACAACACAAATTCAAGATATAATTTAAATATGCACAAGTAGGACAAACATAATTTTATCAACTAATAGGTGACCGATGCCAGCTTGACAGTTCTGTTCCCTTTTACGACCATATTCTAGTATATGGTGTTAAAGCAAGTGTTTGACATGTTGGGAAATGGCCTAATTCATTTTCTGAGAGTCAGATGAAACGATCGACACAACTCTCATATTAAGTGACTTCAGCTAGCAGACGGTTAGCTTAGCATAGAGAAAATAGGGGATACAGCTAGCAACAACATGCATCTCTCTAACACGTTGCATCCTACCTGGTCAAAAAGTAGTAATCTTTAGTGTATTAGAAATATCATTTAAGTATCGAAAAGACATTACAAAGTACACTTTTACTTTTTGTGCGTACTAAGTATATTTGACTTACACTTAAAAAAAATATACCTCTAAATAGATGTTATTAAGTTCTTCTAAACTACTAAAAATTTGTATACTAATTCTGCAATTCTTCAAGTGGTATTTCAAAGTACTTCTAAAAAGTGTACTTTGTTGTAAGTGTATTATAAATTGTACTTAAGTGTACTTAAAAAGTGTACTGAATCACAAATGCTTTTGATAGCAATACAGTTTACTTAGAAAAGTATATTCATTTTCAAGTCTTTTGTATAACACTATTAGCACCTCAATTAAAATGTGCTTAAATGTCACTTAATTTTAGGTATATTTATGTATGTTTTCAACACACTGGTGATATAATACAATTGTATTACAAGTGTGTTTTGATTGTAGCCATTTTAAGTGAAAGTAGTACATGGATACTGAAGCAGAATATTAAAATACTCCACTCCTGCATCCAAAATTGTATTGAAGTACTGTATTTGAGTAGATGTACAGGAGAGCGGTATCGATCATCTCACTCTGCACCAGAAAGTGAATAACCGTACTTCTCACAATGTCAAACTATTCCTTTACATGAAATTCAGCTGATCCTCGAAGCCTTTCAGGGGAGTAAAGTTGTCTAAAATCTAAAACTATGCAACAATACAATGAACAATATTCTTACTTTTTGGACACTATAGCCATACATATAAAACAAACAGTGAGAATTCTTTATAGTAGCATTGACAAAATAAATAAACCTCATAATGTACAGTTAATATTACACTCATCTATACTGTTTTTCTATCAAAAGTCCTTCACAATGGTTTATTTCTGCACGGTCATATTTGGTCAGGAGGAAAAACAAAAACAGGTAGAAACGTAAAGGCGAGCATCAAAATTCCAGTATTATGCAATGCAGTGGCAGAAGGGACAAGGCGATGTTTAAACATTTCATCTTGAGCCGTGAATAAATTCACACGCTGATGTTAAGCACGCTGAAATGTTGTGTCGGTAGGTTGTGTGGTTACACCTGCTCGCGTCAGAGACGTCACCACCACATAAGAGTGACTTTAAGATGGATATGAACCTCGGTTTTCACAGTAAGGAGCCTAACAGACCATCGGTTGTCCAGACTTCTCTTTTTAAAGGCACACAAGAAAACTTAACTGTGACTCAAACATAACACAACATGGCTGCTAGTTTTCCCTCCACAGTTGACTTAAGCTGAAGCTAACACCTTGAAAACAAACAAATCAGCACTTACTGCTTTACAAATGACTGAGTAATGTTTCATCAAGGCCAAAATTACACCTGAAAATAGCTTGTATGTCTTAACAATTCAAAGCACTACATAATGCATGAGATTAGTCAAGTGAAAATGTCCTTGAAGTTTGCTTTTACCCACAGAGAGCAGCACTCAGAAACTGATAATGCAAATGAAATTCTCACATTGTCCCACAATAACAAGCTACATCCTTGTCACTGACTGCACACGTGTGAATTTTTTTTCCACTTGAAGACACAGTGTACTGAAACATGTCGTCACCGAAAGCAAATAATCATGTTCTTATTGAATGTACATATGAAGGAGAGACTACACTACATATGAAGTGTGTCACCTGAATTAAGCCAAGCCATCTGTAACTTAGTGTTGGATGGGTTTCTTGCAGTGATGAAGAAGTTGATTTGTCATCCCCGTGTGCTCTTTCAGCATTTTAAAAATACTTCACTGCCCACCAGTGTTTATCTGAACGACTTTTGTCCAATTACAGCATCCAGCCGGCGCACTGAGCAGCAGCCAGAGATGGCGGGGATGGCTGCCAAGAAGCAGGACATGCAAACCATGCAGGTCCTACATTTACAGGCTTTCATACAAACGTCTGATGTATCTGGTGTGCCTGAGTGAGCAAACGCTTTCTTTGCGCTGAAACGATGAGCAGACGCACAGCGAGGGTGCCCCTTCCTCCCCTGTCTCCATCCCAAACATACAACATCCTCTGTCCTCCCTCGCTCCCTCTTCACTGATTTACATCCTCATTCACAGCAAGCATGACCTTCTATGGTGACAACGTTCACACTTTTTCACCCTTCGCACAATCTCACCCTGCCTGAAAGTCACAGAAGCACAGCAGGTAGCCATGTATCCGACAAACCACTTCATTTATTACACAACGGAGTTCCTTTAAGGATTTCTTTACCCTTTAGGTTTAGGCATTTCATTGCGTTATATTGCAGGAGGAGCATTCAAAAATGGCTTATTTTAGAGGTGCTGCAAAGTTTTCACCACAAAAACATCTTTTTACTAATTCCTCACTGGCCTCTGGAAGCAGTCTGGAAATCTTGATTTTCTCTCAGATTTAGTAGAGAATGGATTCTTACTCTACTTTCTGACCCAGCACTCTCTGACAAGCAGTGAAGGAGCAGCTAGTGAAACCACAGATTTGTTTTCCTTGTTTCTTCCGCAGCTCTGGACAATTTTACTTCCGTCAAAACTAGCTAGCAGCAGCAGCAGCAGCGCTATCACCGGCAGAATGAAGGGTTACTCTGTGGGAAGTGGGACAGATTCCTCAGATTGCTCTTTCTCTTCTGCAGATGCACAAATCACTGGATAGTAGGTCAAGGAGCGACATGTTTGGCCTGTCTGCAGTCACTGCAGCTGATCACGCTGTATTTTCTCTGATGGTCTGAGATGTCACAGGCAGGAGCAACTGTGAACTTTTGTGCATTAGACCTAACATAGATAAAACATTTTAATGATGGAGTCCTGCTGTGGAGTACCTGAGCCAGACTGCACACACAATCAAGTGGGGCTTTCACTTGCGCTGTGTCCGTCTTTACAAAGTCTCACATGGCTTTGACAACCTCTTGAGCTGAACTGATGCGACACATTGTCCAGCACAGGCCTACGTGCTCCTGTAGGTCTTGATGATATCTTTGATTGTCCTCCTGCAAATGGGGCAGCACGCGTTGGCCATCTTCTTAAGTTTGAGGCCACAGGCGTAGCAGAGACACATGTGTCCGCAGGCGTAGAGGACCGTGTCCACCGCATTCTCGTAGCAAATGGTGCATTCGTCACTCCACGAGCCCGAGCAGGATGGGAAGGTGGGGGACTCTGGGTGGCTGGAGAACGGAGAGCTCGGAGTTGTACCTGAGGTGACGAGAGAAAAACAAATTAGAGATGTGTGAGGGAGTGTGAGAAAACAGAAAGAATTGTCAAAAAATGGAGGAAGCTTTCCAAGTACTTCAGGCAGACACTAACTGCAACACATATCCAAGGCACCTTTTATTTAAGCTGTCAATACCCAGCCCACTGTTTTTCTCAGCTAATGAAGCTTCAGGACGACTTTATGGGGGAATAATTGTGTTCCAGTCTTCACTCCTTCTGCTTCCATTATCTGCCAGGAGCTTTCCTGTCATACTGTCTGCAGCTTGGGACTGCAGTGATGTCGAGGATCACTGGTTCCAATCAACAAGGTAAATATTTGCCTCATGTGCTAACATGCGGATTGTGAGTCGACGTGTTGGTGCTGTTCAGTTGGTGTTTGTGTGCTGCTGGCTGTTTCAGTGCTCTCCGGCATGTCTGCATTTTAAATTATTTAATTAAAGAAAAGGGATAAACAAGAAAAAAAAGGGGACAGGAAATATACAGCATATGTAAACGCTTGAATCAGAGACCTGGCTTTTATGGATGATCTTATTACAGGATAAACAGAATTCTCTATGCACAGTTTATGTCTGGAAAAGATGGAGAATACAGATGAGGAGGTAGACAGAAGATATAGGAATAAACTGGAACATTAGGACGAACCTGTGGAGGAGGAGAAGACCGTATGGTAGTTGGAGTTGAGGCTTGAATTGAGGTTGATGTTCAATTGTGCGTTGAGGTTGGGCTCAGAGTTGCCGCTGCAAAGCATCGTGGGGGTGTTGGGTGTACAGGATGGGGAGCTGGGGACCGACGGGCCTCGAAGGTCCTGGTGCAGAGATGAGCCTGAATGTGCAGAAGAGACACCAAAGATTTGCAAACACACCGATAATCTTTGAAAGCAAGACACTTCTGTGTTCAAAAGAGCCAGTGCAACGCTTCCGTGACTGAGAAGGAAAAATTTCCATCATTCACACGGTGCATCTTGAGTCAGAGCTGATAATTAGCAAATGGAAGAGAGTGGATGTCTTGTTGCATCTCTCTCGCTGTCTCTCTTACATACATACACACACACACACACGCACACACACATCAAATCTTTTCTATCACCAAGCAGATGACTTGTGAGTCCACAGCGTCTGTGTGTGGGTGTGTGTGAGTGAGTCAAGAGCTGATGAGTTGGTGTAGTCTCGTCAGAGACGCCAAGCACCTCCCCCTCCTCCTTCCTCCTTCATGAGCCCATAATCCCTCTGGGTAGGGTACAAAACGCTTCCACAGTCTATCTGTTGTCTGTCCTGTATGATCCAACCCCATCCGCACCCCATGAGCACCGGCTCTGACATCAGTGCTCATATTGGCAGCTCATCTCTCCTCACAGACGAGAATACCGACCCCGATTCCACCGACAAATTCTGATCTATTCTGCCTGGCAGGCACGCGGCATTGTTGTTTACACATTGTCCTTCAACTGACCATGGCAGAAATATTGCTGCACTTTCGGGATGGCCACTTATTTGGCACCACCATCCCTCCATGTGTCAAATGATCTAATATTGTCAGTTTACATCCTAACCCACAATTTGCTTATACACATTTTCCTACAGTGACAGTGTGGAGTGGAGAAACAGCTAAATAAAGAACCACATATGATGAGAAATTGCAGAAAAAGTGAAATACTGTTGGCTTAAAAAAAGAAAAAGGCACATTTATGTGGTCTGTTGTTAGCACAAAAATGTATACAGTTTGTTGCATAACTGTAGCTACGTGCCCTGATCCATTGCACTGAACTCTGATGCCTTTTCCTTGCACCACTCCAACCACTGCAGCCTCGGTCTCAGCCTATGTAAACAAACCATAGTAGCTTTTTAGTCATGCAACAACCAGTTTGCTGCTAAAAAATTAACAGATGTAGCCAAGTCTGTATGAATGCAGGGCTTGTGGTAGTCCGTACAAAAGCCTTTCCACAATGTGACTGCATTTAAGGATGGCGCTGCATGGGATCAATTGCTGAGACATGCTTTTTTTCAGTCATCCATTTATTTATCCTTTATATTTTCATATTTTAGAGTGAGTTACACAGCCATATTTGCTTACAGAAGCATTTATACACCCTTCCATTACCTACTTAACATGACCTGTGTGGCAGCCCGGCTGTTAGCAAATGTCTTGGTCAACTCTAATAAGGAAGAACGGATAACCTTCATGTCTATTCATGTACCCTTTCATCAAGGGGACCTTTCATCTTCTCTCATATTATGAATTTACTGCAGGCTGTGCCACCAGGAATGAGTATGTGAATGTCTTTAGCTATGCAGGCAGTAAGGGAAGCTTATTTGTGGTTCACCATGTCAATGGTGGCTTTCAGCACTTGCTCATCAAATATAGAGATCTCTGCCACACCCCATCCAGCCAATTCTTTTTCTGTTAGTGTCTGAGAGACGTCAGGCTGTAAACAGTAAAATGAGCTTTTAATTTGATACGGCAAACTCAACAGCATACAGTGACTTATTTACGCATCCAGCAGAAACGGAGCTATATGAGCATTCAATTTAAGTTATGTTTGTTTTCACCTGATCATTATTCTCCCTCCTTTTTGCTCAGTTTTGATCTCCACCAACTCCTGAGGAAAATATCTGGCTGTTTAGCAGCTAAATGCTCCACTATGTTCACCAGCCAGTCTCTAACTGGGTCATATAGTAGTTGTTTGAGCTTTCTCACTGAAAACAGCTGCCTAATGTGGCTGAAAACGCTGCTATTAGAGCAGTGAGAGTGAACCAAAATATTAAGTTACGTACATTGCAATGCTCTACGGAGCTGAAGAGAGATGCAGCCTGTGGTGATAATTCTCTGTAGGTCTGACACTCAGTGACCTCTTCCACATACATGTAGCAGCAGCTGTTAATATAAAGATATTGATTAAAGCAGCTTCAAGATTACAGCTGTAAAACCATCGCAGCACGGCCATAATGAGGAAATACGCGACTACCGTAGGCCATTATTGATTTAAAATATCTAACAGGAAATTAAAAAATCTTGGCTTCCAGGATAACACGGACAAAATGACCATGTGAGAGCAACAGACTCCCGTCTGTTCCACTTCACAGGCTTGACAACACCCAGCCATGACAAACTGTCACTTGCCTCAGTGGCTAGATGTCTCCATGGCAACTCGTGGCGTGCGGCTGCAGCGAGTGGGTGAGCAGAGACGTCACGAATGCGCTCCCCACAGCTGGAGTGGGTAATGACTCAAAGAACGCTCATACCCCAAAGAATCAAGAGGGGGGGTAGTAAGAAAGCGCAAGAGGAAAAGAGGAAGTACAGAGACGGCTGGAGGACCAGTGTGAAAAGAGGGAGCTGTGGGTGGAAAACCCAGCATCTCAAACCTCCATGCAATTACATTTTAATAATGCATATGGAGGGCATCATAAGGCGCTATCACGGCCCCCCTCTTGATACATAATGCTGGCTGCTGGGAGCCCACGCAAGACAGAAATAACCTCCTCAGCCCTGGTCTGACTGAGTACATGAAAGAGAGGAGAAGAGAAATCCAGAAATGAATGATGAACTGATTCTAACAAACTGATGCATTTTGACCAGCTCTGAAGTTTCTCTGAAAACCTCGCCTGTAATTCTAGATTTCCCGTGAAATCGGCTAACTTTTTTGGGGTATCATTATCAACGTAGCCAGAAGACCACGCTGTGGTGGAGAAAGATTGCCTCCAAAGAATTAAGATGAATGTATTTATCTGCAGTGACTGTAAACAAATCAGAAGCACTCACATTTGTGCTTGCTGCACTCTGCAGTATTTCACTCGCAGCATAATACACTAAGTCCAAGCAATACTGGAGCTCCATCTTATGAAAAATAGAGCATTTAAAATCCTTAAGTGCAGGAGTTTTAAAGCTGAGCAAGTCTTAATAAATATTTCAAACTTAAATTGGATTTGCACAAAATGTGGTGAAGCTTAATTACCTCTCCACCGAAGATGTGTGCTCTCTGTCAAAAGTCATTGAAAATAAACTCTTAGCAAAATCAGAGGCTTCATTTTTTCAGCTCGACTCTTCTTAAATTCTCTGGACAAGATGGAAAATGCTATGACATACTTACTGCGCGCGCACAAATGATATGTCCTGAACTGTTAAAATCAGAAATGATCTGAAGATCTTTACTGCAACACAGACAAATCTTCTTTGGGTCAAACCGGAAAATGATGCTTCTCCACACGTCATCTAAAGCATATCTTCAGCCTGTGATCACCGCCACAGCATTTGCATGGTTTTGCTTTCAAAATCAACAAAACCAAGAGATTCATTTGGAGAGGGAAATTATTCTAAAACTTGCAGCCATTGCTTACCATTAAACCACCGGCCCCTGAACCTGTTAGCCATTACATGTTCTCATTCTGCTAATTCAGAGAGAGTCAGACAGTCCTAAACTGTGCATGCACTGCCACATCCAGGGAGCCAGAATCTCAACACCAGGCATGATAAACTTCAGGGGAGCTTCAGGTAACGCTGTGTTATCATTGTGTGAAATCTGCAGGAATCAAACGGAGCTGACATCAACTCTGCTCGACTGAAGACGCAAAGTTAACATTCATATGCGAACTGTGGGGGTCGAATGCAAATTCCTAAGAGATATACGAGTTGATAAAAAGTCAGAGAGCGGCCCAGACAGCAAAGGAGGGGGAAACTATTTCATGTCTCGACTGAGTGGGAATTCAGCCTCCAAAGGTCGCAGCAGGATCACAGACTGCGTTAACTTCTGAATGGAAAGTTACAAACGACACCCTGTGAAGATCTGTGGGACATGTTTGAGCGAAGTTAGAAAAATCAAGCTATTGTTAAAACTGCTGCCTCCATTGCTGATGCAAACATGGTCACTGAAATCTAATGAGACTAATGTTTATTCTAATTTTAAAGTCAGACTGTGACTCAGCAGTTAAACGTCCCGGTCACCTCACTGCCAACAGGGGTTTAGGGGTTTAGTTTGGCTCTTTGGCTTGGAGTTATGGGCTTCTGTCCACAGTCCAGACACATGGGGAACATGAATCTGACCTGGAGTGAGGACGCACTCAAACTGAATGAAAGTTAAAATGATGTTTTTAGGACTACTTGTTTTCTCTTTAATTCTGAAAAGTTTCCTTTTTCCCTGAATTCTTACATCTATAAATACTGTTTGCTTTGCATTCTCAAACTTTACTTAAGATGATAAAGCTGTTTTAGAAAATGAAGATGCAGTAGCAAAAAAGAAAAAGATCTGAAGATGAAGTGAACAAACCTAAAATCCTGAGTTGTGTGATGGTGTCGTGCAGACCGTAGAACATCCACAGCGGCCTGGAGTTATCGACACAGAGCTGCATCCCTGCACTGATGCCGTTATGACTCATCATGACCTCCCCTTCTGCGTTCACCGCAAAGCCCAAGATGTCTCCACTGTGAAGTGGCACCGCCACTCGACACACAGCCCAGAATTCCTTGCGGTCAACCAGGGACTCCGGGTTGGATGGGAGGTCACTGGGCCTCAGGGCGGCAGGGTCACACGATGTCACGCCGTAAGAAAGAGCGCCGGGCCGTGTGACACCCGCCTTCACCTTCACAAGCACAGTCTCTGAGCAGCGCAGGGGCCGGCTGGTGAACACCAGGGTCCTCTCGTCACCACGTTGATCCAGCCGTGCCACCGTGTGCTTATCCAGGGCGGTAACATGGATGCCGTGCACCAGGTGGAAGTGCAGATCAGTGTCCAAATGGCTGGGCAGCAGCAAGCACTGCTGGGAGTTCTGAGAGTTTTGGGGCACATGGCAGGAGGCGGAGCTTAGGGGTTGCAGCCGTTCCTCTTCCTCATCATCTTCCTCCAGGTGCGCCTCCTGCTGCTGCAGGCTCAGGTCACACAGGCTGATGGAAAGGCGAGGGTCATCACCGTTTCGCTGAATGGAGGCCCGGTGGGCAGCAGCGAAAGAACGAGGACGCAGGCAGTCCATGGGGAGCATCTCACTGTCTGTGGAAAAAACCCACACAGAAATGTTATATAATCACTTGTTTGTGGTGTTTTGAAGTGAAGATTTCAATCTGCACCAAGACAGAATGTCTTTTCTCCGCTTTTCCAATGATTTTTATTTGGGTAACATCATAACACCAGACTGTGACTAATACAGCTGCATTTACAGTTGTTGCAAGTGTCCAGACCAAACCACATTCAGTTGATGGACCCACTTAGTATTCTGCATATTTCCATGTACAACACTGGCTTGTTTTACATTCACTGTCTGTGCGCTGTTCATTCATCATACCCGTCACTGTAAACAAATGGTGCTTCCGGCTTCTCCGCTTTGTAACGTATTAATTCTAATGCGCTCTCCGTGCTGAGGCTTGTAGTCGTTGAGCCTAAGTGTTTACATGTTTAGAAACATACCAGGATTTCAAGTGTGTGTGTGGGTGGGTGTGTGTGTGTGTGCGTGTGTGTGAGGGGGACCATATTGTAGCTGCAGGCCAATAGCTACATCACAGTAAAAGAGACATAACAGCTTTATGTAACAATGAAGAGATAAGAGATGCACATGAAGCCACTGAAAGACAGCAAAGCTCAGCTGTGTTTGAGCCTCCCACTCCGTCTTTAGCTCGCAGTCCTGTGATAATGTGCCACATTTTTTGACTTATCATATCCTTATTTTCACTTTTAAGTCTTCTTGGAGTGCTACCACAATCAAAACCCTAAGGTGTGAAAATGCAGATGTTATCATCATCTATTAAATCTTTAATGAAAGCAGACAGAAAGTGCCAGTATAAAGTGGACTTCAAATAACTTTAACCATGAGATCTGGGTGTTTACATAACAAACTATCTCAGCAGCAGTGACTTAATGTACTATACGCTACCCCTTAACATTTTCAGTTATGTGTCTGGGTGCTAAAAGCAGCTCATTTTCCAATCATTGAAAGGGAAAGGCATTCTAAAAACTGTATCACATGTCTCTCCGTGCTGTGCAGCCCCCTCACATACAGCCCATGCTTCCTCTGCTCACTGTAAAAGAGAAGCCACATGGGAACATGGCTGCAAAAACGAAAACAGACGAGTGTGTGTCTCTCCATGCGCGCAGTCGGTACGAACGGATCTGCATCGTGGCACGCTTAGGGACACGCTGCCAAATTTAACACGGCCCCCTAACACGGGCTAAAATTAGCCTGATTGGACATTTGAGGAGAGTGGACAGGGACAGGCCAGCAGATGAGTGACATGATGGCTGAGTTGTGTGGCTCTTAGCCTTGATCTGCTTTGGGCTTCCCCTGTGAAAAGTGGATGAAGCAGGAGAGTGCGACAGAGGAGGACAGGATGAAGAATATGGTGGGATGGACACTTGAGAGAAAGGGCATACCTCACCAGCTCCTCTTTATCACACAAAGACAGCACATCTCCGGCCAGCCACTGATAAACTGCTTGAGCTTAATTACTTCCTCAGTCAAGAGTGTCCACAACCAAGCATGAGGCTCTTATTATTAGCAGCCTTATCATCTTCAAGGCAAAGTTAGCTGACTTTGGGATACAAGAGATAATTTCTATTCTTGCTATTACGGCTTCCTGGGGTTCGCAGTGTCTGTTTCTGAGAGTGGTGCCGCAGTCAAAACAAGCTGTGAGGAGAATAGCAACATTACAAGGAGGTTTCTACCTTCTGCAAAAAAACAAGATGTACAAAAGATAAAAGGAGACGAAACAATGAAAGATAAAGACGTGTACGAAATAAATATGTATGACCTCTTCCCGAGTTTGAGATGGAATTTCACGCATAAAACACCTGACAAATATGAAAAGCATCAAGTCAAACAGAGAGATTACAGTGCTAGAAGCACACAATACACTGTTTATCTACGTGTCCTATGATGAACACGTGTTTATGTGTGTACACCAACATTCACAGCGAGTTTGCTGCATTCACAGAATGGTTGCATGCACAGGTGTGAGGAAGTGCTGCCCTAACGACCGTGGCCATAGCAGGGACATGGCTGGAAAGTCTGTTCAACCCGTTCATTCTGTCTGTATCATTCATAACAGTGACTGGATAATTGCTGAAAAAGGACACGCACAACCGCAAACAATCTTCATCCTTTTTGTCGCTGGTTCGTAAAGACTGTTTGTTATTACAGTTGATAAGGAGCCAGCTCTTCCTGTCAGACCACTCACTCATTAATATGTCCATCACACAGACAGGTGCAGTCTTGTCCATTGTCCTTTGAGTTATGTTAGATAATTAAACATGGTACCCGTGGTAAATTTCACTGCAGCTTTGTGTAGCACATTTTTTGAGTTTTAACATTTGGCAACGCTTCAATGGTTTTACAATGGCATGTCTTGAACATAACGCTGATTATATTCTGCTTTTAATCTTTGAAGGTTCAAGTCCTTGAAGCTTTTGCATAGCAAGGCAAAGTCTGAATCACTTTTTTCTGGCACCAAAACAATACAGACGTGATTAAGTGTATAGCTGAAATTGTCCTAGTAAAATGAAGTGGTCTTTGGACAGCTCCAGGCACTTAATCACAGGAGAAAAGCGCTAGTTAAATAGAGGAACACATACCAGACTGACACTGTTCTGCAGGGTCAATGGCTGACCTTTTGGCTTTGGCTTTTTATTAAACACTGTAGCTGTGAGGGGGGAAAAAAAATCAGAAATCAGACTTGCTGAACATTATGGAGGAAGTAAAACACGGCCACACCAAACCATACGCCTGCAGAAAATCTCTTGACCTAATTTATGTTTACCTACTAGAACAAGTTTCAACTTCAACTCTTGACGCGCAATCTGGAAAAACCTGTTCCTGAAAAGTGAATGAGACACTGGCAAAGGAGGATGTCCAGGATATAACTGACAAAACGGGCATCCTGTTTCACTGTTAACACAAGGCAGAGTGACGACTAACGTTCTGCGTTTAATAAGACAAAAAACAAACCAAACGCAGTCTGGCCCCACCTCGTCCTGAAACGCCTGCATGTATTACAGTGCATTACTAATAAGCCTATTTGATCTGAGTCACTGAATTGAATTGGGGATTTTCATGTATTCTACTCCTTTTTTAGTCTTGAACAGCTCTCAGTCAGACAATGGCATGGTCCTGAGTAGACAAGGGAGGGTTCAGTTTATTCCTCGGCCCGGTGGAACAGGATTAGGAGGCTTTTGGGGGTTTTAGCGAAGCTGCAACCTCTATACAAGGTCAGCGGCACCAATTGTGTGTGTGTGTATGTGTGTGTTTGGGGATTTGCCCTAAGTATGCATGCCTAGGGGGCCTATCCAGGGCTCTGTCTAGAATGAGTGAGTGAAGTCATCTGTCATGAGAAGGGAGATTGTGTGTCAGTCCCAAAAAAGGAGAGGGAAGGGCTTTCACTTGTCAAGAAAAAAAAACTGCCTTGTTGAGCTTTTAAGGAGAGGTATCCTGGTCAAGATAATGGTACAAGTACACAAGCGTGAAGCAGGAGGGGCTAAAAGGCCGGAGAATGCTACGATATCGATACACAGGAGAAGCCCAACAGTTTGAGTGTCTGGGATGCCATGTGCAATCGGAGCCACATATGTGGCGTTTTTGAGAGATCAAGTCGAGTCTCTGTTTTAGTGCCAGATGTTTTGGGGTTTTGGATCGTGATCGTGGAAAGAAAATGGGACACGGGGAGGTGACAAATGGCAGCAGTGAAAGCAACACTCAGCACTTAAGGGATGTCACAAGGGCACAGTGCCTCCAAGATCAGTTAAAAGCCATGTCTGAACTAACTTAAGTGTCTCCACATGCATAAAACACCATGCACTTTCAGACAAGCCTGCTCTGAAGAACTTTTTAGTATTGTCAAAGAGTAAGAGTGCCCATTGCTTGATGAGGTGTTTCAACCTGATTTCAAACACGTTTCTTCAATTACAGATTCATCTCATTGTTTTGGTCAAAGAGAGAACCTCTATGAAAACTACACAGATGGACACATTCGCACACTAATACACACAGAATACACAGTACGCTTTCTGTGTCTTCACTGGGATGAGACTCAAGGTCATCTGAAAATGATTAGCCTCCTCTCTGAAGGCTTCCCCTTGTGCAGCCCAGCTCCCAGGATCCAGACCTGACAGGCTCCATTACGATTTCTATTTTGATTTCTCCACAAATCTGTTCGATTCCATCTGGGCCGATTAAATCCCAGCTGACGCACAATAGCCTGTCCAGCGGCATTTATTTTGGTTCAACAAATCAAATAAATTCCAAGCTCTGAGATCACTTGAAACAGAGCTCTTATAAATACATAGACCCTAATCCCGATGTGTACATGCTGGCAGATGTTCGGTCAAGGGACAGTCCTCCAACATTTCAGTTTATAGCAGGCCTCTCGGTTCATTGTAACCAACTGTCAACCAACTGAATGACTTAACTACAGTTATAATAAAGCTCCAAAGGTGGAATAAAAGGAAAATCTTGTTATACCAACTATAACATTTACAATGCCTCTGTCGTTGGCAGGGGATACACAGAAAAAAGGACATTGCAATTGAATTACAAAAATTAGTCCACTTACAGAGTGAAGTGACCATGAGACATGAGCTTTGCATGCTGCTATGAACAGATTGTTTCTTTTAGCCCTCATGCTAAACAAAATACGTCGACAAAGAGAATTCACCCTGCAATATTTTACAAAGTGTGTGAATCTCTAACTTTTATTCTTTAAAGTCACTTCTTGGTGCCTTGCTCTGCTCTCGGCTCACACCAGCCTCAGAGGCACCATTACCACGGTTCCCTTAATCCAGCATTTTTGTCTTGTTGATTACAGCCAATGTACTGCAGATTTTTAGAGGGCTTATCATCTTGGACAAGGTGAACTGCTATCATCAGTAATTGCGAATGTTTCAACTTCTGTGATGAAAATTTTGTTCCTCTCCTGCTCTTCTTTTTTAATGATCGCACTCCATGTCCAATCTGAAGTCCTGCCTCACCACTGTGTTTATATCTTTAAAATGTTTCTTCATGTTGAAGCGTTGAGACTGCAGGATAGTCCCTAAATTAAGTGACATTCACAAATGAAGTGCCTTTGCTCTGGAATTTAAGTTACCTATGTTATCCGCATCCCAATTCCCACACCACATATAAATATTACTCTCTAATCTACATTGTTTGCCATTAATAGACTCATGTACTATAATTACGTTACTTCATTATAAAGTGGCAAGTCTGCAGCTGCAGATGCCAATCAAAGTGAAACTACTATCAGAAATTCCAAATTTGATCCCCATCACAATTAAAACACTATGTTATGAAATAAGAGTAGTGTGCATGAATATTGACTTTTTAAGTATACTTAATCTTGTATTTTTTCCTTTATGAATGCTAGCCTTGATACAAAAATTACCAGATTTATCTTGTAAAGCTAACATGTCAATGCTCGCCTTGGGAAGGGACTAAGGAGTGGCTGATTGCCAAGGAGCATAGTTGAGCATCAGACATCGTCGGAAAGCTAAGGTGGACAATGTACCGACTTCGAAATGGACACGTTCACCACAGCCTTACACCTCAATCATCTCTAGGCTTACGATTTTTACCCAAAAAAGGTATCAACAGGGCCCTAACGGGTCCTTTTGACCTGTGCATAAGTTGCAGGCTTCAGTAATTTCCAAAAGAGGAGAGCTTGGGAGCGTAGCCTTGCAAAATCTTAATGTGACTGTAATCAGGTTTAAATATCCAGCCTCTTGAAAAAGAACCATATGATTTATTGGTGTGATCAGCATACAGTCTGAGGAAAGAGAGGGCAAGAGAGGAAAAAAAGACAGCCTGATTCATGGTTTTAGTCTAAATCTGCCAAAAGAATTCAGCTCAGGGAAATTACTAAATGTTTATAACATGGAGACATTTAGCATTTCTCTTGCCTTTCTCCCTCACTGTCTGCTGTTTGCCTCTGGCTGGAAACCGTTGTTTGACTGATAACTTTGCATATTGTTATTACCATCCTGAATTTCCAGTTTATTGTTTTTTGGAGGATTTGGCTGAAAACAGCAGACCTGACATCAAACGTATTCATACAACATCCATTTGCAGTACTTCAGGGTAATCAGACCCTTCAAGCCTTTCACAGGGCTGCATCAATCAAAATTAACAAAAGCCTTTAGTTGAGCTCCTTTATGATGTCCTGTGGAAACAGGTAGGACCACGCCTTCACAGTATAATAACATGATCAGAGTAAGACTGAATTCAAAGTTTTACTAGTATTTGATTTTATTTACTTTGAGTTTTATAGCCTTTCCTCATCCTGTCATACTGAACCATTTCTACCAACGCTGTATATTTGGCTTCTCATGCCAGGTTGCACCTGTGTGACCTCTTTATTTAAAACCATTTCACCCACAGATCAAAACCCTGTGAAACTCCACATAATCTGTTTTGACAAGTGAAACAATAAGCAAGATCTGTAGCAAGTTAGCGTGAGCGTTAGGCACACTGAGTGAACACAGACAAAAATAGAAACAAAGAAAGGAAAGTACAGCACAGTCAGGTTCAGATGGCCCAACTTGTTTGTGCAGTAAGGAGCTTTTCAGCATTTCCATGCTATCTCTTTATCTGTTGACAAAACAGGTGCGAGTCAAAGGTGGAGAGATCTTTATCAGCTAACGGGCAGCTTCAGTTTCAATTAGAATAACGTTAGGTTCACATGATAAGAAGAAATGTAAATGATTTCTGGCAAAATTTATGAAATATTGCAAATGTGCAGCAACCGATTTAAAAGGGAGCCCACGGCCACACTGGCAGTAATGTGCTGAGGCACAGCTTAATGTTAATGTCAGCATGCTAACACGACAAAGCTGTTGATCAGGCTTAGATGCTGAAACAATAAGTCCATTATTTGAGTATTTTGGTGATCGGTTAATTGTTTAGATCATTCTTACAATAAAAATGCCAAATATTTTCCAGTTCCAGCTTCTACATTGTGAGACTTTCCTCCTTTTCTTTAACCTACTATATAGCAAACTGAATATTTTGATGGTTTTAGAAAGATGTTCTCAAAAAACTTTTTGATGACATTAGTTTAGGCTTAAGGAAATTATGATGCCATTTTTGACTAATCTCTAATAATTCATAGAGTAATTAATGAATAATGAACAAAGTCATTAGCTCATTAGAAGGGCATTAATGTTTGCACCATATTTCCTGGAAATCCATCCGATAGATTGTTGAGATATTTCACACAAATCTACATGGTGGCACTATCGAAAAAGTCCCTCAATCATGAAAGTCATTACCTGGAAACCACGAATGTCTCTACAATAAATGTATCTATTCCAAAGCAAGTGAAAACTGACCTGCTGGTGGCGCAAGATGAAAAATCAGGGAACCACTGAAGTCATACATATTCATCCTTATGACCAGACATGATATCTATAAAATTTCACGGAAATCCAATGTTGGGGTAAACCAACATGCCACTAATACGGCTAAAAATCTGCATGCAGACTGCATTCAAAAACACTGGGTCCTGCAGCTTCTGTCCTCTGAGGTGGAAAGAAAGCGATGTCTCTGAATGCTGGTAAGCATGAAAATCTTACAGCAGCTTTTCCCCGCTATGATGCTCTACAGGCCTAATGTATCGCAATATCGTGTACAGAGATGATTGATGTCATCGCCCTCCTCTTAATCACCTGAGAGGTATTCAGCCTCTTGACAGTCTGGCAGCCATCTTGGATTCTTCTCTAATGACTAGAGAGACAGGTTGCAGATGATGTTAGCTGACGCCGGTCTCACGGATCACTACCGTTCTGTCAGTGATTAAGTGACTCATCTACCTCTAGTAAACAAACCCCCAGTAGAGCATCTTGCATCCATCAAGAGATGCCTTCGACTCGCTCTGCTTATCTAACTTGGAAGGAATCCATCATACCTGTACAAAACGGCGGACGCTGTGTGGTCTCTGGGGAGTCGTCCCATAAACAAATACATTCCGTTAAAACTGCCGCCATACATGTGTAGATGGAGGATCGTTTTTGACTGCAGAAAGGTACAGCATTCCCATATGTGTTCCACTTCAGGGAGATGAAACTGAAAACGCTTGCAAGTTATTTGTGACCTGATTTCTGGAGCTTCCACGACAAACCTGACAAAACTCAAATGCTGCAAAGTGAACAAAAAAACTAAAAAAGTAACCATTCAGACTTTAAATTTTTAAAATGAGGAAATAGTGTTTCATTATCATTATTATTAAGGTTCCTTATAAGAGATAAATATAGTAAACAGAGACATTTGTGAAAATGCAGCTGACAAATTGTGCCTTGAAAACAGTTATGTTGCTTCAGACATATTATACACTTGAGGAAACCTTTTATTAGTCCCTCTCAGGGCTAATGTGTCTCAGCATAGCACCGCAGATCCTCAACAGCACAGGCTGTTCTGTACCAAACCCAAGCAAGGCACTTTAGTCTTTATTGATAGCTGCATGAGTAGGACAAGTGTGGTGATGTAACAGATCTTTCTTAAATTGCATGGGCAGCATTGTTGGTCTGGACAACCCCTGAGGCTCAGTTTGATTTCAGCAGATTAATTTAGCTTCCTCTCTTACGCAACACCATCTCAGCTTTCAAGCTGTCTCAGTGATCTCTGGATCACCTTTGACTCCTTGCATGGGTGGCTCTCTGCTGAACTGCACTCCCTTGATAACAGCCTGGAGAGGAAACAACATCGCTCTTGAAAAGATCCTTAAACATCAGAATAAGACCTGATGGCAGTAAAGCTGTTTGGCAGCAGGATGCATTGAGAGACAGCACAGGTGAAAAGGCAGCGATGGATGGCTTTGATGAATTCCTTAATACAGCATGTAAAGTTGTAAAAGATCAAACAGACACAACAGTATGAGAATCCTGCGGAGCATGTGTTTGATGCAGATTATCCACAGGCTAAAAAAACATCTGACTGCTGATGATCATTGATCATTTTCACAGTAGGTCACTGCTGCCGAATGACAAAAACTCAAATGATTTAGGAAAAAAAATGGTTCCACAATTCAGAATGAATTTTACAGCTTCTGATTTTATAGAAATATTCACCCTAGGAAGGATCACATAACCAATTTGTTCAAGCAAAATAATCAAACCACCAAAAGATTACATCAGTCGAGCAATGACGCATTGTGCTGGTAAGACTGTCTCCAGTAGACTTTTAAGCTCAGGTGGGGTTTCACAGAAGGATTCTGACAGATACGATAATGCGTCCTGGCATGTGAGCAGAGACACTTTCATAATTCTGTCCATGTAATATTAAAGGCAAAGAGAAGCTATTCACAGAAAGGATGTGATCAGCACCGGTTATGCTCACTACATGGGTGTTAAAGTGAGAGAGCGAAGGCTGACTGGTCTGAGCTGACGGCTGAGCTGGGGAATGAGGTCACGATACAAGAATGGTTCAGCTTAGAGAAACAATGGTTAAATGTTTTGGGGAAGTAAAATCTGTTATCAGTACCCACATATATTTATATATAAAGTCAGAGGGGAACTCCAGTGATTCAGCAGCATTACACTTAGATAAAGCTGGGGGACTCACAAGAGACAGACAAAAAATTTAAAGAGAGAGAAAAAGGGTAAAATTGAAGCAGCACATGTCATTATATCTTGACTTTTAGTCCTGAGTATTGAAGCATAAATACTGTCATTAGACCATTTAATTCATCAGACCCTTTCTTTCTGGTAAATGCACTTATCTTTCAAACCCCACATCTTGTTTATAATACAGCTTTTAATGCAGAACTTGAGATATCAAGACCGCATGGAGATAAAGAAATCATCAGGGTTATTTTCTACTTTCTTTAAAGGAAAACTTCACCAATTTATGCATCAAGGTTTATTGACAGGTCTTTTGGATAACTGTTCTATATGTGAAAAAAGTTGTTTAAAGCCTTTTGATGCTCCAGACGGAGCTACGTGCAATTGAACAAACTGCCTCGAGTGATGTCACTTGAGTCAGCGTCGGTTGGGGCTGAATGCTACAAGTTTGAAAGAGTGGAGTTAGAGCTCACCAGGCTAGCAGCTGGAGGCTACATTAGCTGCTGCTAGAATAACTTCTGAATCTTCAACCAAATTGTTGGGAGTCAAGATGCATTGTGGGTAATGGTTTTGACAAGGAGGAAGAATTTGTGGAATGGCAAAGATGAATCCTCTGCTTCTGTTGCAGTGATTTTGACAATGTTTCTGGAGTGCAATGCTTCGGAGCTCCTTTAAAAAGTTCCCTTCAGAGCCGCAGAAGATTACACAACTGTTTCCCAGACTGAGTAGTACTCTTGGTGACAAGTACATCCTCGTATGTAAAATTGCTGGAGTGCCCCTTTAATGCACAAAAGCTCTCAAAACACATTTTCTCGCTGACTAAGTCAACAGGTTTATCACAACGTATTTCCCCTTATATTCTCAGTCTTGAACATTTATCTCAAAAGCCAAATCAAGGTCACCTAACCAAGCCATTTTCTACACTCCACAGAGCTTATTCATAGGTCCACGCTCCATTTGTCCCCTGTGGGTGGGTGAGTCGGGGGGGGGGGGGGGGGGGGGGACTGCATCAGATCTGTAATTCCCACCTGGACAGATTGTGTGATAACAACAAGCCCACAACAGGTGAAATTTGGCTCAATTTATCAGCTGGTGCAGCATTAATTTCAGACCCTGGTGTAAGCATCATTAAGAATCAAAATGCACCGTTCTGTTAAAGGAAAATACGCACATGTGCCAGTTCACAACACCAGACTTTGATGTGTCCGTCCATTTTTTAGAGACTAAGTGTTTGCTGAACTGCAGCCAAATGCCAAGACAATACTGGGCCTTTGAGATATACCATGCTCTTGAGTAGTGGCGCTCTCAGGCTATAGAGGAAAGCTGATAGCCAAGTGATCCTTCAGCTGACTGAGGGCCGAGGCTTTTCGGTTTAAGCCATCAATGTGGGGATAAAGGTGATCGATGTGGGAAAACCAGAGAAGAAACGATGGGATTTAGGGCTGCTGGCCTCGTTCACATGCATAAGACTATACATTACAGGAAACCCTGACTTTAATAAAATTGAAAACATTCTGTTATTACACTAAAATATTTGGTGAAAACTCTCCTTTAATCGTATGATTCTGTGCTCGGGGTGATGGCAGGGTGATCACATGAAGTCAAGTTCAGACTTGGATCCCAAGAGTGAGACATTCCTCTGGTCTGATTGTCTTGGAAAAAACACCCCAGACATGTCATTACCTGACATCATCCCTCCCCTTGTCTGTCCTCTTGGGATGACCAACACACTCCTCTTGTTCTTCAACAAGAGCTGTGTGCTGGTCAGCACTGCAAGGCCAGTGAACCCCAGATAGTCGCACTCTGGCGCTGGATACCAAACAGCCCATCAGGAGATAGCACGCTTCTCACTGTCAACCACACCGCAAGAAATGAGGTTAAATGGCACTATCTACACAATATGGGAGCCTCTTCTATTTTTATTAACGGCGCTGACAGCTTCTATTCTTTGGAGAGAGGCAGTGCAATTCTTGGAAATGGTTATAAATAAGTACTGAGGCATCCACAAGGATTCCTATTTATCTATTTTGCATAGTTTTGTATTGTTTTGAAAAATTGGAGACAGCTGTTTTCAACGCATGATGTGTTTCATAAATGCATCTCAATCTAAAATCCAAACATACTTCAGATGATTCAGTGCGGTGAAAAACTGCTGTTAATGATTGGGGGGGACCTGTTTGCTCTTAATGTCTTTGATGTAATGACCCTTTAAACAGCACGGAGAACTTGTTAGAAGGGTTTCAGACATTCTGAAATTCCCCCTTTAGGCCTTTAGGGACATTTCTTTGATACTAACAACCGTGGTAACAATACAATCTACCTAATCTCTCACCATCTTTTTCCACTGAGCTATTTGGTCGGTGTGGGAAAAGTAGAGCAGCTGTGTGTAACATCCCCTTTTAACATTCACACTGAAAAAACATCTGATGCAGAATGGTTTCTAGTGGTAAAGCATCAGAGTCACAAAACTAAGAGTCTACAGCCGTGCTAACAGCTCTGTCAGGCTGTAATACAGCGGCGCTTGGGGCCAAATGCTAACATCAACATGCAAACGTGTTGATTGTACTGCTGGCACAGATGAGAATGTCATGAGTTTCGCTGGCATTTGTAAACCAAACTATTGGACTGATTAACAGTCAGAAGATCAATAATGTCCAACTGCATCCTCTGAAGACCATGGATGCCTGCACCAAATTTCATGGAAACCCATCTAACAGATTTAACAGATTGAGATATTTCAGTCTTGACCACGGTGGTGGAGCACCTGACTGAGAGACTGACATGGTGTTAGCATGGCTAAAAACCTCCCAGTACTATTACTAAGTTCAAATAGAGTCACCATTTCTCAGAAAGGACCCGGTTCTGAATGCATGACTCACCTAGTAGCTGGACCCCCCTTGTGAGGCCGTAGATGTCTATGAGAGCCCACAGAGGTTCAGAGACATGCACACCGCTGAAGAACAGCATTGGGCTGGAGTCATTGATTCTGTAAAACACCCGGCCTTTCTTGTCCACCCAGAAGGAGATGACGTTTCCCTCATTGGAGAGCTCCTCTGGCAGGGCCTTTGCCCAGAAGCCGCTCTGGGAGACCAGGTCAGGGCAGGCATACTTGGGCAACGTGTCTGGGTTGATCCTCGATGGGTCTTTAGAAGTAAAACCAAGCCGCAGAGCACCGCTCCAGCAGCACTGCTTTTTAGTGATCTGGGGAGCAAATATTTTTTAATTAATGAAGAAAATTAATATAAAATTAATCTTTATATGTTACTTTCTCATTGTTCTGTGAACTGCAGAGCTAAATGCTAATGTCAGCATGCTAACATGCTAGTGTTGAGCAGGTGTAATTTACTTTTGTTTAGCAGGTGTAATTAATATTTTCCATGTTCGCAATTTTATTTCAGCATGATAGCACAAAGCTGATAAATTGCGGGTATTTAGTTATAAACTAAAGTATTAAACAAATTTAAATTCTGATGTGATGACGGCTCTAGATGAAACTTTAGGGGTTAACCAAAGTTATTAGAATTCATCCTCGGGGGACTTCAATGAATGTAACAAATTCCACTGTAATTCATCCAGTAGTTGCTGAGATATTTCAGTATGGAACAACACACAAACCACAATTGCCATCCATACTGCCAAGCCACTAGCTTGGCTGAAAATCTCTAAAATAAGACTAGCACTAGTTACCTTGGTATGTTTATCACCTGCAAACGATTTTTGTCTTATTTCAAACCTCTTTTTACTACTTAGCATTTACCGTGCCTGATAACAATATACCTCACATGGCAATGCTTGCCCTGCTCTCTCACTTTCGAGACATAGATGGCCTGATAGGTGAAGTGGAAACTTGTTCTAAGCTGCTGCTGCTTTGGCCCACACAAGAGCAGAGAGAGAAAAGAGAGAAAATCAAAACAGGAGAGCAAAGAAGGGGGATGAAGAAAGAGAGAGAGACCGAGAGGGAGAAGAAAAATAGAAACATACTGAGAGAGAAGATTGGCTTATAGCATTAAGGCTACAGTCCTGGTTCTTAAAAAGTTTAGATGTTGTAAATAAAAACAGAATTTGCAAATGAACTGTGTTTACTGACAATAGTTTCATAAAGTGTTCCAGAGCTCACGCAGTAATATCCTTCATATAATCAGGTGTTCATAAAGTGAACGACTGAGCCTTTCCAGGATGCTCCTTTAATACCTAATCATGATACTATCACCTGTCACCAATGAACCTGTTTACCTGTGGAATGTTCCAAACAGGTGTTTTTGGAGCGTTCCACATCTTTCCCAGTCTTTAGTCGCTCCCGTCCGAACTTGTTTGAAACATGTTGCTACATCAAATTCACAATAAGCAGATATTTGCAATGAGCTGATGAGGTCAGACATTAAATATATTGACTTTGTGCTGATTTAATTGAGTAGATGTCACAAACGATTAGCAAATCATCACTTTCTGTTTTATATGTTTTACTCAGTGTCCCAACTTTTTTGGACGCTGGGTTGTAAATTAACCTAAACTGGACCAAATTTTAATCCAGTGTTTATTAGTTTTGCAGCTGGGATTTTTCAGTTGAGCTCCTCTTGTCATTTTTCCACTTTTAACAAATCACATCGTATAAACATGGTCAGATATATTATATATAATATGCAACTAGGACACAGCTAGTGTTGTTTTCTTTTTACCTTCAGCCGAACTTGCTCATACACAGCGATAGGCCTGTTGCTGAAGGTGATGGCGTTACAGAAGCTGGCCTGTCTCTTGACGGTCCTCTGTGACATGTCCATAACAATCTGGGAGCCCTTGGTGCTGGGGTGGAAGAGCAGAGGGAAGGAGGACAAACTCCCACACGGCTGGACGGGCATGCAGCGTTTGGGCTTGTGGTGGCATCGGTGGGATGTGGCAGGAAACGGCCCATTCAGAGAATCTATGTGGAGAAATACAAGTGGATGCTTTGTTTGGTCCACAGGTGGGGAGCAGAAAATAAATTACTGAATAAATTGTTCTTACGGCACAATTTACAGTAAAATACTGAAATTTTAGCTTAGATTAGATAATATGATAAGATCTGTAGCACGTCTGTAGCACGGCAGGCATCACTTTAAATACTGACATCGTCAGGTGGACTCATTTCCTCTCACATGTCTTCCAGCTCTGGTAACATCCAGTTAAGCAAAAATGTATTAACATAATCTAATATTTGAGTTCTGCTTCCCTCCAGGTAGCGAAGTACAACCAGACACTTACTGCAGCCATGAAAGAACAATGTGCAAGATGAATTACCTGCTAAAATGTCCTTGGATGAAGAACAAAAGCAATGGCTGACGTGTTAAGGTGCATCTGTAACAGCTACATGAACGAAGCACAGAGCAAGTTCTTCAGGTCTTGGTGTGTGTGTGTGTGTGTGTGTGTGTGTGTGTGTGTGTGTTCAGCTGGCTGATACAGTATATTCAAAGCTACTCTTATAATAGCAAGGCATGGCTGTTGCATGTTATTTCCAGTTGTGGCTCATGTTTTAATGAGTGCATCAGTCACAGTGTTAATGTCAAGTACACACTGCATGCTTTATCAGAATGAAAAAAAAATGGAAAATGAACACAATCATATGTGCAAAATAGCAGCTACTAAATTAGATTCAGTGACATTTATTGTGCTTCGCCGGGCAGAGGAAGTGGCAAAATAAGAGCCGATCCAAATGAGAACAACTGACTCACAATGTGCAGCAGAGGTTTTCAAAATTTTCCCATGTGAACATGTGTGAATCATGACTGCTCCCACTTACAGTAACTCATAATAGAGCAAAACATCTTTTTTTCACATCAAATCTCTCCTTTTGGGTTTTAAAGAATTTGCTCAAAGTCGTCATGAGCCTGGTATCACATTCACTCCCTTTCATGAAGACCAACTCCCCCCATTTGTTTCCACATTTCTCTTCAAAGCACAATGCCAAGGTCACTGTGGTATTGTGGAGGAGGCATTTTCTCACAAACACTGGGTTCTCATTAAATTTAAGGAAGGATTGGTTGATAACATGTACAAATATCTCATCAAGTGATTTGATCCAGTGTCCTACTCTACAATACTTTAGTCCTCTCTATAATGACATTTAAAGGTCCTAAAGTACCATAAAACCCAACCAATGTGCCAAAACCTGAAGCCAAATAAATAATTTAGGCCTAATTATCACTTTGTCCTTGAGAACTGCTCACATTTTCACACCTCAACTTGGAAGACTGTGCAGGAGCTGCTTGTACTTGTCTGTTAGAGAAATACGAGACATCACTGAAAGACATACTCACGTTTTCCTTTGAGTGACCTTGGTGGGTCAAGAGTATTATAATGTACCCTAGAGGCAAATCAATTCAGGCTGTCAGGTTTGGCGATGACCAGTCATGTGACTTCTGAGAGCAGGTCTGTTGTAACACCCCCATTGTTCTGATTTCAGGGCAGAGATAGAGGCCTGAGCAGCAGATGACGACATTATTTCCCTCCACGGATGTAAAAACGTATAATTTGTTGAGGTTAAACGAGAAAGGGCCTTTCCCCTCAAATCACAATCAGAGAGGCCCTGCCAAGTGTTCTGGGCTCAGTACAGTGTATTTGTTAACCTCCTCGCATGCTCTTGTCCCTGCAGAACAATGTTGAATTGTGCTCTGTGCACAACAGTGGTCTTAAATGAAGTCATAACAAATCTTTCAACCATATTGCATCCATGATGTCATGTCAGACGTGATGTCTTCGGGAAAATAAAACAGGACTGTATTGTACTCCATCAATGAGCAGGCCTGAGACAGAATAGAGTATTTCCTGTAAAGTCTGAAAACAGAAGCAACACCTCACAGGACTCTGCAGATAGTGTAGCAACACCCATGCTTCAGCACCTAATCCAATATCTTCTTCTTTTATTCTCACTATATTCATATCATCTCAGCTTTATTTTCACATTCCAGACATATTTTAGTTTGTTTGCAGCACTCAGAGGACTACATAAAGTGTGCATAAAGTAAACAAATGGGTAAATAAAAATACCACATTTGATTTACTGTAAATGGCAGCTGGTTAGAGCCAGAGGTGCTTGTGATACAGTGGCTGCTGAAGTGTGTTTAAAAAGTCACGCAACCTGATGGAGACATCAGGCTAAACAGTGACCAGAGCTCTGTCGTGATAAAAGAGAGGCGCCACAACAAGTGTCAGATGAGCAACTTAAGGAAGGATAATGTTACTTAATGCACCGCTGCGCACAATGTGACTGCCTTTGCTGTCATTAATTGGAGCACAAACAGTGCAGAGACAAAGAACGGCCCTGGCCAGTGTCACCTGGCCTCTTATGCTCCTCTGTGTTTTATCCCCCGGCTCACTCTCACTAAGAGGCCTCAACTGAGGCCGTAATGTGGTGTGACGTTAGTACGAAGGCTTGGTGGCCCCCCTCACAAGATGAGCACTCACAGGCAGCATCGTCGAGAGCTGAAGGGCACTTATATGTTTTTAGCTTTTGAAAATATGTCATAGCTTGTGTGGCTTCAAGAAGAGGTAAACAAAAGTGATTCTCAAACACCGTAAAACATCTTTCTGTATCAATGTGTATCCTGTTAATTTTACAGTGTTGTTTAATTGCAAGTAGCAGTTATTATCATTATTGATCACTCTGTTGGTTATTTTTCCAATTAATGGACTGATGGTTTGGTCTAGTAATTATTGTAAAATGGCCTTCACAGTTTCCCAGAGTCCAAAGGGATGTTTTCAAATGCCTTATTTTGTCTGACCAACAGTCCAAAACTCCAAAATCCCCAATTTAATGCGACAGAGGACTAAAGAAACCAGACAACATTCATTTTTGAAGCTCTGGAACCAGAAAATCTGGGCATTTTTCTCTTCAAAAAAGACTCAAATGGATTCATTCATTATCAAAATACTTGCTGATTAATTTCCTGCCAATCAACTAAATGATGAATTAACTAATCAACTTGCAGCTCTAGTAATGAATCATCAGTGCTGCTCGTTATGGAGCTATTTTCTAAATGAGAGTACACCATGAGCTGAAACTAAAGCACACTTTCTGTCAAACAAGAAAACAAAAGCTATAATCCCTTTCACATGTAATCTCACTGATGAGATAATCATTGAGAACTTTTAAAACACTCAACACATTAAAAAAAGAATCCAATCATCAAAATACAATCGGGCAGGTTTGCCAGATGGGGAGAGTTGAATGATTCATGAGCCCGTGAGCTGGACAGGGTCCTGCAACATGACATAGGTTACACTTTCAGGGCCTTGACTGAGTTCTTGTCAGAGGGCCAAGAATTCTTAGCAGCGCCCCTGCCTGCACTTACATTGTTACTTCACACCAGTGGCCCCTCAATGGGGAAAGGACTATATGGATTGGTGGGGGTCCATGTGGGAAATGAGGTGTTTACTGTTGCCTGGTTGTGTACTATGTATCAATTAACATCATGGGTTTGTCTCAAAGCCAAAGATTCCCGTAGAGTGCACGTGTCCGCTTCACAGCCAAACAATTTGAGTGAAATCAGCTCATGTAAAAGACAGATCATCACATTCAATACACTTCATCTTTGCCAGTGTAAATTCACAGAAGGCCACCCTCATCAAATGCTCAAAGAGGGATGAAACTATTCTTTTAATTGTAGATTAAACTGAAGGCAGTTTTATTTTTTTATTATTTCAGCACATGGTCTATAAAAGTTCCTGAAGCCCAAGTTGATAGAGTTGATTCATATTGCTTATTTTGTTCAACCAACGACCAATCCACACATTTGAGAAGCTGGAACCAGGAAACAATTTGCTTAAAAAATTTTAGCACTGAAGAAAAAGTTCTAAATAATTGCTGAGTAATTTTCTGGCAATCGACTAATCAGTTAATTGACTAATCTTGCAGCTCTACGACCAACATAATCAATAATCCTCTCCGAGACAAATGTTTGATGCAGAATGTTTCATTGTGTCAGAACATAAAGGAAACAATGAATGTAGAGAAGTCTGAATAAAAGAGCAATCAATCAACTTTACATTCATGCTTCACTTTTAACATTATTTGCAGTATTAGGCACATTTAAATTCCAATATAGTAAATAAGTTTCATAATACATGGTGTGTTTGTATGGCTGTCAGAAAGGAGAAATAGACATTACAACTGTATAACCAATGAAATGAATCATGAAAGAATTCAGAAAATTAAATTTAAATTAGATTACATCTTGTATCAGCTTGTAAAGAAAGCTTCTGTAAGAATTTTCATCAATTAAAACGTCCAGTGCACCTGTTATCTCCATTGCATGATCACTTTATGGCCACATGAGCAGAAACATAAAGGCACACAAAAGTTGTGACACTCTTTGCCACCGTGCTGTCATTCATGAGGCCTAAAAGTGTATCACTTTCAGTGTCTGGCATTAAAGAAATAACAAACCAGGTGGAAGAAGTTCTGCACCAACTTGTTTCACTTTGCCTTGTTTGATTTCTTTGAGCTTTGACTTCCTGTAAGCTGAAACATCTCCTGAGCGTTTTCATAATATGATGCCGTAGACAGAGGCTTATCACATTCTGTAAAACACGACTTCCTGTTCATATTTCCTCTCATTCAAAGCCAGTCGTGACTTACAGAAGGTGGTAAAAACTTGGCTACTTTTTTATTTTTTTCCCCCCTCTCATTTATTTTAGGCTATCAGGACGCCTACAATTTGCATGCGCTCAGGCTTCAGGCTGCACAAACACGCTTACAACTCGCCTCTATCATATCCTCTTACAATAATCACCGGCTTCATTTATAATTAAGACTCAAAACTGTCCTTTGAGGCCAGATGCTGCTTACCGTACAAGGTATTTCTGGTGATCTGACCTCCCATGGCTGGATGCAAGGTGCGTTCACCTCCTCTGTCACTGGATCCACGATATTCACGTTCAGCCGCGCGTCCTCAGCGGCGACATTATACGGACACGACGCCGTTCATAAGAAGTCCCGACAGTGATTCAGCGGCTGGTTCTGTCAGTCCAGCGCCTCATCGACATGCAGCAGCCGACAGATCGAGCGCTCAGCGGCTCCCTGAGTCCGTGCAGAGATCACGCTGAAATGATCATAAAAGGTGGTAGTGGAGGTGGGGCTTCCCGGGACTATTAACGCTGTAGCGACCAAAGAGGGGACATAAAGAGTCTGTGCAAGCTATAAATCATCATTATATTCCTATAGTCTGTTAGAGGACACATAATCCCCCTGCTATATTGTCTTTGTAGGATCTCACGTGCCTACAACAGAGATCAAGTAGCATTTATTTCTCCTTTTACTTGACTTTAATGTTTCAATCCTGTTCTCTCCTGCTGAAGATGCACAGTCTTTATACAACAGGTTGTGCTGGGTTTGTCCCTCCCACCTGTTAAGACGACCCTGTTTGCTGGCAGCACCCCCTTTGATCGCTCACTTTGAAACTGCAGGCTGGCGTTTGTCTGTATTTACATGGATATGAGGAGGATCAAATGTTCCTAGAATCACTTGAATCAGTAGATGGGAAAATAAAAGTGCAGGGAGGAAAATCCTCTGACAACTGGGTTGAAGGTTTTCAGTTATTTTGGCCGAAAGTCACTGAAAACCACTTCAAGGACCCATCTGGAGGGAATGAGTGAAAGTGACCGATAATACAGAGATGTCACACTGCAAGTTTTCCTTCCAACCGCCGAAGGTTTAAGGGTTTGTTGGTTTCTGTTCATCTAAATCCAGGATCTTTTCTCCACAAAGCAGTATTTTTAAGATTTACTCGGGAGCTGGAAGATGAACACTGACACATTATGACTTCATGTCTTGGCGGTGGCAGTGCCACGATGACCAGACAGAGACACCGCTGACTTCAGGCTTACCGTGATCCTGGACCTGTGGAATTGGGCCTGAGCAGCAACGGCTGGGTAGTAAATTAACTTCAGTTTTCATTTCATGAATAATTTTCCTCAAATACAGAGTTTTATGTCCTTCATTTCCTTTAAACTAAAGGAACAACTTTTTAGGGCTTCCCTGACGTGTCATGGCTTCAGAGGTTCAGAGCTGGCATGATGGCCCTGGTTCCTACCGGGCACCTCTTTTCAAGGATCTGCCTTGTCGCCTTGGCGTTTACATAACTTGTGTCGGCAGCCAGGCCTGTGAGACGCTGTATTGGCTCAGTAGCATGAGCTATATTCTCATGTTGTTTATACAAACTGATTGCGGTTAACTCGACTGTCTGTAAGCAATTTGCAACAGGGGTAAAGTTGTAGCACTGGAGGTTTTTCATGCAGCATTTTACATGGCGATTTTCTATGAAAAGTGGTCAAACCAATATTATTTGCCACAGGAAACAGAGATGAACTAAAAATATCAAAGCAAAAACTGCGAACAGAACACTTAGGAATTTATGGCATGGACCCTGTAGCTATCACAGTCACGCTTAATGGAGTTTGACGTGCCACCTGATCACAGAGCTGTCAAAATCTGATTGGCTTTTCTGTAATACAAGGAGAAGTCTTGTTCAGTGTGAAATGATAAAACATGATGCCTTGTGTCCTACAGTTACATCAAAGCAGCATGCCACTAATCAAGCACAGAAGAAAGCTGCAAAATACCAATTACAATACACGAAAAAGCAAAATATTTTTGTCTAAATTTGGCTTAAATGCACCCTCATAGTGCTGTAAACCAGAAGAACACGATCATCACATTTCTGTCATGACTCTGCAAAATCTTTTACAGCGTTATTACCTATGAATAATCTCCACATATAAAGGTCGCCCTCTCCTACAGTATAAAGGTACCACACCCAGATGGATGCAGCCTCATCATTTGTAGTAATCTTGTGTCTCTTTGTGGTCGTTAGTCTGTTTGTATTTGTTTTCTGTCTTGATGTGGTCATTTTGCATCTTCTTGTGGTCGTTTGGTGTCTCTTTGTAGTTGTTTTGCATCTCTTTGTAGTTGTCTTGTGTCTTTTTGGGTCATTGTTTTTCTCTTTGTGCTCGTTTTGTGTCTCCTTGTGGTTATTTTGTGTCTCCTTGTCGTGGTTTTGCATTTCTTAGTTTCTGTAAGTGCATCTCTTTGTAGTTGTCGTATGTCTTTTTGTGGTCGTTGTGCTTCTCTTTGTGCTCATTTTGCATCTTTATGTGGTTGTTGTGCATCTCGTTGTGGTCAGTTTGCATCTGTAATCATGCATCTCTTTGTGCTCATTCTGCGTCACCTTGTGGTCTTTTTGTGTCTCTTTGTGGTCGTTTTGCATCTCTTTAGTAGTCATGTGATTGACTTTCCAACAAGAAATGCTAACTTTCATTTCGCCAATCATTTCAATCAGAGGTTGTGTGAGGGTCAGGGGACCCTGGGCCTGTGCCGAGCAAGTAATCAGTAATGCATTCATGCATAGAAGTCACAGAATAGTTTCAAAAGTGGCTGAATTTGCTTAAATTCCGACTCCACTATATTCTCAGCACTTTTCAAATAAATATTATAGCCTAGTTCTTTGTGTAATAGCTTTGAACATTTCACTCAGGTTTGGATATACACTGTATACCCTGACAGAACAGACTGACACCTCCTCCCACAGTTGATTATTTGTAGATGGGCGCCTGGCAGGCAGCAGCTGCCTGGTGGGGCGTGCTGGCGTTGGGCCTCCGTGGACATCTTGACAACCTTGTTTGAGGCAGCCGTGTGCATGCCTGCACTCTTCGGGGATGATCCATGTTGAACAAAAACACCATTCTACTCCGAGTTTGGACCCTCGCCCTGGAGCCATATGCAAAACATTACAAAGCAACACAAGAGCATCATATGATCCTCAACAGGGGGCGTCAGCAGGAAAGCAACCCAGGCACGTATCAGAGGTGAAATCGAAATGTCACATAGCATTCAGAAGTGACAGTGACATAAGAAAGATACTGGGGGAAAGTTTATTGATCATGAGATTGACATCAGGCAAACTGTAGCTAGAAGGGACTCTAAACATTCATCTAAAATTACCAGAATCCAGTTTATTTATTGGCAAAGGATGCTCGCAGAAAGAATTTTGACTACAGTTGTTAGGGGCTCTCAGTGTATCTACATGCAGTGCCAAAAGGAGCAAACAAACAGACATTCAGCTGTTATACAAAGCAAATAAGTATACAAAACGTTCCTTGTCCGTTATAGCTGATTATGTGCATTTCTTTACTTTCCCACTTTGATAGACAGTTGTCCAGAGGTTTCATCTGTTTTCGAGCTGAGGATTGTTGATTTAACAAGAAGAACATAACAGCATTATGAGCTTGGTTTAGATTTTATTTAGCCTGGCGCTCAGTGGTGTGCAGTGATCCAGACACTGTGGAACTGAAGGATCATCACTGAGATGATGATGTGTTTGAAGACCTGAGGGACTATGAATTGACTCACTGAGAGGCGAACACCTCACTGCATCTCTTTAATCATTCATTAACGAAGCTAAATGATAGCCGAAAAGCAGCTTTGAGTATTGTAAAGCCGTCTACTTTTACCTCGTGGCCTGCGCCTCACAGCCGTGCCTTCCTCTCAGGGTAATTGTTGTTGATGGATAAACGCGCCCAACAGCATAACTTGACTCCAGCTCCTCGGTCAGGGCAAATGTTTTCCATGAAGGGTAACTGAGAGGCAGGAACACAGGGTAGATCTAGGTAGTGGCGTCAAAATATTTAAAGAGAATATGTTTGATTGTTAACACTGTTTTAATGATACTGTTGTTTACTGTGTAAGTGCCTCCAGAAGTTAAAGAGCATTTCTTTATGGCGTGTTTTATATGACTGGCAAATGGCCTGACTAGATATATAATTTTTGGAAATAAATACATTTTGAATTTATTGTTCATACTGTTTAAAGGGGAATCTGCTCTTATGTGTGGCGCCCAGCTTGTGCCCATATGTAAAGAAATAATTTCAACATCAGTCAAACTTTAATGTGCACTTGTGGCTCATGGGAAAGGTCTTATTGCTGCTATTCTCTTCTGCGTTTGTCTCAGTGAGAGAAGACAACTCACAGCTGATGAACATGGCTTTGCAGTATGTGCATTTACATGTGAAAGGCTTTCATTCAGATACCGATAGCTCTGCTGTCTTCAGCTCTGCTCAAGACATAAAAATGAAGACTGGAGACGTGACTTGGACTTGACTGCCAGGAGCTTAACTTACTTAAGACTTGGCTTGACTTGACACCTAAAAGCACATTCAACACTGATCGCAGGATTTGGCCAGGTGAAGTTGTTTAGTTTTTCCTCTTTCCAGGTATTTGTGGTAGAGGATGTGGCGTGGCCCAGGTCCTAATATTTGCACTCAATTTATGCAATACTGCCATTTATCTCTGTAGCTGTTTCAGCCTACTCTGCACATATGACTATTGCACAATCTATTGCATCCGTCCTGGAAGAGGGATCCCTCCTCTGTTCCTCTCCCTGATGTTCCAGCCTTTTCTTCCCAGAATGGTTATAAGCAAAGAGAGTATGCTATACAGATTTTAAAAAACGAGATGAATTTGAGATTTCGGACAATGTAAATAAAACTGACTTGACTTGATGTAAATCCTGAAATAGTAAGAAAATGAAAATGTGACAGTGACAGGCAGGCCTTACAGCCACATGCTGTGTATATTAGTTATTAGGCACATGCCTCACATGATTTGGTCTCATTTATGAAAAAACATACATGACCTCAGACTTGACTCGATCTTGTCTTGAATAGGAAATCCATTTATTTTCTTTTTGGAACCGACTTAGATGAGAAGTTCAATACCACCGTCACTGCCGTGCATTTAATACAAAGCTTCAACAGCGGGTTAGCTTAGCTTAGCATAAACAGAAGTGTTTATGGGAGGTTACGAGCCAGATAATTTCTTGGTCAGAAACAGCTGGCAGGCAACCAGCTAAGACTCCAGGAAGTCACTGTTCTCAGTCAAGAAATATTTCAGCACGCAACCCCCTAAAAAACAAACAAACAAACAAACAAACAAACAAACAAACAAACAAACAAACAAACAAACAAACAAACAAACCCTGGCAAATTATTGTTTACACTTTATTTTCTACATATAAATTACATATAAATGTAAGCTAAGCTAACCGGCAGCTGGCTGTATCTTTATATTGACTGTGCAGATATGAGAATGGAATCCTCTCCTCTCACACTGCACCAGAAAGAGAAAAAGCACATTTCCCAAAAATGTAAAACTATTCTTCTAAGGCTTGACTTGGACTTGTCTTGAAAGGTTTGGGACTTGAATTGGACTTGCCCCCAAAGATTTAAAAACTGCACCATTTGTTGGCAGACTGATGTAATATAAAAGTACATATTCCTTTTATTCATTGTTCATGAGTTGTCTTATCATTGTTAAAGGATTTCATTCAAATTCATTATCTTCTCGCCCACATGTTAATCAAAGCTCCACTGACATTTGAATAACTGTCAGACACGCACTGATTTAGCCCCCACATTTCCATCTTAGCCTTCCTGCAGACCGTGGAAGTTAAAGGGGCCATCCTTTTACAGCCACAAAACAGCATAAAATGTCCATCACATTTCTCAAACTATTTTGTGCACCATAATCAGGTGTTTGTAGCCAAACAATTGCACTGCACCTCCAGTCATTATTCCCTCTATTTCCCTCGGTGAATATTTTAAAAAGGCACCAGCAGTCTCACCACACCACGTCACCAGAGCACTGTTAGCGGGGAAAATAATGAGGTATTCAGGGACATTTGATGGACATTTTATGTTTGATTTTTTTTCCTTCCTCTGTCTAAAAGATTGTCCCATTAATCAGCAGTTTGGGAGGATGAATGGTCTGGTATCAGTCAAAACTTCACTGGAGTTGTGACTGGTATGGGGTGAGTGGAAAATTACAGATTTCATCTGGCGAAAAAATCTAATTTTCCTGTAGTTGATTTTGAACATGGCAGTGTTATGAAGTGAATATGAGGATACACAGTATATATTGTAAAGTACTGTATGTGCCCAGTTGTGCGGGTTAGGGTTAGGGTTAGGGTTAGGGTTTTAAATATAAAATTTGTATATGCACTCTGTGTTTGGAGAAGTAAGGGAAAATGTAGTACCTACCAACAAAACTTATTTTACAGTTCCTCTTTCACATGAACAGCAGCCCTGTTTTTGTTTGGCCCATCCACCCGACCCACTTTCCTCCATATGCAGACTTTCTTGCTCTTTATATTACATCACCTCCTTTGTTCTCATCATAATTACTAAGGCCACTAGAGGTTGCAGCCCAACAATACTGTATATGTAAATATGGGCTTGTATCTAGTTGAACAGATGACCTATGCAGCTATATTTCTGCTGAGGACAAGCTGTATCCTACATACTGACATCACTTAAATTTGTTGTTAGATGTATATAACTTCCTGTAACAAACTATATCAATAAAACTCCACCAACAGAAATCCAGATAGATTTATTTGGGGTTATTTGCAAGCAATTCTGATCAAAAAAGCTGAGAAGTATGTAGGTGATTAAGTATGTTTCTTGAGTTGTTTAAGACGGCTTGGGGGTATTGACAACCCAAAAACATAACTGTTGAAACGGCAAATTTTCTCCAGAGGAAGATGTGTAACTAAATACAACTAAATACATACACTGATAATTTTGGCAGTTACTGCATGAGGCACATTTGTTCACTCTAGTAAGTGTTGTGTGAAGCCCTGATCAATAACCAGATATGATAGTTGTGGAGCATTTATTGGAGCTTGTGAAAACGGCATCTGAAAACAGGCCTTCCATCACTTTCATTACTATGGAGGGTTCAGATGATTACAATTGATCTTCCTCCAGAGAGGATGAAATCCTGGCCAGAGGGGAAAAATTCTCATTACTATAGATCCAGGATCACTGCAGCCGTGGTTCAAATACCACTGAGATTTTGATCACATATCCATTGTGCAATTCAGTACAGTTTCCCATTCAAACTTGAAAGACTACATAATGTATGCTGACCTAGAAATCCATGCATATTAAAATGGTGAAATAATACAGCAACAACAGATAATGGAAGGGCTCAGCAGGCAGTGCTGAAGAAGTTAACAAATTAGTCTTTCAATTTTAGAAGGGTGGTTCTTATTGTAAGCCATAGTGTGTTCACATCCTAGGATCACTGCAGTAGCGGTGGTTGAAATCAACCACCATCCATTCTGCAGATGTTCCCATCTGCTCAGTTTGCGGTTCATTTGATGCACCACAGCAAATCAAATGAATTCAGAGCAGCAATTTTTTTTTCTCTTCAAACAGCACCTGCATCTATTCATCTGAGGAGGCACTGAATAGATATTAATAAAGCAAAACCAGGTAAAGCCTAACATCCCATTATTTCAGTTATTTACGCTTGTGGTTTGGTTATGTAATGATGGGGAGGTGTCATATGACCATTGTGAGAAAGGATGACACACTTGAACACAGAACTTAAATTTTAACATGCTGGTTTTCTGCTTAGCTTTGAATCCCTAGAACGTTTAAGCCCTGCGGTTCTACGAAGAAATGCTGTAGTTCAGTACAGCTGTTTACAGTCTTTCCACCATTGTTAACACTGTATTATAAACTGTTTAAACCTTCACTAATATAGAGCCTGTAAAGCACTGCTGGAGCAGAGTGTGACTGCAAACATGCTGGGATGTTGACTGAAACAAAGAGTAAACCAACCATGAATAAAGCCAGTTTATAATGAAATATGACATTTATCATCAATAAATATTTAAGGTACTCCAGTTTTGGCCTAATGCATAATTAAAGCACTTTACATGAATTCCTAATGATGTAATGACAACAGAAGACATGAAACAAACACTGTCTGTCTATTTGCTTATGAGGTGTAATTTATTAATTTTTTGTTGAATAATTTCAGTGAAGCTGAGCTTTACTTTGACTTTGTTCATGACGGCCTCTCTCTAACCCTCCCTTATGCCCACCTTTCTGTAGCCTTTAAGCATCTTCCAGGCTGTCAGCTGGTTGGCTGCACCTTGAGAGGGTGGAGCTAGAGGATATAAATAGGGCGGCCATCTTAGAGGCCCTCTCTCTTTTGTTCTGGCAGCCAGGGGCACTTCAGTTTGGTTTGAGTTTGTTCCTTTATTTACCACTCACACATACACCTGCTCTACACCACTAAGTAAGTGACACTAAGTAACATTCACACAGTTTAGGTTGTGTTATGTTGAGTTGAATAAATGTTTTGTTGCACTACATCGGTGTGTGGACTCTTCTCCTTTTGTTGTGAACCTTTGAGCCAGGTTTGTAACACGCTTGCTAAATTCAACCGGGTTTATCCTCTGGGGAGTATAATGTTCTCAATAAATTTCCTGGATATCGTGCCATTAGTTTTTGGTATTTCTTGAGCATGAGTGGACATTGTAGTCTATAGAAACTAGATCAGAGAGTCATTGTAATGTTAGGATTAATCCTCCGGGGATCATTACTACTCAGTGAATTAGCCAGAGTGTAAATGTCTGCATGAGTTGCCTTTTCCAGTTTAGGAAAAGATGATGTTTTGGGTTAAAATATGTACATTTATGGAGGAGACATACGTATGTTAACTTAAGTATGCTAAATCATTTGTAAAGTCAGTTTGATGATGAGGGGATGAGAACAGTCTGGCGAAACAGACTTTAAAGCTCACTCAGTGTCCAAAATGGAAAAGGTTTGTTCTCTGAGGAGCTTGAACATCTACAGTAAATTTCACATAGTGTTTGCACCCTGACATCACTTTTTTGGAGCCTCAATTCATTTTAAGGGGTATCCCTGATGACATCACCCAGGTTGATGAACTGACCTTTACGTGTAAACTTTTTAAAAAGATTGACAAAAGATTTGACTTTGCATTTTTTCAGTCCAACATGAAAGCATGCAAAGGTGCCAAGATTCATTCTGCACAAAATACAGTCAGTATTTTCTATCATCAAACACACTTTTGTGACTTCTGGCCCTGATTGTCATGAAGTTTCATATTACTGAGGTAATGAAAAAACTGTATTTCAAGTCATCATTATTTTGCAGTTGCAACGTGACACTACCCCCACCGAAGAGACTGTTGCGTGTTAGAATATATGATTTGCTTAATGCTTGAAAACAAGTCAGTGTTGGCAACTGTGGAAGTGCCAAGAAAGGCCTGTTTAATCTGGCCCATGATGATGGTGTTTACGGTGTTCTTTTTAAATGACACATGCCCCAAAGGCAAAGGCAAGTGAGGGCAAGGCTGGATCTTCTTTTATCAAACCAGAGATAGATGAACTTTGACCAAAATCATTTAGATTCAGAGTTTACCAGTTTCTAATGATAAATACTCAGTGGCCTGTTGCAACAGCTTTACGTTACATTGAAAACATTTAATTTGATACTAAAGCTGTGTCATTGTTTGGTTGTACCTCAAAGATGTAATGATGTAATAAAAATGATGCGCCATGCCATGCCAATATTTTTACAGATGATTTTACACGTGCTAATGGCTCAGTGTAAGACACGTTGTAACTTCTGCCTATGTTGGAAGTATTTCAGCTTGTGCAAACAGTAGTAACACGTAAACCCTGTTCTAAGTTAGAAATTAATTAAAAATTTGAATTCACACACAGCTGGTGCAGCCCAATACAGGTGTTTTTAAAAAGTAGCAGATTGTTTTGATAGTATGTTTCCATACATCCAAATTCACATCCTTTTTTATAATACATTTTAAGTTTTTCCCCCATTATACAGTTGCTAAATGTGAACGTAACCTAAAGCAGACTGATACTAAAAACAATTATTTATATATTTTACCAGCAGAATGCAGCAGCTCAGAAACAAGAAAACATCACAGCTTTTCTTTGACAGTTCACATTCAATCGTGTCCCATGGTGTTTAGTGTTGTGTTGTTTGGAGAGAAAGTGTCTGTGAGGATCTGTTGTGGGAGGAAGGTTTGAATATGATTTTGACTCTCTTCAACCTCTGCATGAACAAAATACTGAAGTTCAAATGCAGTTTTGAACCAAAACAGCAGCACTGTGCCGGCCTTATGGTGAGGCACTTTTTCTTGCAGCTTCAAGATCTGTAGGTCAGTCCATGAATAGCTGAGGCATGGAGGAAAGCAGAGCTCACATTTGTAGACTGAGATCTGCATCGACTTTCTCTTCTAGGTCTAAAGGCTGAAGGGCAAAATGGTGCTGTGTGAAAACTATGCTTTCATTTGCCATACTATGAAACTGAGACAACTTCTTAAAAATTTACAACTGTCTTTTCATCATTAAACCTCTAAACCATAAGCATTCTTCTATTGCAGCACAAGAAGACATTTGGCAGACAAAGGCATTAAGTCTAGAACAAAAAGCAATAAATCATCTGCATATAACGAAAATGCTCTGTAAGAGATTATTCACACATGGACACAAATCAGCTGCATGTTGTGATGATTGTTTCTGTATTTTGTCGAAACAATGTAGACTAAATACAGGTGTGCGTAATCACCGCAAATTTTCCTCTATGCACAAATAAACAAGGAAGACCCATTGTAGATAAATTTTTTATCACCGTTTTAGAATTATATTAAAATAGACATCTTCTCCGCCAAGAGAGAAGGGCTGAAATGATGTGAGAGTTAGTTGTTTTCCCTTCATTCAAGACAAAAATTAAATGTCAAAAAAGATAAAATCCTGACCCCCATCTGGTCTGAGCCAGTCTGTGTTATCGATAGTTAGAGAGAATTTTAGAAAAGGCGACAGTGTCCACATCCAACATCTGGGTTATAGGAGATAGCTGAGAAGATTATAGCAGGAGAAAAATCTAACATTTTTACAATAAAATAGTGCTCAGCAAGTCTTAACTTCTTTGAAAGTTCCAACAGAACTAGAAGGTTTACCAGACTGCACAGTAATGCAGAGATTCAATGACGGCTTCAGTTATTTCTCTCGAGGTAATGCTCTGATTTAATGCCATCTGGTGAGAATCAGAGATGTTTGGTAACAAGATGTAACTTGGAAAGCATTTTTGAATTATTGACCTTCCCTTTTCAGCTTTATATATTGGTTTGTAAAAATGACAAAAACAATATTATTCCTGGAGAACAAGGCCGCTATTTGCCAGACATGTTCTTGATACCAGCTACGAAGTAATGACTCAGCATGGTGGGTAGAACAGCATGTCATTTCTTGCCACGTTTGTACTCATTCTTTAACATTTTGTAAGAGAAAAAAAATATATTGAGGGTTGTCTTAAGGCCTCCAACATATTTGGCTTGACATAATTTGAACAACATGTAAAGATGCTGAAATCAAAGACTCAAAATGAAGACATTTTTAGGCTAATGATACAATGAAGTTTCCATCAGAGAGCAGTTAAGGGTTATTTTGATGCCAAAAATAAATTAGTCAGTGTAAAATCATTGCAGTTTCTATTGTTGTGAACAGGTATTTGTTGAGAGAGCAGGCTGTGCAGATGTTTTGCACCACTCATACTGTGCATGGACTGTACACATGGACTGTATATGAAGACTCAAACCGTACTCGTCCCACTATATGAATGCATACAGTGTTTGTTATGTCATAACCAAAAAGACTGTCAACCTATAAACATGCTGTACAAAGCATGCCGCTTTTGTAAAGTGCAGGCTTTACTGTCTTATTTTGCCAATGGCTTAAATACTTACACTACTTTAGTGACATATGCAGAGGACATAAATTGTGACACTGCAATCTTTCCACCCCTTCATAAATCACTGTGCAACGCAGAGGGGAGGGAGAGCCATGGTGGAGAGGCTAATGGAGCAAGGAGCACAACCGTGTCATCTCTCAGACAGGTTTACAGGGCATCTGGTATAAAAACTTTAAATTTCTTTCCATTGTCTTTATCGAACTTACGGCAAACACACCTAGACAACAAACTGGAAACTAACTTTGTGAGTTGAGAACATTTGTTGTCGTCACTGAGGATATGCACTGAAAAGGGACGTGCATCTGAAGCTCTGATCCATGAAATATATCAACATCCCAGGAAAGTCGGGACTATTCTAACATACATGGCAGAGGAAGGATGTCCATACATCTGACAATCCAATACTAGTGCTTTTAGGTCTGCTTCTTTTGCATTTTGCCAATAATGCTTGTGTACTTTCATTGCAGGTAAGATTTGAATGCAGGATCTTTTACTTGAAATAAAATCAGCAATACCACAATGAGAGTCCATCCATCCATTTTCTATGCCGCTTATCCCTTTCGGGGTTGCGGGGGGGCCGGAGCCTATCGCGGCTGTCAACGGGCGAGAGGCGGGATACACCCTGGACCGGTCGCCAGCCGATCGCAGGGCACACAATGAGAGTCCTGCATTTAAAATTTAGATTGTACAGTACAGAAATATTATCAGCAAAATATACTTAAATTATCAAACATAAGAGTACATTTTTTAGTAAATTTTGCAAAATGGCCACATTCACAGTGTTACGTTTGCCATATATGTTTTATCAGAATTCTATTGTTCATTCATTTCCATGTAAGATCATGTTTGATGTGTAAAATCTTAATGTGAAGAGTAACTTGTGTCTATAGCTATAGGAGTATTTTATGCTTTTTCTTAAGTAAAGGATCTGCTGAAAGTTAAAGGTTCAATTACTTGCTTTCAACTGCATCACATGGTCTTCATACATATTTATCTTCTCCACAGGTGCTGCACAATTATAGATTACATCTTATGCAAATGAGCAACATGTGCGACCATGTAGTGTATCAATTAAGATGAATATATCAGAAACCATCCTGCTTCTTGTTACATCTGGAATTTTGAATGCTCATTTTCCCAGAGAGCACATTTTTAACAAATACAAAAAGACGTAAATTTCCAGTTAGTTAACGTTAACGTTCATGAGTGCTCCTTTGTATCATTACTCTTTTCCCAGGATGAACCAGTCCTTTTATTTCCAAAGTCAGTCCAAAACAAGATAAATGATGCTTCACTCCAGTATTGATTCCTTTGTGTCACAAACAGATGTGCTGTCATTGGCTGTGACTCGCAATCATATTAAGTTGACAACAAGGTGAATGCCATGTTTTATCTGAATGACAGCTCGCCTCCTCTACACTCAAATGAGTTCACATTTCTTTACCTTCCTCTTCCCCCTTTCTCGGCACACACACGCACACGCACACACACACACACACACACACACACACACACACACACACACACACACACACACACACACACAAGTTAATAATATAAGATGTATTAAGAAAACATGTTCATATTGCTTGATGTGTTGATCTGAATTCTTTAGGTCTTCTGTTTGTGTAAACGTGATTTTCCATTGTTGTGTCTATTAGGGGCTAGAATTCAAAGCGGCATGACAGTGTGCAGTCTGTCTGGTCCAGATTTCCACTCTTGTTCTGCCTGTTGTTTCTGTGCTCTCCAAACAGATGTTCCATCAAATCTCTTTATACTTGGCTGAGCAGTGGGAATTACGTACTGTCACTCCATGGCCCCCAAAGACACCTAATGTATAAGCTGTCATTCACCATGATAGCACTCATGAGTGTGTGCGCCTGTATGCTCATGAACATATGCCAGCAGGCCGTGCTTTTGCATGGCTTTACTTGAAAAATTCACTGTAAATTTGGCCTGCCAGTAAACCAGTAATGTGCGTGTATTTATCCACATCTGGTCTTCATCCAAAAATGACAGCACTGCAAAACGTTTACATACGAAGCCTCCTGTGACCTCGATTACATTTTTCACAATTTCCTCTTATCAAGTTATCTCTGTGCTGCTGCATTTCAGCAAGTCATTAGGAGTTTGCTGTCAGTGTGGGCTTTGCAGATCAATGCCTGTCTCTACAGGACAGGCCAAAAAGCAGGATGAAATATGAACGCCGGTGTGGGTTGTTTGGCTTTCACGAATAAGGCTCTTCTATTTTGTATCTGAGTGCCATCTGGTAACTTGTAACAAATGCTCTGTGAAGAATCACACAAATGTGAAAAGAATCAGCTGCTTTCTGAGGAGGGTCATGAAGCCTGCTCAAGCTCTCCCATCCCACCTGAGGTAGACTTTAACCTGCGATAAAGTAGTCCAGTAGTCCACAACCCCACCCTCAGTGTAAACAGGAAGTACATTGTTGCCATAGAAAGTATTCTCAGTTGTTTACATGGACCACTATCACCAGATTACCTGGATACTGAAGAAAACTTAAAAGCATGATCATTCTCAGGCGTGAAGATTCATGGTTTATTTGCGTTGGATGTTGGATGATGATGATATCTTCGTAAGTGTAAAGTGTCAAATTTTTAAAATGTAAATTGCATTTGATTGTTAGTTGTGAAAATTTAAAACGTTCCCGAGAAATATTTAAAGATTTACCACCATGTTTTTATGGGCTTAAAGTCAGGTAACTGACTGAGAGACGTCAGTGTGCTTTAAAAACTGCCATAGAGGAAGTGTATTGAGTGTAATGAATTGACCAAGACTGTTTATTCTTTCTTTTACTTTCTTTTTTATTTCTTCTTAATTGTGCTTTTTATTTGCAGAAATAATAATGTGATTTTGTCTCACTTTAAATCCCCAAAATGCAGATGATCTCTTTCTGGAAGTGATTTTAGAAGGCAATGGAAATGTGCATGATTTTATGGTAATGTGACACCACCATCATTGACATAAAATGGCTAAAACCCTCCACATTATGAATCTAAGTGAGAATCTAAAGAGCGAGTGTGTAAAAGCAAAGTGAGCAGTCTTTTGTGCAGCACAGCACAGTGTTTCCCTTGACTGTGTCTGCACTCATGACACAGTCTCTCTTCAGCACATCTGTCTTTACTCACACTGTAAAGCTGACATCATCTCCACACATGCAGACCCACGCACACACCCGCCCTCCCCCCAGCACAGGCCCTGTAGACACTTCGAGAGCATGTAGATGGAGGAGGGGTAAATAAATCAAAATCAACAACAGGCATCTGTTTGAAACAACGGATTGCGAACGCAGCCCCAAAAACAGGCACAACGAAGGTCAGTGGAAAATATTGTTTTTGTCTTTCAGGCAAATGGGACTAAATTTAAGCTTTTTTTCATCTTGTTCTACATAAATCACACTAATAAGAGTAAGGCTTAATCACCAAGGATACAGATAAGAAAATGGCTGAGATGTTGCACTCTGTTGTCAAGGAAACTGGTCAGAGTTGGCCCAGTGGCCTTGGGAGCTCTCAGTTTTCTGCTGGCCCAAACCATCATGCAGTGCATGGAAACCTACAGAGAACAAATCCTCATTCTGTGCCCTGTTTTGTTATCATCTTTTTACTGGCATTATGCTTAAAATCTTCATGTTTTTTAATTTGTGCAAACACTCTATACAGTTCTCCTGAAGGCAGCACAGGTAAGAACGGGAAGGACGGGGTCGACGTGATAATTTTTTGCTTCTGCACTGAGGGGTTGCAGAACCTTTGACATCTACAGATTTACATGCTCATGAGAGATTTTTACAGAATTTCTAACAATAGACGTATACTGTAAAAGTCTGTGAAACAGTTGAATTACAGTAATACATACATAAAAAGGGAGAGAAGGCAAACATTTTCATGTTTTACGGTCGCGCCAATTAACAGCCTTACACATAAATGTGTATTACATTCAAGTGACACCTGAACATGCATTTTAGAAAATACAAACCTCGGGGACAATGAACACGATCTGTTACATTTAAGAACAACAGTGTTCAAAATGTGTGAGAAATATTATTTATGCCACTGAAAACTGTCGCGGCTGTGGTGTTTCTCACATTCAGCAGTCACTTTAGGGGTAAGATATTGGTGAGAGTGTGGCTATATGGAATAATTCATGACTGGTGTGTGAGTGTGTGTGTTCACAGCCGCAGAGGACGCGCATCTGTGAGAGAAACTGCCACACATGATGATGTGAGCTGAGTAAACACATCACAATATGCATGATTATGGTTTCTCATGTCGTCGCTTTAAATTTTTGCAGAATATGTATTGAAAATCTGAAAAATCTGTCTTTTTTTTAGGTGGATTTCTTATTAACTCAAATTGCGCCCTGTCAATTAATGAGATTTTTCTCCCCCTGGAAGGCAATTAAACAATGGCCCCTGCGTTTCCGCCCCTGCCAATATTCTGACAGTTCTCCTCTATCAACACACAACTATCTAATACCAATTAGTTTCTGTCTTTTCAAATACATGCAAATTAAAGTTGCAGCAAATGAACTAGCTTTCCAGCTTATCCCAGCCACTCAAGTGTGGACCCACTGCGCTATATCTTTTATTTTGTCATTATTTCATCCTCCAGTCAAAGTCAGTTCATTTCTCAAGGGTAATATGATGGGGAAGGGGATTAACCTGACCCAGCTGGTAATATCTGCTTCAGCTGACACTGATGTAGCTGTTTATCTGTTATGTGTGACCAAGAAAAATTACAAAATCGTCCCTCTGTGGGAAAGTCTTAATAGAGATATATAAAATGTGCAAATACATGACCGGAGCACTCTCTGTAATCATAATCAGCTTGTATTTAATGCAACTTCCTCCCAATGATCTAGCCCCCTCTAGTGTGTAAAGAAATGATCACGTAAGAGACTCCTGCCTCAGAGGTTCTCTTTAAGCATATGCCTCATACATCAGACAAGCAACAGACCATTTCCGTGTTTTTTTTTTTCAGATATTGCAGCATTTGTAACATATTTTAAAGAGTAAACAGAGCTGCTTTTTAAAAGAATCAAATCTCATTTTAATGTCAGGCTGCATCTTAGCAGTTTGTTTTCCTAATATCCACCTCCACAGTCAATTTCTGCCCTCAGTGGCTAATTGTCTCTGCTGGTCTTTCTCTGCTCTTGCATACATTTGCTTTTCTGATCAGCCTTTTCTCCTCCAGTGTCACAGAAACAGGCTCTTTGAACCACTAGGGGGCACTATGGAACAACACAGCCATTTGCAAATTAGCAGGGGAGTTATAAGGGGTGGTAATGTCTCGAGCAGTAGCTGTTTTGTGCTGTGTTACTGAAAATTAAATTCAAAACAAACAGGCCTGTTTGGTGTATTTTCCCTTCATTCTCCCCCCGCTATTCCTCCTTTTCGCCCTCATACCACTTTCCCCCCTTTCTTTTTTCTTTCTCTCTCTCTTTATTTCTTTTTTTCTGAACCAACCGGTGGTTATGTAGTCTGGAATATGCTAATCTGCTATGCACCGGCAACTCCCTGGGTGAAGATCACTTATTAAAAGCATAGTTGGGAGGGTTTATGCAAATTGAGTCAAATCAAAGCAAGCTTTCCCTTGGTTGGTTACCCCCTTGCATACATTGTGGATGCGAGACCAATATTTTATTCCTGATATTCCTTTTCATAGAGCCTGTGCCACTTTCACATCACCTCTGAGCTCTCCTCATTGTGTATTTAATGTTAAAATGTTGCTCTGCTTTCTCTTTTTTTTCTTTTTTTTGGAGTGTTGCTGCAGACAAACAGTTGGCTTGTCTGCAAAAGGAGAAGTTTCATTTCCCGTTGAGTGGATTGACAGATTTGTTAGAAGGAAAAGATGGATAATATCCGCTGTGGCCAAAGGCTGCCGTGAAGTAGTCTGACACAGACACTGATTAAGCCTCTTGAGATCTGAAGGGATTGTGGGTCTTAGCTGAGAGAGAAAAAGAGAAACAAAAAGAGAGGAGCGAGCAGGCGAACGAACAAAACTGCAAATTGGATTGGATGAGATGCAAGTGTCCTGTGGGTGTGCTGGCTTTTGTGTAACATGTTGTTCAGGTTGGACCAACAATCAGTCCTGCTTGCTTAACTCCAGACTATTAGGTGCAAGAGAGAAGGGATAAGCAGATCTCAGATCAACAAGGGGAAACAGCACTGAATGTAATGTGCTACATTGTCTGTGGGCAGAGCTGATTTGTGATTCCTGGTCATTATTTAGGAAAAAACCATGCTTCCTGAATCAGCTGTGCCCGTTTTGCATACAGTCACATATTGTAATGAAGGACTTAATTGGACCTCCTGCATATGGCTTTATTTTCATACCACAGTAATGCAAACAGATCTGACTTCTAAAATCACCCCTGCCCTTCAGTGCACCTCATTCTGTGCAAATTTAGAGCGCAAAGGTGGGCCCTCGATGTTCCATATTTATATTTTGATGGTAAATTAAGTAGGAAGAGCAGAGGTCAATGTCTCTCCTCCAGGCAAATATGCAGACTCTGCAGTCTTCTGTGCGGTACTAAATATAAGCAGGTGTTACTATTACTGGTTTAGATTGTAATCAAACTGGGAATTTTCAGCTTAAAGAGACAAATGAAAGGTTATTAATGATATTAGTGATGCAACAGTTCACTTCATCCAAGCAGTGAGACTGATTAAATTTATTGAATGTTTGCTCAAGCTTTCAGAGACAGAAAAACACATTCAGCCATGCTTTACAAATGCATTCTTGCACAGGCAACTGTTAACCAGGGAAACATTTTACCATCTTTGTCGTGCCATCATGAGTGTAATCTTTGATGAAGACAAATCATGAAAGCACATGGTTCAGGAACAACGGTATAATTCCCTTGTGAGTCTTATTTTACTGTATTTCTGTACAGATATGTGATCATTTTACTAAGTTGCCTTGAACCATATCATGCCATATCATATTAGAGATGAAGCATGCTCCCTGGAGTATTGCTGATTTACAGACTACATCAAAAATGAATGGAAAATGCATGTTTGTGCAACATCTGAGCTCTTTTTGAAATGTGATCTGCCCATTTTTGATGTAAATAACACGTAAATGTTCTGGTAGCTGCAAACAATGCAAACGAAATACAGGCAGCTGCATTGCATGTGTGTGATGTCTTCACAAGTAGCTTTTGTCTAGACATATTCATTTAGACAGTTGCATTCCTCCGTGTCTTCGTGGGTCAATTCAGTAAGGTTTGGACTATAAGGGGATCACTTGAGCACATTTCAGTGTTTAACCCGAGCATAAACCCCATCAGCGCAGCAGAGGCAGCTGTGGATGATTCCTTAATCCAACCAGACACTGGGAGAGGGATTCATGAAGGCAGAAAGGCTTCCAACAGCATCCTCCCCACTGCACACCAGCAGGGATGAAATTCCCTAATGTGAATGCAGAAGGGTTTGCCGATTGCAAAGTCTAATTGCAATATTAATCAATTACAGAGAATAAAACGCTCATTTTTATGCCTACCATGGGTGGCTGGCGTGCTGACTTCCTGTAATCTTTATTCACTGGATCATATGAGGTTTGTGCTCCATTGTAAGAAAATGAAATTATGCCACTTCACTTTGATATTTGCATATTCACTCAAAAACAATGAGGTGGTATGCAGAAGTATAGTGGCTACATCATACAAGTGTAGCATATTGAATGCATGCTGGACTTCTGTTGATATAGTTACACAGAATCAGCCATGCATTAATGGTGAACGCAGTTCAATAATGTCTCAGTCTGGATGAAAGCAGCCCCCCATAAAAACCATCAGAGGGCAATCGATGCGCTTTCATCCCCAGGACGGAAATTGCACTCATATGGCTCAGACTCTATGAAGGTCCCCCATCCAAAGCCAAATCATTAACATCAAACTTGCAGGAAAGAAATCAAAATGTCAGTCTGCCCTGCAATCTCTGGGCAGATGAGAATTGCCTCTATTTCTTATACAATTTCATTCTCCTCATATCTACTCCTGGCGTAGCCTACTGTAGGCCTATTTCTCCCTGCATGATTTGGTGGTATTGAATATTGAGAGTTTTACATGATGGAGATCTTGAACAGGCACTCCCAAAAATAACCCAGACCAAAATTTTGCCGCTCACAATCATCTTTTTTTTTGTCTCTTCAGAATCTTCTTATTTGGAGAAGACCCCCCAACCACCCACCCACCCTCACACCCCACCCCACTTCAGCCGAAATAAGACAAATTATCCTGTCCAGTTTGAGACTGCTTTTCTTGTCTTCAGTAGGAAGACAAGAAAAGCAGAGCTTCTTTGGCTGTGTTCATGGGCTTCTTTTTCTCCTTAACAACGTGGAGCAATAGAGATTTAAATTCAATCACTGAGACAAATTTCTTGATTGGCTCGTTTAGAAGCCAATCAAGGTTTCTTTTGGATGTTACTATTATCTCAAGAGCTGATTATTTCAGACAAATAAAGATCAGTGCAGTGAGGGGGGAAAAAGGAGCGTTTTAAGATTTTAAGATCAGGCTGAGATGAGACACGGGCTGTTTCTCAGGAGCCGAATTTTAGAAGTGTGCAAAAAATGGTCAGAATCTCATTTTGATGTTATACTGAGCTCAGTTATGTCTCGGAGAAATAGGCTGGACAAAGAAGAGATCTTATTTAGATTTTTCCTTTCCTGAAGCTTCTATGCTTACAGACTGATATTATGAATAATGGCTCTGAATCCCCCGAAGACTTCATTACCCTGGGTACATGGTTAATTCATATTAAATGTTTGGTTCATGCCTCCCTCTTACCCCTCACTACTGGTGGTGTCTCTGCAGACATTTTTGGTTTTATTTCCATCTCTGAATTGTTTGCCTCCACCTCAGTTAAGATGATTTGATTGTTTTTTTTGCTTTGTTGTGCGTCTCAATCAAAACAATAACAAAGGACGTAGTTTGATGTTGTAGTGAAGTAGGGTGGGATCATGGGAGTTGTCCTTTTAAACAACCACCAGATGCTGATGCTGATGACAATCTATCTGAGGTGAAATCACATTCATGGACAAAGCAATGCATAAAAGTTTTATCGATGTTACATGTAGTTATGTTTGCTTACAGAGTTGGGCGGTATCCAAATTTTGATACCGTCAAACCTTCCCCACATTTTCCCGGGGTATACGGTATTACCGTGACATGCGCTCAGTTCAAACTATGCAGCACCAATCCTAACTTGTAGCATACCAGAATGACAGGGAGAAACTCAGCTAAAAGCCTCTACCAAGCATTGCCACCCAAACGAAACATAATTCATACCCCAAGAAATTATATGCGCATGTAACGAAAACATCTGCTGATCTCACCACTTCACGCAAGCCACAAAAGCCCGGTATCATATGAAAGCAGAGAGTCTGATGATCACGAAGATGTCTGCCTCCTCACTGTGCGACGAAAACTCGGCGAGCTAGCAGCCAAAACGTAGCAGAAAAAAACTTTGCTAAATCATACAGCATGTCTTATCTTTGCTGTTTTGTGGTCAAAAGTTATATTCCAGCTCGAAAAAACGCTGCTAATGTCTCCTCCTATGACTCTGTGTTAGTTTGAGACCAATCACGAAGGTCCTGGTTGTTTACATAAAGAGGAGGAGGTTTCTAGAGTGGAGGGAGCGCTCTTCATGAAATAACCTATCTCTGGGATTACTTCCTTCTGGATTGTCATTGGTGTTTCTATGGTGAATTTGGGCGGGTCGCTGAGCTATTGACCGGCGTAACCACGCAGTTCGTTTCACCGCTCCGTCTCATCAGCCCACAGAGGACTGAAGTGTTATTTTACTGTTTTATTTGCATTTCGTCCTTTTATGAGAGCTAAGAACAATGGCGAGAAAAAAGGCTGAAAAAGTGTTTTCAACCGAGGAGCTTTTCCGTGTGCTTGGACGAGATACTCTGCCCAGATGCGCCTGAATGAGCGCCTGGACATACCTGTGTTAAAACAACTGCTCAAGTTCATTTTTTTTAGTCTGTACTTTTGCACAGTCACATTTTTCTCAAGTAAAAATTCAACCAGATACAATTCAATTCAATTCAATTCAATTTTATTTGTATAGCGCCAAATCACAACAGAAGTTGTCTCAGGACACTTTCCATATAGAGCTGGTACAGACCAAGCTCTTTTATCTACAGAAAACCAACAATTCCCCCATGAGCAAGCACTTGGCGACAGTGGCGAGGAAAAACTTCCTTTTAACAGGCAGAAACCTCGAGCAGAACCAGACTCTGGGTGGGCGGCCATCTGCCTCGACCGGTTGGGTGAGAGAGGAAGAGCAAGAGAGGGAGAGTGAGACAGACAGACAGACAGACAGACAGACAGACAGACAGACAGACAGAAAGAAAAGCAGTCAGAGAGAGACAGAGAGAGACAGAGAGAGAGACAGAGACAGAGAGACAGACATGCAGTCACAGTAACAGTGACAGTGGATGTAATAATAGCAGTAGCAGTTGCAGTGGATGTCAGGTAGGGCCAAGGCAGAGACGCAGCTGAAATCCACAATCCAGATTCAGCCACTGTCCATGGGAACCTGCAAGACGACAAAGCACAGAGACTCCGGGGAAGGAGCTAAGTTAGTAACACGCCGTGGTAGGACATGAGAGCGTGCGGATGGAGAGGGACAGAAGGACGGAGGAGCTCGGTGTATCTTTGGATGTCCCCCGACAGTCTAATCCTATAGCAGCATAACTAGGGGCTGGTCCAAGACAAGCCTGAGCCAGCCCTAACTATAAGCTTTATCAAAAAGGAAAGTTTTAAGCCTACTCTTAAATGTAGAGACAGTGTCTGCCTCCCGGACAAAGACTGGAAGATGGTTCCACAGGAGAGGAGCTTGATAGCTAAATGCTCTGACTCCTGTTCTGCTTTTTGAGACTTTAGGAACCATAAGTAGACCTGCATTCTGGGAACACAGTGTTCGAGTAGGGCAATAAGGTACTATGAGCTCTTTAAGATAAGAAGGTGCCTGGCCATTTATGGCTTTGTAAGTAAGGAGGAGAATTTTAAACTCTATTCTAAATTTTACAGGGAGCCAGTGCAAAGTGGCGAGTATTGGAGAAATATGATCTCGCTTCCTGGTTTTTGTCAGAACACGTGCTGCAGCGTTCTGGAGCAACTGGAGAATATTCAGCAGCGAATTTGGGCAGCCTGATAGTAAAGAATTGCAATAATCCAGCCTGGAAGTTACGAATGCATGGACTAGTTTTTCTGCATCATTTTGAGACAAAATATGCCTGATTTTTGCGATATTACGTAGGTGAAAAAAGGCAGTCCTTGAAATTTGTTTTACATGGGAGTGAAAGGACATGTCTTGGTCAAAGATAACTCCCAGATTCTTTACAGTGGTGCTGGAGGCCAGCGCAATGCCATCCATAACTGCTATGTCATCAGAAAGTGACCTTCTAAGATGTTTAGGGCCTACTACTATAACTTCAGTTTTGTCCGAGTTTAGCATCAGAAAATTGCAGGTCATCCAGGTCTTTATGTCATGAAGACATGCTTGTAGTCTAGTTAACTGACTGGTTTCTTCCGGTTTCATTGATAAATATAGCTGGGTATCATCTGCATAGCAATGAAAATTTATTGAGTGCTTCCTGATAATCTTACCTAAAGGAAGCATATATAAGGTGAATAGAATTGGTCCAAGCACAGAACCCTGCGGAACTCCATAGCTGACTTTAGTGAGCACAGAGGAGTCGTCATTAACGCGTACAAACTGAGAGCGATCTGACAAGTAGGATTTAAACCAGCTTAGCGCAGTTCCCTTAATGCCAATGAAATGTTCCAGTGTCTGCAATAGGATGCCATGGTCAATGGTGTCAAATGCAGCACTAAGATCCAGTAAGACTAGTACAGAGACAAATCCTTTATCAGATGCAATTAGAAGGTCATTTGTAACTTTAACCAGTGCTGTCTCTGTGCTATGATGCACTCTAAATCCTGACTGGAAATCCTCGAATAAACTATTATTGTTTAGAAAGTCGCACAGCTGATTGGCAACTGCTTTCTCAAGAGTTTTTGAGAGAAAGGGAAGGTTGGATATCGGTCTATAGTTGGCTAAAACCCCTGGATCAAGAGTAGGCTTTTTCAGTAGCGGTTTTATCACAGCTACTTTAAAGGACTGTGGTACGTAGCCTGTTGATAAAGAGAGATTGATCATGTCTAAAACTGAAGAGTCAATTAGAGGTAATACTTCTTTAAACAGCTTAGTCGGGATAGGATCTAAAATACAGGTAGATGATTTTGATGATGAAATTATTGAAATTAGTTGGTGAAGGTCAACAGGAGTAAAACAGTCTAAAACTGCGACAGACTGAGTAACAGTTTCTACGATTTCTGCGTTTGAAGACAAAACAGTACCTGTTAACGGCAGGAGTCGATGAATTCTGTCTCTAATAGTTAGAATTTTATCATTAAAGAAGCTCATGAAGTCATTACTGTTCAGAGCTAAAGGAATACATGGTTCACAAGAATTATGGCTCTCTGTCAGCCTGGCTACAGTGCTGAAGAGAAACCTGGGATTGTTCTTATTTTTTATTAGTGCAGAGTAATAGGCTGCCCTGGCACTGCGGAGGGCTTTCCTGTATATTTTAAGACTGTCTTGCCAGGCGGACCGAAATTCTTCCAAATTGGTAGAACGCCATTTCCTTTCTATTTTCCGTGAAGTTTGCTTTAATTTGCGGGTTTGAGGAGTATACCATGGAGCTAACCTCCTATGTTTAATTTTCTTCTTTTTTAGGGGAGCAACAGAGTCAAGTGTCATACGCAACGATCCTGTAGCACTATCAACCAGGAAGTCAATCTGGGAGGGACTAACGTTAGCATAAGACTCCTCTGTTGTATTGAGACATGGCATTGAATTAAATACTGATGGGATCATATCCTTAAATTTAGCTACAGCACTATCAGACAGGAGTCTGGTATAAGAATTTTTGCCTACTGGCTGGTAGTCTGGTAATATGAATTCGAAAGTTATTAAATGATGGTCTGATAAAAGAGGATTCTGTGAGGAGACTATTAAGTCTTCGATTTCAATGCCATATGTCAGAACAAGGTCGAGGGTGTGGTTAAAACAGTGAGTCGGTTCATGTACATTCTGGCGGAAGCCAACTGAGTCTAATACTGAGATAAACGCAGTGCTAAGGCTGTCATTATCAACGTCGACATGTACATTAAAGTCACCTACAATAATTACTTTATCTGCTTCAAGAACTAAGCTTGATAGAAACTCCGAGAACTCAGCTATAAATTCGGAGTAAGGACCAGGAGAGCGGTATACTACAACAAATAAAAGTGGCTGCACTGTTTTCCATTTCTCATGAGAAAGAGTGAGAACAAGGCTTTCAAATGAGTTGTAGTCGAGTTTAGGTTTAGGGTTGATCAAAAGGCTTGAGTCAAAAATGGCTGCAACTCCACCTCCTCTGCCGCTGCCTCGAGGAATGTGAGTATTAATATGGCTCGGAGGAGTAGCTTCATTTAGGCTCACATACTCTTCAGGACACAGCCAGGTTTCAGTCAGACAAAATAAATCAACATTATGGTCTGATATTAACTCATTTACTAGAACAGCTTTAGAGGACAAAGATCTGATGTTAAGGAGTCCACATTTAATTCTCCTATCTTGTTGTACTATTTCAGAGGTTGTTCTAATTTTAATTAGATTCTTATGTTTAACTCCTCTTCTCTGTACTTTTGGTTTACTTAGTTTACGTGGTCGGGGGGCAGACACAGTCTCTCTGGAGTGTTGGGTGGGTAACTGCTCTAATGGAGGCGCAGAGAAGCGTGTAGGACTGCAGCTCTGCCTCCTGGTCTCAACTCTGAGTTGTCAGGGGTTAGGTTCATAAATAAAATCGGTCAGATTTCTAGAGATGAGAGCTGCTCCCTCCAAAGTGGGATGGATGCCGTCTCTCCTAATCAGACCAGGTCTTCCCCAGAAAGTCTGCCAATTATCAATGAAGCGCACACCGTTTGCTGGACACCACCTCGACAGCCAGCGATTGAACGATGACATGCGGCTAAACATATCATCACTGGTCAGATTTGGCAGGGGTCCAGAGAAAACTACGGAGTCCGACATCGTTTTAGCATATGTACACACCGATTCCACATTAATTTTAGTGACCTCCGATTGGCGTAACCGGGTGTCATTACCGCCGACGTGAATAACAATCTTATGGTATTTACGCTTATCCTTAGCCAGCAGTTTCAAATTTGATTCGACGTCGCCCGCTCTGGCCCCCGGCAGGCATTTGACTATGGTCGCTGGTGTCGCTAACTTCACATTTCTCAAAATGGAGCTGCCAATAATCAGAGTTGGTTTCTCAGCGGGTGTGTCGCCGAGTGGGGAGAACCTGTTAGAAACATGAAGCGGTTGGTAGTGACCCGTGGGCTTCAGCTTGGGACTATGCTTCCTTCGAACAGTCACCCAGCCTCCCTGGTTTCCCGGCTGCTCAGGAGCTGTCGAGGGACGGCTAGCCGGAGCTGCACTTGGTCGGTCCGCACCGACTACGGGGGCCTGGCTAACTATAGCTAATGGTTTTGTTTCCATGGTGCGGAGCCGAGCTTCCAATTCACTAAGCCTCGCCTCCAACTCACCAAATAAACTACATTTATTACACGTACCAGTATCACTAAAGGAGGCAGAGGAGTAGCTAAACATGTGACACACCAAGCAGGAGGGAGCTGGAGAGGGACAGAGAGAAGCCATCGCTACAGTGAACGGAGAGGACTTCATTTTTGTTATGATGATGCTACAATTATGTTAGGCCTATAGACCTATGCGCAGCATTTTTTTTTTTTTTTTTTTTTTAATGATGGGAATGAAACTGATACCGTTGCTATTTTTAGATACTGCTGGATACCGTATAACCCATTACCTCCAACCCTATTTGCTTACTTACTTCTCTGTACTGTAAAATCTGTTGTTTTTATTACCTTATTTAAATGATCTTTATTGTGCACTGGTTTTGTTGTCTTTTGCACCGTTTTGTGCCACTTATGTTTAGATTTGACTAAATACTATAATATGACATTTAAATCCTCTTTGAAACAGTTTTTCCCTTTTCCCTTCCAACATGCTTCCAGTTTAAGCGATGGAGGACAAAACCCACAGTGCCAAAGTTTATCTGAAGTTAAAATGAGGCTTCAGCAGTCTGACTTCATCAAGTGAGAATCTCACATTCACAAGTTAGTCTTTTTTTTTTTTTTTTTTTAACTATGAAATGTCCTCTTTTTGTGGGAATTTGGTACTAATCAGACTGTAACCTTGAATGAAAATAACTTGAGATAAAACTTGAATGTATTCTTAAGCCAGTGCGACCAGGAGGAATGATTACAGCAAGAAATGATCATGTGGGCAAAAACTGAAAACCTGCACACAGAGCTTCTCTCTCACCCTCTCAGGTAGAAAATATCACCTGTGCTGCACCTGTAACCACACCCAGCAGTGATGTCACAGTGTACTGACACACCCTGCAGTACACTGTTTTAACAGAGGGTAAAAACAAAACAACAAAGATTTTCTTTCATTGCTTTATAGTTAAATAGACACACAACTTTTTCCACACTTGCTGCAGAGGGAAATTGTTGCAGAATGTAGTTTTTTAATGCTGCAAACACCACAGGAAGTTACATTCACCTTCACCAATGCAGTTTGCTTATAGGGCTGTGATGGGAGTAGAGGATTACTCAACTTCCTGTGCAAACCTCGAGAAGGTCCTGGCACACATGCCAGACTTTTATTTTTGGATTTCTTATCTGCCTTTAATGCTATCCAGCAACATGTTTTGGCTGGGATTACTTATTTGTCAGATGCATATTTATTTTAATCTTGAAGGAAATTTTGTGGGTTGGATTGTAGATTTTTTAACTTGTAGGTCTCAGAGCTAGAGAGTCAATGGCTTTCTGTCAGACTGTGGACTGTCTGTCCCCAGGCCTTGGTCCTGTCCTCATTGCTTTACATTGTTTACAACAAGCATGGTATCATTTTCACCGATAGCTGATGATATCATCAGCCTGCTCCACAAAGATGAATCTGAACATTGGCCAGTGTAGATGAGTTTGTCAAATGGTGTGATGAGGCATTCCAGCACATGCCACAAAGACAAAGGATATGGTCATTGATTTTACAACCCCGATTTCAACAGACGCTGCGCAAAACATAAATAAAAACAGAATGCAATCATTTGCAAATGAACTGTGTTTACCGACAACAGCTTTCCAAAGTGTTCCCGGGCCCATCATATCCTTTATAGAATCATGTGTTTCACAAAGTGGTGACCCTCGCTCCATCCTGCTTGTGAACGACTGAGCCTTTCGAGGATGCTCCTTTCATACCTGCCCGCAATCAATCTCAGACCCCCATCAAAGGAACTGGCATTAAACAACATTGTAAAAATTATAAACATTAGAAATGTCCTTAACAGTAACCAGACATCATGTGGTCTGTGAGGAGAGAACGATGTGCATCATTCATATTTCCCTATGAAGTTAAATGCTTTTAAAGTAGACAGGGTGGGGAGGTCTTTGTTTTACAAGTTATTATTGAATCTGGTCTGACCTTGAATGCTTGGTATGGTAATCTGAACATCAGGGAGAAAAACCACTTGAACTGTATTAAGAAGGTGGTCTGTAAGGTGTCCCGCAGTCCCCCCTCTTGACAGCTTTCTTTGACCAGCAGGTCGTCCACAAGGCCAGGTCTGCACAAACCACCCCGTCACTTTTAGTTCGATCCCTCAGGAGGACTGTGGTTCAAGTGCAGAAGGAATAAAAACTCCTTTGTTCCCTGTGCAATAACCCTGCATCATCTGCACATGCAATTACACATTCTAGACATTGTTTTGTTGTATCACTGTGTCCTTCATATTGAATGTACAGTAAACCTTTTTGTACTTTTTGGTTTTGATTAAGTTGTTTTTTTGTTTTGTGGCCCTGACTGAAAGTCAGCTTTCCCATCCGGGATAATAAAACTGATGTGAAGATGTGTCTCACCCCTGAGTCCCTGAGATCTTTTGTAAAAATCATGAATGCGTTGTTATATACTTGTCAGGTCATAGTCTACTGATTCAAAGCACAGGCCGATCAAAGAAGATGTTAATTTATTGGAAATGCTGTGAATGTTCAAACGGTGTATTAAAGCAGCAGCGTTCACTTTAGCATTCATCCTTTTGATCATTGAGCATTCATGTTAAGTTCAATGTATGCCAAGGCCTCCTGTGATGACTCCCACAAACATAAAAATACATACAATTACAAACTCTCTCTCTTTCTCTCTGCCTCTCCAGCTCTCATTTCTCTCTCTCTTCTCTGCAACATCAAAATGCTTTAAACCCTCTGAAGCTCATGTCACCTGGTCCTTATGGTGCGAATACTACTTGTGTGTTTGAAAGACAATTACTTACATTTATCACCACTTGTCGCCTTGAAAATGTGTGTTCAAGTACCTGCTAGAGCACTGTATCGAGACAAGAGCGATTAGAAACCTAAAAGCAACACTGGCTCACTGTAGTGCAAAATTGAAATAATGCAAGGCGCACAACATGTAATTATCTTAATTACACTATAATGAGAACTGTAATCATAGTATAACTAGTTTTTTTCACCACTTTGGATCATGATCAGCATTGTCTATTATCCTCAGGCTGAGTCCACATCTAATCTGAGCTGTGCAGAAGGTTTTTGTTGGATTTGTTCTTCTTACTCCGCCTTTTTTTTTCTTATTTGAACAGATAACGTCATCATTCTCATCTCAGATCGTTTCAGATTCCTTGTGTGAATATTTAACTTTGTTTGTTTGAATGTTTAAATACTGTCAGTCAAATTGATCCAAACACATTACAGTGAAATCTGTCATTATCCCTTCTCAAACAGGCCTTTGTCATATTTTCAACCTGCTGTCAACACTCTGCTGGCTCGCTGTTACAGGACATGAAGATGTCCCTCAATTTGGAAAAGCATCATTCTCAGAAATGTATTTTCCTCATTTTTAAGTTAAGTCTGCTCCTCCAAGGGACTATGAGAAAATGATGATTTGGGCGTAGGGGGAGCATAGTCTAAAAACAGGACCTTAACATGTTTAAAGCAGTTATTACCAATATTTCTTTTTAGAATAACAATGTGTCAGTTGTCAATGTACAATTTATGAGGGTAAGCTAAATATCAGAAACACTTCGCTGTATGGTTCAACACCATTCAACAGGACCACAGCCTCCAAAATCCGATACATCCTCAAACCTAAACAGCCGAAGAGGTCGATTGTCAATGACTCCCCTCTGTCCTCCATGTGCAGACTTTCTCGCTTTTCATACTACGTCACCTGACGTCCTCCTTTGCTCCTGTCATAATTACTATGGCCACTAGAAGTCATCAATCAAACAATAGATGTAAATATTCATTGTAACTAACCTACTTGAGACCTATATTTCTGTTTTTCTGGTATGAGCAGCCAAAATCATTCTTAACCTGAATTAGCACAGAATTAGCAGCACAGTTGTAAATGTCAGTCACTTTTCACGACTCTTTACGCTTAGACGATCTGAGGTTGGACATGCAGGTTTTGATTGTTGTGCAGATGTTTTATCGTTTGAAAGGATGTGGTGTACAAAAGCCTCTCTGTTCATGGCTTGGAAATTCAAAGTGAGTTTTAGTTCGAGTGAAGCAGTGTAATGTTTGGTTTTTGTAGTTTAAGATCACTGATAAAATATCAACACAGGGGACAATTTAAGCAGGCGGTAACACACACACAGAAACACACACTCGTTGTCTCACACATATACACTCATCAGGGGCTAGGATACAATCGTTTTATGACATGAATCAATGTTGACATGTTCTTATTTCCAGAGCTGAAGCTTTTTTTTCTCCTCGAAACTCTGAGATGAACTGAATGGAAATTCTGCAGCATCGGCTGGTGCAGGCGACACAGCTGCCTCGGTCAATAGGCCAGAGCTGCTCATGGACTTGGCAGCAAAGCACAGGAGCAGACGGCAGTGCCAGCGGAGCCGGATCAAACAGCTTGATCTGTAAAGGCCCTGACTCAAGACACAAATTGACTGGGGGTGCAGGAGAGAGTACCTCTACCCCAGTCAGATAGACTTTCACAGTTCATAGACACAGCGAGGGACACATTTTTGGAAGCGTGCCACAGTCATTAAATCCAGCCTATTTTTGTATTCTGCACACACATTTGCTGAAGATCAGTTGCAGTCGTTGTGATATCATGAGAGGCAGAATCACCTTTGCCCCCCACCCCTTCCCATGCTGGTGATGGAGGGACTATTAGACACCACAGGAAAGGATTTCACTCTTGTTACACTCCTGACTGCTGATTGAACACCCCAGCGCTATCTGTTACCAGGAGAGTGGTCTGCTGCCAGAGGCGTTTCTTGTAGTAGTAGATTACTTGCTTCCACTCAGATGGATGTACTTTACATGACATTAAACAGAGGCAATACGGGATCCGCCTGGTACAAACCCCCTCCTCCCTCCCTTTTGAAGAGCGTGGGAGAGTTTCATGCACGATTCATCTCGGAAACCCAGCATCTTATACACTATGATGGGGATATGAGGTGGAATTAATGACCACATGCACTTAAAAACACAAAGATAATATTGTTTACATGTGTAATCTAAAACTGCCAATCACGTAATTTGAAATGAAAATTGGACCCGCTTCCAGCGTAGACTTTTAAAACGTGCATCAGTGTAGATCTGGCAGGTACTTGGGACTGAGTGTTTCTAATCTCATCAGAGAGAGTAAATTAAGAGCATAATGTGTTCTGGTACACACATCTAAATAAGACTTGTCAACATAATCTTCTCTTCCCATGACGCCTTGTATACTGTGACGTTGCTTTTGTGTTCAAGGAGCTGCTTTGAAAGGGAAATGATAGTGATATTTTCTCGTCAAACATAATGACCTTCCATTTGGAAATCTTAAAAGGCAACTAGTGCTTCCAGATAATCTTCAGGCCTGGGCAGGCTTTATTCATGAGAGACATCCACTAAAGTGTCGATGGTTGCAAAACAATGTGCTGGATAGATTGACTTCAACATCAAAGATAAAGGAAATGATTAATTGAAGCAGCAGCAACATTTGTGTGATATCTAGCTGACTGAATGTATTGAATTTTCAATATACTTCATAATGTCAACTGGATAATTAAACAAGAATTAATCAAATTCAAAGGAAGAACCTTGTTATATATATATATGTATATATACATACATAAATAACGATTGCTAAATATCCATTTGGAAAATAAGAGTAAGAAATTTCTAATTGGTACATAGTTACAATTCCACTATTAGATGCTGGAACCTGCTTCATATCTCTGAACTAACCCACTTCCTGAGTGGTACAGTTAAGGTTGCATGTAGCATGTCATGTGGCATTGTACAGTTTTAGCAGTAATATTTACAGGATGTTTTACGCTTCTGCCTGCAACATCATACACACACTTTTCACTCCCGTTGTGTTTTGCCTCGTCTCCATTGAAAGGTACTATCTCCATTTTTAGATATTATACATTTAATCATCCTATAGAACTTTGACTGTACATTCATTAGGAGAGTCTCTACTTTGGTCAGTGGTTGATCCTTAACCTGCATTTTTTGGCCACTTCGGGCCAGTGCAACAAGCTGTAACACTGATATATTACCACCCTTAAAGCTGTTATGCTGCACATGTTGCCCATTTACACATCCAGCAGACAGGGAATCACCAGCACTCATTTGGAGTTATGTCTCAGGTGACCTGATGGCTGTAAGTCCAATATTCCCTCTGTTTTTACTGCTGTTTTGCTCTCCAGCGACTCCTGAGGGAAAAATCTGGCTCTTTAGCTGCTAAATGCTCCAGCTAGTGACAAACTTCGTCTTTCAGCTGTTCAGCGCTGGGCAGGTAGCGTACAGTCAGTTAACAGAGCCTTTGCTGAAAACAGCTGCCTGCAGCGACTGGAAACAGGGCTGATGAGAGCAGTGAGAGTGAACGACAACAGCAAAAAAACAGGCTGCAAAACCACAACAAATAAACGAAAGGCCCAAAAAACTTTCAGTACAGCCGAGGGGAGCTGCGGAGCTCTCTGTAGGTTCATCACTACCAGCTTCACCTTTCACATAATCACTTGATGATTTGCTAATATGAAAATATTAATTAGAGCAATAACAATCTTGGAACCCATCAACTTGCACCTGATGACGATTTGGCCTCTTGGGCACCCACCTATGTTTTCAGGCTTCCGGTGTTGCCAGCAAATATCCGGATAGTGGATATTGCCCACACATTCTGCATTCATGTGCAGATATCTGTTTACAGACATTAGAGAAAAAAACATAATTCACTCATAAACCTGCCATCATACAGCAGCAGCAGCAGCTCTGTCTCATTAGATTTTTTCAAGGAAATCATCAAATACTGTTTCTTTATACAGGAAATACAGAATACAGAAACACTGTCTGTCAGTAGATGGCCTTCACTTCCTTTTGTACAATGCAGACTACACTGTAGAGCCTCAGTTGTGCCTGTGAAGTTCTGTCTTTCATGAGCATGTCATAATTTTCAAGACAACTGTACTGCAGACGAAAATCACCACACAATAACATCAAATTGTATTTCCCCATCTACCTGCAGCAATGCAACAGACACCGGCCTCAGTGACATAGGAAAAGGAATAAAGTAGTTCTTATGTCTCAAGGATCTTCAGTACCTTCATCTTGATTATTTTGTTTCGGTGAAGCATTCTGTTTTTGGTAGGTTTTTGTGTTTGGAGAAAGAGACAGTTTAATGTGCTAAAAAAAAATCAAGCACAAACCACAAAGAGGCACACCTAAAGTTAAAATAGAAAACATCTTACATTCAAAATAGAGAAATAACCTCCTTGTGTTAGGCCTTCGACTGACGCCAGTTTAATTGCCTTGATTTGTAACACTGATCATTTTTAGTATAAAATCCATCAGTTTCTGAAGGCTGCTCACACTAAAATGGCAAAATATCTCGATAGTTTCACTTAATCCAAACAAATAGTGGATTCACTCATAGCACTGATGAACATCCATTCAACTTTGGGGAACCTTGAGTCGTGAAATTGCAGTTTTGACCAATGGCAAGCCATCTTGACAGCACTGCCCTTTGAGGGGAAAGGGAGTCCAAACCAGAGGAAGCTATCGCAGCGTATCAGCTGTGTGTCATTGACTTTTATTTAACCGTTCTCTAACAGTGTCACCTGCTCCACCAGAGAGTTGTGGTTTCTCAACTTACTGTCCTGTTAGTGACCATGCTAAGCTAATTTTTCTGTCTTTGCTCACTTTTTATCAAAGGAAATGGTGAACAGCAGAGAGAGTACATAGAGAATCTCCAGGAGCTATTGTGACTGACAGGTGGCTAGCGAGTTAGCGGTTAGCTCGGCATCTGCAGCACTTCACCAACGTCACCAAGTTCCTAGACGCAGATTCATTTTGCTGGTGTGACCAAGTTACACACTGAAATGAGTGCATCTGATTCATTTCCATTTTCTGCTTTTTAAATACCATGTTCTACCAAAAGGTTAGGAAGTTCCACCATAAATCAGGAAGTTGGAGAGCTTCCTGTGAGGATTTTTTAAACTTATTTCTCGTGGCTACATGTGTGACAGAAATTGAGCAAAATAAAGTCAAACAACCTGACAGAAAGCAGGCACTGATTAATGACATTAAAAGAAAAAATCTTAAAATCTTTATTTTACATTGTGTGTTTCTCAGCTTTGAAAAGGGGATTTTCAAAGGTTTTTAAGATCTGTTCACTTCCCCCACTGGATGGTGAAACCAGTGAGAGTCTCAAAGTGGAAAATAAAGTGTGTAAAGAAAGAGTGTTAAAAATTCTCAAAGCTGAAGTTGTCACTGAGTCTGTGTCTTCAGTGATGATGAATAATTGTAAACAACATTTTTAAAAGGTTTGTGTTGAAAAAACATGACAGCCTCTATTGCACATAATTACAAGTCACTGAGAGTGGCCAGCAGTTCATAAAAAAAAGGATACGATATTTTCAGCTGGTGGTAATAACTAACATTTTCACCAGTCCAGTTTTTCCTCGGCTGGGCATATGAATGATGACCAGGTCCGGCCGCAGCTACTTTTGATGAAAGGAGAGAATTCATTAATTCAGCTGGTAAAGCAATTATGAAATATGTATGTGGAACACACTGCATCAGTGTGATGAAAGTCTGTCATTGTCCTGACTGCTGGTTTTAGCATTGACATTTTAATTGGTGATTTTCAGCTCTCATTCTGCACCAAAAATACACTGACGGCAGAGAAAGTTTCTAGGACATTTCAGAAAGAATGTTAGCTTCTAAGCTGGTCACATACACAGTCATGCACACACACAAACACACACACACACACACACACACACACACACACACACACACACACACACACACACACACACACACACACACACACACACACACACACACACACACACAGAGTGCAGTCATTGAAATTGAGTAGTCTGACTGAGCCTTGTGTGGGCTCAGTGACAGCGTTGATTAAACATTAAGGAAGAGATATAATGCCATTTTACCATTGTGAGTTATCCAACCCCTTTGTACTATCATTTCATCTTTGCCCTTGAACTCAAACACATTGCCGACTGACAGGATAGAAAGAATAATGATAATGAATTATGCATAAATGAGAACTTGAATTCATCTTTATCCAACTTTGGAAAGTTGGTGCGTTTGAGGACCCCTGAGTGTTATTTGTCATGCAGCTGACAGGAAACACTGCGGTTGGTACTTGTAAAAATGGGCTCAGTGTCTGTGCCAAACAGAACAGTTTTGCGCAGCATTGTGGGCCGTGATCCTCATCCTCCTGGTCTCTGATGCCCACAAGAGTGTGAGCAATGTAAGAAAATAAACTATTTGCTCACTGCTACTTCTTTCAATCCCTTTCTTGAGTTGATGTGTGATGGATTTGAAAGAAAGCTCCAAAAGAAGGTGTTAAATTATCTGTATAACGGTGGTACAATAAATACCTGGTCTGGGTAAAGCCTAGATGTGATACAAACAACAAAACCACTCATGACACTGGAACATTTTGTAATTTTTAGGTTATTTTAACACTATGTCGTCTATCTGATACTCAGGGTGCAGCAGCAGTTGAATTTCCTTTTCTTCAAAACAGTAAAGGGACAACACAGCCTGTGATACGAGGTGACGTGTCTGCTGAGATACAGCAGAGCAGCAGACATCCACAAAGAGGATACGACTGCCAGCAGCCGTGGTGTCTTACTGATTGCCATTTTGTCTTAAGCCTGTGTGATCCATCACACTGTGAAGCCATATTTGGTAAACGGAGGTCACACGTGTCTTTCTCTATCCATATAAATAATGTCAAAACCGTGAGCTTTGGATCCACTTGGACAATCAGAAAAATTGCCCCCTAACCCACTGATATATTCATAGCTTTATTTCCAGCTAGGTTACACACTTATCACTTTCATTTTGGCCAAGATATTGCTGTTGGGATACGTGTAATTTTCTCTGCAGGCTTTCGAATTTCCGGGATATCTTATCATCAGCCAGTGCCCTTTGATATTATGAACTTTTGAGCATGATATGAAAGGTGGTTTTGTATACTTCCCATGGAGGTGCACTGTGTAATTCACAAAGTTTTTAGCAGTTGGGCCACTACAAATTGTTTCTAGAAAATATTCACATGACTTTTTCTGCTGGAGGGTGAAACTTGCACAGTATGCAGGCTACAAATGAACCGCTTGAGACTCAGAGGTGTTGAATTCTCATTTCATTCGCAGCTCACACACTATAATTGATTACTTTAGGCAGCAGTGGGCTGACCTCAGTGGGGGAAGTATTAGTATCCTTTTAGTGAAGTAAAAGTACCACAATGTAATGATATTCCATTGCAAACAAAAGTCCTCCTTCAGCAAAAGTACAGCAAAATGTATGTAAAGTAAAAAAATGGAAATGGAAAAATGGCCCCTGTGACTAATATATAATGTTACAGTATTAGCTCGTTGATACTGCATCAACACATAAGCAACATTTTGCTGCTGTATCTGGTCAAGGTGGAGCAAGTTTTAAGTTTAACAACTTTCTACACTTATATTCAGTGCTTCCCAGATGAGGTGCTGGACCCCTCAAAGGGTCATATGATGAATGTGGTGGGTCATGAGCAGATTAATGAGGTAAGAATGAAGAAAAATATACATCTGGGCTTTTCTTCAGTCTTTGCTTTTCGTGAATTATTGGGTAATTTTGCCTCTTGAACTATTGTTTATATGAATTATCTGTGAAGTTTAGGGACAAAATCTTTTTGGACTCATCGTCAATGCTTTTTCGTAAGCGGTCTCACACCAAAAAGGTCGAACAGGTATTTGCAATAATGTGTCACTGTTGTTTGCTAGGTTGACCACTCACAAAGCTCCCTTAAACGCCACGAAAGACACACAGGACAGGGTACCTTATTTATGTGCAGCTGTCTTATGTGAAACTTTTAATGCTGATTTAAAAAGTGTTAGTTGTGTTGCTTGTAGCCATTACACTCAATCCATCACCATAGATTTAAAACAAGCCATGTTTTCTGGCGCTTTCAGGTCAATTTCTTGCATTTTTCAACCTCATGAACAACAGCATTTGGTATTCAATAAAAGCTCTTTGTAGTTTCTTGGTTTGAATGATCTGAGCAATCGATGCAAAACATCTGCGTTTTCAGTGTGTTTTATAGAGCTTCCTATGCAGAAATTCATTTCTGGCCCTCCATCTGCAGCTCACGCCACAGCAAAAGAGTGACATGACGTCATCTGCAAACAACCTATTATAGATCACATCTAACGCAAAGGAGTACCATGTGTAATCATGTACATTATCAACTAAAATGAACATATCAGAAACACAATCAAAAGTACTCACATTTGAACTTACTGTCAGTACAGTATGTGAGTAATTGTACTGTAACATGGTAAATACTTACCTCCACTTGCCGAGCTGCCAGACTCTCCAACCACAACCCCGCCACATGACTGTCATCACATTTTGATTTGAATACAGATGAATTTTGATTGGTGCACAGAATGATTAATCCCGCCTACTTCACACTCGTGAGAAAGTTCAGGAAATACAGACGTCTGTTATGTGAAATAACCAAAGCTGTTGTCGCACTGGCAGAAAACTGTGTTCATGTCGTGAGAAGGCAATTGAGAAAATATGTTTTCTGGACTTTTAATGAAAATATCACATCCCCACAAATCCATAGTGGTAACCTCATGAGCAGAAAAAATCTGCACACAGTATTTTTTCTTCCAGCCTCAGAAAGCAAACAGCAATTTCTGTCACAGTAATGTCAGCTGTTTCTGCTGCTACAGTATGGACTGCTGCCACTGACCTTCATAGCATCGCGATGTAATGTTACATATTATTTTTACATTTGACTTACAGTATTTAACATTTCAAGGAGGGAAGTCTGGCCTACATGACCATTAGGCTAAGCGTTCTGTAGATTTTTTTTAAAACATCTAGAGGACAACCTGAGCCATAACGACCATTTAATAGAAAAGTGCCCCTTCCTAACCTTGGGAGTGATTATTCTCATAAGCATAACGCTGCAGTGCATGACAGCGTTGCATATGCAGCTATTTTAATTTACTTGTGGCATAGGGAGGTCCTCTGGAGCCCGGCTGGGCTTGATGAACGTGCTATCACCCTCAATGAGCGAAATAATTATCAGAACAACACATACATAAGTCCTCTATTAGATTAAGGCCCATTTTAATAGACTCTGCGAGAGTGGGAGTGGTGGCTTAATGTAATTGGTTACAAGACGACATGTGGAGGGAAGCGTCATGAAAAGAAAATTTACAAGACCTGCTCTATCTCACTTTTTCCTTTTTTTCCCCGTCTCCCGCTGAAGCTTTATTTGACCACTCTAATCGCTCCTGTCCTGTGATCTCACAAGTGTGTCATATAAATGGCTGGCGCGTTGTGTTTATTTTTCCCATCCATAATACATAGGGTATCTAAATCCTGCTGCCGTGTGCAGGAAACAGAGGGAGAGTGAGAGAAAGAAACAGTGAGAGAGAGGTGGCTTGCTAATGGTGTGAGGCATAAAGGCTCAGAACAAAGTGGCAGAAATACATACACATAAGCCAAGAAGAGCCAGAGAGGCCACGCACTGTGGTCTGCTGGTTGAGAAGTGGTGATTTGAGAGTTTGGAGCTTAGAAAGGCTTTAGGCTGAGTTTGATCTGCCCCTGCTCGAGCAGTATTTAGAATCTGCTGCCTAAGTATTGCCTCACGCTCACCTGACTGCAAGGTCACCCAAAGCCACATTTTAATTCGGTTCTGTGGAAAGCACGAATTGCTCTCAAGTGTAGCCTTTATCTCTCTTTATCCAACGGTGCCGGGGAGCTCTCTGTCCTGCAGAATTCTGTGGAAAGCACAAGACAACATTTCCAGACCTAGGGGTTTCAATTCCCCCGCAGATCCGCAATCATTTATAGACATGATACCATGTGGAGCATAAATGTGGGCCCTATACTGTACATATTGTATGTAAAGCTTCCACTTAAATGCATGTATGGTCATTGTTTATCTAGGCGATCTGTAATGATCAATATAATAATGAAATAAGTAATGATGAAAGTCTGCACATCTCAAATCAGCCTTCTTCTCTCAACATACTGTAATTGCTGTGCGGCGATTTCACTGTGAGGCTTTGGAATCAAACATCAATTCGCAGTTTTTAGGTCATCATTACATCCTGAGCATAAGATGGAGAGCCATCTAACCGCTGGCCCTACACTGAGAAAGGTTCACTGTGTGACAGTATTTCATGGTGAAAGACTTCACCATCACTGTCATGTTTTATTTGCAGAATTATGGTGAATTTGTTTCCAACAAATATAAACTACATATAAAGGTTCTTACACTAAAGGCTTCAATTTACCAGTTAGCTGGCTACACTTCATAACAATGAACCATAAAACACTGCTAGCATGTCAGTGAAAACTCTCATTCATCTACTTCATGGTACTTGTAAGTGCTGTCAAAGGTAACTTGACTTGCTTGTGACAAATCCACTGCTGTACATTATCATCATTTTTGTGAACTGAACTGTTGGTTGGCACATTAACTGTCAGAGTCACATTTCTACTGTTGATTGAGAGCAAATCCTTTCCTCTCTCCACACATCAGCTGCGAGCTTCACTCACTGCCCCGTGGTTGACTGTTTAGCTCTTTACCTCCTCACTCATCTGCACTCATATATATGCATATATGCAACATCTAATGAATATTTCAGCCTTTAACCCACAGCTAGACAATATCAGCATAACAGGACTGTCATCTGTTTCAGAGAGATTATTAAAAGAACTAAGAGTTTGCCTTGTGCCCTCCGAATGACTCACAGCAAAAAGACAAATTCTTATTCTGTTGTTTTCTTTGCTTTTTTCTGGGAGGAGAACTTTAATTTCTACTTTTACGTTTTGTGTCTTGCAGCAGAGTTTTATTCATAAGCTGCTGCTCAGGAAACATGTTTCCTCCTGGTCTCCTGCTGGTATTGCACAGCAAAGCCAGGATAAACAGGTGCCAGTTTTGAGATTATTCGGTATTAGCGAACCATTTGGAAGTGAACTGTACACTCCTCTACCTTTATACAGAGTTCATGGAAAGTACAAAATATGTGTTTTTACTCAGCGTGTCAGATTAAATACTGTACGTTTAACTAAAAAGAAACATGGAAGTGTAAGAGTTTTGTTTTGCCTTTCTTGTATCCATCTGATCCCAGATTTGTCCAAAGGCATTACCTTTGATTTGATAAGGCTGTCAAAAGTCACATGAAAAGGATGGTTACAGAAGATGGAAGATCAAAGGCTGTCTTTCTAATATCTGTCTGTAGGTAGTGCGAGCCTTCAGCAGCTCTGTTTTCTGACTGCATGAAGGTTTCACAGAACTGAGTAATTACACCTGCCAAGTATTATTCAAAAAAAAAAAAAAACCAAAGCAAAACAAAACAAATGCTTTCCACCACTTTTTCAAACCCCCAAAACCCAATCTAGGCTGCTTGAATGACAGCATTGCAAAAAAAAAAAACTGTGGAAAAAGGGAAAATGAGAGTGACTGAACTGGAATAGAAGTGTCGTGGAGAGAAGATGGATTCCTGTGCTCTCAGTGGAAAGCTGTCATAACAGTCCTCAGCAGCTGTTCTGGGAGCAGCAAGGAGTCGCTGGAAATATGTCACACACACCTCCACTCCTCTGTACAGGCCCAGGCAGGAATCCCACCTAACTGTGTCACATTTCCATCTCATTGTGGAGAAAGCCGCCCAACAGAGAGGGAGAGGAGCACAGAGGAGAAGGGGCACAGGGGGAAGATCCTTTAATTTAGTCTCAGAGGAAAGCTTTAAGCCTCTATGCTACCAGGGAGGGAAGGAACAGCGTGAGGCACTGCAGCTGCACGTTGCCCTCTCACATATCTCACTTCCATCGCAGCACCTCCATCAGATCTCCAGTGATGATGAGGAATTGTGTAATGGGCATGAACATATGCCCTCTTCGCCGGTATGGGTGCTCTGCAACCATTGTGCAACTTAACTGGTGCAGTTTCCTCTCAACACAGAGTACAAAAAAAAGAGTAAAGCATGAGAGTTAACAACAGTGAGCAGTCGGGGGATCCAGAGAGTAAAAGTCGTGTCATCCCCGATAAGACTCAGCCTCTGGCCCTACAGGAGGCAGTTTAAACTTTGGAAATTATGAATGCCCACCAGACTCCTAAACAGTGTTTGTACCCTCCGCCTGAAAAGCTCTGCACTACCAATTCTTTTTGCTTCAGTGGCTTGCAATGACATTGTTGGCACTTTGGTAAAACACCAAATTAAATGTGATCCTTCATTTATTCATGATATTTTTTTCCATCTCAGTGTTTGAGAGAGGTTTTAAATTTCCACATAATCAGTCTCCAATGAAGTCGTCAAAGATGCTTCAGGCAAATGAACTGCAGGCAAAGCATGTTTTAGATATAATTGTTTTAGTCATTTACAGTGGACAATAAGGATGTAAAATGTTAATTATTTAAAGGCACTAAACACTGAAGCTGACACCAGAATATAACTGAATGTCATTATTATCTTCTGGTGCTGGGAAAGGTTAGTAATGGCTCGAAACTTGATTTGCTGTTGACGATTTAGAGCTGTTACTTGAGTTCTGCTGTCCTTAAACCTACATTGATTGATTTTTTTGGCCACTCGGGGGCAGGATAACAAGTTGTAAACACAATGATATGATAAAGCAAACGTGCTTCAACAGCTAGCAGATGCAGAGCTACATTATTCATTTGTTTGTTGGTGTTTTTGTCCATCTGCAAATGCCAGTTCAATATTCACCACTGTGTTTTGCTTTCCACCTGCTCCTGAGGGAAATATCTGTCTATTCAGCTGTTAAATGCTCCGATATGTTCACAAGTTAGTCGCTAACTTTGTCCATATACTGTTTGGCGCTGAGCAGGTCGTGTACAGTGGGATTTTAGAGCATTTTCACTGCCTGCTAAATGACGCTATTAGAGCTTTAAGAGTGGACTAAAACAGTGATGCTTGGGGGTCGTAAAACCAAAACATTTAGTTAAAAAAAACGCTACTAAAATGGTCTGTAGAGCTGAGGGGAATTGCGCTGGGTGATAATTATCTGTGGGTTTGTCAGTATGAGCAATAGCTCTCACATTACACGGCCATTTGGTCCATTGTTATTATAAAACTATTGATTAAAACAGTTCCAGCCTATAAAAATGCAGGGTGATTCATGATCATCTGGATCGTGAACTTGAATATAAATCGTATGCACTTTGATTTATTGAGTCCATTAGAGTCACTTATCAGTTATATAAATTACAGATAAATCGATTTAAAGCCCAGCCGAAAATAAATTGTTTCATTTATTTTTTTTTTGTCGGTTACAGAATACACATCTGCTGTGAATAAGATGTATTGCGTTGTCCTTAGAGGAAAACATCAGAAACCAAAAGGTAGAAATGTATATTGTAGAACTACTTTTGCTTTAATTTGGCAGAATACCAATATGTATCTATTTACATAAAACTGTGACGTCAGTGTTCAGGCAACAGACTCTGAAGAACAACCCACATTAGCTTTCCTGCTAACTTCCCCTTTTATCGAACTTAAGAACATGAACTTTTTTTTTCGTGCACCAAAGCTTCTTGAACCTAACAAACACTGACCAGAGAAAAATGCACCGCTAATATCAGTTTGCAGGCGAGTTAGCTGAGTAGCTGCTCAGCTGCAGCACATAAAACAGCATGTAAACATACCTGCAAAAGTCACTTGGGTCCAGTTAAATGCTGGTGTGGTCTTTGCTGTTCAATACCACTAACAACACGCTGTCTGCCCTGTCTGACCTGAAGGCTACAGCGCAAGTTCATTTATTTTGTCTCTCGTTCCCAACTGTATAACGCTGGCACTGTGGCAGCCTGCCAGTTGCTGTCAATCAAACACAAGAACCAACGGGCAACTCCAGCTGGCTGAGACAAATAGGATCATTTCTAATATTTCCCAAAATACCCGTTTTCGTCCATTTAATAAAAACAAAATTTTACCAATTAAAAAAGTAGCTCCTGAGGGAAGTTGAGAGACATCGCCTGTTCCAAGTGAGCTGGTCTCAGTGTTAACTGCCCCCTGGATAGGAAAGATTACACCCACCCAGGGAAGTCTAAGTCACAGTTTCACATCTAATGCAGCATGCAGGAAGAGGCACAAGGTTACAGGCTTTCTAGTCTTAGATGTGAGATTTGCCATGTGCCTTGGTTTAGCATAGCAATGTAGCACAGAGCAAACTATGGAGAAAGGATGGTCTCTAGAAAAACTCGCACATGTTTTTTTAAAAACCATCAAAAAGTGTATTTTGTATAATATGTTCAAATCTTTGTCATGTGTACAGGGCAGTTAAATGCTTTGTTCTCCAGTGCTGTGATTGAAGCTGTAAGTTCAGGTGATGTCAGACAGACCATCTGTATGATCCAGTGCGGGTCTTCCACCTCTGGCTTCTGTTCTGTCTTGCTTTCCTGCAAAGTCTGAATCTCAGGGAGGCGGCTCAGGAACAGTGCAAGCGCTTTGCAGGGCAACATCACCAAATCACCACACTCCATTTCATAATCTTCAGTTAGCTGCAGGAGCTGTCCGTAGTTCAGTGCTGTGGAGACAATGAAATTCATCACATGAACAACCCTCTGCATCATGTTTTGGAATTCATTATTTCTGAGTTTGGATTCCTGAAGCTTGATGGAGTGAAAGCTGACGAGGTCGGACATTTCTTTTCTTTTTTTCATAAGACCAACAAGCCTCTTGTCTTTGCCTCGCATGCTTGGGGCAGCATCTGTGCACACACTTGCAAGACTTAACCAACTGAGGTTTTTTTTTTTTTTTTTCATCAAAAAATGCCAGAAGTGCATTTCGAAAGTCTGCACCTCTTGTTAGGCCAAGGAGTCAAAGTAAGTAAGAGTTTTCTTTTCGGAAAACTCTTATGTGCTACATCAGTGTTTCCATCCACTGCTAAAATGCAGCACAACTGACAGATGGGTGAGTAACTGGTCACTTACTGTACGACTTCAATGATGTCTTCTACCTGCCTCATAACGGTTGAATCAGATGACTGCAATCCCTTTATTTGCTTTATAATTGTGCCCTTGTTTAGATTAATATTTCTGCTCTAGTCAATAAATAGTCTTTTAATGTTTTTTTTTCTACTTCAGCCAACGTCCTTGAAGTTTGAAAGGCTGCCTCAGTTAAACTCCGCTGTAGAAGTTGTTCTGTGGATGAGGTTTTGCAGCTCACAAAGCGAAGCAGGACAGTGCTTTTTTTTTCTGAAGTTATTACCAGATTGATAAGTTTCACTGAATTTTGGATGCATGATTTGGGAGGAACTTTGTTTAAACTGGAGCGAGTTTGGTTGAATATGAAACACAAAGGCTGGATCCATGGAGGACAAATAAAAATGCATTTGTCCATTTTTCTTGAAATCTCCGTTTCTCATGTATGTATGGCTTGTATCTTTTTTTTTATCTTCTCTCCAGTGTCTTCTTTTTGGTTTTGCATGCATCAAGTCTCATTTTCCTCATCGCTTTGTTTCTGTCCATCTGGCTTGTGACTTAGCTTGATTAGAAATCAGTTTGTTTTTATTATTCGTGTACGCTTTTAATCACCTCAAATTATTATACATCAGCCCACTGTTACCCATCCAAGAGTGCTTTCACCATCGTGGTGCTTCAGAGGGCCACCAGGACTGGCAGTGACTCTGGGTAGGTCTGAGCAAGATTTGACAGTCCCATGCTTGTCACCTATACTGTGTATGAATAGTGTGACTGCTTTGCATTTTTATGAATTTTGGGCATGCTGAGCAACGAGTAACACTGATTTAAAGTGTCTTAAATCTGTGGTTTTATTACAGGCTTTGGATGGGTTTCATCTCAGCAGTTAAAAGATAGTTTAAAATATATTTTTTTCAGCTGCACAGCTGCTTGAAAAAGGCTCTGCCTCTTGCTGCATCCCAATTCAGGGGCTTACATCTGTTGAAGGACATGGCCCACAATGCTGTGTCCTTCAAAAGACCTGAATGCTGGACTCAACCTGCGGCACCTCAGAAACTGTCTAACCTCTCAGAGACAGAAAATAATGGTGCATTCAGGCGGTCCTCATCAAGCCGTAAAGTAAAGTTTATCACTGCATTGCCCTTGAATGGTAAAAAACACTTGTTAACAGAGAAGTTTCTTGACACCTGATTGTCATGTATGAGTTGTGAACACCATGACAAGAATAAAACTAGCAAATAATGACCATGAAAAAATATCTATCTATCTATCTATCTATCTATCTATCTATCTATCTATCTATCTATCTATCTATCTATCTATCTATCTATCTATCTATCTATCTATCTTGTGATATATTCAGCAGTTAAAGATCTCCAGCTGGGCAAAAAAATATATTGGGGTTACGTGATATTTCCAGATGTTACAATTAGACAAGGACCACCGGAATGCACCATTAATTGACACTTTTATCCAAAATAATTAAATGCTCCTCTTCTAGACTTGCATTTGTTTTCCCTTCAGTGCTATTCTCCACTTATCCACCGGATGCCCTCTGACTTTCTCTCTTTTCCCCATGACCTGACTGCCCCACCCAACCACTCAACTGTTCTCACTTCCATCATCTTCTCATTTGCTTGGACTTCCCCACCCACTTCCTCACCTGCACCTCATTCCATGATCCCCCACTCATATGTACTGTTCTACTTCCTTTGTTCCTTGCCAGATCGTGAAATCAATCTGGCAAAGCGCTGACACTTCTTTGCGCCTGCCAAACAGCACTGAGTGGAGCAGGTGACCGGTCCAAGATGGCGGCCCCACGGTTCGTCAGCGCCGATAGGCAGTAGCGGTCGATGCGGCGTCTACTCTTTATATCTCTATGGTCTGGTCCTACAGCACCGGTCCATCCCTCAGGTCGAGTCCCCCTAGTGGCCTGGTGCACTTCCGTTTTGTGGAGTGAATTTGCAGTGTTTGTCTCTTGCAGTTGTTTTGGGGTTGTGTGTGTTTTGATATTTGCAGCATTTTTCTTTCGCATTAGTTTTGTGTGTTTGTAAGTTTTTGCTTCTGCTTCGTTTCTGTGATTGCAGCATTTTTCTCTTGCAGCATTTTTCTGTTGCATTTGTTTTATGTGTTTGTGTGTTTTTGGCTTTGCATCATTCCTGTGTTTGCAATGTTTTGCCGTTTGCTGAGCGTTTGGCCTTGTCGGCCATCGTAATTTTGGATTTGTTTGTTTGTATTGGACTGCCTTCTGTTTTAACCCTTGCCTGCCTTGTGCTCCTGTAAGTCCATTCCTATTGCAACCACCAGCCCTGACATGCACAGCCTTTATTTTATATTATGTTCATTTTAGGATCTCTCCTATAAATTAGGTTTATATACTACAGATTTGTAATATCAAATACATTTTGAAACATAATAATACCCGGTTCTATTTTTTTTATTATAATATCAGTGTTAATGAACTTGTCTACCAAGGCACAAAATATTCACACTGAACGAATCTGCTGAGTGATAACTTTAATCTGCTCTTAGCAGCTAGAGTATGATTAAACCTTTGCAATGCTTATCTTTAGGCACTCAAAGCACTGTCACACCGCGGTGAGGTATTGTCTTGTCTTGGGTTTTTGTCTCGTCATTTCCTGTTTTATTTTGAAAAGTAACTCTCCTCTTGTTTCAGGTCACTTGCCCTTCCTCATGTCTCCAGTCTGATTGTCTCCCCAATTACCTGATTGTTTCCACCTGGTTCCCTTGCCCTCATGTGTTCAAATAGTCTGCGTTTCCCTTTGTCTTGTGCCAGTGTGTTTCGTCCCTGTATGATCACACCAGCGTTCTTTGCCACAGTCTCAGGTTTTGATATTGAAGTTCTTGTTTTTCTTCCTCTGATCTAGAGTGATTTTTGTTGTATATTTAATAGACCAGTTTTAGTTTTCGTAGATTTCCTGACATAGGTCTTTCCTTGTTTTTGAGTGATTTTTAGTTGTAATTTGTATTGTTTTGTTTATCCTGTTTATTCCTCCGTTGGAGTGATTTTCAGTTTCTCTAGCCTGTATAGTTATTCCTCCCTGTGGAGTGATTTTCTGTTATTTGTTGTAGACGTTAGATCTTTAGATTACCCTCCCTTTTGGAGCGCTTTCTGTTTGGTAATTTTGCATAGTCTGTTTTGGTTTCTTGTTTCTTTGTTAATGTTTCACAGCCGTGTGATTTCCCCTAGGGAAGATCACGCTGTTTTATCACTCTGCCCAGAGGTTTGTTCAAGACTTCTCTAATAAAGTCAGAACTTGTGAACGAGTCTCTGCATCTGAGTCCTGCTTTGAGCCCAAGCCTGACAAGCACTTTGTGTTCAGGGAAAGATTGCAGTCATGGTTTGATATTGGAAAAAATCAGCTATGACTTGAAACACAGGTTAACTTTTTAAAATGTAACCTAAACCATTATCTCATCTTAGCCTTAACCAACGCACTTCTGTTGCCTAAAACCTCACCATAAGAAGCAGTACTAGTGATAAAAACATCAGTTTCTAGCTTTCTTTTAAAAATATTCAGTAGCTGGTTTCCCTGATATGTATAGGTAGTGTGTTCCAGAACTTTCGGCTGTAATTGATAAAGGCTGCAAACCCACTTTTCTTTCAGCTGTTGCTGGGTGATGTCATGAAGTTGCAGCATGCATAGTAAGAACAGTAATGGGCCAAGGCAGCTCCCTTGTGCAACCCCCAAAAGATGTCATATTTCTCAGACAAATGATCTCCAAGACTGATGCAAAACTTTCTCCCTTTGATGTATGTTTTAAAGTCAGAAAGACCAACCTACTTTTCATGATGATTGATTAAAATATTGTGATCAACTGTGTCAAATACTGCACTCACTTCGAAGAGGACGTGAAATGAGACCTCATTTTCAACAGAATTTAGTCTGAAGTTGCTGCAGGTTCAGTGCTGAGGTATCTTCTGAAGCCTGACTAAAATTCCTCAAGGATGTTATTTTTTTTTTTTTTAAGGAAAGGAGTTGATTTGCACTGAAAATATGTTTTCCAGTATCTTACTGATGAATGAAAGGTTGGGTATCAGCCTGTAGTTGGTGAGTGCATTACCATTTAGGCTGGGTTTCATTAGTATGAGTTTATGCCAGTTGTTTTGAAGGCATCTGGGAATATGCCTGTTTACAGAAATGTATTTCCAATCTTTAGGACATAACTTGAAATACTGTCTAACGCCTGCTTTCAAAAGGCTGTAGGTACAGGGTCAACACATTAGTTTGATGAGTTGGACTCAGTGACAGTCTTGCAGAGCTCAGTTAATGTAATAGAGGTGATTTTCCCATGGTTACATCTGTTTGACAGGGTTTGCTGTCCAAGCTATGGACTATCATGGACAACGTCTCACACCCACTTCCTGATGTGCTGGCCAGGCACAGGGGTACGTTCAGTGAGAGACTCATCCCACCTAAACGCTACAGGAAATCATTCCTGCATCAACCTGTACAACTCCTCCCCCTGAATGGCCCTTGGACTTTTCACTTATCTATTACATATGTGACTAAACTTTGCACATCCGTTCATAATACTTTGCACATACTTTGCACACCCATTTGTATATACTGTTTATTTTTTCTCAGTATATATATATTGTTTTATATTCTGTTCTATATTTTGTTATATATATATTCTCAATATAAATATTTTGTTTTTATATTTGCTTTATATATATATATAGTTCTCTCTCTTTTCTTTCTTTTCTAATTTTATTCTAACTCCATTCTTGTAAGGAGCACTGCAACTAAAACAATTTCCCCTCGGGGATTAATAAAGGATTTCTGATTCGGATTCGGATTTGTTGAGGTCACCTGTGTTAACATCAGAAGAAATGCTGGCTCTAATAGAAGTTATTCTGTTATTGAAGAAGAACACAAGGTCCACACAGTTTGATCCAGAGAGCTACAGACAGATGGGGGCAGTGTTGAGAAGCTGGCTAGTGGAGAATTATATTCTGGAGTTGTCAGTTGAAAGGTTAATCACCTTGGAAAAGTAACCCTTCCTTGCCAGACATATTGCTTTGTTATAAACAGTCATGGCTTCTTTGTATGTATTACAGTGAACCGTGTGCCCGGTTTTCCGTCATTTTCTTTCAGCTGCTTGACAGATTCTATTGATCTCATTAACACTGCTGTCAATGTCGTTTTAACCTTTGGTGGGGGAACAGTAAGGAAGATGACAAGGTATTGTTGAAATGTTCCACCATGTCATTTAAAGAGCAGTCATAGCTCAAAAAACACAGAGATGGTCAGAAATAGATAATTCTAACACAGAAACATTGTCAGTGTTTCCATATGATACTTGGTAATAACTGTTGTTATTACCAAATCCAGAATATTAGCATGATGATGTTTACATGTTGGGTAAATCTCAAAGCTGTTCAAGCTCCATAGCTTTTGAGTCATTCCTTTTGTTGATATGCATATTCTGCTCTCCATTCAGGATTAATCTGTCATATCTAGTGATAGCAAGTGTGATCAAAATTCCTGCATAATGAACAGTGATGAATATCTTGATGGCCAATATATAATGATGAGCACTGTTAATTCTGCCTTGAGCTCAGGATAAACAAATGATGTAAATTCACCCAGGTCAATGTCATTACACACAATCTGTAGAAAAAATGGCTGCAATCTCTCCTCTCTCCTCACTGATTAAAATTACAACGTGGAGGACAAGCCTCTGTCATTGTTGCTGCACCGGTAGCGCTGTTCAGCCAGATATCACCAAAACATGCAAATTCTTTTCAGTTATCAGATCATTAACCAAAAAGCCTTCGTTAGCCAGCCGATCTGACGTCAAAAACATCTCCTGTCAGCTGTAGGGATTCTGTGACAGGGAAGGAGACTCGCTGAGCACTGACATATGTAAGATGACTGAGACAGGTACCAGATGGTCTGTGATTGCTACGATGTGTTTGACCATGCCACCAGCTGTTTAAGATCACTGGTACGTTTAAGGAAGCAGCATGGGGTCTGTCTCATTGCTGGTAGACACCTGAGTGATGATGCCTGTGGTTATTGTTGTTGGTGTTTGTGTCAAAGTCTGCAAAACCATCCATGCGGACTGCGATGTGTAACCTGAGTTAACTTATTATCAAGTCTGTTTTATTTAAATAAATATCACAAATTTGCCTCAAGGGGCTTCACAATGTGTACAGTATATGACACCCCCCTATGTTTTGACCCTTGATTGGAATAAGGACAAACTCAGTAACCTTTAATGGGGGAGAAAATGGAAGAAACCTCAGGAGGAAAAGCTGAGGAGGGGTCCCTCTTCCAGGACAGGGTGCAATGCTATTGTTCTGATCGGCCATTTTTCCAGAAACAAACTCCCATTACTCCAAAGTCCTGTTGATCTGAAAATACCCACCATGGTATCACTGGCTTACATACATAAGTTAACAAAATAACATACTTATTTTACCCAAAATCATAATCTTTTCCTAAACCTGTTTCTCAGCGTTAACCATATGTATATTATTGTTACCATGACAACAATGGTCACCTGACTCTTATTACCATGACGATGAAGGTCACCTGACTTACCTTTCCTGCATGTCCAAATACACTAGATGGGGCAAAAAAAAAAAAAAACTCCAGGGAGTGTGTGTTTTTGAAGCAGTGGGCTTTTGCTTTTGGGGTAATGGGCAGTTGGATAAATGGGCCTTTGGTCCTATGGGACATTATATTGGAGTTTTCTGTGTACACAATAGACCAGCATATTAAAATGGACAACAATATGCATGAAGAATGGCTCCGGGAGGAGGCTGAGTAACTTCAGGTGGACCCCTTATATGTAATTGTACAGTGTTCCTAAAATCATGGACACTAATAGCTACTTTAACTGCCTCAACTCCTCTGGGAAGGTTTTCCACTAGATTTTGGAGCCTGACTGCAGGAATTTGTTCCCATTCATCAAGAGCATCAGTGAGACTGGGCACTGATGTTGGGAGATAAGAGCTGGCTCCTAATGGACAATCCAATTCATTCCAAAGGCTTGAGGTCTTCCACAGCAAACTTGGAAAACAAATTCCCTTAAGGACCTCGTGCATAGTGGCATTGTCATGTTGAAAAAGGAAAGGGCCTTCCCTTAAGCGCTGCCAAAACACTGGAAGCACACTGTTGTCTAAAATATCCTTGTATGCTGTAGTATTAACATTTGCCTTAATCAGAACTAAGGAGTCTCGTCCAAATCGTGTAAACAGCCTCAGAACAAATGTACACAAAATCATATCTATAGGGGTGTCCACATACTTTTGGCCACAGAATACTGAATGATAGTGAAAAACACTTATTAGGCCTTCAAACAACACTTGTATTTCTATTATGTTGTACATACAGATAAAGCAATATATTCCATGTTAGCCTGAACCTGTTTTCATGCAATATAACACTTTGTAATAAAATCAAAGTGTTTTTAAGGATGATTCACAGTGTTATTGTTTGTACAGTTGCTTATCCATCTGTAGCATGACTCAATCTCTCCATCCAGTGCAGTCCTCCAGGCTTTCTCATCCATCCTCTGTTTCATTTGTCTCCATATTGTCCTGAATTGACCCTGGCTTTATAATTAGCTGTCTGTGCTGCTCTGCTCTGCTCTACTCTGCTTGGGTCTTCTAGGTACAGTATACCTGTGCAATGTGAGAAATGGTGTGGGAACTGAAAGTTTAATACATCCTTCTCACTCTCTTTATCTGCCCGGTTTTATTATGAGATTTACAGTGGAGCCTGTAAATGTGACAGCTTCGTATTCCATTTGAAAAGTAAAAAAAAAAAAAAATGTTACTGTGACTATTGAGTCTCATGACATATAATTCATCAGCATCACTCTCCTCCACTGCATGCTTCTGAAAGGCAGTGGGACCACGCCAGAGGGGATCATGATGCAGATACAACAAGTCAAGGTGGTGGTTAGTAGATGGACGCTAACAACCTTGAATTACTAGACATTCCTATAAAGGGAAAGTTAGTTAGCTAGCCGTCATGCTAGCTGTCCGAGGCTAATGTGTTGCTAATACAACCCTGTAGGCGACTGTTGCTCTCAGTTACTTTTATATATTTTACTCTTTTTACTTTTGCTCTTGTGGATTTAATGTGTTTGTTTACCAGGTTGATTGTTGTATTAAGTGTTGCCAGATTTGACCGACAAAAAGTAGGTCAAACATGAACCTGCCCAGTCTGACGGAAGTTGCCCATTTTCTAACTTTCATTTTGATAGTCTGTGTGTGTGTGTGTGTGTGTGAGTGTGTGTGTGTGTGTGTGTGTGGTTTTTAAAGAGAGCGAGAAAATATATATAAAAAAAGGAAAATAATGTCTCCCATTGCCTCCGGTCTTCTGTTTTATCATTGTAATTAGGCAAACCGTGCTCACAATGATGAAAAATTTATATCAGTCATATAATGAAAAGTCTCTTAGATAATGTTACATTAAACATTAAAAGTTTTCACTCATATGAACAGATGTAAGCTTTCACAAGTCATACAAGTTACACTTTGTATGGCGACTAAAAGGGAGACTAACTGTCTGAACAACAGGGAATGACCAGTGGTGACAATTATGGCACTATGGTAAATGATAAAACAGTAGCACAGCAGGGTTTAACTGCAGTGCAACAAGACAGAGTCACTGAGCAAACTGTACAAAGTCATTTTTACCTTTGTTCCACGCCTAACGTATTATTCGTGATATCTCGTGTTTTTCTGATTTTTAATCTCTAGCATTGAATTTGTTGTTCAGCACTGTTTCCACAGTGTCACTGCTGGACACAGACTGTTTGGGTAGTTCAGCTTCGGTTGCGTTTGGCCAACCTGAGGTTTCGTCTGCTTCTGTTTCTTGACTCTTCAGACTCAGTGATGTAGTGTAAGGGCTCACAGTTTGAATTTGACATTTTAAACAGTTAATCCCAGAGACGGCTCTGTCACTTTGACAGTTTGGAAATCGACGCTTTTGAACTCAGAGTTTGATGGATGGTTGATATCAGTTTGGACTCTATGATCATTTGACAGTGTGACTCCTGGTAATTTCAAAGTTGCCTTATTATGTTGTACGTGCCTCCCTCTGTGCCTGTTAAACCACAATGTCCAGTATGTAAGATTCAGGCACAATATGGCAGAAATGGAATATAATATTCACAGTTGTGTTTTCATGAGTGTGTAATCACCTGAAATTAGAATAATTTTGTTATTGTTATCTTAGAACGAGCTCTTTATATCTACAGAGGGAGTTGGTCCTCTTCCATGGAGTCTGCCATGCTGAACTGCCATGATTCTGTTGTCTCCCAGAGGGACAAACCAAACACTGGCTCTAGAGAGTGTCTTTTTTCAGGGGTTTTGCGACCACCACAGGTTCTCCTACACAGTTGGCAAGGGTGAGCTGAGGGGTATTCAGTTGGTTGCAATCTGCTGAAATCCTACACACTGGTCCTTAAATGCAGCATATATTACATGAAGATGTTGAGCTATGGACCTTGCACACCGCTGCTCTCAACGTCATAATCCTTCAATCCAGACTTTATTATTTTTGGACAGACCCCTGTATGAAAGATACCTCGTCTGCTGACCTCTCCTGGTCTGCTGCATCCTCGTAGGTTGCCAGGTTTGCATGCACTGCAGTAGGAATCACCCAATCGTGTTTCAAAAACACCACATGACTACAAATATTTGTTTAAAAAGTCAAATATTTTTCAGTTGTTTGTCTCAAGTTTTATTGAAGTCTCAAGTCAAAAATTCAAAATCACAGTCAAGTCTTTTATCCTTGTCAGTCAAGCAAGTCAAGTCTGACTTGAGTCAAGTCACATGACTCTAGTCCTACACTTCTGCCAATTTATAATGACTAATTGAATGATTTTGAAGTGACTTCCCCACACTTAATCCCAATTTCTGCTGATTGGAATAATGAACAAAACTGCCAAAACAAGACCCAACAAAACTGAAATGATCCTTTAAAACCGCCAGCTTTTGATCTGTTCATGTTTGTCTGCTACCAGGATTCTCATTATCCATAAATAAATTAAAATTGCAGAAGAATGATCTGAAAGATTAGGACGATCACATAAAAATTCTGCACCCAGTGTATAATTTAAAAACTATTGGAAATGAATGTTCAATAACATTGCCACAGAACATAATCCAGGGTTTGCAGAGTGGTATTATATCTGGGTGGGGAACGAGTTGCACTGAGCCAGAGAAGATACAGTAGCTTTAGCGTGGATATTTGGGGGTGTATTTGTTCTGTTTTCAGTTTCATTCATCCTCTCTTGCATATCTTCACAGGTGGGTATTTTGTACAGTCCTAACATGTTTTCATTTTCACAACTCTACCCGGAGAGCAAGTGTGTGTAAATGCACACTACAATATATCTTCATATAGTCTGTGCATCTAACATATAGTGGCTTTGACAAATCGAAAACCAAAATCATTTCTCACATCACGCCATGCTGGGCAGTGTAGATTCTTGATTAACAGCTGTAATCGAACTTGAGCCCCTCTTTCTGAGCCATTTCCCCTCGGCTGTCCAAAAGAGAACCATGTTGGATTTTGAGCTGTCTCAGACTTCAAAAGGAGCGAGATGGGAAAGAAGCGAGGAAGTGCAAGTGGAGACGCATAGACGGAGGGAGGATGGGGTGGCGTAGGGGGGTGGGAATGTACTTGAAAGGAAGACAGAGACCAAGAAAGAGAGGGAGACAAAAAGGAGAAATGTGTGTGTTTGTGTGTGTGGGCATGTGTGGTGGGAGGAAAAGGGCTGTTGGTGGTAAGCAATTGCCTGCCAATACACCCAAAAACGTAAGGGAGCAGAGACCACATCACCTTTGGCCAAGTTCTAAAGTGCTCATTTAAAAAAATCCCACAAAAGTTGCAGAGGGTTTTAAGCTGTATCGACTTTCCTTTCTGTCTGTGAGGAAAGCCTAAAGGAAACCCACTGAAAGTCCGAGTTAGCCCACGCTGATGTGTAAATGTGGGACAAAATCCATAGTGGGGTAGACGCTTCTTTCCTCTGGCTTCCCTCTTGTCAGCATAAAATATAACACCACAATAAACTGATACAACCATTACATGTTTATGATGTTGGAGCAGGGAAAATGGGAATGAGTTCTCATTCCAAACACGTACTGGTTCCTCTTAATTTGCCATGTTATACTGCTATAAATCTGCCCTAGTATCATACTAATGCTAACAAGGAGAGGAAGGATTTGGATGAACTCTGTGTCATCCTGGTTTTTATCACTTCTCTAATCTAATCTGTTCCTCTTGTTGTTTGCCACCGAATCCTACTGGAACCAACTTAAATAACAATACCGCTCGATTTTTACATGCATATATTACTCCCACAGTATGGTCTGACATCCATAGCAGGATTTATGAACATAAAGATGTCCTGAAGCTAGAAACCAGAGAATCAAGAATGTGTCCATGTGATGATCTCTCACTGATACTGTTCCAGGAAAAACAGAGGTCATTTTGTTTTGCCAGGGAATGTTTGCCTTAACTTTAACATTGAAAAATGAGATTCATATAAACATTAAATGAGCCACAACACTACACTATACCAATTGTGCTTCATCAGAAAAGCATCATTATGCTATAACAACTGGCTCCAGATGTGCACAGTTACCGTGTTTCTCCTCACCAGTTCCTTCTGTTCACTCTTTAACATAATGTAATTACTGTATATATAAGCATGGCTGCACTTTCTATGGAAGACTTCAGCATACAGAAGTGTGGCTCATAGACTGTATAAATAATGGCCAGCAGGGGGCGACTCCACTGGTTGCATTAAGAAGTTGATTATATGTAAACTTATAAGAAAAATGACTCATTGTCTCACTTTATTTATAACCTCGGTAAACATTGTCCTAATGAGTTTATGCTATCAATCGCTAGCTGCAAGTCTTCTTCAATGCAGCATGACATTCATTTTGTAAGTTATGGCTCAATTTAGAGTAAAACAGACGCTAAAGCAGGGCATGCTTTAAGATGTGACTACCTTGTTCATTCAATCACGATCGAGGCGTAACAATGCGACTCCTCCCCAGCTTCACCCTCTCGTCCAAATGCGGTCACTTCTTCAACAAACCAAGATGGCGATGATCATGATGTCAAGCTCGAGGCTCAGAAACGTTAGTCCACAAACCAGTGGGTTACGTCAGGGTTTCGTATGGCAAAGTGTGATGAAGTGTGCACATGACTGTCTTCGGGTTTATCCACAGGGGAAAAAATAAACCCAACAGAGAGTTGAATATACTAAGAACTAAGCTGAAGTCTGAGTCGTTCATATATGCAAGTCAAACTGTCTGTCTGCATAAAATTACTGGTATTTCCCTTTAAGAGACAGATCTGGTATTTTCAAAGTGGGTCAAAGAATTTCTGTTTGATAGCAGATGGTGTTCACTCTCCGGTGGCAATAAACAAACATGATCATTAGAAATGAAGAGACCAGATTTATAATGAGTCTGATAATATATCTGTTGGTCATGATCGCTGGCCAGTGTGGGGTGACATAGTAAAAATCATTCCGAAACATAATCTGGAGTCACATATGTTCACACATATATTCTCTCAGAGGTGGTTTAATGGAAGGAAGTATTTGTTCATTTTTACTTACATCTTATCTCCTCTCAGGATTTGTTGCTTTTCCCGGCATATACTTGGCACAAGACAGGAAAGCAGTGAAGGTTGTCAGTCCAGCACATGACTGACAGACAGAGACACACACTTTACTGCCTAGGCATCAATTTCAAGTATGAATTTCAGCCGACTTGAAACTCAGCAGTGCTTAAAAAAGACTCTTTAAAGGCTTGTTTGTTTCTTTTACAGTGTGGATTGTTGTAGTTTTTACTATCCATCCTAACAGGGCTAACATTGTACTGACTACATTTGTTGCTGAGCTCAATTGAAAGCAGTGACATCGCTACAAAAGAGTCTGACAGAAACACAAACAGTCAGATTATCAGATGTAAACGAAAACCTCATGGTCATCCAAACGTAAGTGGTGGAGAAGAAGAAGTGGAACTGCAAAAACTTACTGTATTACACAAACTGTTATCTGTATAGACAATAATTTGTTTTGCCAATTACATTTTGAGAGGAAAACTAACACCTGCGTTTTGCTCCCAGCAGTTTTGATTTTAAATTAGTTTTAGTCAAACTTTAGACATTTGACTTTTTTTTTTTTTGTTTAAGTCAACAAAAACTTTAATCTGTTTTTTCCAGTAAAATATTACTCTCAAAACATATGTCACAATCTTTGCTGTGTACAGTCACCATCTCTATGGCAGGGTAAGCAGAAAGGCCACTGTTTACTTATTCTCTCTCTCTCTCTCTCTCTCTCTCTCTCTCTCTCTCTCTCTCTCTCTCACTCACACACACACGCACGCACGCACGCACGCACACACACACACACACACACAGAGAGTGTGCACTGTTACTGACAGAGACAAAACATTACTGAAAGCAAGATGCAACAGGCCAAGCATCTAAATCAACTTCTAGATATTTTTTGGCAGCAAAAGTTACTATTTTATTTCTCAGGAGCTGCAGTGTGGGTTTCCACGGATGCATGACTGCAAACCTGGGATTGTGGTTAGGTTTAGGCAACAAAAGCACTGAGTTAGAGAACAACTGTTCATCCATTCCACTTCATACTTGGTTAGTATTGCTGAGGACCAAAGAAAGGGTACTGTGAAGTACAAACTCTTGAGATATATAGGACATGTTTATTTGTAGGCTGTTACTACCGCCAGAAGCACACACTGTGTAGCATATGAAGAGGGATGCTGGGTACAGCTCGCTCTTCATCAGCCACTGCTGCTCAGATAAACAGATAAAGAGAGACCGGAGGGGCTTGAGATGTTACACTGTAAGTGCCGTTTTGTTTCACTAAACTCAAACATTTCATCATCAGTGATGTAACTTTTGTGATGAACATTTTTGTTCCTGGAAATAGCCTCGTCCCAAACAGCTAAATTGTTCACGTGAGCTTTTTTGCACCCAAATCAGACTCTAGCATTGCTCGGAGCTGCAACTGTGTCATGGCAGCAGGTGAATTGCTGAGGATCTATGGAAGAGCAGTGTGAAGTTTGGATGAGCGCTTCTCAACAAAGCTGTGAGAGCCTAAACATCGCTATAAAGAACATTTATCATGCTTAATTGCTAATAGCAGAGTCTACACTGTAGGGACAACAAATGAAGTGCCTTGTCAGTGAGCATTTTAATGATTTAACTGATTTTACACAGCATCAACATTTTGGTGACTTTGCAGATATGTTCATTTACATCACTTCCTCATTATGTTGATGGAAAACATAATTCTGTTGCCTTCACATTCCTTATAAAACCTTTCTGCTGTCACCTAATTAGCCATATATAAATGTATATTCCAGGAGAAGGGATTGCAATGAGGGAAGATCTGAGCTTGCTCACTTTTTATGTTACCTCCAAAGAATAGAATAGATAATGTACCTGAACTTCACAGCCTGTCTGATCATTGCCCTGCTGGTGCCTTTTTGGCCTGTCATACTTTACTGTAGGAACATCTCCATGTCCCCATAGTTACTTTGGTGAGTACACTATCATCATAAGGCCAAACTACGACAGTTCAAGTTGTAATAAACTGGATATACCCTTCAAATAATACGAATCATCTTAAAGAATGTAATGAAGGAAAAAAAATAGAATTAACCCAGCACATCTGATAAAATCTTGCAGACATTACGGCTGTGTGTGAAACATGAGTTACGGCTGTGAGAGATCAAGGAAATTGAATTGATATCTTGACAGGCTTGTACCTGTGCGCATCGTGTACAGGAAGAGGCTCAAGAACAAAGGCATCAGAGAGATAATAGTATTCACCAATGAGGAGGGCTGTGTTTTCAGCGACAGGGCCAGTTTATTGCAGTGGCAAAGTGTCCTAAACTACTCCTCCCACTGTGATTTTAAAAGGCCTTTATTTCATCCAGACGATGAAGGAGGTACAAAATAAGTGTTTTGCCATCTGCAATAAAAGAAAGTTTCACTTTTTAATGGCATGAGTATAGCTGAGCGGCGAGTGCACCTTGCTGTTCATCTCCTGCATGCGAGTGTGAGCTGTCTGGGTGATGGCCATTATGGTTCCTGCTACTGCCTATGCGTCCGCTCCGCCGGGATCACTGAAGTGTTGGAACTAACAAGCTTGGGATGCAGACAGCGGATGCACAAATGGGATTTTGTCCTGAAAGCTTTAGCGCTTGCTCCCTGTCTTCAGTAGAAACAGGAGAGAGGATGGTGCCGTTTGCAGGGACTGTCTGAGTTATGCGCCACCAGAATGAGATGATTACATCTGATAATCTTGCTAATGATCTACACTGGGGAGGAGAGCACATAAAATTGAATGAGCTACACCGATGTACACAGTTTTGAGTCTCATCCTCTCATCTCTCTTTTTCTCTTATTCTCTTTCACTGTGGCTCAGATTTATGCAGAATCTGAGACGTTCTCCACCCAGGAAGATATGCAATATTCCTTGTCATAGTTTAAGCACGCGCAGGATGTGGGGCACAGACACATTAGGACTCTCCCCTCAGATATTTCTGCACGTATAAACACACACGTCTCTTTCTCTTTCTTTCTCTCTGTGTCTCACACACATGCACACGCACAAAGACGCAAACACGCTGAAATTCACACAGTGCTCTCCCAGCCCAAGGTTAGTACAGATTAAAAGATGTGTCATTGATGGAAGAGGCTCCTCCTTCCTCCCCGGCCTGTCACAGTGTGTTTGGGAACAACCCACTTCATTTTAGCAGCATAATGGGTAAACAGAGTGCGATCAGTCCAATTACCCCCTCATTGCAGAGGCGTTCTGGCGGGAATGGCCTGTAGAGAGAGTGAGCTGTCTGGCGTGCAGCGAAGTTGCAACAGTAGCACCTGCTGCCCGGAGTCCTCACTTGCATGAATCTCAATTTGTTTGTACAGCTGTGCCAAAAAAAAAAAACATGTGACCAAGAAGTGAGCCCTCTGAGGAGGATGGTACTACTAGCTTGCCTATTGATTGCTGTTTTCACTGCACTGCAAGATCAGAAGGTGCTATTCTCAACAATAAAGTCGTGTCAGTGTCTGTCCTTCCTGTGGATTGCTGTATGCTTGGTTCTTGCCGTGCAGCTTTCCAGGATGGTGAATTGTCTCATCCCCTCCGCTATGTTTTACAGCTCAGCAGATGCGTGATATCCAAACGAGGAGTTCATCCACAGTAACAAGCTGCAGACCTAAATATGAGTTCAATGTGATGTGGTTTTACCTGTTTTCATACTGCGTTCACTGTCAGATGAAGAGTGAGACAGGACAGTTGGCAGCACAGTGATATTCCCGTCTACACTTTTACAGTTTGCCTCGTAATTAACAGTTGGGACAACTTGACATCTTCATGCAAGTGAAAAGGTTTGCTCTGAGTATCTCCAGATCCTGGATTGGTTTAACCTTGACAGTAATTGGTCTAACTTTATCTCAAAATATATATAACGCCTGCCCTCACGTCACAAACACACGCCTGGTTTCAGTTTTTTGTCCTTGTGATCCAAAGATATGCTTGTCGTCCTTGAAGAAGATGGAAATCCTTCGTTTTATGGTTCTCCCTTAGGCAGCTATCTGGCAGCTGATGCAAAGGTATATACCATGTGTTTATGCTCCATATTGCAAAACATCATAAGTTTTCCAAGTTAAAACAAAAAAGGCTTTTTTTTTTAAAACAAGACAGACATAGAATTTCTGCAACAACTGACAGGGAGCTCTGTCAGCAGGAAGTAGGTATTACCTTTCAGGATTCATTTGGCTGCACTAATTGAAACTAATACCCTTCAAATAGCATATTGATTTGAAGAAAGCTCAATTTTTCAAATGAGCACTGTAAAAATGAATGAAAATGTGAAGGTACCAAGATTAGATTAGGTCATTGGAGGCTTGTTGTGTGTTTGGCACCAGAAATTGTGAAGATTAGAGCAAACATATCATAGCATGACTTCAAAGCTCCTCTTGTTTCCTGGGCTGTTGTGCAGTGGAAGGCCTGAGGCGCATTGTATTAGTGGACTAATTAAAAAAAAAAAAAAGTCTAATAGTATCACCAGATATACAGTCACAGGAGAAAAACTGCACCTCTGCAGCTCTGTACATCAAAACCATATCACTAACACGTCTGGATCTTTATCAGGGAGTCCAACTGAATTTCCCCAAAATGTACTCGCACACATGCGCACGCGCGTACACACAGCTGACAGGTGAATCCGGTGTTGATTGATGCAAGCAAATGATGTTTTTTTTTTTCCCCCGTCGTGTCAGATGCAGAAATGTTGCCACAGCGTGAACACAACACAGTTCTGCAAAAGCACAAATTACTTTTGCTGTCAGCCGTTCCGAGTCAATCAAGTGCTGTTTTGGATAACTTTTATAGGTTTACACAAATAGCCCGAGACGGAGCTGAATAAAAACTCAGCCGCCCCAGAAGAAAAATAAAAGCGTGGAATAATTTCAGAATGATTTTGGGTGATTTCAGTATGTGAAAGGCTTTTTTCCCCCCTGAAATAAGCTCATGAAGAATGAGTTCAAGCCGTTTTTACAGTCACTCTCCGTCGGCGCGTTTGCCAGATGCGCAGCGCCTCCCCAACTGGTCCCTCACTTTGACAAATTCCTGGACGTGAGCGGGTCTGCTGAATAGCTTCTTGCTCGTAAAGATGATACCGTGGGTATTTTAGAAGTTAAATAGCTCTGCCACCTCTTTTTTTTCTCCCCACTGGTAGACTATCAGTTTGGAGGAACACAATGGGACTGTGGGCATTTTGGAGTTTTTCTCTTTTGGCTTTCGCACTGCTGCACCCCTTACAACCCAAGTTTGTGGCTGAAGCGGAGATAAGTTCCTTGGGAACAAACGATAGATTTTATCGGCTGGATGTAACACCGCTGGAGGCACGTGTGACCAGAAAATCCAAAGTCTCGCTGATAATCGACGATAGCACAAAAGTTTTAAGCGCCTTTGAAACGGAAGCAGCCGGTGCTTTGAAACCGAACAATGGCAACCACGTAGGGGGTGACACACAGAGTGGACCGATCGGCTTAAAAACGCCACCAAACTATTACAACCGTCTGAAAATACCTGGCAGAAAGTATGGCAACATTTCTGAGGACAGCCAACGGCGACGCGCGGCTAACATGATGTTAGAAAACACATTTCCGGACACAAGAAATAGGGCGAAAAGGAGTGTGGGCACAACATACACCGAAAATATGGATAGGAGTATAAATGGAGACGCGCAGTCAAAAGAGAGGTTTGTGGAGACTGTCCAAGGTGTTTCCAACGCCAGAGCCGAGTACCGACGCGCTGGGGAGGAACCCAGAGGGTCTAACCCGAGGCAAAGTGAGCCGCACCTGGACACTTCCACTTTTGCTCTGTCGGGAGACTCGGCACACAACCAGGCGATGGTGCACTGGTCCGGACACAACAGCAGCGTGAGTTTCAGTTTCACAAAACTTCATCATATCATACAGATTTTAGACAGCATGTAATTTCCCCACACACCGATTACAATGTAGTATTTTTTTTTTTAATGTGAAATACATATTTTGGACATTTCTAAACAGGTTTGCCTGAATGTGTCCCATTTTTACGCACAGCTGCTTCAGCGCGCAGGAGGTGGATTCGTTCCTACAGACTCATTATTTCAACCTAACAGAGCCACGAGTTGAACTATACGTTCTCTGTTCTAACATTCATCTGTATGTTCTTCGTTACTGCCCGCACAGAGGTTATGACTGTATGTATGCGGACTGTGCGCAGCTGTTTGTGTGGATGCCTGATGGATGTGACTGTGCACTCGCAGGATTCCCTCTCGCTCTGTCAAACTAGAGCAGAATCATTCATTTCACAAAGTCTTTGCCACCTGCACTTTAAATTAGCTGTTAACCCCGCAGGTGTATTTATTTGCCACTGAGCTATGGGACGGTGCGGGCATTTTGCCAGCAATCACAACACATTAATTATTTATGAAATTATCAAGTAATGTCTCTCAGGAAGGTGCAGTAGCTACAATTAAAAGGGACAGTGTCCAACCTGGCCCTTAATGTGACGCTGATGAGACACAGCCTGACCTTTTGACAAATGAGCCGTGCCTTTATTGTTGACATTTGACTCACACTTTGTGCATAGTTGTCTAATTGACTGGATGAAAACAACATTGCAGTGTATTATATTGCCAAGCTTCACACTTCAGTACAGGTCGATAAGAATGTGCATAACTTAAATGGATGACAAGACAATGCAGCAACCACCCAGATCACCCCCACCCCTCCACACACAGGCACACACGTACACACACCACAGCTATATGCACACTTCGTGGTTGCACACCGTTTTACCATCACAAAGACAAAGCCATGGAGATGTTATCGCTTACTTTACATATGCAGCATGCAAAGGTGTTTGCAAGCCCCACTGCTTATCGGGCACAAAGATCTTAAAACTACAAACAGCCTTGTACAACAGAAAGGAGCTGCTCTGCCTTTTTTTCTTCAGGTAATTCAGAACACCTCAGTTTGCTGGGCAAAAGGGTGTGTGGCAGCAGCGTTAATCTGGGACCACATCAGAAGATTTCTGTGTCCCAGAAACACTGCGAATATTCATGCATGATCCAAAAACTGTAGATATAGTTCACAGGATGGATTATATGATTCAACCTCTACATTCATTTTCTCAGCTCTCTTTTTGGTAAAATACATCAGAACGTCAGAGGCATTGCAGACTTTGGCCGTGCTGATGCACCGCAGTGGACAAAAATAAACCAGAAATGACTAAAATCTGATTTGTGGGATGTATCATGAAATATGATGTTGGTCTGAGATGTCTTCACCAACGATGGCCTTTTGTACTGCAGGACACTGTTCACTGGATCATCGCTGATGGGCTTGTCACTGCAGCCAGTCAACATCTGAGATTTATACAGTCTGAACGCCTGTCTGCCGTCCCAAAAGTACGACTGGGACTGCAGAGTTTAAATTGATGGCATTTTATGGCTAGATGTTAGAGCTCAGGCGATATCAGATGTAAATGACTGATAATAAATCCAATCTAAAAGGGGCATTTGAAGGAAAATTACTTCATTCCTGTGGTCTAGGGTAGTTCTATCAAATATTCACTTCAAGACTTTGCTTGTGATCTGGCTACGATGTAAAATCCCATAAGGAGTGAAATGAGAAAGATGTGGAAGGTGATGGTGAAAGCGCCAGAGGGGGATCTTCAGAGTTCAGATGTGATAAAGTATTTCATCGTATAAAACCTCAAATCTGTTCTCAAATCAGTCTCCCAACTATTATTTGATTTCTGCGATTGTCTGAGACATCAAAGCCTGGAGTCATAGCTCTCCGGTCTCTGACTTTAAGAGAGATAACATTGATTGGACTCGACCATGGGAATAAAACATATACTGCACGAACTCCCTTTTAAATTCATGCTTCTTAACTACATGTAGTATTGATTGACTGTGTATCGTTCTTGCTTCATAAATCTGTCCTGAATGTGAATGGGGATGGAGATATACAGGTTCATGATTTGTAATGATGTGTGCCATAAATATGAGCAAAAATAGAAATGAAACTAATTAAAAATACTAATAAATACTCTTGGCTGGGGATGTCCTCTATGGCGAATCAATATTCCAGTCCTTCGCCTCACATGGGTGTTCAAGCTGTGATATGACTGTGTTGGTAATCTTTTTAAACAGCCATTGCAGCACATCCTACACTCAAGGGATGCAGAGTCCCCCCCCCTCCCACCCTCCCCTGAAGGCAAAAGTCTTAGTGTGCGAGCCAGCTGGTGATCAGGGAGTTATTGGCAGCGAAATGATTTTAGGTTCCTGATTGACCATTTTTGCAAGCTCCTCACAGACAGCTGACCAAACTAGGACACTGAAGCTGAGGACAGTTAATGAGCATCGTTATTGACATCACATCCCCTGAGCTGCTGCTGCAGCAATGATACTGTATGTTGGTGTAAATAATGTCCACCTACTCTACCATGAGAATATGGGGGCTGCTCATCTTCACTGGCCAGCTATTAGAAACTTGCTCTGGGAGGAGCCGGACATTGATGAGGCCAGCTGTTTTTCTTGGCCGTGGAGTAAATCTCATTGGTTTTTTTGTCTGAGGTGGCGAGAGTCAAAACCAATCTATCAGCTCTGTAACATCGTCTTTTTCTGCCGCGACTGACTGGGAATCAGACAGACCTCCTGGGCCACGTTGTCCGCATGCTTAATCAGAACGAGGCAGTTATTGTTGCACATAATCTCATCGGTATAAATAGACAATAAAAAAGAGGAAATGGCACGGCCCTGGGGGACACTTGTGTTTAAAACCGGTTCATTAGATAGACAGCCATTCCATTTAACATGCCAGAGCTGGTTGCATAGAAACTCCTTGATCCATAAAATCAAATGGAATGGGTTCCCAATTCACAGAGGTGTTTGACCGGAGTTTGCGGGTGTTGCAGGATGATGAAAAGTGCATTAAAAAGCTGCCACTGTCGAGCCGCTTGGATTCAACAAGGCAAAGTTTCAGTGTGGTTTTGTTTTTCTGATCATTTCGCACATTTGTCTTTCATATTCTGCACACAGAGCTGTGTTTTCAGTTCTAATTTGTGGTAAGATCCCTTTAATAAAGAAGTCACATGGAGCTCAGTCATAGGGGCTGCTGTGTGACCTTGTAAAACCTTTTATTCATGCACTTTTCATCATCCTCTGGCCCCCTGGTTGCTAGCTGAGGGGATTTTGATCCTATGTTTGATGAAAATCAAAAGTGGTTCACGTTTTAACATTTCAGTACAAATTGTGTCCCCCCCCCCCCCCTTCATTACACACTTCATTTTAGGATTCTCTGCAGCACCTCAGCATTTGGAATTTTTTAATATAAGACCCCTTTTTGATTGATTTCTTTCTGTGTATTTTTGCAAACAAACACTCAATCTGATTCAACTGATCAATCCTGATCAATACTGTGTATTGATCATTGGAGTCAGAGTTTCAGATTCTTGACTAAGTATGGATTTTAAAGTGGTTGCCATTGGAAAAAAACAAAACAAATCAAATAGATACTTTCTTCCACCAGCCGTTTGTTCTTTACCTGCTTGTCCCTCGGGGTGTCAGCACCATAAGTCATTAATCGAGCCTGTCTCGAGCCTTTAGGGGTACACTGTCCGCTGATGTGATTGTAAGATGCTGATAGAAACTGCAGCATTCCTGCGTGCTATGCAAGAGGTAAACTGCTGGTTGTTACAGCAGAAACAATTGCTCAAGAGACGGGATGGCCAATTTTTAAAGGTTTGCTGAGAAATGGGCAACATTTCCCATTGTTTTTTGGTTTTCTGCCATAGTTTTATTTTATGTTATACTGAATACAAGTTTCACTCTCTCTGCAGTAATAATTCAGTGAAATCCCAGTTTTTACTCCTCAAAATGACTTGCATGTGCCCTTTTTGTCATGAATCATTTGTGCTGGGGACCATAATGCATCGCATCAACATAAGCTCTCTGCACCTCCTCAGCAGATATGCCGTAGTTTTGCCTCTCAAAGTGCATTTTTTTTAAGGCCTGCCATCAGTTGCACGTTCAAGCACACTCTCTGCTTGATTCCTTTGTATCAGTCTCAGTCTCTATCTCTTTTGAACACACGCACACACATACACACTTACATTTCAATTTTAATCAAAGTGACAAAGCGGGTGCAGAATTATATTTGACAGGTTTGCATGTGATTAATTAGTTTAATAACTGTCACAGTGTGGCAGACACATACTGTACTATAGCTGTGATTAGGTTATGAAAACAAATTTATGCATTTTCTGATTGGGGAAAATCAAAAAATTGAAATTCAAATTGGGAGACGACTTCTTTATTAATTATCATGCAGATATAGTTAATACAAACTGTGGCACTTTGTAAAGAGAAAATGTTATGCCTAAAGGTCATGGTTGATTTTGTTTAGTTTGTTGTTAGTTTGGTTTCTTCACTCCAAGATCAGGCAAACCAAGGGACCCCGGTTTGGTAACATGCACTGTGCCACGCTGGGCCTTGAAGCATCATATTGCCTGAAGCAACATAGCAGTTACTATCATGTTTAAAGATGACTGGGATTGCTCAGGTGGCAGTCAGCTTAAATAATGGCTTGAGTTGGCTGTTTACAGTGACAGGAATGTATTAGTTGCAGTAGGAAATGGTTTTTCCTATCTGGTGAGATAGAAAAGACACAGCTAAAGCCCCACACACACTGTGCAATCAATGGCGATGATGGAGAACTTCCAAACACAAAATGACACATACAGAACACTCACTCTATGGTATCCTGGAACAAATCCTTTAAAATGACTGGTTGCTTTTGCTTTCAACAAATAAAACTGAGTTATGGTCAACATCGGAAACTACATAAATGGACGCATAAATATGGGCAAAATTATGGCAGTTATTCAGAAATTTTGACAACGTGTTCATCAAAATCTTTGCTGGCGTAAGACTTGACAGGAGCGACACATCATTTACATGAATTAATGATTGCACTGGAGCGGATGTGAATTGCCATCAATAAGAATGTCATGAGACGACAAATAATTTAAACAACTAAGCACTGAATTGGAAGTAACATCAAATTGTATTCCAGCTTTACTACCATTTCATGCATTCCCTATAGCCAGTAGTCTTTCATTTCTGATTTCATGCTGTTTAAATTGTTCTCTTCATCACCATCTTTGATTATATTCCCATTTATTTCCATCCTTCTTTGCTGTATGTTCTCGCTGTTCATTTCTGTGGTTCCATTTTCCACACAGAGGTAATTGAAATATCATCGTACGTGATGTTCTGGAAAACATTTTAGAAAGTGTAGATGGACGACTGCAGCTTTCACACAACCAAAATTAAAGTGGCTGTGACAAATACGGATGAGCCAGCCTCTGAAATGAACGCAATTTGTAGCTTTATGACGATATTACAGTAAACAACTTTTTATGACCAAACCCATCAACAAACAAACAAAGAAATAAATAGCTCAAAATGTCACATTATAACCAATTCAGGTTACTGTGTTATTGGGTTGTGTGAATTAGGTACCAGGAAAATACAAGTCAGTTCCTGCTGCTGCTTAAATGTCGGCACAGACGAAGACAACAAGACTATGGGGACAGAGCGAGTATAACAGTAACAGTTGGGTATTTTAAAGGAATTATATTGTTATGTATTTGGAGCACAGTACTGGAAAACAAAACCGTTGCTGTACTGTACCTCCACAGTTCTGGTAGCTGAAATGATGCAGTATGTTAGAGCCTAATCCTCAGTTTTGTTTTTTAGTATTTCTACTTTCCTACAAAATGCCTAACTTCACTTGTTTAAGGTTAGGGAGAGCTGGTGGTCTTGATTAAATATTGAATCAGTGATTTGAGGCATGTTGTATTCATTAACATTCATCAAAGCCATGATCTTTCCTAACCTCAACCAAGTGCTTTTGTTATCTAAATGGAACCACATGTGGGAGTCAGGACGCAAATCCGGCCCAAGTCCTGCACCCTTTGAACACCCACCAGTGTTTGCCACACGTAACACTCATCAGTAATGGACAGTATTAGATTTTCCCTGTAGTGAGAAGAAATTTGGCTCCTCAGAACTCTGTTAGTGTTCTGAAGCTTGACCCGAATGCAAGATGAAAACTAACATTCGGCTAGTCTTCTGTTTTATTAGTATAATTAGGTGAACCCAAAACTACAGAGCCTTGCTAGCAGCACTTGAAATGCTTTTGTGTGTGCATGAAATCCAATTCCTACATTTTGATTAATAAAAGCATGTAGGTAGGCTATCAACACCAACTATGGTACGTCTTAATCCAAGTATATCCACTGTGTGTTAAGACTCATTCAACAACAGTATTAGCTATCCCCTGTATAGAAAACAAGCTATATACTAACAGTTTATAAAACCAATCTGATTTAAATTCTTCACCAAAATGAACCCAAGTTGAACTCAAAGGCAATCAACAGGCTGCCCACCATGCACATCGAGGCTCACATAACAGTTTGCCAAAAAACCTCAAACACTCAGAGGTTATACCAATCCTCTGCCCTGAAGTTGTATTCGGGCTAGTTAAATCGAAGGTCCAAGATTAATGCATGAACATGATTAACAGAGCAAACCTATAGACAATGGCTGAGAGTCAGTGGATGTTTTCAGAGAGGCCTTGATCACATATACAGTACAAACAGCTGGCACCTAGCTCTTTTTTTACTTAGTAGATAGCTAACGTTGAATGGGTTGCATGTATCTTTACACAGAGAGGATAGACTTAGCTTGAGATGTGCTGTGCTTAGTGTTGATAACCTACCTGTGCCTTCACCATAATATACACCCTTATCCTGTGCAGGAATTAACCAAAAAGGTGCGAATGAATTGTATCTCGTGCATGCAACAGCATTCTGAGCGCTTGGTGAAGTAGAACATGGCTCTCAGATCACATGACATTACACATCAAAGGTCATCACTTATATGAACAGATGTACGTTTTTATCAGAGAGCTATGACTTTGTAATCAAAGTTTCAGTCTTGTTGCTATCAACCAAAGTGACATTTGCTTTTGTCGGTCATCACTCATGCGTACATGCTGCGTGTCGAGCCCATTGAACTCAGCGCCCTGTCAGGCTGAATCATAAAACCTGGAGAGGAAGGGGCTGAGTCGCTGGACTGTATGGGGAAACTGCCTGAATTGTAACCCAAATTGCAACCAAAAAAAAATTTTTATCTGGTCAGTTTGATGGAAAACTGCCCAATCTGGCAACACTGATGTCCCTCCAACTTGACCACGACTTCAGTTTAGTCCAAGAGCGCGGTACTTTGTTCCTCCTGAACATAATTCTGGTAGCATTTCTGTCTCCCTTTAAATGTAACTGGCAAAAGAAATAAGTAGTATATAAACATCCTTTCTATGAGAAATAGTCTCAAAACTAATGAGCTTAAAGAGTAGCCTCTCTCTTCCTCTACACATAATGTGAAATGCAAATAAGTGATGGGGGGGGGGTATGACAAAATGAGGATATGTGTGACACATTTAGCTCATGATCTCTGAGTCTCACAGCACTTTTGGCAGTGAAGGGGGTAATTTTAGGTGGAGGGTTTCTCTCTTCCAAAAGCTCAAATTTGGACCCACTACCGCCTTTGGCTCCAGCTCAGACCCCCGCGGGCAGAAGCCGAGCCATTAGGAGCCAAAGCTGTGAAGGCACAGAGGAGGTTGGAAGAAATGTCTGAATGGTGTTAAACTGCTTAAAGTTCTCCAAAATGCTAACTAGTGTTCAAACTTACCAAAAATCTGTTTTTTTCGTTCCTGCCATATTTCACTGAAGTGAATTTCCAATCTCTGTTGTTGTCCATGGCTCAGTGAATAACAGGATTACATATAAAGAGTAAAAGTAGTCATGCAGCTGTACCTTCCACCTCTGAACACTAAATATGAGCAAACGAGAGTGGCACAGAACGAGAAACCTGCAAGAGTAAAATGCTAATGTTGTATTTTTGGCTCTCCACACTACTTACAATGCATCAAATTAATTTCAGATTGCACGGGATGTGACTAAAACTTTGTCAAATGTGTCAAAACATTTAAATGACTTCTAAAATTTCCATCTGATTTGTCCTTGAATCCTTGTTTTTCATTTTTTGGGGGGCAATCCACCGTGCCCTGACATCAGCATCAAAACACAGAATGAAAATATGGACTGGAGAGCGGTTTATATCTCTACACCTTGTCCATTTCATGTACACAAGCTTTTCTTTGTAGAAATGTATTGAACCAATCACAATCTTTTATCCCACTAACGGCAGAGAGTGCAGTTTGTTGTGTATTGTTGTTAGGAGCAGGGAGATGTAACATGCCCAGAAAACCTCCTTACCGTAGAGCTGTCTTTGAAGAGAAGCCCTTTTATAGTCAGCCCATTTCATTAATTTCCCCCCATAATGGACTGAATTGATTGCTGGAACCTCCGGAGCTCAAAGCATCAGGGCCATATGACCGAAGCTTAGGAGTCGGGAGGATAAGCAAACATACAGACAGCAGACTAATGCACAAGGGACATTTTGCTGTGGTTCACTTGATGAAAGCAGCATCCCTGGAGTATGTTTTCACCCACAAAAGTACAAACAATCAATTTGGTCCACAGATAAGATGAGGACAGAGTAAGGCCTCTCTCGACCGCACCGTGTCTCTTAGAAGCAGTTTGTCTTTTCTGCTAAGTGCTCTACTTTGTGGACGTCCTCACAGAGCCACAATCAAGATGTTGTGTTTTTATCCCTCCACCCACTTCTTGATTTTGCCCTCGCTGCTGTCAAGCCTGAAAGACATTTATGCAAATTTGCAACCAATACTGTATTTCTTTTCTCTGCAGGTGTTTGCATCAGATAATTTCTAATGGATGCGTGAATATATTAATCTTTAATCTTAGCTGGGGAAAAAAAAAGATCTAATTCGTGTCTGCGGTGTTGGATGTGTTGTGACACCAAAGTTTGGAGCTCATTCCCATTCAAGATTACTTTCTACATCTATGGTGGGGTGTTTTTCTAAATCCCATTTGGCTTAACAGAGGATTCAAAACAATCTTTTTTCTCAAGCTTGGCTGCTGATCTTTGTCCCTCATATCATAAAAAGTGAAAATTAAAAGTGATAGTCTACAACGGACCTGAAATGTTCTCAGTGTGGGTAGGAGATCTAGGACATTAATTAGCTAGTTGACTTAAAGAAAACACAGTGTTTGTCAAATTGCTCAAGTGACTCTTTCTCGCCCTTGGCTTCTGTCTTCCTTTCCTTAATGAAGTCGAGAATGTAATGAGCTTAACAGCAAATGAAACGGGTTTTTATTTTTGTGTCCTCAGGATTGCGCCTGTGTGAACAGGCCAGTGAAATGCAGTGCAGTGAGGTGAACAATGGAGTCCCAGCTTGATCTTCTCACACTGATATGCCAGCTTTTGGTGTCTCATAATGGCCAGGATGCATTAGGGGGCCTTCATGTATCTGCATTATTTGGTAGACTTCTCACTGTGTTCTACGTTTTTCAGCACGCTTCCACTTCCAAACCACTTTCTTGTGTTTCTTATTCAAAGCAGTGATGGCAGAGAGTCATTTTTTAGGATAATCACCACTATGGCACTGGTATGAAAAATCATGGAAAAGCTGGATTCATTTAATGCATCAGACATCTTTGTTGGTGGTTTAAAAACATATAATATATTGTAATCGTCGGTTTTTATGATAATGTCTCAGTTATTTTAATAGTTTTGTTGTTTATCTGTTTGTATGTCCCTTGGCGTGATGTATACCGACTGCTGTTATTTAATCCATTTTACATTTCTGTTTTGATCCCATCTGTTCTGTTGATTACTCTCATTGAATTCAATTCATTTTACAGTATCACACTGCAAGTCTGTGCTCTTGCCTGACAGATACTGAACTTTTGAGGCTGATGCAGATATTTTGAACCTATGAGATAGTAAAACTGATTTTCTTGGCCACTTGGAGACAGCAGAAACAGGTTGTGAACAAAACGCTGACATATCGTCACTTATTGGTGAAATGGCAAAGTTAATAACAAACATTTGCTCATTTAGACATCCAGCAGTTGTGGAGCAACATTATCATTCGTTTGGTGAATATTATTATCATTATTTTTGGTGAATATCATTAGAATATAATTCATTTGCCCCCTTTGTTATGTCTTCAGGTTGCCTTTATGTACGTATGTATGCCCCCATCTCGCGGTATATCAGGAATGCCTTCAGGGAATTTCTTCAAATGTGTTACAAACGTTCACTTGGACTCAACTACTCAACTACTGTTATTACATCCACTGTCACTGTTACTGTGACTGCATGTCTGTCTCTCTGTCTCTGACTGAATTTCTGTCTGTCTGTCTGTCTGTCTGTCTGTCTGTCTGTCTGTCTGTCTGTCTGTCTGTCTGTCTGTCTGTCTGTCTGTCTGTCTGTCTCACTCTCCCTCTCTTGCTCTTCCTCTCTCACCCAACCGGTCGAGGCAGATGGCCGCCCACCCAGAGTCTGGTTCTGCCCGAGGTTTCTGCCTGTTAAAAGGAAGTTTTTCCTCGCCACTGTAGATAAAAGAGCTTGGTCTGCACCAGCTCTATATGGAAAGTGTCCTGAGACAACTTCTGTTGTGATTTGGTGCTATAAAAATAAAACTGAATTGAATTGAATTGAAAGGATTATTAGATATTGATGGTCAAAGGTCACAGATCGAGGTCACTGTGGCCACACAGCTGGGGGCGGGGCTTGCGGACAGGCAAGCCAGGCAGTTGCTAGGAGCCCCCGGACATGATTATTGATAGGCCTGGGCTTTCAGGGACCTCTGCTAGTCCCTGGACCTCACTTTGAGAACCACTAATCTATTTTTTTAAATATTCATCTCAAATGTCTCAGAAATTGTGCATTTCTGTGTGCAAAAAAACTAATTTTTGCGGCATGCACGGGTGGGGTGGGGGCCCCAGGGATTTATTGCTTGGAGCTCCAAGAGACCCTAGCAACGCCACTGCACACAGTATGTGTTTTGGACCATAATATCATAATTATGACAAAATTTCATCCATATTTGAAGCATTGCAGTCCACCACAAGCTCATTGGTTCTGCTGATATTGAGCTTCAGGTGCTTGTCATACCTTTACCTTTAATTAAATTCCCTCAGAGTAGTAGCCAGCTGTTTAACTCTGCCATTTGTTGCAGAGCAGATAGTGTAGAGTGGGTTTTTAGAGCTTTTTCACTGAGAACAGGTGCCTGCTATTGAGAGCTGTGAGAGGGAACCAAAACAGGGAAGTTTTGTAAACTAAAGCTGAGGGGAGCTGCAGATTCAAGTGATAATTCTCTGAAAGTTCATCACCACCAGCAACCCCTTTCACATTGTCTTCATATTGTCCTTCAATACATTATAATTCTAAAAATACATTTTAACTACTTTAAAAACATTTTAAACATTTTACAGTGTAAAAATAAACATGTCAGCGCTCTCTGGTAGACAACTACTTTACTCTCTTTAAGATGCTTTTCTGGTTAAATAAAGTCAATATTACTATTATTAAAACTATGCGGTAAAAGCACAAAAATAGATAAAAACATACACTTATTGTATTCGTAAATAAAAGAATGTGCACTCAAGGCTTGTCGGATTATGTTCAATTCAATCACTGGATGGATTCAAAACCAACCTTTACTCTGTTTATCAAACCTGATAAGGTCACAAAAACGTACCTGTAGACAGCTGACAGAGAAAGGTGGCATACTAAAAAAAATCTCCTCAAGAAAACTCATATTTAAGCAATGATTTAATTAGTGCTGACACATTTCAGCGAGTTGTCAGACATTTTGATGTTGTGGTTGGTAAACAGACAAGAGTGACTCCCAGGAGATGTCTCTGTGTATGGATGTGTTTACCCTACAGTGCAATATACAAAAGCTTTTGTGTATTCATGAGAATGTAAATGTGTATCATTGTAGCGGTGAACTTTTCACAGGATGCTAAAGGTAAAAGCAACAGAGATGTGTGTCGGTGTTTCTCTGAGCATGAGCCACCAGTCGTATCATTACAGGGAGCCTTACATCATTCACTGTTATCAACTTTGAGGGTCCCTTGGAAATTAATTTAGATCCTTCAGTTGTACCCTCTGGTTGGGTTAAAAAACGCTACCCTATCTACATGAAAGTGGCTGTATTCCTCACATTTCTAAAGATTGTTCCTTCTTCCTGTGACGCGTTACTCCTGAGAAGGAAAGAAACAACAGTCTGGAGGTGTGATGTTTAGACTAAGGATCCCGCTTTTTTCTTCCCTTGGCTACCCAATTAAGCAGAAATAATGTTTTAGAGGTGCTGTCTTAATGATGCCGTACTGTTGGCTGATTAAGCAACAGGTTCCATTTGTAGCGTGGTGTGAGAAAGTAAAATAAAACTGCACCAATGTACTGTCTATTTCATTTCATAAATAGCCACATTGCAGTACAGTACACAGAGATGATTCATATCTAAATTGCGAGCAGTGTAGAAAATCTTCTGCCCACCAACACGGTGTTGAGATGCCTCTCACGTCCCACTGAAGCACTCAAAAAATCTGAGCATTTCTCTTTAAAAAAAAAACCAAACAAAAAAAAACAATTGATATGGAATTTCTAAAGATTTGATTTGGTCCAACAGTCTGTGTCAGTGCATGCATACGCTGCATGCATGAACGCTCGTGCAAGTGGAGTGTGTAGGTTTGTGTGTGCGGATGAGACTCGTGCGTCGAGCTGATGCAGTACATCACAATGACATTATGGCTGTAACACCTTTTCTGCCATGGAATGAGTTCAACATCTTTGCATGGCTAAACAGAACCTGACTGTGATGTGCCTTCGTTTTTCCTAATCTTGTGTGCGGTTTCCTCGTGAAATATTCTGGATGCGAGGAAGAAAAGAGCAAAAGAAAGTACCTGAAGAGCCCGTTTTAAAAGGAGGAAAGAGCAAGAAACAAAGAGACAGTGAAAGAATGAACGAGAGAAGGAGAGAAACGGGAGAAAAAAGTGCAGCAAAGAAGGGAAAGAAAGCGACAAGAATAGAATGTTAGGATAAAAGGATGACTAAACCCAACTCCTTGGAGGGTGAGAGCCAATCTGAAAAATGATTGGTTGACTTTCCCGGGGCAAAGCTCTCTTTGCTCACATCAATAAAACATAAACATGAATAAATGCACTGCTTTTGGCCTTCCGGGGTCCTTACTTAATTTCATGTATGCAAGTGAGCGATGATATGCATGGAAAATTGTATTTACCTAGAAGGCTCAAAATAATTCTGGAAGCCATTTTGTGTTTGTTTGTTCCCAGTATTTACATAAATGCAGGGCTGCACCATAAACTCTTAAAATATGCGTTTAATGCAACTTCATTTGTCCTGTTCTCATGGTGTAAGTCACGCATCTGGCGTGCATGTCATGTGCTCTCCCGACTCCTCAGCATTTGCATGTATGGCAGTTGCTCCCTATTGACTCGAGCCACAGATGCATGGCCTATCAATAATGTTGAAGACGTGGGAACACACAGTCTCCAGTGATGTACTCTTGATGTATCCACTTAGGGACAAATCATCCAAACAGTCATCTGCCTCACTAGCCTGTTGGTCCCTGAGGTAGATCTTCACTGACCCAATTCAGTGGGTCAGCTTTTGTTAATGAGCAAACCGCACAAACACGCTGACAACAGTGAAGACAGAGCTCCTAATGGCAATTACAGCTTGGGCGCGAAGAGGCTTTTTGTTGTTATCAAGCTTTGCCCTTTGGGGTTATTTTTAGAGGCTGTTTTCCAACTTCAGCTAAATTCATGAACATTTGATTAAATTGGATCCATGTGCAAAATGGAGCAAGTGATTAAAACCTTTAAAATTGTGGGCATTTATTCGTTGTTCAGTCAATTAATTTGCAGTGGTGGATATTTGAATCCCTTTGGTTTGGAATGAACTGCCTCTAGTTTGACACTGATAAAATCAATTCCAGATTCAATTTACCTCGTAGTATTTATAATGTCCCATGACACAGAGTCATTGTTGTTAGCAAAAGAGAGCTGAGGAGACAAACGATCAACAGTTTGGCAGAGTTTTTCTCTCGTATCTATTTTTCAAAGCAGGCAATTAGGCCTAACATCACAGCCATTTAACTAAGTCTGTACTCCAAATTGATTCAGACTCCAGCGTTGGACCTTGCAGACATGGTGCATTTAGTTATGCAAATGCTTATCTCTCTGTGTGATTGGTTAATTAACCTGTAATGCAGATAGTCCCAGCCATGCACAGTGGCTGTTTGATGGCTAAATTGTGGGTCAATTGGGTTTTTAACATTTTCAAAGCAGACTTAGAGGCATGTCTTTGTTCCTCCGAGTCTTGTGTGGCTTTTCTCAGTTTAATGACTCGTTCCGTGGGTCCCGTAAGGTTAATGTGTTTAAACTCACTGTAATTGAGCTTTTGACCTATCTTTCAGGCTTTTTAAAAATTCGTCATATTATGCCATGTTTCAGCTCCTTGATTGTTATTATCTACCGTTCCTCCTCCCTCCCTGCATGCCCTGCCCTAAACTCTCCTGCCCAACCCCCCTTTCTATCTGAGTTATGAGCATTCCCGTGGGAAGTCATTTATAATGCCATTGGAGTGACAATAATTCGTTTGCACACCATTTCACTCTGCCCTCTGTGCCTTGGCAGGCTTTTATGGGCTGCATTTTTGTTTGCCCAGAAACGCATTGTCCAACCATCCTCAGAGAACACGCAAAAGCATTTAGCCCACACCGGAACTGGACGTCTTCCAATGAGTAAAATAAGTGACATTGCATGTCCATGTCCATGTTCCATCAACATTTGAGATCAACGTTTGTTGGTGCTTTTGCAGCTAAGCTACTTGACTGTTTTGCAGGTAAAAAGAAAGAGGGTAAGAAAAAAACAGAAGAAGAAGGAAATGGGGAATGAGAGAGGGTGGTGCGGTGCAGCCACTGACTACATTTCTTTTCATTGTTCAGTGAACAATTATGTTCAGATTTTGCTGTCATGTAGGTATCATTCCACATGAGATACAGACACATTTTTTGACAGCCCACATGGATTTTTTTCAGATCCCACCACCATCAGACTGACATCCCTTGACAACATGAGGATCACTTGTCATTGGGATAACATACTGTATGAGGCTGATATTTATTAGTAAAGAGATGTAGCAGACATGTTGCATTCATTCCACATCATTAGGAGTAGACAGGTAATGTATGCTAGTGAGGCACTTACGCAAAGGCTTTTTAGTGCAGATGCTGACATGTAATTACATGTTATGTCTTTTGCTGTTGTAGGTGATTCTGATCTTGACTAAGCTGTATGACTTCAACTTGGGGGCTGTTACCGAGAGCTCACTCTGGAGGTAAGTTTGTTTTTAATCACTGCAATTTCCCCCGTCCCATCTCAATAGAAAGGTTGCAGCCTCATTGGAGGAATTTTATAAGAATGCAAAAGCACAGCGCTAAAAACAATAAGAATAATATATTCATAGAGAGTGCAGTATGCTGTGAGTATGATTTATAGTGTTCTCCCTTGCTAGGATATGAACAATCAAGTTACATTGGAAGCCAATATAAAGTATGTTTTAATAAAGCAATGTGAAGTAGTTGAGAATGAAGCATCCTCCTCTTTGTTTCCCGCAGTCACATAAATAACACAACTGAAACTGCAACAACCTTTTAGAAAAGCTTCAACCTATTTCCTGTCCATCAGCAGCAAAGAAACTTTTTTGAAAGGCTATTTTTTTTTGTTTTTTGAAAGATAAACCGGAGGACTTATCTGACACAGTCCTTGTTTGGATCTGTGGCTCTTTTCCTCTGACCTAGAAACTTGCTGATGGAGTTTTTGATTGATTGTCATCTGTAACCTTTTGTTTCAGAGGCAATTGACATGCAATTGCTACTGTATAGCCATGGTAATTCCATTCAGTATGTATTGAGAGGTGAGTTACGGTGCCCTGTCAGGTCATAAATAAGAATGGAATTCATTAAGGATTATACCGTAGAGCCCAATCCAGCCTCTGATACGCCTTTTTTCTCACCTCTCCCATAGCCTGCAGAGAACTCATTTCATTGTGAAATACATATGAAAAAGAGACCATCAGTCCGCCAAGCATAGAGTTTCAAATTAATATCTGTTTCACCAGAGGCGCCGCTAAGATTTACACCCGACTTGACACGTTTTGAAATCCCATATTGTGTACAGGAGGTCTTCCATCATCAAGGTGTCTGCTTAACAATGGCACCACGAGTAAATTAGAGTGTACCTGAGGGGGTGCGTGAAGGCTTTTAGTATGGGTATTAGAAAAGCAGAGATTTGAATGTTGTGAAAAGAAACGGGAGTAAATGATTTCTGTGATAACACAATAAATGATTTATGACTACAGCTCCAGGCCACTCTTGGTGGCAAAATGCAACGTGCAGATCAATGGGTGACTTGCAGAACTCCTCTAAACACACATCAAGTCCCTTTGTGTTTTGAGATGGCTGCCTTTCTGCTAAAGAAACTTCACAATGTAATTACATCATTTAAGAGGCTTTCTTCACAGCCACAATCAAAGACAGATACGTCAACTGAAAGCAGTACTTAAGCACAAATACCAACGTGTTTAGGGGTAAGTCTTTGAAAACAATGTCAACAGAAAATGGGATGATTCAGATTAATGCCCAGACAATGATAGCAGACACTGGGTATCTATCCAATTATGCAGTGAAATTACATTCGGAGGCACTCAGGTAGAACTGAGAGCATGGATTGGCTGTTTGTGGCAAGGCGAAATATGAGAATTGAGATGACAAACACATCTACCTTGTCATGGGATGCATGGACTTCTGAGGAACAGGCAGTCTTTTTGACTCTGCCGTGACTACCCTCAGTGTCTTATTTTATTTAAGCACAGCCCATTTACTGTAAGTACTAAGGACCTAGAACTGGGTCATTTATTCTCGTATATATTTCTCCTTTTATCTGCTTTTTCTAACAAATTTACTCTTAAACTTGTATTTAACACCTTTGTCTTGCTAATTTGCAACAGAATACCACACTTAAGCTTTCGCCGCTGAAAAGAAAGCTGAATACGAGAGGATGAAACGAAATATCTAAATCGGATGAAAACCAAGAGAACAAAAGGACATTCTAGCATAATTTAAGATTAAAAAAAAATGTATGAAAGGGGATTTCACCACTGCCTTTAAAGTCCCTCCCTGCTGTCTTCAATGTACAGACGTCTTCGGGCATGAAAGGAGAGTAATGACTTCTACAGTGTGAGATTACAATGTTCATCGCTCAGAATGCTGTAATATTCAAGTGTATGCTTGTGTTACATGTTTCATCTCCTTAACTACAAATTACATGTAGTGCATGCACTTACTTCACTGCTGACCATTTTCCAGAGCATACCTGAAGTTCATAAATAGATTTCCTACCTTGCAGGCAGCCGCTGGTTTCATTACATGCCAGTGTAGCATGAAAATCAGTTTGCAGTGAAAGGAGACTTGCTTGACGTGTATAAAGTGAATGTTTAGTCTGCTTAATGCATTTGTCAGAGCCACATTGTTGCTGAATGGTATTGTCGTTGTGAGTATGAAATGCCTAATGGATACATCAGCCTTTTTAATGCAGAAAGCTTACGTTCTGTTTCCCTTGATATACATATTTTCTTGTTGGTTGTCAAAATGTGATTGCAGCACTTTTTTTTATTAGAGCTTGCTTTAATGTAGCAGCAAGGAGGAGCTTTCAGATTACACCTTGTGTGCTAATGCGTTACCACTCAATGACAACATACTTTTCTCTAAAACATTTGCAAAGCCTTTTTTTTAAACCTGCACTGTTATATCGTCATCCATGATTATACTGGTAAGCGGTCATATGCCCCCTGTCTTTCGCTGGTGCATGGCTTAATTTCTTGCTGGGTTATAGCCACCAGTTGTTAATCTGGAATTTCCTGAGAGAGTTGACATCATCCTTCTCTGCATCTTACAATATTTGACCCTTCATCTTGTTCTCCATGTATTTTGCAACACCATACTTTTGCTTTACCCATCTTCTAGAGTCAACAGTGATGCTGCATGTGTCCTGTCACCTGTGTGCGTCCTCAAACTAGCAGACTGTTGCCAACTTGCTGATTTTCTCACTAGATTTGGTGACACAGAATGACAAATCTACTACTAGTGACTTTTTGGACTGTGAAGTTGCAAAGTTGTAAATGTGTGTAACGACAAATGCCTGATCTAATGATACTACAATATGCATTAGCATATCATGTAATTTTGCTACCTTTTTTTGAGGTCGCAGACTTTTGCAACTTCCCATTGAAAATAGCCAGCAACACTGCTAGTAGATTACAGGATATAAACAAAACAGGGACCACTCCATCAAAAACTCCACAGGGTCCCTTTAACAGCGAAATCTGCCTGTTTGTGCAGCATATTTCTGTAAAAACACATCTCTGCAACCCTGCTTTCTATTCAGCCACCCCATGTGCCGAAACATGTTGGCTGAATAAAGAGCAGACTCTTCCATAACTGAGTTTTCCAAGTTGTTTTTTCCATTTGGTCCTTTTTATAATTTGAGCACCTACAGTAGATGACTGGTAGACTAAAAACACACTTTTTCAGTGTAGCACATTTCATGCAGGACTGCAACAAAGTCCTTTTTACAAGGGCAACAAAAACAAAAATAGTACATTAGCATGGAGCTACTTTCTCTCTGCAAGCTGATTTTCATTCCATAAAGCAAAAGGCTGCCTGGATGGTAGAAAATCAATCTGAAAACATGGTGTGCTCTGGAGATGCAGCGACGTAAAGAATAACTGATTTGCAGTTAATGGGCTAAAACATGCCAAACACTGCTATGGTATTTAAAATCTGTGTCAGGCAGGTCTCTAATGGATTTTTGTCATCAAACGTGCAACATGTTTTTTGTCCGTGTCCAGATCCAATGATTATGGAAGTACCTACACCAAACTCAATGACAAAGTGGGCTCAAGGACAGTCTTAAGTTACCTGTATGTCTGCCCTACCAACAAACAGAAGGTCAGCATTTCTCTCTTGCTTTTATCTCTCTTCCTGATCTCTTAAAAGCTCGGCATCAAATTACAGTTTTTTAAAATTGCTGCCAAATGACGGTATCTCTCTCTTTCCCCCTCTTCTAATGCCACATCCCTCGTCTGGCCCTCTGTACTTTAGATAATGATGCTTAGCGACCCAGAGGTAGAGAGCGCTGTTCTCATCAGTTCAGATGAAGGGGCAAGTTTTGAGAAGCATCCCATTAGCTTCAATATCCTGAGCCTGCTCTTCCACCCTGCACAGGAGAACTGGATACTGGCTTACAGTCACGACAGCAAGGTAGCTTCTGAGTGAATCCACAATGAACTTTTAAGCAGGAATAAGATGATATATGATCCTGGATCTGTAACCTGTTTTTCAATGTAGCTGTTATGTGATGTGACGATGGCTGCGCCGCTTGTTAACAATATCTTCCTTGCTAAAACTTTAAGTGTGATGAAGATTGACCTGATTTTATCTTGCAGCTGTACAGTTCAATGGACTTTGGAAGGAAATGGCAGCTCGTCCATGACAACGTGATGCTAGGCCGATTCTACTGGTATGATGCTCCTATTTTTGACCTGTTTGTCATTGATTGCAGTTTGCATAATGCAGTGTTCATGACCCTATGCTGTCAGAAGGATCCAGTGACCTCTTGTCGTAACAGAGCTCTCCCACTGCAGTTGAGCTCAAAGCTGATTACACCCATGTCACGTAGACCTGAAGGAATATTGCTTCTTTTTCCATAGCACAAACATGACATGCTGTTTTTTGTTGTCTCTGTCATTTAGTAATCTCAGCTGCTCGGGCACAAGGCAGCGAATATTGATGTGAGCCCGTTTATCCCTGTTTGTCATGGCATGTGTCAAACCCAAGTGTTTTTTTGAGCCGGTAAAGAAAAGGACATTGGTTGGAGGACATCCTCTCCACATGCATGAACAGCGAGACGTTTGATAAATAAGAACAGCACAGCGGGTATAGTGGCAGCTGGAACAATGCATTATTTGTGCTTTTGAAAACCATGCCTTTGTGCACATTATGTCAAATACTTATTTTTTTGAAATGGTGTTGCAGCTCTGCACAATTGTATAACTACATGCATTTACTTAGGTAGATATGTATGGAAATAGCGGATGTTTTGTCACCCCTCCCTTTTGTTGTTTCCTCTGTTGATTCTTTGGTGAATTGAGATTAATCGCCGCTGGTGGTGCAAATTCTACACTGACTGATTGAGATAAAAACATCTTGCTATGGGTTTCACACAACAGGGATGTCCATCTACAGCTGTGATACTCAACCTAGCCTCCCCTCTATCTCATCTCATTTGTCATTTTTCCTTTTCTTCCCCATCCTCCTCCACTTTCTGCTCTACCTCTATCTTCTCCTCCTCCCGCACTTTCAAGGGCGGTAATGGGGCTGGACAGAGAATCTGATGTGGTCCACATCGAGACGCGCATTGGAAAAGGCCGTGAGTGCTGCACTCCAGTCCACCTCAGTAGCAAGACCCACAGGACCCTTTGCCTCTCATTTAGAGCGAGGTCAAGGGGAAGATGAGACCCACTCTGCTCTCCAGATTGGTCCCTGGAGTCGAGTAAAGCAGAATAGGTGTCTCCTGACAAAAACAGAGAGTTTTAGTAGCTTGATGGATGTCTCTTCTCCTCAATCTATCCCCTGCGTCTCATAGACAAACCTCAACTCTCCTCTTCTAAACAGCATGGTATATTCTGTCAAACCAATTATAGTGTTTTCCCGCACTGCAAAGATACTGCTATTGCTCCTGTGGTGAGAAAATCTGTAGCTGAATTAGCATACAAACGCTTCTTGTCTCAAACCATCCTGAACTTTTTTTTGTAGTGTGACTCACAGCAAGAGCCACGTATTAGATTTGAATCTCAGCTAATTTGGATTGCAAAGGGGCCGACTGTCTACTGTTGTAACCGTGGTTGAATATTTTTTGATTATTTATACAGTTACGCAAGCTTTAAGCTGCTTCAGAACTGTGAACTTGAAGTAGATTTAGCATATGCATACTGTGCCCCTGTGCTTACAAAATACCATTTGAGGGTTAATGCTTATAATTTACCTCTGATTGATTTTTGTTTTGCGTCGTTCCAGGTGCTCAGTATGTGAAGTGCAGAGCCCAACGATGCACAGAAGGCAACAGACTGTACCTCTTTCCTGGACACGTGGACACCAACTCACTGGTTGTGCAGGACGAATATGTTTTCACACAGGTTTGCATCGCAGTAGAATCCTATTTTTGGTTAAACTCAAACGTGTTGTTTTCATCTTTTCAAGCTTCTGCCTTTGTGAACTTCGGTTTTCTTTGGTTTTCTTTTCTTTTTTCTTTTTATTTTGGTCTCTCGTGCATCTGAATCATGCTTTTCCATCAAAACCCACGTAATGGCTTTCCCCAATGCACCTGTTCCCCACTGGCCCAGTGTGTGTTTTGATTATGTTTTGTCTCCTTCATGTCATGGCACGTTCAGTGTTTGAGTTTCTGCACAGACATGGCTGAAAAATACGTTTGCTAGCAGAGAGCACACAGCGACGGAGCTGTGAATTGACAGGTTGGTGTCCTTATTACCATTCACTCTGACTTTGACTCCAATTAGACAGCAGCGGTCAGGGTCATTATTAGAAATTAAATTTTCAAATGTCCTCCACTGTCATTGATTTCCATCCACAGCTAAGTAATTTTCTCTCTGCTGGTCAGTGTTGATGCATTTGTGAGACCGCAACCAAGTTTCAGGAAGATAAAAATCAAATGACAGTCGTTTTCTAGAGCTCAGTGTTTGTAGTAAATCATTCTGCACTCGCTCATTTTGAATAAACGCCACTAAATGTTTGCTGTTCATTTTTTAATTTATTTATCCACAGATTTAATCTTTTGATATGATATGATGTTGCCGCAGCAATACTTTAGCAGTGACCCAGTTTCGCTTTCAACACACTTCATCCACAGTCTTGATTGAAACAGCTGCGATGTAAGAATGAAAATGTATGGCGGAGGCGGGGGGGGAATATCAGAGCGTGATTCAGAAATTGTGATTCAATAAAATGCCCAAATTGCATTTAGCTGTGATGAGATTGACCGTCGAGGCAGAGGCAGACGAGAGGAAGACGCTGGTGAAAATAACTGGACACAGAGAGTGTCTGTGCCGAGCCGTGGTGGCATGGATGACTTTCTTGTGACTTTCATTGCTTGGGGCAGTTGGATTTAACTTGACAAAGAGTAATGAGGTTATCGATTGGGCTACAGCGAAATAAGCAGTCTTCAACACCTCCGAAGTCTCTTGGGAGAGAAGGAACAGCCAAGTGCAACATCCTCAAAAATGTGGCCTGGGAAAATGCAGCTCATTGATTTTCGATAGATTATTCCATTAGAGCCCTAATGTAGTGTGTTGGGGGACAAACGCCATCCTTCTAGTTGATTAGAAAATAAGCAATCAAGTGGTGTTGCCTTGCCTGTAAGTGGATGGGAAAGTGCATTAAGATCTTCAGGACGCACTGTAGATAAAGCCAAAACAATTTTCAGTGCTTCTTAGCTTTAGACTAATTGAGATAATGATAATAATATCTGTTGTGCTTGTACTTTCTGTCTGCTTTCGACAGAGGAATGCTGAGTAAAATTGCAAGCGTTTTATCAAGTCGGCCATGCGTTGTGAATTAATGCATCTCCTTCAGGAAGCACTTCAGCTTCATGTCCTCATTTCACAACAGAATCACAGTTGGGATGTTGGCAAGTCCTCTCACATGTGTTGTATGAAAGCCTCCCATCCCATTTTGATGCTTTTCATTTTTCCGGGTGGTCTATGTAGTCCTCTCTATGTAGCACAAGCTCCTACTGATGACATCAATCAGAATGGAAATGTACAAATAAAAGAGTCGCTGACTTAAAACTGGGAAAATAACACATTAGATGAAGTGGTGAAGATATGCACATTATATGAGGTCTATTTAAAGAGTGAGGAGTCTTTTACTTCTTTGCAAAGGTAACCAAGTCAGGACGAGCCAGCTACTTTGTCTCCTACATGAGAGAATCCTTCAAGCAGATGAAATTACCAAAGTATTGTCTCCCCAAGGTAAGAGCCAAAGTCAGCAAATAACTGTCAAATAACAAAATGTATTATCACGAAGAAACATGACTTTTGCTTTGAATCGCTTTTGTTTCCTTTTTTGCAGCATAAAAGTCATACGACAGTGTTGTTTTGCAAAGAAATGTCACACTTAACTGAACTGCAACAGTGCATGGCCTCTATTTTCTTGTTTCTGTCATTCTCCGCCATTCTCTCTTTTCATCTCTCTTTCTCTGACCCACACCTCCTTACAGGACATGCACATTATCAGCACCGATGAGAAGCAGGTATTTGCTGCAGTCCAGGAGTGGAATCAGAACAACACTTACAGTCTTTATATCTCAGACTCCCCTGGGGTCTACTTTACCCTTTCATTGGAGAATCTGAGAACCAGCAGAGGACCTGCCGGTAACCTACTGGTTGACTTTTACAAGGTGCGTATTTGGTCTCATTCATGGGCTGCAGCTGTCACTGCGCTGCCTATTCCTATTTTAGATATCTCACATAGCAGTAGCAGTAGTTGTCAAGAATGGGACATTTTTCAGGGTACTAAGGTGATGTGCTTAAATTGCTGTGTTTGTCTGACAAACCAGTCGAAGATATTCATTTTGAAACAAACCAGCGAAAAGTTGCAAATCCTCACATTCTAGAGGCTGGAAGAAGCAACTTCTTGGCATTTTTTCTTGAAAAGTGACTCAGATGTAGTGGTTTACTCGAGCATTTCCATGTTATACTACTTTATATTTCCACTCCTTTATATTTGAGAGGTAAATACAAATCCCAAAAAACTGGGGATGCTGTGTTAAATGAAACAGAATGTGATCATTCTCTAATCATTTTTGACATATACTCAATTGAAAACAGCACAAGGACAAATTATTTAATGTTTAACCTCATCAACTTCATTGATTTTTGTAAATATCTGCTTATTCTGAATTTGATGCAGCAACACATTTCAAACAAGTTCGGACAGCAGCAGCTAAAGACTGGGAAAGTTGCGGAATGTTCCAAAAACACCTGTTTGGAATGTTCCACAGGTAAACAGGTTCAGTGGTAACAGGTGATAGCATCATGTGAACACATGATTGTATAAAGGATATTACTACATGAGCTCAGGAACACGTTGTGAAGCTGTGACTGAACTGAAACACAGTTCGTTTGCACATGAATAAAAACAGAATGCAGTCTGCTTTTATTTACATTTTGCACAGCATACACAGTGTTTTGGAATCAGGGTTGTATAAAACAGAGAAAAGCAGCAAATCCTCTCATTTCAGAAGCTGGTGGAAGCAACTGTTTGACATATTTGCTTGAAATGTGACTCAGATGTTGTGTTTTACTTCAGCATTTCCTTTTTATACCTCCTTAACTTCCACTTGTCTACATTTAAGGGCTAAATACTGCACTTTTTACCCCACTACAGTTAAAGTCAGTACTTACTTTTCAGAATAAGATTTTATTTAGATTTATTTAGATTTTATTTACAGTGCATATGATATGAAGTCTCTATCTGGTGCATTGTTAAGAATTAAACAACCCAACTGTTTATAAAGTAGTTAAATTTACACCACCACAAATGTTTCTTATATGTAATTGCATCAATAATAATGAATTAACATAAAACACTTTTCTGTGTAATGAATACTTTAAAAACATTTTGCTGATAATACTCCTATAGCATTTTGAATGCAGGACTCTGACGTGTAGCAGAGTTTGTTTACACTATGACTTGGCTTATTCTACTCTCGTAAAGGGTTTGAATACTTTTTCCACCCTGCTGTCTTCTTTTGTAGGTCGAGGGGATAAACGGCATGTATCTCGCCAACAAACTGGTGGACAGTCACGTCAAGAGTTTTATCACATACAACAAGGGACAAACATGGGCCCTGCTGCCGGCTCCTGCCACTGACGTGGCTGGAAATAACCTTCATTGCATCCTGGTGAGCCTTTGGGCAGCTGTGAATGAATGCTCTTATTCGTGTCAAATGAAGCGTATGGCATATATCATTCATCAAATGTTTCAACCTCATCAGCTGTGCTTTGGATGTTCTTTGATTCAGAGCCATATTTGCACAGGGCAACGCGCCAGCCTCCGCATCGGCTTGCCTTTTTAGCCTCCTAAATGGCTGAAGAGATGCTTGGCTGGAATATTCTTATTATCATTGTAAGGCACCGGGTGTCATCGCCTTTAGTTACAGGGGTCCAGACTTTCCATTAACCTCTCTGATTTCAATTTACTACCTGTAGTCACACTGGACTAATGAATGCTAGATTACGCTGAATTACATTCACCTACGTGGCCGTGTTGTTATTCAGCGGGTGTGATGTTAAGCTAATCCAGTCAATGTGTTCTGTAGTAATAATGTATATTGTTCAGTTAGCAGCAGGCTACTGTATTTCTCTGTGCCATACATATAACCATTATGCTTTTGTCTGCTTTCTGACCCCCCTCCAACCTCAGCTGTTTAAAAAGCCTTATTGATGTTTTTCAGTGTGCTGCAGTCTGAGAGATGAGTGAAAATGATTTGAATCAATTTTGCCAGTTTTATCACTGCATCTTGGGGAATTTTAATTACATGCCTTGTTTGCTTTAGAATGAAACAATTCAAATGCCCTCTGTGTCCTCTCAACCATTTCTGGCAGAGGAGATGAGAGGAACAAAGTATCTTTGTTTTATAAATGGTCTCTGAAAATGTTAGCACTTTTCTCTCAATGGGAAGAATAGTTTGATGGCAAAGCTAATTATAATTGCTTCCGTGAAGATCTGCCTGATACATATTGTCTCAGCCTGTGCTGTATTGGAATCCGTTTTTTGTTGACAGCCATTTTGTTCGCTGCATCTTCATCTGGAGATGTCAGAGAATCCCTACACGTCTGGACCCATCACCAGCAAAAAGTCTGTACCAGGCATCATTGTGGCTACAGGTAGAGTGACTTAAAGGACGTGCATTTGATTTGTAAATGAAGCTGATCAGATTAGACCTGACATACGTGGCGAGACTTTGCTAATTTTTCATCATCACAGGTCTCCCTACTTTCTCCTGTAAATGCATTGTAGTCGTGCAACCACAAAAACTAATCACACAGTGCCCTCTTTCTGTCATTGAAATCAGATACTGAAGCTTCACCTCCCAACTCTCATATTTTGGGGGAGCAGATTAGGTTGCAGTAAGTCATAAACGTGTCCTCTGGTGGAAAATGAGGACATGCACAGATTCGCAAAATAGCTCTTAACGATTTTATCGGTTGATTGTGCATATATGTGTGTTATGGAGCCTTTGCTATGTAAATACACAAAGTGAAATTATTCATCTTTTTGTACACAGGGAATATCGGAACAGAGCTGTCCTCCACCAACCTTGGGATGTTTATAACATCTGATGCAGGAAATAGCTGGAGACAGGTGAGACCCATCTGGGTCTACGCGCTGCACGTGTTTATATTGAAAGTATGCTTTCATGAGTGGAGCAAACGTGTTTTTTCAATGTGCATCCATGTAGATTTTTGATGAAGAGCACAACGTTTGGTTTCTTGACAATGGGGGGGCGATGCTGGCAGTCTTGCATGCAGCGACACCTATTCGACACTTATGGTAGGTAATGGCATCATAATTACTATAGGTTGGAGCTGTAGGTGTTGGAGTTGTTTTGGGAAATTGCTTGAGAATAATTTGATTTTTTCTGGGTTTGATGCAGCGTATGATTACATTTAATGTTTTGAAATGCTGATGGGCTAAGTTTGCATGATTATTGTATAGACGCTGCAGCTTCACAACTGTCAGGATCATTTCCGACAGAAGAGAGTCTGTTTCGGCTTTGTACTCATGGTTGGATATGATGGTTTGAGTGCTTTTATGTAAATGAAAAGTAGAGCAGGATGGAAATATGAGACTGAGAATGCCCTCATAAGTGCCCCATATTGTGGGAGCTTTGTAACACTATCTACTTTGATGTCCCTGCTCACCACAGCCCTGTCACAAGTGATTAAGCTCTGAGAAAGGTGATTTGAAACCCCCCAAATCCATTTCTAATGTTACAACCTGAGTCATATCTCTCTTTTCTGTTGTTTTGTCGCCTTCAAAAATTTACCTGCGCCGAGGAACATTTGTTCTGTTGTTCAGCTGGGTGTCAAGATAATTTTTCACATTGAAGAGAATCCAAGGTGCTTCATTTTTCAACTGTGGCAAAAGCTAAATGACCCGAAATTCTTTTATCATATTTCTTTTGAGTCTTGTTTCTCACTGCTTAACCTGTGATGTTTAATGTTAAATGCACAGAGGAAACAATTTATTCAGCTACTGCAGATAGATAGATAGATAGATAGATAGATAGATAGATAGATAGATAGATAGATAGATAGATAGATAGATAGATAGATAGATAGATAGATAGATAGATAGATAGATATGGATGGATAGACAGACAGATGTTCATGCATTGATAGCTGTTTTTTTTTCCCTTTGTTATACAGGATCAGTCTAGACGAAGGAAAAAAATGGGACCGTCACAGTTTCTCCTTGGCGCCTCTGTATGTGGATGGAGTTTTAATGGAGCCAGAATCTGACAATCACATTATCACGTAAGCAGAGACCCACAAGCAGGAAAAAAAAAAATAATAATATCAGACATAAAGAATTAGTTCTTCTTTGGATGTAATCCTGATTCCCCTACCTTTGAATCAAAGGGAATGTTATCTTGTCTGTCAGCGTAAGTGACAAGCTTGTATCTGTATCTCAAGATAGTCTTTTGTGAATCATCCTCCAGTTTCTTCGGACACTTCAGCCATCGGTCAGAGTGGCAGCTCATCAAGATCGACTACAAGGGCCTCTTTAGCAGGAGATGCATGGATGGAGATTATCAGACATGGCACCTGCACAACAAGGTAGCGGGAATATTAAACATTATTGATTTGTTGCGACTTCAAGAACTGCACGTCTGTCGGGCGCCACTGTAAACACAGTACAGAAATCTCTCTGCCTTCTTTCAGCCTTGTGGAAATCTAGACATCTTTTTCTGTGTTTGATAGGGAGAGCTGTGTGTGATGGGTGAGAAGCAGATCTACATGAAGCGCCGGCCAGGCAACCGTTGCATGCTGGCCCAGGACTATTCACGGATTTATTCCTCAGAGCCGTGCCTCTGCACAGCCTATGATTTTGAATGGTAATGGCTCCCCCTCTCACATTTCCGAACTGGGACTATACTGTAACTCAGACTTTTGTCCTCTGTGATCCTTAATTTCTCTCATTACATGTCTACCAAACGGCCCCTCTCCTTTGAACATCTAATTCAATTGCACCTCATTACGGCTGCATGTAGACATTTGTAATCAAAAACAGAAGTTTCAGTTTACAGAACTTCATATGTCTTAATATCCATCTTACATTGCATATTTACTGGATAACCAATGTGGCTGTATCCATTGAATCTAATTATAGTTTTGAAATTGTAGATGGAAGTTAGGAACTTTTCATTGTGCTACTATAATTTGCATAATGTCAAGTGACTTATTAGAATTCAATTAATAATGAATCGCTAAATGAATTTTGAATATCTTTTATCCATCTGTCTGAAATTCTGTTTGATCCTGCTTGTCTGACAATCATGTCTCCACTTATGGTCTTAAAATATGCCATGAAGCTCCAACTGTGAAGCATTTGCTGCACTACAAAAGCTTGTAGAAGCTAGATTATTTGCGCAGCAGTGTTTATCATTTCATGAAGTGTCGTGTTTTTTTGGCAGTGATTATGGGTGGGAACGCCAGGCGGACGGGAAGTGCTCCCCTGCTTTTTGGTTTAATCCAAATGGTGCGGCTAAAAGCTGCAGCACCAGCCAAAGCTTCCTTAACAGCACAGGGTAAGTGGCCCCCAATGTTCAATCCATCATGAAACAATATTATTCCATTCCAGCTTGTTAGTCATGTTGTCTAGAACACAAACAGGAAATAATGCTTCATTTTCTCAGAGGTTCAGAAAAAAGGCTCTGAAAGCTGAAGTGTGTCCCAATTCCACAATGTCAGTACAAAACACAGAAGCATATAGATTTGTGTTATGGAAATTAGTAGACAGTTAATGCTATATTCTGTTCACATGTAATAAGAGATTGTAACATGACACTTGTCTTTCTCTTTTTTTTTCTTTTTTTTTTTACATCATGCTCCAAAGATATCGGAAGGTTTTATCCAACAACTGTAAAGAGGGAGGGAGGAATGTGTACTCACCGAGGAGGCAGGCGTGTCATCCCAGACCACCTCGAGGCCTCCGGCTGTCCACCAGTCAGGGAGAGCTCAGTGCCACTGTTGGGAGCAACGTTACTTTCATGGTGTACTTGGATGATGTGAGTCATATCAGCAGAAAGTCTTGTATTAGTCATCATTAGTGGTAAAGTTCAACCAAATTCCAACTGGACTAACATGGCTGTAGGCAAGTTGAAATCTTCAGTTAGACACTTGTGGGCACATTAGAATACAGCACTAATGGCCAATCGTCAATGCTGCTCGCATTTAGAATTAAATCTAGTTTTTCTAAAGCTTACCATGCTCGTTTTATGTCATCACATTGTCTGCCTTTCACTTTGTTGAGTGTCACTTGTAAACTGATATTTCTCATCATGTTTTATCTCCTCTCATGATTGTGATCATGTGGCTTCTAACACAGCGGCTAACTCCCACCACCAGCTAACAGAGACAGATGCTAACCAGCTTTATGGTACTGTCATCCAGGATCACCAATGGTAGTTTTAGTGAAGCGAGTAACCCAAAGAGAGACGGAGAGCTCAGGACAACAGTTGGCCAAGTGGAGGTTGGCTGCTAGCCCAGTTCTACAAACTTTGCTTTCTCAGTCCGGTCAGACTCCGAAATAATGAACTTAAAAGCAACACACAACATGCTGCTAACAGTATTGTAATGTGAGTTTTGTTTGAGTAATTCATCTTGGTACTCACCTTGAACCTGTCAGTCTGCTTTCTGTCTGCTTCCTTTGGCTTCTTTGTCTCTCTTTACTTGAAGGTCTACACACACACACACACACACACACACACACACACACACACACACACACACACACACAGAGCGAATCTTCTTTTGTGGTACACCATTATGTTCATTACAAAGAATGCTGTCTCCACCTAACAAAGTATAATGAAACACTGAAAAGTATGAGCTTATACTTCAAGTTTTCCCCATGCTAATTATGTGCATGTCTGAAGGCTCTGTAAGGCTTTGAGAGCTAAATGCTAACACCAACATGCTAACATGCTCACAACATTAATATGCAGATATTAAGTATATTAAGCAAATTCTAATTTTGTCCTGATGCACCAGAGGAAAAGTCAGAGGGACATAAATTTGTGTGCAAACAACAACAAAACCACAAATGTTAACCTGCTGGGGGTGCTAGCTGAAAAGTTTGGGTATCGCTAAAGTCGCATGGATTTATCCTCTGGGAACAATGAACGCCACTGTCAATTTATGGAGCAGTTGTGGTGATTTTTCACTAGAAAATTAAAAAACTGAATATCAGTTTGGCGCGCTGTTCAGGGTATCCAAATTTCAGGGCAATCCATCTGATAGTTGTTGGTATTTCACACAAAACAAAGAAGAGCAGCTCACGTTGGTGCAAGAAGTCAGAGGATCACCACACTCACTAGGATGCATCCTCTGGGAACCATGAATGTGTGAATCCAATAGTTAATGATATTTCGTTCTGGAACAAAGTGGTGAATTGACCGACCTCACAACAGACCAACACTGCCACCCCGAGAGCCACGCAACAAGCATGGCGACAAAAGCATATTTTTCTCTCTTACCTCTTGTGTAAACATGCAGGTAGTTTTTATTTTGAGATAACTTAATACAGTGGGGGTAAATTAAATGTTTGTGGTTAATTAAACAGAGGCATAAATCCGGGTAATCCTCAGATCTCACTGTGAGCAGATTTCATTGGAACTACTTCTACTGAAAAAATAATCTCTGTAAAAAGTGTTGACAGGGTGTTAGGTACACTTGTAAGGACAGGTACACAGTCTCTGGAAAGAAAAATAGTTATTGATTCTTCAAGTGTGTTTTTTAATATTGTGAGCACCACAAAAGACACCCTGTTAACTTGTTATATTACTGTGGCGCTGGAAATCTTACAGAACAGATATCTGGAAGTGTGTGTAAATAAAACCAAAGCTATCCGGATGGCCAGATGCCAGTAGGGGTTAGTGAGAATATATGTCCGGGATTTTTTTTTTTTTTTTATAATTTGTGTGAAAAACACTTTAATAATGGGAATATGTTTGCCTTGGATGATTTAATCATTCTGCAAGATTGCACCAGATTATGAACTGATTCGTATTACTGTGGGTTGCTTTCAGACCTCTTTTGCCTCTGCAGCTTTCCTTTTACTTTTCCTCGTCTTTTCTCAGTTGAATTTCTGTCTCTATCCATTCATATTCACTTACAAAGTGTTTGTGACACGTCTTGTAGGACATCTCAGCCCAAGCACTCTCATAGTGGACTGTGCTTACTTCGCTTGCATGTGGTCTAATTGATGTATCTGACCTAAGCCATAGTGACAGAGGCCGTGTCTCACCGCCTGTCCACAGGGAGACTCGCTGAGGACCAGCATCCAGTTAGACTTTGGGGACGGCATCAAGATCACATACTCTAACCTGAGCAGGACTGATGATGGCATCAAGCACATCTACAGAGCGACTGGGATTTACCGAGTGACAGCGTCTGCTGAAAACAGCCAGGGATCTGACAGCAGCACGCTGTTTTTACACATCACCAGTATGTGAATAAGAAACATCATTACTCATTCCCGCTGCAGCGCATATAGCATGAACCTCCTCTTCTTCACGGAGAGTCACATTGCTACTCTGTTGGATTTCATTTCAGTCATGGTTGTGTTACTTTAATGCATTGGAAAATGCAGAAATGCCCAGAGCTGAATGTATATCAGCTGTGATCACACAAACACTCCATGTTTTCTGAATGTGTGTGTTTTGTGTGTGGGTGCATTTGTTGTATGCACACATGTGTGCATGCATGTATGAATATGTGGTGGTGTGTGTGTTGTTGGCTCAGGTCCAGTGGAGCGTGTATTTCTCTCCGCTCCTATTGTAGCCATCCGGGGGAAGGAGGCTAATCTGACTGTGGTGGTTTGGCCGAGTCACACCAGAACATTGACCTTCTTCTGGTGGTTTGATAACAGCTCAGAGGTGAGAAACTTCTCCTCCCACTACCACTATTGTTCCACATACACTGTTTTATGCTGTTTACTGCAGTCTTTTCCTTTCTCCCACTCTTCTCCTGACGTCCTTGTGTAAATCTTCACAAAGTGTAAATCCACCGAGCTTTCACACAAATCATGCAAAATGTGACTGCACGTGACTGGCCTGTGTCTTTCTGTAGGATCCAGCAAGGATGGCTGGTCATATTTATTTATCACGTTGATTGTGTTCACTGCAGCACCTCCTCATTATACAGTATGTCAAGGGCTGCATGGAGTATTCTATATTCGGCTGAGAGGATGCGGATTTTTCCTGTGAAATTCTCTGTGTTTTTCCTTTTGAAATCCAGCCCATTATAACCTTGGAGGGAAGCATCTCTTACACGTTCCAGAGAGAGGGAAAAAACAAGGTCACGGTCCAGGTTGCTTCTGGGAGCACCATAATGCAGGATTCAAAAGTTATAACTGTTAAAGGTGAGTGGGGTAGACAGTCTTCAAAGCTCTTTAATTGGTGCGATGCACGTTACATGAATATGCAATATGGTATCTCAGGGAAAGTGTGATGCCTCTCGGTCCACTCTGTAAGCGGCGCCACGTTGATGTCAACGTGGACTCATCTAATGAATAAAATGTCACGGTAGACGAACACGAAATCTTGAGGAGCAATTAACTTCAAGGCGTATGTTGCCAAATGAAAAAAGACAAAACTGCACATCGGATTAATCACAAACGAAACCAGAGGTTGCATTCATATTCTAACACACCATCACTTCATCTTTCTGCCAGAGTTCTTCAGGTCGCTGCTGTTGTCGTTCTCGCCAGCTCTTGATGAGCACAATCCTGACATCCCCGAGTGGAGGGAGGACATAGGGCGTGTGGTGCGGACAGCTCTGTCACAGGTACATCAAGTCCCTATTGCTCTGAGATCTATGCTGGTGCCAACATGGGCCACCAGTGGCTTTCAGGGCCATTACTATTTTATACCTGTGTGCAGCACTGATACAGCAGTCATGACTTTTTATGGTCCAATGTGAGAAACTTTGTGTTTTTCTGGTTTACCTTTGATGCCGATGCCACCTTGTGTGAATTTGAATTGATGTCAGACTGTTTGCCAAGGGACAGTGTCAGTTTGGAGATTTTGACTTCAAAGTTTAGAAGCAAAAGTCCAAACTTTAACCTCCATAGTGGAGTTATGCCTCCTTGTCCTGTTGCTGCAGGTGTCAGGGGTACCTGAAGAACGGCTGCTGGTGTCTTTGTACCCTGGACTTCCAAGTACAGCAGAGCTCTTTATTCTACCTGATGAGCGTACAGCAAGTGAGCACAAGAGAAGCAGCGAGGAGGCTCTAGAGGCGGTAAGAACAATATTGTATTAATTATTGTGAATTTTTATTGATACGGCACATAAAGTAATATGATATTATTAGCCAGTAAACATTTAGATAGATTTTTTGGGGCTTTTGTGTTTATTTACTTGTTAATACTAGCTGCTATGTTAAGGAGCCAACAACCATGTTTAAAGCAATAATTCAACATTTATTGATTTGCTTTTTTGGTGAGAGTTAGATGAGTTAGGTCCGAAGCTCTGAAGTTAGCCGAAGATCAAGAGCTAACTAATCAACACACTACTCTGCACCTTGTTTATTTATTTAGAAATGTAAAAATGACATAAATGATGAATGCTGTGTGTGATAACTGACTTTTTCAACTATGGAGAGAGTCATGCTAACTGTTTCCCCGGCTTCCAGTCATTATGCTAAGCTAAGCTAATCGCCTCCTGGTTCAAGCTCCATACACACACACGAGCGTGGTGTCAATCTTCTCACCCATGAGAGCAACATCTTTTTCAATTATCCTTTTAAGAAAGTTGCCAGTTTATTCACTGTAGAGAGATGTATTTTTCTGTATTTTAACATAATGTATCATCCTGTTTGGTTGTTTGTTTGTGTTTAATACCCAAAAACAGATATCAGATATTTTTGTCACTGCCCTGAACCAAGGCCTGATCCAGTTTGAGCTGAAAGCTGATATTCGCATTATTGTGTACATGACTCAGCAAACTTTGGGTAAGTTTGTTTGTAACCTTGGCCTCTTATTTCACACTTGGACCAATTGCTGCATTTAACAACCTTTTCCGTGTAAATAAGAACAAAGTGTTCAAACCTTAGCTTGAATTTATGCCTGTTTACCACAATATGTCTACACATCCACGGTGCATTTGTTCCGCTTGCTGATCTGCAAAAGATAAGCCACATGTCTGTCTTGAGATGATTTGACATTGAGTTCTACCCAAACATTAAAAAAAAATCAAACCAGGCAACAAAGATTTACATGATACAGTATATCACAGGATTTAAATATCTTTCACAGCGCATCAGTTTAGCACCTGCGGCTGTGAGACAGTAGGACTCTTTGAAATCAGCCGATCAATGACATGATTGACAAAGAAGGCGTTTGGTATGCACTGAGGAAATTGTCAGGGTCACCGGGTCATTAGCATATCGCAAAAACGTGTCGATCAACCCTGCGTGGCTTTACCCTTTTCATCCACCAACGGATCTGTCTTCATTTGTGTCTGCATACAAAGGTCTGGGTTGCCTTTAAAATGATCCGGAAAGGTCATAGACTTCACAGGCTCCTCTCTGAAGGAGAGAAAGATGGGCGGCGAGTGGAAATACTTTGAATACTGCATCTCAGCATTTAAAAAGCCATGACTATGCATAAGGTACCTGCATGACGGACCCCAGGGAGAGGCAGGAGACCTCCTCAAGGTTCCTTTTAATACCCTGAGGGGATAACATGCAGAGAGCAGCTCTTCAAACTCTACCTGCAGTTGTTACATGACACGGGTAATGAAAGTAATCTCCTTGAAATAAGACAGGGTTTAGAGGGGGGAGAAAGACAGAGATTAACTCATTTGTCATGGTCATAATGTGGCGTGTTTGTCTTTCAGCACCACTGGTGGATTCAAACTCCATCCACAGTGGGTCAGCCATGCTGATGCTGCTCACTGTGGTATTTGTTGGCTTAGCCGCATTCTTCATCTACAAGTTCAAAAGGTGCGGGTGCATTGTATCGAATTCACCTGTAAATGAGTAACTGGTGTCAGTGAAAAGCTTATAAGTTGCTCCACTTACCTCCTTGCCATTAGGAAAATCCCTTGGATCCACGTTCAGACTGAGGACAGTCACGAGAAGGAGCCGGAAGTGATCAGCACAGTCGGTCAGAACGACAACATGTCCAAGGTCAAGCTCAGTGAGTTTCCCTCTCCAAAAGAACTCATGGAGAAGGAGCTGGAGGCCAGGAGCAGAGGTACGCTGGCTACACATCTACTATGTACCACCATTAATAATGATTATGTGTTGTGCAGAAAGTACAGTATTTTAAGCAGTGGTGGAAGACTTTCTTAGATCTTTTACTGCAGTAAAAATAGTAGTACTCACTTTGCAGCTAAATAATGCTCTGCTGTTATATATTATACCATTAGATTATTATTATTGATGCAGAAACATGTGATGAGAAACTGTGTTTTAATAGTTTACTTATTTTAATATAGAGCTAATTTAACTATTTTGTCATACTATTGAGCTGTTTACTGTATACCAATGCATTATGAGTTCATAAAATCTTCATCTGCAAAGTATCTGCAGGTACCAAATAAATGTAGCAAAAAGACTAAAAAAAAAGTATAAATTCTTCTAAAATTATCAAGTTAGGTACAACTGACAACAAGAATAGAACTTGAGTACTTAGTTACTTTCAACCAGTGATTTTAAGTGGATGTATTTTAGGACATAAAGTTAAAACTACGGTATACAACAACTGTGATGCATTTTGACTAATTTTAACACAGAATAAAAGTATTTGTGTTTCACTCAGACACATTAATAGAGGATTTAAAGAATAACTGTCATTGTAAGAGACTGATACTGATTAACATTTTATCGCCGTACAAACACATCGCTGAGCATCTGGTTTGAATAAATTGTAACGTGCATTTAACGTAGGCATAAAACACGATGACATTGTGCGGCTCAGGAGGTAGAGCGTGTCGTTCTCCAATCAAGTCGGTGGTTCAATCCTCATGTCTGCATGTCGAAGTGTCCTTGAGCAAAATACTGAACCCCCAAATTGTTGTGCACTTGCTCTGCTGAATATAAAATGCTTTGAGTGGTAGGTAGACTAGAAAAGTTCCATAAAGATGCAGTCCATTGTTCCAGTTTATTTAAGTCGAATCTCCTATGAGCGAGGTGACTGCACGTTGAAGTGACATCTGAGGTGCTGGAACGTTGTTATCAATCCCACATTTTTATAAACTGCACACCACGAGCACAGCAGCCAGATATCACAATGACAAGTTAACTTTTTGATTGCTACGGCTGACATCCACTGTGATGCCTTTTAGATGAGAACCGTTTGGTCCCTGCAGACAGTGTGGATTTCTTTGACAAAAGTAGTATTGCAGCGCTCCTGACACAGACATGTGGGCTGCAGGTTTTTTTTCTGGTCACTCAGCACTTTCTGCTATTCTTCATTTCTCAGCTGTTTCTACCTTTCCGAGCCCTTGCTGATCTGAAACAGATTAACTCCTTTTTGGTTACTTTCGAAAAGTGTTTGTTTACAAAAGGGCAGAGCGGCATGGGACCTTTTGATTTGGGCCTTGATTAAATCAATTTACAACCTGCTGTTTTAAGATTTCATTAATACTCTGCAGCTTGGTTTGTTTCTCATGCAGTCTGATTTTGGCTGAGGTGCAGACACGAAGCTGAGACTGTTGTATTGTGCTTCATTTCACAAAAACATAATCTATTTCAATCATCTATTGAATGAATGAATATTGCTTTCAGTTGTTTCTCACTATTGCATTGTGAATACTCAGACATGTAGACTTAATTGCATTGGAAATGAGTATAAACAGAATAGTAAAGGGTTCAGGTTATTTTCCATTGTGCCAGCCAATGGAGAAACAAGCCCTCTACCAGAGGAAAAACATTAACCAGTTGTAATTTAATTAATGTCTGTGCTCAGTGATTTTATGCGTTCTCATTTGAGTCCAAATGGCTTTAAAAGCTCGAAGAAGAAGACGAAGAGGAATCTGTCTAGTCACTGATAGTTGTTTCAGTGCAGCCAGAGCTGTGAAGCCAAATCAGTCAAAATTCATAAATGTTGAAAGGAAGACTTTAAAACAGGATGTGAGGAATTAACATGAAAATCTGAATGCAAGTTTAGTTAAGGATCTTAATTTGATTTATGTTAATACAAATTGCTTCTGAACGATTAACATGACAGCTCACGAGGGCTCGTGTATCACAATGAGTAGAGGTTTGCAGTTGAGTTGAAGCAGGAATGTGTTGAGCTGGTAAAGGTATTCAGGATGATGCATCGCACAAGACAGGAGGTCGTCAGAACAGATCTATCCCGCTGTCAAGTCAGCATTTCCCAATGCTAGAGATGCAGAAAGTGCCATTTACATAACCACAGTTCTCTAGATTGTTTCTTGCCAGACCAGCTTTGACTCCCATTCACTGTGAGGGAGAAATAAACTTTATTGAATGAAGGTTGGTGTGTCGTAAGCGAAGTGTATACTGTCGAGGGTCGGGCCTGTATTTATCAAACCTCTCAGAATTCCATTTAAAAATAGTCCAGAGAGCCACTTTAGGAATAAAAATGGTCTGAGCTGTGTGAAGAATGAAGCACATTTATCAAGAGGCTTACTCCTGCTTACGGTAAAGTGTAAGAGTGTAACCTTTAAGAGCAACTCTCGACTAATCACATGATTAATCACATGAATTAACAGCCAATCAGATACAAGGATTTATACCTACATCTGCTACAGTGTTTATTACATGGACATTTTTACTTGTGTAAAATCCTTAAATTGGCTAAAATCAATATTTCTACTATAACAATATGTTAAATAACAATGTGAAGACAATGTGACGTGTCATAGAGGTGGGTTCATCACTCTAGTAGTAAGTAGTAATGAACCCACAGATAATTATCCCCTGAGTCTGCAGCTCCACCAAGTTTCAGCTCATTATTTTCATTTTCTGACTCACAACTTTGCTGCTTTGGTTCATTCTCACTGCAAACAGCGAGCAGCTGTGTTCATCAATTACAGCTTTAAAAACTCACTGCACTCTACCTGTGCAGCACCAAATGGCATACAGACACAGATAGCAAGTAGCCTGTGAAGCATTTAGTGGCATTTAGCAGCTAAACAGCCAGATATTTCGCTTAGGAGTTGGTGGAGACCAAAAACTGAGCTAAAAGAGAGTGAAATATTTGACTTACATTCACCAGGTAGCCACAAATCATCCAGATAAATTTGGTCAGTCATTCACAAGCAAGCAAGTTCACCTTGTGAATACGTGATTGTACAAAGGATGTTACTACATGAGCTCAGGAGCAACTTTTTTGGAATCATGATTGTATTTCGCCATTTCAACCTGAAAGGTGACTTCATGTTAATGTTGTGTTCAAATAAAATATCCATATTAAAGAAAACCAAACTGCCACACTGCTGCTGGTCGCTACATCACAGAAATGATTTTGTGCAATCAATCCAAAACATTTTTAAGTTGGACTAAGCTTGATAAATAACTTTTAATCTTAAAGTTTGTGAGTAGTAGTAAAAGTGAAGGATTATAACTTTCACTTACTGCAAGTCCATAATGTTATTTTTAGCAGTTTGATGAATACGGGCCCAGGTCTCTTCCCTCCTGGAATCTACTTGAATGCAGCCAATCCTGGCTGGCATAGCGTGATATAGTAACTTCTGTTGAGGCTCATGAGCCAATACATTTCTTCTGCGGGCTACATAGATTTTAATCTTAAAATGTACTCCATGTAAAAGCAATTTAAATCTCATAAATCATATTTTCTTTAGCAAATCTGAGCTGACTGCCAGATCTCTACCTTGATGAATTTACTGGCAGGTTATTAGTTATATGGGCAAACATGGAATTAGCTTCACGCGTCTTTGCACAAATCACTGAATTTAAGCTACTGACACAGTTGAGAGATACCGTAAAAGAGCAACCTTTGAAAGAGCCAGTGTCTGCACAATCTGAATGACCCTACTTGTCACAGCGATGCTATCTTATCAGCCCTGCATCACCAGCTCAGCCCTGCCTGGATAGGCCATGTTCCTTTGAGACAACAGGGGGCTTTTTAACAAAAATGCATGGCTGATGACTTCATAATGAAGCATAAAAGCTGATACAAACCATTTGATCTTCAAGCAAGCAAAAGAAGATTAGAGAAAGCGAGATTGAACTTTGAGTTGTTTGGTTGATGTTAAAGGCTGTTAAAAGTTATTACTGCACCCCAAAATCAATGTCATGTAGATAAAGCCAAAATATCCCTGAGTCCAGCTCAAAGTCGTGTTTGCAGGGACTCTCTCTCATAATTCTTTTATCGTATCCTCAAAACAAGCAAGTTGTGAAGTGCATGTGATGACAAAGCAGTTGACTGTCCCTGTATTTAGTCTGTTTTATTATTTGTTTGCATGCTTTCAGGAGGAGTTGGAAGAAATATGGAGAGAATTGTCACAAGGGAATTTCCAAACTGTACTAATGTCTAAAACAAGCGCTCTGTTATTGAGTAAGTACAGATTGTTGTGTTACAATTGTGCTGAAAATGTTTGCTTTGTTGGCATTGTTTTTTCATTTATTTCACGCTGATAGCTGCTATCGTTCAAAGTCATGTTTTTAACTCACATGGATAGAGTTAGTATCTACTTTACAATACTTGAGGAAGATCAGTCCACTGAGCCAGACTCCTGGGCCTCTAGTTTGAGGGCGGTGAATTGCTGAAATTGGCTGATAACTACAGCACAAAATGTTCAATTAGCATCAGGATTCCATCGCTCTGTATGGACACCATGGCTGCACTGTTGATATTAGTATTCATGAATATTCACATGCCATTGTGTGATTTTGACGAATGCTTTACTGTCTGTGACACAGCATCTTTCTTCTTAATTTGGATAGTGTCAAGAGAGGAAAAACAGACTGACTTTCTCAAATAAAATACCTCAAAAGCTATAAAAAAAAAATCTTAATATAAAGTCAGTGAGAAAAGTACCATTCACTCATGGAGGAGTACAAAAGAACGAATGTATTGGTTTTAATGAAAGTTTGATAAAGTTACTTCAACCTCAGCATTGAATGACAGGATTATCTTGACGTACTATAAGGATCTGCCGTTAAGGAATATTATAATATAATACAGGGCTTAAAATGATGTAATGTAATAAAAATGTTTTTGAGATCTTACAGTACTTGTTGATAATGTTTCCCTCTTAGCATAATGTTTGTTCATAAATTGAACCAGCAGGCTATAAAACTTGTCAAGTGTAACCTTTTTATTGTGTTCTTTTTACGATTTTGTGTCTTTTCTTCACATCCTTAATGGAGAAAACAAGCCAAACTACAAAGAGTTATCTGTTTAAGGAAGAACACATCTTGCTTTGCCGCCGGAAGACAGGAATATAATTAATAGGTCATTTTAAGTTTAGTTATCATTTCGTTATGTTAAATAAGCCACTTTAACTTAACGCTCTGGATAAACTTTTGCATTTGCCGCCCTATAACTAGAGGTATATATCTCTATCTATATACATATACATAAATGTCAAAATCTGACTGTGAATGCTTATAAGAAAGAGACGTGTAGATAACATGGTGCTTTGAATGACTTTTACACAACAAAAATGAGATGTATGGACATGAAAGTCTGGCCTTAGAAGTGGAAATCCTGAAAACTTGTACATAGAATAAGACGGAATGTAAATTTCTCCAGTAGCTTCATCCTACTTATTGTCAAGTCGACCCACTGATCTTTAGCCTCACTACAAGCTCTGTGTCCCCTTTTCTATTTATTTTTTACAGTAGCATGCCCTAATCACCTGTGATAAAAGACTTGAGACTACATTAGGGTGAGCGAGTGCTGTGTATATACATCATGGTTGTTTTAAAGTTTACTTGGCACATTAAACATATGATTAAACACCTCGTCTAATAGTCTAGTTGTGCAATGGCCCAGAGTTGTGCATGATCTATGATATTGTCCATTTTTGTTGATGATATACAAATGGTATTGTTTTGAATCATATTTCTTACTGTGAACAAATTGCCATTTTAAAATTGTTCAAAATAAATGTATTTTTATATGGAATTATGTTTTATTCCTATCATGCATGCACCTGCGGTACAGTCTGTGTTGTAATGGAAAAGATTATACCATGGTTTGCACTTTGTTTTCTTCACCAGCGAAAGGATGCCAGGTCAGAGTTTTTGGTCAGTGAAAGAGAAATGTTGTCATGACATAAACCTGAAAACAAATGGTTTCATGAAGCTTTGTTTTTGCCCCATTAGTGCAGTCTTATCTGAAACACAGGTGCCTTGTAGCAGCCAGTGTATCAGTCTCAGAATACCATTTTTACTGATCCAGCAGAGGCTCTGAGGTCTGCTTTAATGGGCAGAAGTGTGATAACACCCATGTGAAGATTCCCATCTGACACGTTGACTGAGCAATCATTCGATCACTCAAGTTGCCAGTTACAGATGGTTCCTATTTAATGGGAGCAATTACTGAGGCTCTGGGTGAATGATGAGAAACAGATGATTTTGTAAAGAACTACTGGTGTTAGGATTGCGTCGTTCTCTGTCCTTGCACATGAAAGCATTGGTTGGAGGACAGACCTGGCGGTCGATTGGCTGAAATAACTCAAAGGCTGCAGCAACAAGGCACTTGTTCCTCTGTTTTGCATTTTGTTTGCCACTTCAACAGCTTCATATCACACACCAATCTTCATCACTCCAGCAGCCGCCGACGCCCCGAGAGTCTTATTCTCGCTCCTGCTCTCAGTCTGAATTAACACCAAGGCCTTTCTCTAACTGCCCTGGGATGTTCGGCGGTGCACAATCAAATTGAACGGTGACAATCACTAATGGATGATTCGCTGCAGCCAGACACTGTAATGTAGCACTCAATGAAAGGAAACATGCTCATCAATTTCACACTGTGGCTAACACAATATTGCTGTGGGTTATTGTTGTGGGACATTTTTCATTCAAGGTGCAACCCAGTCTGGGAAATCTTCCTTGATTGTGTGTGTGTGTGTCTGTGTCTGCGTCTGTGTGTGTGTGTGTGTCGATTTCCTGGAGAGGGGATAATTAATTTGCTTCACATTGGGAGAGCCAAGGAACCAGCCCATTAGAATCACTCCAGGCTTCCTCATGCTTTTCATTGTCCTCCCGCTCTGCCCCATCGTATCATGCAAATGGCCGCATTGAAACTTTAAGCATGCTAGGCAACACTTGTTAGAGACAAAGCAGAAAAAGCAACAAATTCAACAAAGTGTAAGCGCCTGTTGTTCAAAACTACCAATTTGTGACTCGCAGGCGGCCGAGGTGGAGTCGTAGTTTTGCCCTTCACGAAGTCTGCTGATTGACTAAATCAAAAGGTCAAACACAATTAACACACTTCAACAGATCGAAGACAGCAAAAATAATCTATTTATGCTGTGGGAAATGAGTTTAACAACCAGCCACGCTGCATTAATGTTGTGTTTCTGCTTTATTCCGCAACCACGGTTACTTCTGCAAGATCAAATGAACGACACAGAAACAACCCACTGAATAATCACATCACTTGTAATTAATGAGCGTCTGAGAAACGGAAAATACATTTCATTTTTTTCCTAATTAAGACGTATTTTAAGTATCTTGAAAGAGGAAAAAAAAACATGCAAATATGTTCACAATCGTATTCACAGGTTGATTATCGGGACTTGCGAGAAAACTTTGCTAAATATCTAACAAGCACAAAATGAGACGCGCGTTTTGATCACTGCTCCGTCTGATGGCCAGCACGAGCTCATTTACGCTCCAGGCTCAATGGTAGGATTGGAGGGAAGAAGTATGGAGAAGCCTCTAGTCAATTTGTCTTACTGACATATGATGCTGACAACACTTAAAAAGAAAAGTTTGATGAAGAAGAACTTCAGTACTTATCCCAAAGAGACAGCAGCTGACCAAAGCTCTGTGCGTAGGCTGAGCCTTGTTGACAGGAGATACGTCTTCTCTATCTCTGTGTCCCTCGCAGCGAAGGAGATGAACAAATCTGCAGCCTTTTGTCCGCTGAGTCCTTGGGGGCAAACCGAGAACAGGCTGCAGGCTCCTCTGCATCACTGTAAACTGAGGAAATGCCATGTGGAGACGCTGGTATCATCATGGTAGATAAACAGTCCCGAATAATAATAATAAAAAAAAAAAGGTGTTTAAAACAGCCTAAAAGCAGAAAGTCTTTCCATTCAAACTCGGTGTATTTTCGGTGTTGGCGTACCACGACCTTCACAGTGAGAATATTTTGTATCTGTGTCAAGAAGCACTTCTAACTAAATCTAGAAGACAAACTGCTAATAAATCTCAGAACTAATAAGAAATTCATTAAAATACAGATGTGGCACCGTAGCACTTTTTACTGCATTACAGCAAGTCTTTGCTGCTGTATCGCTCTTTGTTAACACAGGCATTATTCAGAAAATTGAGTTGACTTTGAAGAAACCCGAATGTACAAGAAATGCTCCGGGCGACCAAAAAAAAAAAAAAAGCACAAGTTTAAAAGTCACTGCATTGTTTAACAGTCAAATTGACTGTTAAACTAATGAATATAAGATTGCTGCTGCAATAACAGTCCATATGCATGATTTAGATTTGACAGGATACTTGTGTACAATCTGTTTTTAGGATGTTTTAACATTTATGATGTTAGCATTCATTCCAGTGTCACTTAAGCAAGAGGGGTCGCTCAGTTTCTCATCTACTGTGAATACCTATCCAGTATATCCACTTTAATTTTCTGTTCTTGTTTTTGTTATGACATATATAACATTTTGAGCGGCAGGCTTGATGGAATACACAGATCTGGGACTAGAAACCCTCCCTCATCTCCTGGATATTGCAAGCTTTCATTTGATGAGAATCTGGTGATAAGATTTACTGATTGTACAGAGCTTAATGAATCTGCTTCCCTCACTGTCTTACTCAGATAAGCTATTTCCACATAGTTGAACAAAGTAAACTTCACAAACACAAGCCCAAAGAACAGAAATTGGAGCATATTTGGAGATATTATTATACATCAGTTGTGTTCCGCCGTTTGATATTTTCATATTTGAGCAGACGCAGCTGTAACCAGCTGAGACAAATAACTTTTACTTCTTCCATTATGGATGTACATTATTTACATAAAAAGATCAATGTCCTTGCAAAAATACAAGTATTTTCAGTCAAAAAGTGTCCCTTTTCAAGAAGCAAGTATAAATCTGTACAGTCTCCTCAGAGGGATTAGGCAGCACAGTGTGAACTGGTCCATCCATGCATGGGTAGGAAAACACTCGAGACCATTCATTGTGACCGTGGTTTCATAGCTTGCTGGAAGTAACTGCCAAAGAAGATGTATTGCTTTCGAGTCGGTCATAGACTCTCAACATTAAAACACATGGGGCGCTTCATCAGAGAGCTTGATGTCTGTGTGAGATGGCAGGTAGCCTGGCAAGGGAGAAAAGAGGAAAGAGACAGAGGAGGAATTTTATGTAGCTATTTGCATACGGGTGTATTTTTGCAGGCAAACACATTTATCTTGGATGGGTCGATTGTTTATCTACGGCTGGAGGTAAATCAACCGCAACCCCATAGATATTTCTTGATGAAAATGCTTTCACCACTCCGCGTCTTTCCTGATGCACTAATTATTTTATTGGGTCAAATAATTCACCTAGACATTCTCATCACTTTCGCTTGCTCTTGATTGTGCCTCACTTATCTGTGAATACTAATACCATGCTGTGACAAACTCAGGTTGGCAAATACATAAATATACAGCGCATAATAACTGTATCTTGGCAACTCATATGATAATACAGGTGCAGGAAGAATCGCACCAGCACTTAACATTAAGTGACTATGTAGCATCTCTTCCTTGTCTCTGAGCTTCAACTTGTCACTCTTTGCCAGTGCAGTCTTTAATATACTGTCACAACCTCTGCAACAACTTTATTTGCTACGCTAAAAGGTGAATTCACACATTTTCACCAAAAAACTGATTTTCTCACTCTTGTGATATCTTACCATGCAGATAGTTTTGGTTTCATGTGGTTTCGGGTTTCAAGGAGGCAAACAAAGTGTTTATGGTGCTCACAGCAGAAAGAGAAACAATGTCCTGGTTAAGGTATGGTCACATTAGCCTCCTGTTCAATCAATTTGCCCCGACACTCAGCACTACAGCCATCACCCTCATGTAGTATCACTAACCCTCTGATATCAAAACATCCAGTGACTGGTCATTAATCATCCAAAAATGCAGTTTTTAACATGCACATTCATCACTCACTGCCACTGTCAACACGCAGTGTACATTTCATTGTATATATTATTTACTGCCCCACCATTCTCTGCATATATTGCTGTTTATTTTTGCACTGTTTAGCTTATTGTTCAGTCCTTTCTATGTCTTCTTCCTATGCAAGTGCATCGAGTGCACTGTTTAAACTCACATTCCTTGTATGTGCAAGCATAGTTGGCCAATAAAGCTGATTCTGATTCTGATATGAGCAGATCAATTGCCAAATGTAAGTGCTTTATGAGAGCGACGCTACAGTTTACAGTTTGGGAGAGTCATATCGAACAAAACAGGTTGATGGCACATTTCGAGCTCGTTTTTATTTCCATGTAAAGATAACTTCCAGTAAAACATACACAAAATAAAAAGAAGTTCTAGCATTATATGTTCTTCTTTATGCTTTCAAATAATATGTTTAGATGCAAAACTTCACTTAGAATAGCAGACAGAAAAGATACGCTACAAGCTTTGAGTGAATCCTAATAAAAGGCTTTTTCCCTTCATCTCCCTGGCTGTCTACAAGCAACCGGTAAAGCTAAATGTTGTGTGTGCAAATTGCCAACTCTACTGTACTAATTAACAAGAATAATGGCAATATTTCCAAACATAGTGCATCAGTGTTTCTGCAAAGTTGCAAGTAAAAGTTCAAAAAAGGAAAGTCTGACCCAAGAGCTGAACTGGAGCTGGCCGGGAGATTGCAAAGAAACGGGAAGAGCACTCGATTTCCTCACGCGTACTTCAGCTGAAGTGAAGAACGTGTAGTGTGACCGTTCCTTCACGGCTTTGCTCTTCACTGTACAGTTTTTATAGGAACACTTCAAATGAAAACAGTTGACAGCGTACTTTGTGGATTATCCAAAGTAATGAGCAAAGTGTTCCAGGAGAGAGGCGATGGTGCTGAATTGTCTGCATCTGTGGGGTTTTCTGATGCTGTTGGCACTACCAGCGAAATTCAACAAATCTCAGAGATGGATATCTGAAAACCTGGGCAAATAAAACCACTGGATGCCACTAAATGTAATTAAGAAAACATCAAATGGAATTGGCTCCAGCACCCTGCGGGGTAAAGCTAATGGCTGGAAGAAAATGTTCCTTGTCATTTGAGTGAATTGACCCTTGAAGTAATTCTGCGGGTTCTATACTCAGTGCACCAAAATGTTGGTGCTGCCCCTTTTCTTGCTTTGAGAACTGAGAGTCGGCCGTGATTACTTTAATGATTACTTTCATAAGTGCTAGAAACGCTACATAGAAGTAGACCTTTAACATAAGAATCAGAAAATAACAATCTGAATAAAACCCTGCGTATGCTTGAGGAATGACAGTCACTTAAAGGAGAAAACAGGCACATTAATACCTCTGCTTTTTGAGTCCAACTGTACATCCACATGATCCAGCGAGGTCAGCTTGTCCCCCTCAGGGTTTGGGACGGCTATGGAGGTCACTGTCGGGATGACCTCTTGTTCTTTGTCAGGCTGCTCCGCTGTGTATGTGTTGATGCCCGGGATCTTCCTGTAGGTCATGCAGGGGAAAGAAAGGGAAGAAAAAAAGATTAAAAAACGGAAAGTTCGTGGAAACCTGCCATCAGGTCTGTTTCACTAATGCTTCCACTATGCATAATGTGTCACATACTATTTTTAACTGTTAAGGATGGGAGAGGATTGCTTGAAAGCTGGAAACTAGGGCATTTTGCAGTCCACTGGGCATTGCTCTCTCACTTTCATATTGTTCACCTCACTTTTCAATCAATTTTTCATCCCCTCAGATGCATCCCCAATTCTGCTTAAAACTAACATCTTGCATTTCTAATTTCAGATCCTCCCCCTGTGATTTTGAGCTGCAGCTGGTGCTGTGGCATTTGAGGCAGCTTTAGAAACTCAAAGTTGACTTCTTAATGTAGTAATTATGATCCCGAAAGTTAAAGCTAAGCAGTGTTTTACTTTCATAATGAGTAAAATTCGACAAACCGCAGAGGAACTCGACCGTTCCCCTGTGATTGGCAAGGGATTACCTGCAGCAGAGGATGCTATTTACTGTATGTCCCTCACTGTATAATATATGTTGTCTCAGGACTTATCTCCTCAACCTTTCCTGCCATTCTGCAGAGTATGCCTCACCTTGAATGGCTGTGTTTAGCATTTCCGAAAGGTCAACCCTCACATTGTCAGTTAGATGAATATTGATAACTGCAGGACTCTGACACCCATTCAGCTCTCTGGGAGAATTGATTAGACTGTCATTCCCTGTAATATTCCGCAGATTGAGACAGAGGGGAATTGTCTTATTCCTCGAGCTATTATTGTGTCGCGGACGTCCATAACTCAGAGATATATGGAGTCTGAATACTGGTGGAAAGTTTTAGGAGTTCGGCGGTGAGGTTGCTTGCTTGTAGATAATGGTGCCGGCTCTAAACCAGGTCTTTATGCAACACACACACACACACACACACACACACACACACACACACACACACACACACACACACACACACACACAACAATAACATCTACCTCATCATAGATGTTTGCAGTGATGCGAGTCGGAAAATAATCTTAATCTTCACGCATACTTGCTAACCTTATGTGCCGTACAGTATATTTAGTTACAAATGTATTCTATCCAGCACGCCGCACCTTTTAAATTTATATATTACAAAGACGGCCAAGCCCATCAGCACGACTGACACGAGCATGATGACTGCAGTGCCGCTGTGGCCACTATCGCTGCTGTCCACAAGAGGAGCTTAGAAGGAGAAAGAAGGAAAGAGAGAATGAGTGCAGGCCAAATGAAGACAAATGCATTTTTTTTAATTATATATGAATATAAATCCTATAGCAATTAAAGCTATTAAATAACAATGTAGAATCACTGCTGGCTTGATTTCCTGATAATATGCGAGAATTACTGAGCGAGCAAATGTACAATTAACATTTTATCTTATCAGTAATGCTCTGAGTCCCTACAACCCCTGAAAGTTGGGACGCTGTGTAAAATATAAATAAAAACAGAATGCGATCATTTGAAAACGGTTTTACAGCCCGCTCCATCCTCGCTTGTGACCGACTGAGCCTTTCCAGGATGCCCCTTTCATACCCAATCATGATACTATCACCTGTTACCAATGAACCTGTTTACCTGTGGAATGTTCCAAACAGGTGTTTTTGGAACATTCCACATCTTTCCCAGTCTTTAGTTGCTCCTGTCCCAACTTGTTTGAAATGTGTTGCTGCATCAAGCTCAGAATAAGCAGATATTTACAAAAATCAATGAAGCTGATGAGGCCGAACATTAATTATATTGTCTTTGGGCTGTTTTCAGTTGAGCATATGTCAAAAAGGATCAGCAAATGATCACATTCTGTTTTATATGTTTTACTCATTGTCCCAACTTTTTTGGGCTGTGGGTTGTATAGTAAAAACAAACAATAAGACAATTAAAAGTTCTTTTGTTCCCTTGTAAACTGGATCCATCCAAAGTGGAAGAACTGCAAAAACTACCACCCTCTTTCTCCCAAAATGGACCGGACCACCATTTGTTCAGGTAGGTGTGTGGCAGACTCACCTGGTGACAGCCTTGTGGCATACACGTTCACCTGTGCCCCTGGTTTGAGTGTGATCTGGATGAGGTCTTGGTTCAAAGCACTTAGCAGAACCTGAGAAAGCTATGAGGAGTGATAGAGCAGGAGGACTCTGTCAGCAGCGGCTGCACAGCAATATTCCACAGTCATCAATATTTCAAACGCAGTCATTTCATCCAACAGCCTGAATTATGAATCACAATTTTTGCTTCCTTCTAAAGAGGAGCAAATGTTGATATGACACTGAAAAACCAAACCTGCTGCACCGAAACCCAGCAGGCTTTTACTGGCGATGGAAACCCTATCAGGTAAAAGGGCGCTCTGCTTATGGTGTGGCAGTGACATTTAAAAAAAAATTAATCTTTTGCTTTTTCGATCAAAACTGGGAATTTTTCATCTGCTTTTTTTTTTTAACCTTAGAAATGTGATTTACTGATTTAAAAGTTCAGTGAGGCAAAGCTATTGGAAATCAAACTATGTTCTAATATCATGAAATTGCAGTTTTAATTTTTCTCCCCCTGAAGTGCCTCAAGTTCCCCTGTTTTTCACACCTAGATGAAGCAGTCATTTAACAAGAGACCAAAATGCCTTCCCAGAGCCCATTTGAGTCCTTAGCCATGCCTCACTAATTCCATCTCGCTCTTTCTAAAATCTTTCCACTGGTTAAAATTAGACTGCTCTACACAGTATGAATAATTACTTTTTGTTCTAGTGGCATATCAGGGTCAGTAAATCTATTACACATTTTAATAAGCTGTTCCACACATACACTCACCACACACATGCACGTGTGTATGTGTGGGCACATGCTCACTTAGTGCATCCGCACTGCAAGTCATTCACAGGAGATGAGAACAGTGAACTGAAGATTTATTACCCTATTGTCTGTGAGGTTCTGCCAGGTAATCAGACAGGCTTTAGATAAATACATCTCTTTAATTCCCAATCCAGGCCGCCTGGCCCAGTTTGTCTCCTTTCTCGATGGTGCCAATTATATGATGCATCAATGTAATTAAATACCTATTAGCTTAGTTCAAGACTGACTGTGAGCCAGTAAAATTATGTTTACTTGTGATCCATCGAGGTCCTATCCGTTACGATGAATAAATGAGCTTGCCTGGCTGCTGCTTTTAAAAACATCCCTGTTATTATATTGTTTAAATGTTTAATTGCTTTCTCCGGCATGATAAGAGAATGTTTTTAAGATCCAGGATTATTGTGAGGAACCGTAGCTTGAAATGATAATGGCGCTGTTATCTAAAGGTTTATGCACGTCTTTTAAGAGAAAGAACTTCTAAAAAGGTGGCAGTCAGTCTACAACGTAGTGAGATGCTTTTTGAGTATCATTTCATTGCTCTGATGGATGCCGGTTCGGTGCTTTTACATGGGAAGACATTGCCCTCTAGTGTTCGCATAATGTATTACTCTTTAGGAGGGCTTGAAATGCGAAGTGCATGAGTGGGGGCATTAAATCATTCAGCACTTGAGCAATAAAGATGCAAAATTTCATTTCTTAAAGCTTGATCCTCTGCGATACAATGAGTGCAATCTTGCTTTTTGTTTGGCGCCGAAGAAAACGAAACCAAACTAACAATTTAAGCTTGTGTTGCATGATTAAACCATTATAACACCACAAATACAGTAAAATTGAGTAGCAGTTCTTTGATTGAATGGCTCCAGGGGGAATCTTACGAGTTTACACTACAATCTGGAAACTAAATGAGGTGTCTTATGGAGCTATATGAGATGAAATGGGTCCTATGTGTTTGCATGCTAACAATAGTGGAGTGATACAAAACATATTCTTCTTGTTCTCTGTGTGCTTTGACTTAATGAACCACACTGGAGTTTTTGCATCTTTTACGCCAATTGCTACAAGAAATGTATACTCTTCATTACCATTGACCTTTTCCGAGAAATAATTTAGTGTCCCTCCTACCTACCATGCAGCCAGTGGTGTCCATTCATTTCACTGTGGTATGAACATACATTTGCAGAGGCTTTAAACTTGGCTGACTTCGGTAATCCATCACCATGAGCATCATGTCTGCATTTATTTCTATCAAAGTTAACCTTATTGTTGCGTGACGATGGAGTGCAGACTTTCCAAATAAAGCCGCACTTAAAACTGTGTTACCATGCAACGATAATGTAACTTTGACAAAAATAAATGCAGACATGATGCTCATTGTGATGTATTGCCTCACCGAAACAAGTTTAAAGTCTCTCCAAGTTGATTTTCATACCGCATTGAGAAGAATGGCAACCAGTGGCTGTCTGGAAGGCAGAGAAATGGATTCAAATGTATGTACAATATAAAACACTTGGAAAATAAGTGATCATGCAAAGTGCATTTGACCTTAAGCCTCTTATAAAAGAGAGATAAGAGAGAGAATAAATAAAGGAGGAAAACTTGGTCAGGGAATATAAAAACCAAAAATCACCTTCCCATGTAGTCAGAGATAGAGGGGAGGGATCTGTGCAAGTACAAGTACCTGTTCACACAGTACACATAATTACAGCACAGTTAACATGGAACCTTTTCTTTAAGTGCACACAACCTTGAAGAAAGTTCTTCAGACATCTTGAGGCCAGATATTACTTTACTAAGTCAATTAAGATAAAGAAAGTGGAGCTGATTTAGTTGACATATTCATTGATGCATGCCAGATTAAAGAAATCAGGATTATACAATGGAAAACAAAAACTCCAAGAACGACCTGACTGTCCAGCAGAGAAATGAGGATGATTGAGGACGATTGCAGTAATATATGATGAAAGCCAGACGATGAAAATTGGAGTTTACACAAAGAGGTTCTCAGGGACAAAATGACCATTTTTAAATTTTCTGGATTTGTCTTTTTCATTTTGGCAAGAGACCGCGAACGAGATGATATATATGTGGAATATCTGGAATGGAAGTTGACTGCTCTTTTGTTACATTATGTCAGGCTGAAATCCTGGATAAACTCATGGCACAGGATACTTTTGGCTACGAGCACAAAAGCTATCACGCAAATGGCTGCAGGCAAATCCTCCGACAAAGGACGACTGGACTGCAACTGTCAACGAAATTAATTGACAAATTGACCGTTATCTTATCTTAGCTGCGATGTAAACAAATCTATAAAATACATTGAAAAAACTGTCTGTATCTGTGCGGTACGTGCAGACTAGCAGACCATGAGTCTGTACAGTTTTACTGTACTGTGCTGCTGTCAACCCACTCATTTAAAAAAAATTAAATAAAGCTGCAAACTAAAATGTAACCTTCTGATGAGAGAGCTATCCAGACATCATAAAGTATGTTCTCTTTTTAATACAACAATGGAGCTTACAGTGACTCAGTAGTGCTGTATGACACTCTAAAGGCAAGGACATATTCTCCAGGGACATTCTCTCGAGAGATGCTCTCTTGACTTCCTTCAGCTTGCTTTTGTGTCGTTTTAATTATCGCAGAAAACTACATTGTGCTGAGCATCTGCCAGGGGACATTAAAATGATTTGACGAGACCGTACCTGATCCAGGTGCGGCAACTTTTCATCCATGCTTCCGTGTCTCGACCTCCTCTCAGGCACGATGAAAACCTCTGCTGTGGTTGGGAGGCCTGGAAGCACCGTGACCAGGAGCTGATCCTCACTGATTCCTGTGACCTTTAACAAAAACAACAAAACCTCATTAAAAGGGTTTTTCATTTGACACTGCTTGGGCTGATATTCTGTGTTTTGGCCATGAAATATGATCAGGACTCGCCTGTATTAATGAGCAAATGCTGTTGGCTTGTTGCTTCATGTATCATTTGCCTAAGTACCAGTCACTGTCAAGATATAATGCACGGATCAGCTGAAACATGCAAGTTCAATGTGACAGTCTTTGGCAAATGCCAGGGCTTTTAGTGCATTTATGCCGTAACCAGAGGTCTCCTGTCAGTTTCCTGGTGTAAACCGTGGTCATATCTGACAAGACAGAAGGTCAAAGTGAATGTTTCATACTGAGGGCTACTGTAGGTTATATATAAAGCTCAGGATTCAGGTCTTTTACATAACCTGCTACACTGTTTGAGAGGGAAAACAGGCACATTTAACCACAGTTAGGCTCTTAACTTAAGGTTCTGGCGTTCTCTCGAGGCGCTGGCATTCAGGTCTTTAAAGAGCAAACGGTAACTGTCAAGCCCGTGCTTTTACTGCCCTTTAGTGTTTTGACAAGCTCAGTTGAAAGCGTGTACTGGTAATAATCATTTTGGGCGATGTGCCATGTCAACATGTCGAGGTTAACAACTAATTACACAGCAAGTGAGGTCAAAGACACTGCAAGTGGTGGAGTGCACCACTTGACACGCAACCACATGCATACATTAGAAATGCAGCATAACCAAGAATGGAATATCACCGGCTCACTGGACAGAGACTTCAGTTTTTCTCTCCAGGCTGGTGCAAAGCTGCTAATTGCCAAAATCTGACTGAGGTCTTCTGGAGTTTAGTTCATTCCTGATTATGTTATGGTCTTCATAATACGAGCTAGCAGCTGCAGCACTGACCTGAACCATGGAGCTCTTCACCACTCTGCCGATGTCCTCTCTCCACTCAGACACCCCGGGGTTCAGCTCGTCCAAATTGGAAGAAAATGCCAAAACATGTGACCGGAAATAATCTGAAATCCAGGCAGAAATCTAATTCAGACCTTTCTTCTGCCTAACATCATGACAGAGGATCCCTCTTTACAGCAATCACATACTTCATACAACCCTGTCCCTGATTGAGTCTGTATTTTAAGCAGAAAATATGGAGGCTGGTAATGTGAGAGGCAAATTGAAAAGAACTGGAGATATTCTAAGTCTATTCTAAGTTTATAAATGTTCATGATCTACAACTTCAGTTAATTATTTTGAAGGTGCTGCACATTATAACCCATTCATCTCATGGAAAAATGCATGAGATGAATAAGATAATGCATCCTTGCATTAGATGAATAAGATAAGATGAATCTTATGCAAAGCTGCCTAAGATGAATGAATTGTCTTTTCTAACTTTCTAACTTAAGTTATTTTTCGGTCCTGTGATCTTCTAACTTCATTTAGCATCATTATCTATCACTAAATCCATGACTTTGTTTATTAGGTACTACTAGACAAGACAGTCAAGATATATATTGATCTCTCACCACTGGGAGCTACTATATGCATTGCTATTCACTACAGCCACTACTTTGCCAGCTCTTTCATCAACATCAAAGAGAAGCCTGAGGAATGTTCCAGAATCTGGCATATTAATGCGGATTTTGATTTATGGAAACATTTAGAAACTATTTCAAACTGGAACAAAAGACATTATGTGAATCTTGATATACTATATAGGCCTGTAGTAATTATTATAATTGTGTTTGCATGTGTACACACACGTATAGTATACAGTACGTGTGTGTGTGTGTGTGTGTGTGTGTGTGTGTGTGTGTGTGTGTGTGTGTGTGTGTGTGTGTGTGTGCATGTGTGTGCCTCCACCTACTATCAGATGGTCAAATGCCATGAAACTAAACCATCACCATGGGAACTAAGCAAACTCTATCCACTGATGTAGATCACAAAAGCTCCAGAAAAGTCTTTTTTTTTTTTTGTTTTAAGCTCAAAAGGCTTTGAAGATTTTTATTGATTCATTCAATTTGAAGAGTTTTAAAGTTTTAATTTTATTATTCTACTTCAAGGCTGTTTAAGTGACATTGAGTAAGGGGAAATAAGTAATATAAAAACTATATATGACTCACCATAAACTGCCACAGTCATTTGGTCCTGAAGGACAGTGTTGCCCACTGAAGCCTGGACGGTGACGGTGTGACTTCCCTCCTTGGAGAAAGTGAAGGACATCACTCCGTCCAAGGTCACAACAGGCTAAAAGACAAAGAGACACAGAGAGAGAGATGTGTTGTGACTTATCTATCATGTCATTCAGTTAACACGCTGCACGGAGGAGAACAAGAAAGTAAGGCTTACCTCTGTTTTGTTATCAAACCACCAGTAATAGGTGACAGTCCCCACATTGCTGGGGCGTAACACTGTCGTGAGGTTCACTGCTTTGTTCTTGACAACAACAGAAGGAGACGAGAGCTGGACCTGCTCAAGCTGACCTTTGGAGAGGAAACACAGAAACTAGAATCCTGGCTAAATGCTGCTTTCATGATGCTCAAATTTCCAACATAAGTCACGTATTCCGTCATGTTTTGGCACAGCAGTGGCTGTCTGGAACACAATGAGCATGTAGGCAGACAGTGGAGAAGATTGGACTGCGGGAGTGGATCGGAAAGTGTCTGTGGATGTTTTGATGCTTTTTGCCTTCATGAAAATGCCACTGCTGGTATCCATTATAATGAGCTGAATTCAAACTGACCACTGCTGCCCTTCACTGTCAATGAGGAAACAACAAGCAGCCGTCTTTCCCGCCCACACAGGGTGAGAGACACCCAAAACTTCGGATTGGGAATTTTGGATGGAGTCTCTCTTTAATGAACCAATTTGAAGTTGCAGATGAGTCGTGAGCGTCTTTGCCCAAATATTTTGTTGTTTTCTTTCTAAGGGCTCATAAGTTGAAGTGTTTTCACCTGTCTGAAGGCTGTTGAACCAGGTGTGATAAAGGATGGAGACAATATCTGATAGCGTTGTCTTTATGATATGATTTTCATGTGGCAGGAAACAGGTACTGTCAGCCAGTTAATCATTACTGACAGTATAAACAACCATTTTATGCTAATTCCCTTAAAGTAAAAGTCTATTATTTCTTTAATATCAACGCATTTACTCACAGGAGACGTGGAGATAGAGTACCACCCTGTCAAAGCCCAGAGTGTTGGTGGCTGTAGCAGAAACTTGGTAGATGCCAACTTTACTGTAGATATGCTTGACCCCGTCATCGATGGAGCTCACGTTAACGTACGATATGGCGGTCCCGTCGCCAAAGTCCACCGTCACACTTGTCGTGGAGCTGAGACCCTTCAAAAAAAGAAAAAAAAAAGCCATGCTGTCACTCACACTGCAGCCTCAGTTCTCTGTCAGCGTCCTCGCGCATTTTCTATAATATCTACAAGAACGAGGTCAAGTGGTAAATCATGTCGCTGCATAGTTATTTGATATGGTGCTCAAGCCTCTGTGCTACGTCTCCGCCAGCATCTCAATATACAGATAAGAAAAAGCGTGCAGACTACAGGTATCCCCCGTAATACACTACTGTTGCTTTGTTTAAGTGAAGTCAGCACCTCTTCCAGAAAGACCAAGAAAGTGACATTCTTCTCCAGTGTTGCTACCAGTGTTCCCTCGCTGGTGAAGAGCTGGAGGCCCCTGGGGGCCTGACTGGGACACTTTTGTCGTCTGGGGCTGTACTTCAGCAGCGTTCCCTCAGTACAGTTGTTAGACAAAGCCCTACGATATCTGGAATCCATGAAAGACCCAAAAAGACACAAATGAGTACTGCACGAGTGGAAAAGCAGACATGTAACACAAGCGCTAATTTTAGCTATTTTTCTACTCGCTTGCTAACTAGTTTTCAAGCTATCTTAGCTGCAGCATGTTGTTGTTTTTCTAAAATGAGCTAAGATAATCCACAGACTTTAACAGCTGTAGAACTACCCCCTGGGCTACATTATATACAGAATTTAAAATATGTATGCATGTTTGTTTGTTTTTTTTCCGCTGTTTCAAACGTTGAGAACTTTTCATGGATACTGTCAAGTGTGCAAGCAACCATTTTCACACATAATACAGTGGTGGAAGAAGTACTCAAATTCTATACTTGGGTAAAAGTGCCAATACAACAGTGTAAAAAAAAAAAATCATTCCAAGTAAAAGTACAAAAAGTACTATCTGCAAAATGTAATTTAAGTATCAAAAGTTTTACATTTGCTAGTACTCTGTTACCTCTTTGAGTCTCAAACTGTTATTTAGATGAAAATATCTGAGAAGTTTAGAGGAGATTCCCAAATTGGGATTCAAGTCTCAGTCTAAGAGAGACGTCTCTTCGGTGCCTCATAGACATTAAAGAGGTCACAAAAGGAAATGGGTTCATTACTCACAATATGCTGAATTTACAAGCTTATCAAATGTTTTTTATGCAAAATCTCCACCTAAAAAGTAACCAATCCAGCTGTCAAATAAATGTAGTAGGGTATGAAATACTATGAGGAAAAAGTAGGAGAAAATGGATCTACTCAAAGTACATCAAAACTTTATTCAAGCACTTGAATAATTGCACTTTCCACCACTGCAGAAAAGTATGTGTAACAGAGGGCATGTGTACACCCACTCCTCCCTTCACTGCTGTCAGTACAAATGAACCAGGTGTACCCCGTGGTGTTGAGGAAGCTGTCCCCCGTGATGCAGTCTCTAGATGTGGCTGAAGGAACGAACCAGAAAGCCGGAGAGCAGCTCCCATCACTCTGCCTCTCAAAGCCATAGTCGCTGTGTGAGGTGGAACAGCAAACACAGAGAAAGAGGTGTTACTGAGATTCAGTATCATTTATTTAAAACACCAAATACAATTACTCAGCTCAAACAGAATCATACACAACGAGCGCACGCCTGCTGTGAATAGAGGTGCGTGAAAACTTTTCACGGCTCACAGTTTTTTGAGATTTGATGTTTTATGTATCAAACTTCTGAAGGCATTGTGTGTGTTTACACGGACTACAATTACACCTCGGCAAAGTCAGAGGGATCGTCAGATCCCTTTCATCGTGATGAGGGAAGCACAGGCTCAGAGCTGGAAAGTTTAACACATCTTTTAGTAATAAAGTGGTGTTAAGCTTGATATTTAATATGGTCGACAGTGCTGCTCATTTAGCACTAGTGAAATCAGGGAGATGAAAGAAAGTATGAGACACAGCCATGTCTGAAACTTATGACTTGTTAGACATAGAGAAGCTGTTAATGCAGACAGCCATTACTTTTATTCATTTTGCGAACCTACTCTATTTTATATCTACTTATATTCTATAACCTGTTCTCATTTATGTACATACATTTACTACATTACTGCACGACATTTACATTGCAGTTCATACATTTTATTATTACTGAATACTTGTCCATCTATTTTAGTTCAGATACATAGAATTTAATTCCTGTATTTTAGCTGCTCCTTCATTCTATGTCTAATTAGACCACAACTGTTATGCATGTGACAATGAAGAGCTTAAACGACTCAAGTGCACTTGATTTAAGTTGTGAGATGCAGCAATGTCCTGCTATCACACATTTGATTGTTAAAACTTTATCTTCTGTCAGCTCAGCTGCGTAGTGAGATATGATCGTACAGCGTTACATTCTGTAAAATGATGTTGTCCCATTCAAACTGTAGCTAAAATGAACAAAATTAGTCATTTAAGTTTTTGTTTTAAGATTTTTGTGATATAAAGCTGATTGATTATCTTGATTTTGCACACATTTGCCTTATTGTGATATACATTGAAATCATAAATATATTTTTATATTAATATTGAGATACTATCAGAATTATTAACGCTTAACAGTTAAACAGCGCATGACATGATTTTAAATGATAGTGCTGACATCTGTTGTCGATAGAAAGGTAACAGAAATCAGAACAAGTTGTGAATTATAAAATGTAAGTGTTCAAACATTCCTCTTGTTGTGCCTTAGGTTTGCTTCACAGACTCTGCCTCTGGAGACTGATAAAGTGCTGTGCATTGGATTTAATGAAGTGAAAAGCGTAGCTGCAGAGCAGGGAACTCACCACTCAAAATCTGCCTCCGTGCACGGGCAGGAGTCTGACATCTGGGAAATATACTGATCTCTGGCCTTGACACATCGAACGTTTGCTTTCAGTTTTTGGAAGATTCTCTTCATTCCCATGATGCACACTTCTCCCTGTGATGAATAATGCATCATAAACATTTCAGACGTTCTTTTTCCTTTTATTTCTTCCCATCTTGCTTTTATTGTGTGACTGACTCAAAGAAATGCACTTGAGTTTAATCAAAGACTGAATCGTGTCATCAGCAGTCAAGTCCTCGTACCTCATTGTGTAGCTGCCATGTCAGATAATCATCCGATGTGCACCGTTGTTGGAAAATGGACCGGAAGTCAATTTTGACAAGTTGCCACTCAGATCGATGACTGAAATGACCAAATATTCTGCACAAACAAGTCAGAAAAAGTAGGTCATGGTGTATATGGGGCAGATTCAAGAGAAAAAAAAGAACCTGTTGTGTGAAGACCTTCACTTTGAGCAATTTTAATGTGCTGACTTTAATCCGTGTTCCTCTGTGGGCTGCAAAACCCCTCCGCATGTTGGGCTTATGAAACCCTTTCAAAACCACATTAAATAAATCCAAAATATTTATGTACACTTCTAAGTCTTCATCGGAGTAACATATAATTACCCAGTGCAGTAATTATCAAACTACAGACACATGAGCTCTTTGTGGTTCCTTCATATCTTACGTCATTATGAGGGTGTCCTCTCCGGGCTCCCCCAGCACCCCATCAACATAGAGCGGAGAGGAGGTGAAGCTATATTTGTCCCAGTTTCTGCCCTCATCAAAACTCAGCCTGAGGGAGAGAACAATGGTTGGATCAGAGACAGACCAGCCGCAAATAGAGTTGAATTCAGTAAGACAAGCCTCAGCAGGAAAGCAGTCTCACTCCATGGTTTGAAGATGAACAAGAGTCTCTAAAAAGATGTGGCACATCCTTAGAGAGCCTTACCAAATATGTCTAATTGGCAGAGGTGTGTGTCGGATGGCCACCAGAGATCCTCCTTGATTCAGGAAAAACACGCTGTACTCTTCCTGAAAAACCTGCAGACACGACCAGACTCACTTTATCACAGCAGAGGAAGCTACACAAGTGCATGGTGGTGACATTAGGAAGACGCACACTTGGCTCTCCACACAAAGCAGAAACCTCAACTGTTCTTTAAACAAAAAGCTTCATTGCAGCCAGTGTTTCTCTCTCTGTTAAGTTCTGGAGTCTTAAGCCGATGACAAAAATCCTTGGGGTTTATTTGTTTTCCCGATCAGAGATGCACATGTCTTACACAACGCTGCTTGTCAAAACTTCTCTACTTTTTTCTTTGCAACTGCAGCACCAACGACCGAAAAGCAAGAGCCGAAAGTTTGGCATTGAAAGCTTAGCCAGAGTCCTACTTTTATTCACCCATTCTTTAATCGGATAATGCCTGACTAAAGTCAGATTTGGCTCATTGTATTCTGTGTTAAATTGAGGGGAAGGTTCAGGAGGAAGGCACCATATATTACTTAAAAAAGTCCCTGCATAAGAGAAGTTTAACTATACATTTGAAAGAAAACTGACATCAACAAAAAGTTACTGTGCAGAGCAGTAGCACAAAATTTACACTGCCTTGTCAAACTGTACCTCTCTCCAGGTGTTTCCAGCGTCAGATGTGATGAAGATACTGACATTAGTACTCATCAGCTCAGGTCCAACCACACCTGAACACAAAAGGTGGAAGATCACTATTTCTAATCTTCATTATTTCATGCATGTCACTTCAACTGCACGAGCAAATCAGTGCAGGTGCTTCTTTTGGAATCTGAGCATTTCTTCAGATAAGACTTCTTTGCATTGAGGTGACATGGAACAGATGTGCAGGATGGATTGATTTAATTTCATGTTGTAAACAGTAAAGCTGAGGAGTGAAGAAAGAGATCTGATTGGGAGCGCTGAGGAGTATGATGGAGAATAAACAACAGTATGGACGTGGAAATCAAACAATCTCCTCACCTGACGCTATTATAATTCCTGGGGCTGACTCTTTGCTGACAATGTTTCCCGAGGTGTAGGGATTTTCTGATACATGAAGGTGCAGATGTAACGAACAGTAAGGCTGCGAAGCACAAAGGAGATTAGTTTGCTCAAGTCAAAATGTGAAAATGAAATACAGGGTTTCACAAAAACTGTCCTGAATTATTTGTGAATCAATCATTATTATTAATTGTCTAGAAGAGGAATTTTGCATTTGAACATGGAAATACTTTCAGCATAAAATACGTTACATAGATCTTATTATACACCATCAAGTCTCAAATGAAACTGAATCAGGGTCATTTATGCTGGAATTTCAATATCAAAGCCCTCATTTATGCTCACTCATAAACCGTATATATCAAAATGTGGTTTTTCAGTTATTATGGTTGGTGTTATTGCAGCTTCCAGAATCATTTTGAGGCATCTAAAAACAGCTAAAGCTCCAAATTTAACAGACCGGGTTGATGCAGTGGCAGAGATTGCATCTTATGAGTGTCTGCACAATAGATTAAAAAGGAGTTTGGATAATGGGACGTGTTCATGGCACCTTTTCAAGTGCCTGTTTAGATTTTATTTACTAGAAAATCTTCTGTATATTATTGTATTAATTTTCATTTTATTTAATTGTGGACTCAGTTTGCCACTTTTGTGTTTTTTTATTATTATTATAAGTAAGGGTGTAAAGATTTTAATGTAAAGCTTTTTCCTTGCTGCCATGTACCAAAGTTTTCCTTTAAAATATTTTTTTTAAACAAGTTTTAACTATACAGATGATCAGTCTTATACTGAATATCAAATAGCAACAACTTGTCTTTGCTACTTCTCTTAAATAATCTATTGAAAATGTAAAGTGCTGCTGCACTGTAAATCCTGAATTGTATTGCATTAAAATCATGCCAATAGTTATGATAATACTAACAATTAAAAAAACAGACAAATCTTAATTCAATTTTCTTCATATTTTTGGATTCATAATTGAAAAGACTGGAGTGATGCGTTTCAGATCTAACAAAGTTCAGGTACGTTAAATGATTTGAAAGGTCTCTTCAGTTGCTGAGCTGTTTACTGACCCACGTGTATTTGTTCTTGGATCATAGCATGGCGTGATCCACTGGAGTATTTCTCAGCTGATAACGGGAATCCAAATAACCAAATCTGTCTCGCGTCAGTGGCCCACTTACCTGTTCACAATAGACCTTATTTCCCTGGAGATCGGTTGCTGGAGCCTGAAGAAGACGCCAGTCTCTCCCCTTGTTGTATGTGATATAAGTTTTCACTTGGTTCTCAACAACTTTATTTGACAGGAACACCCCTTTAATCCCGGCAACCTGCGAACATGAGAGAAGGAGAGCGGTATGGGGAAAAATAACAAAAAAGGGAAGAAAAAAACAACCGTAAATTATTCAGACTTAAGTAAAGCTGAAGGCCTAGTTCGGAGAGGAAGAGATGTCTGAAAGTGACAGGGAGCACTATTTTGGACCATCTGTAGGACTCTGCAGAATCAAAACAACATATGGCGCAGCCCTGAGATATTTCTTCGTCTTTGTATTTATGTGCACAGAAATTCAGGCTCTCACGTGCCCCCATCACTTGAGTTTCTCTTCCATTTAGAGAGCAGAAGGATTTCATCAAAGGAGGAATGTCCATTTCGTATCTTCTACTGGTCAAGTCATTGTATAACTAAATATTTCTGGACATCAAATGTGTGTGGAGGTCAGTGAGCTGTGAGAGTAAACATCGCCGATGGCTATCTTAGGTGTGTTTGTAACAATGTGATGCTTTTACTGCCGGCTGGAAATGAGGGTAATCTGCAGTGACACATACATGTGCAGTTACTGCAACCTCACAGCACATCTGTCGACACAATAAACATGTTCAGAGCAGAAGTTAAAGATGCTGTTTTTCCTGCATTGTGACTAAGTGACACTAAACCTGTGCATAGATGGTATGTTACCTAGAAACAGAACCTGCTCGATGTGTTTTGCCTGACAATAATGTCACATGAGAAAGATAATAAAAGCAGGCAGGAAGTGGATATGAGAGAGACACTCTAATGCTGCAGAATGAAGCGCACCAACATCTGTTCCATTATAGTGAGGACATCTGAGACATGAGGAAATCGGGATGAACTAACTCAAGTTTTAGGCTGTCTGTTGGTACTTTACTTGTCAGAGTCTGTTTAATTGTTCATGAAAGCTCTCAAACCAAGAATTTAAATTTGTATGGTGCTCACGGTAAAAGACATGAAAGTCTGGTGGACTGCAGACTCTAAATTGCATGTGATGAGAATGTGTCTGGATTGATGAAGAGAGCTTCATTATTGATAAATCTGTTCAGTACATTTTTTCTGCATTTATACAATGTCAGAAAAATACCCATTGTTTCCCAAGAAGACAGCATGCACACTTGAAATGTCCTCTCTTGTTCCTGCAATTAATGGATTAATCTCACTCAAAAGAATGAAAACAAAAGACGTAGTTTGATCAGGTCAGGGAGTACTGTGGGATAATGGGAGTTGTTTTTTCATAGTTTTTTTATTATCTGAATGAATTATTATCATGGCATTCAGGCAGAAGTCAAGTTCATGGATGAGGAAATTAACTGAGGTTTTATTCATGCTACGTTCTGTCACCTTCATTCCCTCACTCTCTAACGTATCACCTGGGGTTTCATGTGTCACCACTGACAGGCGACCAAATGAAAGCACAGATTTCTCTCAGTTTGACCTTTTTGGAAGTTTTCTTTTTGGACATTTTAATGCCAAAATGTTACATGCCTAAAAGTTTATAACATTGTAGGCTGTAACAAACAATTATACTCCTCATAGAGTAATCCGACAATTACTTTCTTGATTAATCAATTAATCATGTCGTATATTAAATGTAAAATAAGTAGTGAAAGCTCAAGGTGGTGTCTTCAATATGCTTCATTTATCTGAAAACCTTAAGATTTTCAAATGACCAAACCAGTTAATCGATCACCAAAATAGTTTTTAGATGAATTTTCAGCTAATCAATTAATTGACTAATTGTTGCAGCTCTATAACACTGCACAGTAGAATATGATTTCGCGTGTATAATTGCTCTAGTTATTGCATAAGTTATCACAGTTATCATCAGTGAACACGACACATGGCCCTATAACCTGCAGCAGTCACAAAACCAGGCCAGTGATTTCAGTTGGTCCAGCATGCCTGAACTACATGAGAGTATGTAAAAGGATGACAGCACTGCCCCAACAGCACTGTCACTGCCCACCTCATAGAGGTCTATCATGATGTTGCCCTCCGGTCCTCCACTGCTCACAACGCTCTCCAGCATCAGGGTGAAGAACAGCCCTCTGGACTCAGACATGTACAGGTTGTAGGAGTCATTCTGGTGCCAGTCCTGAATTGCTGCCACCACCTGGTTATCATCTGTGCTGATTATCTGCAAGTCCTGAAAATAAGAAATTCATGAGTAGATGTCTCTGTGTGGAGCCAACAAGGCTTGAAGAATTGATTTAAGGGAGCTCTTTCAACATAAATGAGTGGATCTGCATAGAAGTGTGCCCAGAGTGGCCATAGAGCTCGAGCAGCGAGGTAGCGTTTCGTCACTTCTTGACATGACTCAGTCAGGATCAGCAGCGATTAGACCTCAGGCGTTTCATGCCATGCACTAAAAACAGGCTCTGTTTTTTGTAATTTCACTGAATCCCTTATCGAGAGTGAGGCGAGGTAGGGGATGTGTGTCCTTCTCAAGGAAACTGACAGTATACATGGATGGATGGATGAATGGAGAGATTGATCGGAACAACACCGTGGGCACTAAATCTCTCCTGCTCTTATGACATGGTCTCTCAAACCACTAAGCCATCCCGCTGTGCTTTTAGTGAATGGAATTCAGTAGCAAACACTGCTTTGTGCTAATGCAAATGGACGACTCTGCTTCAAAAGATTCCTTTGCAGTTCTGCCAAACTGCAACTCTACATTCATTTCTTAAGTAAATATATGTTGATACAGATGGGAGGGAATCTGATTAAAAACTCTGCATGGGTCTTAAATAAACACAAGATCTGAAGATTTAATTATGCATGACTGAAAAAATTTACAGGCAGATAATAATGCGGGGTAAGCAACTAATGGATTTGTCAGCAAACATGATAACTAACTGGGAACAACCCTGCTTAAAATCATTTGAAATTGTGTGTCAGAGTAAAATTAATGCTACACAGCTGCTTGTTCATCTGCATATGCTCAACTCACCAAACGCTGCATCCTCTCCAGCAGTCTTACCTTTGGCAGAGTGTACTTGGGAAGCTTCATTGGGTAGAAAGCGTGCCTTTTATAGGACACATAATGGACTGACTGGCCACCTATTGGCACCTGAAAAAGCAATATAGTACAATTTGCAGTTCATCACATTTGAGGTAAATATTCCTAAACGTCAGCGTGTGCACTGATTGCTGCCAGCATGCTTTAAACAATTCCAACCATCATCAAAACTCTGGGTTTTCTTTTAATTAGGGTGTTGTGCAATATGGCAGAGTGGAGTTGTAGTATAATACACAACACTGTGATTTCAATTTCATGCCACCCTTTCCCAGGATAATGGCCCCTTTTAGTTAATGAAAAACATGACTGTACATTAAGATGCAATCGAATGCAGTGGTTTTACAGCTTTTAATTGTCTTTTAATGAAGCCAGACCTTGCAATAAAAACCCACCTGGATGAAAACGTATTCATCCTGAACCACCAGGGAGTTAGGGATGATAAATCCAGGGAAAGGCTTGCCCTTGTTTCCATCAGAGCAGTTCTGAAGTTTACAAGTTATGTACTGTGACCCTGTGGGTAAACAAGAAATGAGTGCTAAAAATATAACAAAAGGAAAAACAACCTTCTCAAGTCCACAATCAAGGTTCAGCAATGCCTATGCTGACGGTATTAACGGAGCCATAGAGGAAAAATTTTGGAGGCCAATCCTTATTCTCACTAATAGATAAAGTAGAGAGAGCTGTCCCAGTGTGTTAGCATCAGCCAAATGAAGCGGTCTCCCTGGGGACAGGGCATTAACACACGAGGCCTTATGGAAGTGCTGCCCTCTCTCCACTGTGGCCAAGAACCGAGCCAAGTCACAGCCTGGCCCCTGAAAAATGAATTAGTTTAATCGTATGAAGAGTCTCCATGAGCCAATTCAGACAGGGATAAGAGTTTTAGTGAAGACAGCAGAAAAAAATAAAGCAATAATCTCTCACCAGTTGTTTAAAATAAAGGTTTAGGAATTACAACAACTGCTGCTAACGTGACGTGCAAGCTGCTCGCACATTCAATTTTGACTAATCTTCTTTTCTGTGTTGCCAAGGTAACATCATTTTATAACTCACGCCCGTCAGAGATGCTGATCTCCAGGTGAATCATTCCTTGTTCTTTGTCCAAACCCAGCCTGGACCTGTAACATCATAACAAACCCACATTTATGTCAGTGGTTCCCAGCCGTTTTGGGCTTGGGATCCCTCAAAACAAAGCAGCATCTTGTTTTGAGGCTGCACTTTTGAGTTTCCTACTCAGACATTTCTATCCTTCTCAAATTATTTCATTAGGATTTGAAATGTAGAAATTAGCTGTTACTAGGTATTGAGACCCAGTAGTTGACTGTAACTGTAACTGAGCTAAATGAACAACAAAGCAAATTTAGGGAGCTGATGTTGGCTTGCGAACATATTAGCTACGTAGATTGAAGGTTGACATATCAGACACAAAACACAAAAAACTTTTTAAAAACAATGTTAACTTGGGCCGATTTCAAATGACAAAGCATATCTCAAATTACAAAACATCATGCTAAGTGACTAGCTAGCTAAACAGTGTCAGTTAGATTAGCTTGATCCCGCTCTTTCTAAACTGAGTACTAGTTGTTTTAGATAGGCCCCTTAAACTGATTATTTTTGCAGTTAGATTAATTTATTTCCTAGTAGAAGGAGGGGGCACCAGGCGAAATTGTACAAACCTCTTGAACTATTCGGATTCAGTTTTTATGTAGCTAACTTGTATACGTGTTAACAATCACCATTTTTTATAAGCCGTATTAGAGTCACAAAATTAACTGAAACACTAGAAGTCAAATGGTTGATCTGCCCCCCCGTTGAGGGGCCACAGTAACAGCAGATGAGGGCAACTGTGACAACACGTACAGTAACACCGTCAAAGAAATACCAATAGAATGGTCATCAACAAAAGGCAGATTTAAATCCATAGATATCGAAGGTTAAGACAGTGTGAGGAAAGATTTGAGTTGTTATAATTACCACCAGCCTCCCTGACTTAACACACAAACTTAGAAATGGATTTATGAACGAAAAAAGAAGCAGAAACTAAAGATAAAGATGAGTAATTATATTTGTGTAACAGAATTATATATTTTTTTCTTTTGTCATCCTATTGATCATCTTGTAACCCCTCTGATTTCTGTATAGAGACACAAGGCTTCGACATCCAGGTTGGAAACGACTGATTTAGTTTATGCAGAATATCTATATTGGACTTGGTTTCAAAGCATTTGTGTGATTTTAACTTTCTGGATGTTTATTTTGAACATCAGGGGCTTAACAAGGCATCCAGGCAAAAAGCGTTATTGATTATTTTGCCGCTGTCCCAAGACATATTTGACAAAGCGTAACAAAAACAAAGACAATTTGAAGAAAACTCACACAATAATTGCACTTAGCTCACAGTAATAGCCTCTGCTTTTCTGTTATTAGAAGTGCAGTATTTGTGATTTCCATTAGAATTTGATTTTCATTTTGAATGTATACTGGAACAAGGGAAATAAGAGACGTAGCTGAGATCCTCACTGTTCTCCCAGGAGCAATAATACAGCGACCTTATCTATGAAGACTGGCCTGACGGACATGTGACCTGCACTGCACACTGATGGCTAAGGTGTATGTAGCCATTTCACTCACTTTCAACAGAGATTCTTCACGATAGCAGTTAAGTGCGAGTGACAGGAGTGACCACTCGTTGTATTAATAGCAGCTGTTGTGACAGAAGATGGGTTTCTTCTCATTTTCCATACCGTGTCTGAACTATAATATAAAAAGCCCCCGTTGTGCTTCCCTCAGCACTCTGTAATTGCCTCGCAGCTCCATCTCTTTTAATGGACTTTCTGTCAAATACTTCATCCAATTCTATCAGCGAACAGCAGCTCTTGCTCTTAAATAAACCCCTGCAATGTTATACTGTGTTCTCCCATAACTAACACATACCACCGTGTCTGCCTCACGAGGGTGCCTGTTAACATATTTTTGTAAATCATCTTTGTCGGATTTTCTGCTATAAGATGAGCAGGACAGGGTGAGATGAAAGCATTTCTTTCATAGCAGATCTCTGACAGTGTGGTTTTGGTTGACTTATTTTGTCGAAGATGGAAGTACATAATTTAAAATCAAGCTTTTTTTGTCAAACACCACTGTCTTCATGTAGTATACTGACTCATATCTAGTATCTATATTGTATATAGAGTATAAAATATATAGCAGACTTGTAAATATGCCTGAACAGCAGCTCACTGAAAAGATCTTCAACTGGAAAATTTTTGCATTCACGGATTGGTGAGGTATAATCCTTATTTGCTACGATTAGCTTATTTTCCACTTTTTAAAACAGCTTACAATGTAATATTCATGATGCTCCTTCCAAATGGCTCCTGATGTATGAGGAGAAATAGCCTGTTGACGACCTCAATTAGGACCACATTCTCTCATGAAAAGCAGCTACAGCGAAGAGCTTGATGTGAAGCAGAGTTTCAATGAAAGCTGAAGATCTGTATGTGCACAGCTGATTTAGCTGTTTCCCTGACAGAAAAGTCTCTGTCTCGTTATGGAAGCTGTATTGCTCATTACATGGTGATTTAGGGGCTACCTTTTCAGTAATATGTCCTTTATATCTGCTGAGTTTCTCTGCATGATTAGAGAAAACACGAGTTAGACTTGTATTTTAGGACAGGAGCCTGTCTGTAGAGCTTGGGACTGAAGTAATTTGTGTTCTAAAAACATATCTAAGACGTTATGCTCTCATCTAAAAACTGCAGTTAGTTTAAAGTCTACCACAGTTTCTGTATACATTAGGAAAACAAATTAGCCAGTATTGAAGGAGCAAGTAACAAATTAGCCCTCAACCCCATAAGAAATGAGTGTCATACATCCACCTTCACTTGAGGATACAAATATTAGCCTCATTTAGCAAGAGATAGTTGTTGTTATGTCTAATAACTACTTAGTCATTACCTCTTTCCTACAGCGATGTTTATTTACTCTAATGGTGTTGTTGGGGTCATTGCCTTTCCCAGAAAAAAAACAAAGCGAAACGTGTACTGCAGGTCACTCCAAACCCCCTGATTAATCTGTAGCTCTGCTTTTTTATTTCTATGTGTGAAAGCGATTTTGTAGCCAACAACCATAAAAACATTATAAATTAAACATTTATCCTGGACCATAATCCCTATACCAGCACCCAATAGCTACAAACACTACAACACTTAAAGAGACACCCAGAAGCTCTCTGCAATATCATCAGCACGGATAATATTTGGATAGGATTCGATTTGTAATACGCTGCAGTATCCCAGCAATATTTCATGAGCGGACTGAATTCAAAGGATCAAATATTAATCAGTACATGTTGAACCAATGTGTATATATACATAACTTATACAACATATATGTACATCTCAGAGGTGAATATTGCACTCCAAGTATCTGACAACTGTAGTTGCTGTTATAAATCAAGATTTTACATGACAAACATGTGATAAGCTTATAAAATACAAAACCCATTCAAAAAAACTGTGTACTTAAACTCCTTGTCACATGTTTCAGGTTTCCGATATCTATGAGTTGTTAGCAGTTCAACCAAAGGCAGACTATCTGACTGTTTCATTAAATATTGATCATCTCATGAACCCTCAGATTTACTCTGCGACTGTTTGGAGGGGCCCGACCCCTCGGCTGGGAATCACTGACCCAAAGCACCTAACATATACTGTATATGAAGTACGTTAAGTTGACTTATGCGTTGATGCATTAGTATTAACAATCTATTAATGTCCTATGTGATCATTTATCAGTCAAAGGGGCCGAGTACCTTTACTTTTGACACTTTATGTACATTTTACTCTGCATACTTAAGTACTTTTACTTCAGTAAACTATATATATAAGTTTTTATATATAAGCATAAGTGTTTTTGTGTTGTGTTTCTTTTACCTCAGTATAGGATTTGAGTTCTTCTGACACCACTGACACTTGAGATGCCAGACTTGTGAAGTGGTTCAAATCTAACTCAATAACATTAATATTTCTGTAGATATTCCTTTCAATGAGCTGCTGACTGAGTCACTACTCTGGTTACTGTTTACTTGTGTTTCTACTTCTACAGTAAAACTTGTCAGACATTCGAGCATATTTTATAGAACATGTGAATATGTACAGTGGATTTCCCTTCTGTATTGCTGCTGTGAACACAATGCTAAAAATGCACACAGTTTGATTTATTAATGCATAATTGTTCTTTTCTTGTCTATTATTCATAGTGTTTTTTGGAACATGTCAAAATATGCAGCAATATTGCAGAATTTCTCTTCAAGACAGACAAGCCCTCTGAAAATGACTGATTGTTGATCTCACCAGTAGAATCTGTTGGGGACAACGCTGTCATGCACAAGCTGCCATCTCCTCCCAAATTCAACAGAGACATAGAGCTGAAAAATGAGAGGAATGCATTAAGCAAATGAGTTACAGTATAAAGAATAATTCTCCAAGTCAGAATATCCAAGAGAATTATTTCCTGATTCATGTTCAACTGTGTTATCAAGCAGCTGTCACATTTGTAGATTTTGTGGCATCAGTCTGGTTATGTTGTTTTGAATATTGCACTACTGAGCACATACTTTATATGAAAATGCAACAGTGATGAGACAATCCATCAGCTTCTGCAAAAATACAGGGATACTCTGAGGCTAGGTTTTTCATTAAAAAAGGAAAAAGAAAGATTATTCATTATGGTGCCTCGGAAAAGAAGGAAGGGAGGACATAGAAATTAAAATCAAAGTGTCTCTCCCTCACAATAACTCAGCGGGATTTCAGCCTAATTGGCATTACAAAATCATTCATTTAACTGTCATTGTAATCTCTTTTTTCCTCATGAAGCTGTTAGACTCCTTTTTACTGCAAAGTTGGACTTGTGTCCAAGCATTCAGAAGGCCTGTCATCTTACCGTAATGATGGAGCAGCAAGCATCTTAAGCTGGGAGCTTTACAAGGATAAGCAACATCATTTTGACTTATCCAAGGGCTTTAAACTTTTAAAAGACATGACAGACAATCAATAAATGTAAAATGAAACCAAGCTAAGATTAATTTCAGCTGTGATAAAGGGAGAAAAACTGATGAAATTTAGCTTTACAAAGACGCACTGAATGACCTGAAGGCAAACTTCTGTCGAGCATCTTTATTTTGACCCGTTGATGGCTCTCAACTAAGCTTTCATCTTCCTCCCTGCACCATTTATCTCACTTCTCAAACCTTGACTGTTTTTCTCTCTGAAAATCAAGTACTCCAAAAGCAGGCTGGGAAGGTTGAGTTTGATGTCTGGTGTGTTGAGTAAAGCAGACAGCGGGGTTCTCACAGAGTAATGGTGGATGTGTGTTTACGCTTGCAATTGTGTGTGTGTGTGTGTGTGTGTGTGTGTGTGTGTGTGTGTGTGTGTGTGTGTGTGTGTGTGTGTGTGTGTGTGTGTGTGTGTGTGTGTGTGTGCGGGCACGCTTGTGGATTGTTTGGCGTTTCTCCCTTGTTAGCTTTCCCTCGTGCTGTCTAGGACACATCCATTCAAAGTTAGAGTCTTCAGCCAGACTTTATGACTTGTTTAAGGGAGCAGGTGATCAGCTGCCTCTGTTTCTGACAACTGCAACCTTGGTTTAAGTAGCAGGTGTCTCTGCTCATGAAGACTGTGTCCTGAATGCTGGCCGCTATCATCAAAATGAATGCTTTCGACCGTGACAGCAACCTATGTTTTGCATCATTTTATAGAGACATTTATTTTGCTGTGACCCATCAGGCTTGTGACACATAATCTGTCGAAAAAAACACTTGCACCGAGCTAACAAGAGCACGATAAGAAGCAAGTAAAGCATGCACAACAACCTTTATTTCCATCCAGACATTATTTTTGTGTCACATTTTCAGTTGTTGTTCCAGCTATTTCATGCCATCTGACAGCTACATATTACCTTTTGGTCGTGGCTGTAAGCCAGGATCCAGTCCTCCTGCTCGGGGTGAAAAAGCAGGCTGAGGATATCAAAGGCTAAGCTGTGTTTCTGATAGGACGCCCCCTCGTCAAGGCTAATGAGCAGGCTGCTCTCCACCTCCGGGTCCGTAAGTAGCATGATCTGAGACGAGACAAGAAAGGAGACGGGGGAATCAGCAGCCCACCTTGACAGCATCCATTCCACAGGGCTTAAATGTGCTTGTGCAATGCTTGGAACAAATGCATGGTGCAAGCTCCAGCAGGGCTGCTGTGCCATGAAGTTGCCCAGTGATAACAATTGACAGATTTGTTCAATACAGGCAGGACTTTTCATGGCATGCATGTGTAAACCTACCTTCCTTTTGTTGTTCGGACTAACGTACAAGTAGCTCAGGATGATCTTGGGCCCGACTTTCTCATTAAGTTTCTCATATGTGGTCCCATAATCAGTTGACCTAAAATTCAATTATAAAATAAAGTAAATAGGTTGTAAATAGGAGAGTAAAGGAGAATGGAGCAACACCTACTCGTTAAGATGCTGATGGTATCATTAAGCATATCAGGCAAGCAGAAAATTGCAACAGCAGAAGTCATGAAGCAATTTGCTAGATGAATGGAGATTTTTTTAATTATCAGAATAAACAAGAACATCCTGTGTGGCACACATGGTGAAGGGACAAGATATTATTCTAACTTTTATCATTATTGATGGTTCGGGGTAAAAATACACTTCTGATGTTTGTGATGTTCACGTTTTATAACTCAGAGGATTAGAGGACATATTTGCCTGTTGCTTGGCAGAGTTTTCGAAACAAAACGTGCACCACTTCACTGAGCTCCTTTTAAATGTCATTCATTGCCACCAAAACAGATCTTGGTCTCAGCTGTTTGGTGGCAGTTCAGAAAGAGGCGGCCATGAAATGTTTTATACTGCATAAAATAAAACTTCAGTTCTGTGTTGAAGGGCATTGCCGAAATATTCAGTCATTATTCATTATTTAACCCTTGTATACTGATGATAATGGCTTTACTGTTTGCAGGCACAGACCCCATTAATGTACATGTAATCATGATAATAATAATAATCACCTTTAGAGTTGATATTACAAACTTGTTAGCCAACACTTACTTATTTATACATCCACCAGTTATGACCAGAGCAACATTATCATTCATTTGGAGTTATGTTTCTGTTTATGTAATGAATATAAACCCAATATTCATTGTTTGTTTTTGGTCTTCACCAGCTCCCGAGGGACATATGTGACTCTTCAGCTAATAAGTGTTAGCCGCTACCTGTGTCTGTCTGCTGTTTGGTGCTGAGCAGATAGTGTACAGTGAATTTTTAGATCTCTATTGCTGAACACTATGCAGAGAGCAGCGAGAGTGACCCAAAACAGTGGAATTACAGCTGGACATCTTAACAATGTCTTTAAACTCATTGTAAAACTCTGTACAGCCGTGGGGAGCTGCAGAGTCAGCTGATAATTCTCTGTAGGGTTCATCACTTCACGCTACCCCACTGTCAAATTATACATTGTCATAGAAATATTTATATCGATTTATTTAATTCAGGTGATAATAAAATGTTAGATATGTTACAAATGTTAATATGTTATATGAGTCGTGCGAAAATATATGCTTGTTTTCTACCAAAACGTCAGTCACAAAGAAACATGCACTGTGCTGTTATCCCACTCACTAGTGATGTTACTTATGTTTAATTAGACAGCAGAGACTTTTAATCTGCTGCTAGAATTCTTAGAAATAAACTGTCCAAATAGACTCATTGGGAATTTGGGAGAGGTAGTGATGCATAAAAGGCATAAAAAAAAGGTATTTTATTCAACCATGTTTTACACACAGCATCTCTGAGACCCGAAACAGAGGCGATGTGTCATTTCCTGAAACCGTAAGTCGAAAATCATGTTTATAAGCAATAAGCAGATAAAGTAGTGTTGAATATGATTTATGTGCTGTTAATAAAGGTTCTCCATAACCCCTAACCCAAACATAACATTAGGCTTAAGTCATTACATTAGAAATGTAATCCAATATAATACAAATATAAATAATTAACATTTGATTTGCTGCAGCTTTCATGTTGATGGTAATACCACACGGAAGATCTTACCTCCATAAAGAGCTCTCTGTGACTCTGCCGGAGTTGAAGTCGTAGTACTTTGTCAACATGAGGATCACCTACCAAACAGATCAAACAGATTACTAGCTCCGAAGCGAGTCTATCATCACTTTAGAAAAAAAAAGCAGCAATAACATGTCACATAGCGAAACAAAAGAGCCGAGCCATCGACACGCATGTCTTTTAAACTCCCTGACAGCCACGGCTTTATTAAAAACCGCGCTGGCATGTCAACCCATTGCCCTGTTTGTAAAGCTATAAACCCTGTGCATACTCCCTGTGGATAAGCTGATCACATATGTATGCTATAATGGTTTTTAAGACCCAGCAGACAAGCAGCAACTGCTATCTCTGGTAAACTATGACTAAATGAATATATAAGCCAACACTAAAATTCATCCCAGGCACAGAAAGACAGACCTCGTAAATATCAAGGACATCTTCTTTGAGGAGGATCATAAAAAGTGTCATAGTCATATGTGCTTTACAATACACAGGCCTTTACTTAATGCACATAAAAAGCTGCAGATTTCAGGATGTCTTGCAAATTACCTCATATATGAATGAATGGATCACTGTGGACATTTCTATTTGCTTCAGCAAACAGCAGAACCTAAATCACAGCTTGTGTGTTTGTATATGCACGTAATTAGTGATGCATTAAGGCATGTTTACACACATTTCACTTGTAATTCCCTTTTCTCTCAGTGAGGCAATAACACGAGGAAAAACTCAACTTATTAACTCAATTTCCATCCAAAAAACTGTGTTTTTCTGCAATGAGTCATGGAGTTTTATAAAACCTCAGCAGGCCTTTACTCATATTGTGTCCTTCACCCTTTGCACAATTAATCACTCAAGCCGTGCCCTGCCTGCACTGTGCAATCATAAAACCTGCAGATCATATAGCTCTCTTGGGAGGCCTCTCTCTGCATCTTGTTCATAGCTATCTTCTAATTATCGAGTGTTATGAGTGTTTGGGGTAACATTCTCTGTAACAAGTACAAACTCCATCATGTAAACAAGAAATATGAAACTTTTTAAAGCCTCACAGTTTGTCATTTTCCAGGCTTTCGCTCAAATCAAACAAGTCAATACTCTTCATCTCAGCGTGATAAAAGCCTCACACCACTTGAAACTAATTGCTTAAGTGAAACAGAACTATTGCAGACACACGCTGTGCAGATGTGAGGCTCCTCAAGGTCATTTTTGTGCAGTCGACTCCAGCATTTAGTTGTAACAATGAAAAAAACCAACAGCGTCCCAGGTTTTCTTCAGCAAAAACTGGTCAACACCAACCGCTGTCTGCTGATATATTTTACGGGTGCAACACCACAAAGCTATATATATGATAAAACAGAAACTCTTTGAATGAATGAATACAAAACACCCATCTACATGTAGTGCATCCTAAATCTAGTCTATTCACTATCTGATTCTTTTATCATTAATTCTTGTATCAATAAACAGAATCACCAAAGCCAATTAAATCTAAGAAAGAGTCCAATCATTTCATGCTGATACACACAGATGTAATGTATTATTTACACTTCCGAACTCTATTATGTGCTGTATATTAATGAGGGCTGAAACTTACTATTATCTGCTCACTTGTTTGGTCAATAAAGCATGTAACAGTGGAATATGCTTCTCACAATTGCCCAGACCAAAGGCATTAAATGTCTGATTTAAGATATTTTATTTACAATGATTAAAAACAGAAAAAAGCAGCGAATGATCACAAATGAGGAGCAAGAAACAGACTGTTTCCTATTTTTCCTTAAAAAAAGGTTAAACGATCACGATGGTTAGAATAGTTAATGATTAGCTCTCTGTCAATCTACTAATTGACCTCTAACATCAGCTATTCAATAACGTTTGTGCTGAAAGGTCTTGCATGTCCCGCACATTAAATCAGGCACAACACCACAAGTTTCCAAAGAACACTTGCTGTTAATGATGCAATGAATTTAAACAGTTTTGCTTTATGTCCTAATTATTCGCCCTCCTTGTGAACAAGCTGAATAAGAAAACTCTGACTCTGCTATTACTTTGTGCTGAATGTATGAAATGCTTTATATGAGCGCCAGTTCAGACATAATCCATGTATCTTATTATAACTATGGTACCAAGTGTCCAGACTGGGTTGCAGAGATTTATAGTCTTGGAATAAAATGGCCTTTTTACCTTCCAAAAGTCCTACCCTCATGGACACTGTCATCCACAATAAAACAACCTGCAGCAGCCCGAAAATTAGGACAAAATATATCCCACCATTCTGTATGGCAGTTAACTTTATGCATTTACTTGGGAAGGATCCAGGATTACAGTCAGATATAATTTGCATCCATCTTACTGCCGGCTGGAAAGGTTTCCTGTGCTCTGAGGGATGTTGAAGGTGAAGCTCCAGGGGTGCAGTTAACGCATCAATACAGTGATACAATATTCACTTTGTAGATATTTCAGTGTGAAACAGGTGTTTGAAGCTCAACATGTCACATCACAGGACAAACGCTCTTCCTCTTTTAATGCTTATATAACTTACCCTCTGAATATAAATAATAATGCCATATATATTAGCATATCTTTGCCTTTGAATGACAACAAAGGTGCCACAGTTGATGCCAGCTACCATGTAGCGCGTGGCCCATTATACTGCCGCATATCTCCAAACTGGATTACTTGACATCCAAGAGCCAGCAAATTGATTTTTCAACCTCTAATCCTTTGTAAATCTTAAACCTTGGAGCTAAATGGACTGGGATGAGTTTGATCATTATGTAAGAATGAGTGGAGGTTTAATGGTGACTTAAAGGGTTTAGGGTGAGGAGATTACTGTTGTAAATTGAAGGTGTCGTATGAAGAGGAGAAGGGGTAGAGGTATGGGGAAAGCAGGGGGGGGTGCTGTTACTGAAGGATGAACACCTGAGACAAATGAAAGGAGCGACAGAGTACACATTACAATTCATTCCCACTCTCAGCAACTTATCAGCTGTTGGAATTAAGTTGCCTCATCAATAAAACTGTCATCACATTTAGCCACCGCAATTAAACAGATGGATGATTCCATAAAAGCAATTGTTGCAAGAGTTACTGACTGGAATGTTAATAATAAAGACAAATATCACATATCTAAAACTGATCTTGTGTATAAGGTGTTTGCCCAGTGCATGCTGGGATAGGCTCCAGCTCAGCTTTGACCCTGATCAGAAATAAGCAATGAAAAATACAATTCAATTATAACAATTAACCTCATGTAAAGGGTCAGTCCCCCTTAAAAATAAAAAATAAGAAAACATTTTCCCATTTAACCCCAGTGGTGTGCAGGCACTCTGGCTTTGGTCTTATTTTCCCAGGTTCTCTAAAACTTCTGCCTCAACTTCCAATAAAATGGAAGCGACAGAAATTTTTGTTTGTGGTGCAGAAAAAAACTGAAAAACTACTTTCAACTACTTTCACTCAATATCATGTATCTTTCAGAAACAATGCCCAGGTTACTGAAACTGCTTTGCTTCAATAAAAACGGGTCCACTGTTGGTAATCTCACTGTCAACATCTGAGATAATCCAGAGTAATTTCTCTGAGGAGACTGGTTTTTACTGTAATATGGGTGAGCAGACCCTTTGACAATTTAAAAACCAGTGATCAGTCAACAGAGTAACTCAGTTTGCAATTTCCCTTGTTTTCCTTATAGGACCAGTGTGTGAGATTTAGGTGGATTTATTGGCAGAAAATGGCAGAAATGTGATATAATATTCAGAATTATGTTTTCATTAGTGTATAATCATTCATTTGGGGTCAACTCCTGAGGATAATTTTTGGCTCCTCTTTGCTAAATACGTCATGTCAGCTGAGTTTAAACATGCCAAAACTCTGCACCCAGCTAGTTGGTTGATAATTCTCTGAGCGTTCATCACTCTGAGCAATAAACACACAAGCAGCCATGTGATCCATTAATTAGTATAAATAAAGTATGAAGATTTGAATTTCACATTTTCACAGAACATTAAGATTTCGTGCGATGACGATATTCAAATTAGTGATAACTGGTGACATTAAATGACACAGCTAAGACTAACAGATTTGGAAGGAGGGTGAGAAGACCTGCCCACAAGATATTAACACCAGAGACGTGTTAACAATGTGGCAGCAGATGCTTTACAAGGTATAAAAAACACAGCGCAGCATGCAAATGCAAAAATGCCAGGGGCCAGCAAAAAAAATATCAAAATCCACTTGATAAAATCATCACGTTAAAGGTATCATTTAAAACCTTTTATAAAGAAAGAAGTTCCTATATAACACAGGCAATCAGAAGCCATTATCATACTAACGATCTCTATCCTGTTGCCTCAGAACTCTGCAGAGATGTCAGAGTTAAAAAGTTTGACCGTCAGGTGAAGTCACTTGTTCAATTGTGTTTTGTGCAACTTTGTAACATCTCGAAAATTAGATCTTTTTTTCCGCTCTGGACGAATCTGGACTTTGTCATCCACGGTTTCATTACATCCAGCTGCGACGACTGTAACTCATTGTATTCTTGTCTCACTCAATCAAAACTCTGGCAGCAAGACTACTCAACTAGCAGACAACAAAATCCAATAGAGGGTCCACATTTTCCATGTTTTAGCATCTCTGCGCTGGTTTCCTGTAAGTTTCAGGATGGATTTTTAAAAATTCAATGATTGCTTTTAAAGATTCATTATATTACTGATTTATTAACCCCTTATGAGCCTGAATGCAGGCTGAGCTCCTCCAGCTGGCTGAGGTGTGTTAGTAATTCCAAGGCCGAGGCTAAAACCAGAGCCATTGGAGTCTGGGCCCCACGACTCTGGAACAACCTGCTGGAGGAGATCAGGCAGCAAGGCTGCTTCATATTTTAAATCTCTCTAATAAAAGCTATTTTTCATTTCTCTTGAATGGGTTATTCATCTGTGTTTACTGGTTTTGATTGTGTTTTAAAAATTCATACCCTGCTTGTCATTATTATTGTATCAATTGTACTTTTATTGATTATTTATCTGGCAATTTCTCCCGTTTTCATGTCTTTGTAAAGCACTTTGTACCTTGCTTCTGAAAAGTGCTACATGAATAAAGGTAGCATTATTATTTCCATGGCATTGTTTACAGGCCTGCGACTCACTCCGCAGCAACAAAAGCCTGCAGGAAAGCAAATCCTCGTATACTTCAACACCACCTCAGAGAGACACTTCATGTACAGAGGCTTTTGTCTGCCACATCAATTTACATCACTTCATTAACAAAGGCAACATTTCCTCGTAGACCAGATGTTGTGTTGAAGCTGGGCTGTTTGAAGTCAGAGCTGTTGGCTCTCCCATGGATTGCAGGTCACTGCAATCATAAATTATAAAGCAAAGGTAAGGTAACACTTTACAATGCGGTACACATCAGTGTGAGTGGTTGCTGAGGAGTGAGTGAAGAATGGTCTATTAATCAATTAAGCACCTCCTGAAGAGCTGATTGGAGGACTATATCATAGATAATGCAGTGTTACTAGAAACCAGACTGGGAGATGGTATATTAAGCAATCGTTAGGTAATGATAGATTCAGAAATATCTGTAAATCTAAACTTTCTTCAGGAGCTGCTCCTGATTAACTCTGAACATGCAAAAACCAGTGGCCACTCATTCATTACTCTGTTTGTGCCCTCTCAACTAAAATGACTCATCATAGCTGTTAGCAGTTACTAAGTGGTCCCTCATTGCTTCACATTAACTGACCATTAGTTAAAAATATCAGCTTGCTCCTGATTGGCTCCTCACTCAGTCCTGAGTAACCACTCACATTTTTGCATGCTTAAGTGTTACCAAAGCGACTTCACCATCTTACTTTGTAGAAAATGAACTACTACTACTAAACCTGATATATAAATACAAGAGGAGTGACACCACAGTGAATAAATATTCGGAAGAGTGGAGGATGTGAGTAAAATGTCCTCGGGGTCTGTGAACATTCTCAGAGGGTAACCGTCCTTGGAAAAACCTCCTCAGTCTTAGCTTTAGGCACTTAATACGACTGTAAGCTTTTGAAAGATTCCAGATGAAGCTATAATGTGACTGATGGCAACATTCTGCTACTTTGGCAGACAGTAACACCATTGATCTGTGAAGATCAAATAACCAGCTTTTTAAACGGACAGCAAACACATACTCCATGTTACAGCTGCAGCTTTCAAGCAGAACAGCAAGTGTCTGACTTTATTGGACTCCTCACGTCGAGACGAGGGCCCTGTGCGGAAGCAGCGGTTCGGTTGATAAGTCATCTGAAACGGCTTCCTTCTTCTTTGGGCTTCTGCTCTCGCATCGTTTGCTTCTTCACCATAAATGAAAGCCCAGTCTAGTTCAGCAGCTCGACTTCGGCGGCCTGCTGAGCTTGGAAGCTTCACATGCATGAGGAGGGGGTCTGATCAATGCAGGCGAGATTAGACAGCAAGTTGGGTAGGTTTTTCAACCAAGCCCCCCAAAAAGTTATGCTCGCTGTGCAAGGATGTTTTTTTTTTTTTCCAAACTACTTTTAATTCTTGAGTGCTCCATTTGAGATCTGGAAGTGCTGGGTGTGATGGTAGAAGATTAGTTGCATGTTGACAAACTAAAAGCCCCTTGAACTCTCTAATAAAGTACACTTCCTTTGATATAAAGTAAAACAGCTGATTAGATCAATATGCTGCAGAAGGATTTCTCTCACCCACGATCAACAACAGCGTTTAAAACCTCCTGTCTGCCATCTCTATAAATCTGAAAAGGAAACTTGAGTGCGTGAATCAAAGTTATGGTTTTGAATGCAAGGCTGTTCTTGCAGCAGCCAGATGGTGTAACTCATGCTGTATGAGCGAGTAATGGGGGTGGCCAGCGTTGGTGAAAGTGTTGTGAAACACAGAATGAGGTGGCAACTGAGCAACGGCCAAAAAAAGAATATTGACAACAGCAACTGAGTGTATCTGATTCGTAGATGGAGCACAGAAAACACACTGCAGCTGAGTTACATTTACAGACATGTCAGGACATTATTTCGCTCAAAAAACAGTAAAGCAGAAAGCAGGCAGAGCGCACGCAGCAAAAATACAGATATGCACAACATAAGTTTGATTTAAGCTAGCACAAAGAAGTGCAAACGCAAAGGCGTGTCTGTGCCGAAAAATAACAGAGGGTGAGATCTCATTATGCAAGAATGCATATTGCTCCAGCTAAATTAACTTTATCCTGTTCTAGGATAAAATCTGTAGATGGTTTTTCATGGAATTTCTGCTCTATTAGACAGTGCTCGGTGGAGAAGAAAGGAAACCCAGGAGGGGAGCACAGCTTGCCGATAAAAAAAAACACACTCTGCAGGATTTCAAGGCGTTAGAGATCCTCGCCACAGGAAGGCTTGGTGGCTTGGCAGCGCTGCACTCAGCCTGCCAGTAGTTTCTGTGCAGCGCTAAGCTTTAAACACCAGTCGCTGTGTTTATCCATGCAATGTATTGAATGCCACATCCACAAATTTGTCAGGAAAAATAGATTCCTTCTCTTCAGTTGTCTTGGCTTGAGTTGTGGCATTCCAGTTCTTATCATTATGTATTTCATGAATTTATTTATGTTTCTTTAGCAGGATGTGTGATGTTCACTCCCTGAAACAACACTACTGCAACCCTCCCCCCCTCTCAACAGCCTGTCCATCACAGCTACCCAGGAGAAAGCAGAGCTGGTGGAGGTCCACGCTGACAGCATGAGCCAAAGGGCTGCCAGAACATGTCAACATGCTATATGCAGGATGCTACATACATCACAGTGTCCAGAACAGGGCATGGTGTGCTGAGGAGACAGAATCAAGGTGGGAGAGGCAGGAAAGATAAAATGGTGAAAATGTGTTAAGGACTAAATTGAATTTAAGTATTGATCATGTAAAGTCTACCATTCCTCTCCCTAAGGTACAGCATGGACAGCCAGGGCTGAACAGGTATGATTAGTGTCAAAACGGCTCTGGCAACAACCTAATTAGGTGCTGCAGTAGCCAGGCAAGCTGCAATTTCTGTAGTAATTGTCCCGTACCACTTTCTGCTAGGGCACGGGCCTTTCCACATATTGACACACTGGGACGAAATTATTCAGAAATACTTTATAAAGGATCATATTTTCACTGAAATACACTGTGTGTATTCAACAGATAAATATTCAAATGTTTATGTCCTGCAGGTTTTCAGTGTTGGCAGATTATTATTTGAGCAAACATGATTATAACCTATTCCTAAGTCAAAGGGAAACCAAAGGGCTGCCAATCAATCTTGCCTCTGGTGCATTCAGGTGCACAACATTTCTATGGATGGAATAAATTATTTTGCTTCTGTTGTGGAGTTATTGGTGAGTACTGATTAACTCATATGACCTGCTTTTTGCATGTCCTTGGTTAACCCTGAGGAATCCTTACTGCCTTCTGACCTCTCCACAAGAGTTACATGTGACAAGCGAAGCCACTCTCTTTCGTCTTTGGTTTTGCTTTCTCTATACAAGTTTGCAAGTACCCAAAGACGTGCGCACAGTGCACTGTAATTTTCTCCACATATTTAATCTCATCCTGTATTTAATGTTCAAAATATCATGTGTTTGGTTGCGTGTCTGTGTGTGCAGCAAATCTCATAGGCTATTGGACCATCAGCTTAATATTTTTTGTGCACATTTATGACTGTAAGCTCAAGGACTCCTCATGGCTGCACTGATTCAGAATTTTTGAAAAGCCTATTTTATTGACTGTTCCCTTTTATATTGCTGTTACATACTGCTGACTCCTCATTCCTCTTAACCGGCCTGTAGGGTGTCTGAAGTGATCAACATCTGCTTCAGTTTGGAATCTTGTTCTCGCTCTCAACAACGAAGCAAAAGGCATTTCTGGTAATCAGACAGGCTAACCCAGTCTGCTGCAGGCATTTGTCATGGTTCAAAAACTCATATCCATATAAAGGTTTGGTCTCATCTTGAACAACGGCATCTGCACATTAATTCCATGCCCGATATGGTAGGATCCACTTCAGTTAGGCACAATATTAATTAAATTAATCCCTGTTTTTGTTATTGTCGCTGCCATATTGATTATAAGCCTAGCAGAGATCTGCCCTCTACAGAGTGCATTCGTCTAGTTTTCATACACTTTTCTGTAAGACAAAAAATGCATTAATGTTCTTTGTTGAGTAAGGACAGCTTTGTATTTAAAATAACAATTGTTGTAATGGTGTCACAGAGAGGCAGAAAACGAACCCAAAATGCAGACCAAACAAAAGGTGGAGCTGGTGCAGTTCCAAACTCAGCCTGAAATTCAGAGAGGGAGAAGATGCAACTTGCAAGTTCTTCAAAAAACAGATAATATTTGCAGAATATTTCAAGCTTCACTTTTACGGATGTTATTGACATACCTTAATAATACTGCAATACTAACATTTTGCATTCTTTTAATGACTAAATTATCAAACCTCACTTCACAATTCACTTTATTGTTACCTTGAAAACATCACAAGTGTCATTTTAGAAACGTAACTTTCCACTGATTGTTTTGACTGAGTGGTTTCTTAAATCCATTATGCCACGCTGCACATTGGCTGCAGAGCACACAGCAATTTCACTTATTCTTTTAATGCTTCTGTGCAGGCTTTGGCAGAATCAAGGTAAATTCTTGTAACTGGCGTCTTATAATGAGCTAGAATTATCTTTTCCTCTGTAATAACAGAACGCTCGCTCTGTTTGATTTTTACTGATCATTGACCATTGTTTCCCTCCGACTAACAAACATTGACACTCACAAACCTAAATGTCTCTACATAATTGCAGTAACAACATGGCATTTACTGTTATCTTTCATGGACTTGTTCTCAATGTGTGTAGTCAAGGTATGGCAGCCTTTCTTTCTACAGTGGACATTAATAATTGAATACAATTGAATTATTCCAGTAAAAAAGATAGATGTTTGCTTTGAGTTGACAGCATATGACCTGACAGCTTACAATTCTCATACTGCTTACAGTGCTGTAGAAGCCTTCACCAGGTCAGTAACAGGAAAGAAATAACAGATACAATGGTTTTTCAAGGACCTGGAGAAAATTGGAGAAGTGGAACTGGACAATGCCACCAAACACAGTATTTTACCCACTGTTCCATCAGCGAGTCATCAAAGCAACAAAGAATTCAGAAAAACCCTGTGCGTGCCTGACCCATCTCCAATTTGTAGAGACAGATGAGACAATCTAAAGACTTCAAGGACGCAGTTGAGGAGAAGCTACGCACCAGGCTATCAAGTACAAGGTCTGTGAAGAGGGGGAGGCCCTCTACCTGAAAACAGAGGAGCAGAAAATACTACAAAACATGGAGTATCCATAAGCAGAGTATAGACGTTCATTGACTGAAGGATGGAGGAGGCATTTCAAGAACTGAGCAGCTGCTCTTCGAGGTTGCTCAAGGCAGAGAAAACAAGTATTTGCCAGAAAAACTCAACAAATGCTCCAAACGTAGAGAGCTTTGAGTACCCAAGAGATGAATATTCAGCTTAAGGTAGTGAAGGATCATGAGACCCCTTTGAAAAGAAAGGGAGAACCCTAAAGAAAAAGTAACCCAGACCAAATGTCCTAAATGCTGAAGAGCAAGCTGGAGCTCGAGGCCTGAGATGTAGACAGATGGTGTCCATCAAATACTTGGTTTCTTCTGTGATAAAAAGTTCAAGAAATGTTGTGGACGCTGTAGGGATCTTCATGGTCCTGGCCCCAACAGGGAGGGAGAAGAAGGAAAAGGAACAGAAGACGGCGTCCACTCCAAGCTCTGACAACTTCATGCTTCTGAGCACAATTTTTCATTCAGTTAAATATCTATCACCTGTGACGGCTCTTAAATAATACAGTGCGCTGTCAGTATACTTTTCCTTCTGTGGAGAATTTTAAGTGACTAACATTATACGCGTGGCATTTAAAACAGCTGGATAGAGTGGAAACAAAACAGGACAGGCATGTTGAAGGTGATGAGGAGCTGAAGCCCAGCATGCACTGGGCAACATCCAGGACAGTTTGACAATCTCACAGGTCTAACACAAAATAACAAACACGTTCCCACCTACAGGCAACTGAAGCTGTCTCATTCACCTTACTTCTATGTGTCTGGACTGTCAGAGGAAAGTAAAAACCGGCACAAACACAAGGAGAATATACAAGCCAGGGTTATCACTTTTTCAAAATCTAACAAAAACATTATCCATTCACTTTAAACGCGGCGTAAAATATGTTGTAGAATGAATAATGCTTCCGCGGCCTCACTTATGTGACAAGTTCATTTTACGGTAAAGCGGAGCAGCCTACTGCTTGCATTTGAATACAATGACCCAAACAGAATATGCATTGTTTCGCCAGCTTGTTCAGTGTGTCTGACTGCATGTTAATGACATTTAATATCGTACTTTTCTAGCTGAAAAACGTGCTGTGCCCTTGGATGAATGCTTATAAAAGCCCAGCGGATCTTAAATAACATCCTCTGCTACATGAGTTAATTTAAATTACCTATTGCACTGGCTCCTGCATGTAAACCACTCGAGGCTATGGCAGTGCGAATGCTGGAGGTCTGAATAAAGTGAACAGTCAAATGCAGCTTCTCATTAATACTATAGGCTTACTTGATTCACATATTCTAAATGTATAACACAATTTCTTTCAATGTAATAAAAGCCTCGCGAATGCTGGCCAATTGCTACCGTGAAAATCTTCAAATTCTGTGAGAGGACACTTGGCATTGAAATGTTGCATATGATGGACAAACCTCAGTTTGTGACTCCCATGTACTGGCATACATTCACCTCTGTTCTCCTAGGTAGCTGGTGGGCTGCCATGTTTTGATTGGGGAAACAGAGGCACAACTTGAGAAATGGGTTAAAAGTCTTTTTAAATCATTCAACGGATTATATATCTTTGGGGATTCTGAGAATATTGACAAAAAAGCTTTGATTGTTTTGTCTTTTAGAGAAACTGATGATTACCGCTGTGACTCAAAGGTACATTAAAGCATAAGAGGCACAAACTGGGGCTAGTGTGTAGCAGACAACAACCATGACAACACCAACATGAATCAGTGTGGTATCAGCAATCGATGGAGCACTCCTTTGCGTTTTCAGTGGTTCTCATGTTGCTTGAAAAAACAAAACTACAATTGCAGCTTAGCTTTCAAACCGTGATAATTGGACAAATGATGAAAGAACAGCAACATCCACCAACTAAGCTTCTGGAATTGGACAGGAAATATCAAGTCAATAACCAACTCAGACAACGTGTCTCACAAACTGTATGTACAAATTGGCTGATGTCCTATAAGCCTAATACCAAACCAGCGATCAGATTTCAGAATTTGCGACATGCACGTCACAGTAAGCTGTACAATACTGACAAATGTTAGAATTTTTCAGAAATGTGGGCAGCCGGAAACCTTGATTTCATGTATGACAAAGTCGACATGTGAGGACAACTGCCTGAAGTGTCAAAGCAGAGCTGCAGTTTCCCACACAAGCTGAGTCACATTAACAAGCCAGAGGAGATATTACAAAACATAGCAGCCTCTAAACCCTTTTATCTTTCTTTACATTTGTTGCCAAATGGGTCTACTTAAACATTTTACAAATGGTTTCTCTCTTATCGTTTGGCCTGTTATAAGGTTGCCTATTAATGCATGACTGCCTGCTTTTACATTTCCTCATACCCAGGGAACCCGTCTGCAGCCATTGTGATGGAACAGTAACTTTTAAACAAAGACGTTTAACTCGCACGAGGGAAATAAGCTCATTTTGAAATAAATCACTGCTATAAATAGATTTCTAAAAAGCACACCAGCTGGAAAATCTGCGAGCTTCCTTGGTGACCACCTGACCTGCACCTACACACACGGAGAGGGTGTGGCACGTAGCACAAGCTGAAAAACACACATTACATCATTAGTAGGCGGGAGAGATGAGAGTCTGTGTCATCGGGGGGGATTTCTCAAAGCAGGACTAGAATGTCATGCAAGTGTGAAAAAGATTACACAAAATCCTGGTGATAATGACTTGAATCAAACAATAAAATATTTGATTATGAGATTTCATTTGCTCAAGCACATTGATGGTTTCTAATTAAACACATGATAATCCTTTAGACTTTTTATTAATGTTGTGTGACTTGCTGACTCCTTATACGGTACCTCCAGGGTTCTACCACTCTTATGCTCTAATGCAGGGGTGGTGAATATCCAGCCTCTGGGCTGGGAGGGAATTCATAAATGATCAGAAAAGTTAAAAAAACAATTCTTTGAACAGCAATTACTCTTTTCTGCAATGAAAGAAAATATAAAATCGGAGACTGGCATATTCTACTGTGTGGTCCCTGAATGCAACACATAGCAGTTACACTGTCATATTTTTTGGTTAAAGTAAAAGGCAAGGCAGTGTACCTACGTTAGTTTGTGGGGATGCACACTAATCTTGAGCATTACATCTGGAAACATGCCAATCTGGATGAGCTGCAAGGACTGCATAAAGTTAAGACTCTTCAGTGGAGTTTGGTGCCCAACAAGCAGCTTTCACCAGACTTTAAACATGTTCCAAAGTGTCCATTTGTCTCAAACAATTAGTGGAGATGAAGGAAAACCTGTTGCAGAAACTCTGCATGATTTGGCCTTCATGGTGGACATTACCAAGAACCTCTCAGAGCTGAACCTCAAGCTCCAGCCAGCCTCTCACCTCTCTGTTTCCAAATGTGAAAAGCCAAATTAAAGCTGCGGCAAATGCAACAGGAAACAGGTAACACTGTGCATTTTCATACTCTGCAAGAACAAAAGCCTGCTATGACATCTGTATATGCTGGTGAGTGTGAGAACTCCTGCACGTATTTGGCGAGAGGCTTCAGGCTCCCTCTACTCGAGTTCTATGAACTGTATGTACGTCCTGAGACAGTTTGCATCTCTATTTCGAACAACCTGACTGTGAGCAGCTCTTTTCAAAACTGACTCTTTCAAAAACTCAGCTCTGCTCCAGACTGATGAACCCGAACCTCAAAACCAGCTGCGAGTAGCATCATCATCATCGCTGCGATTGGACATCAGAGAGAGGCAGTCCCAGCTATCACATTAGAGGTTAGTGCAATATATATATGTTTAATAATTTAGCATGGGTCTCGAAGGAGGTGATTAAACTTGAGAAGGCCCTGCTTTAATGTATAGTGTGTTTTCTTATTCAGTAAAAGTCAATTATTTCAAGCAGACAATATTTTTCTTGCCGGAAGTTATATGAGAAGGTCGATAGCATTCTCCTAACTGTATGCTAATTATGAAGGCAAAGCTAGCGGGTGATTAGCTTATAGCTTAGCACAGCCAATGGAAACAGGTGGAAAGCGCTAGCCAAGAAATAGTTCCAGCATTAAACTGCCCTGCAAGGTGACAAACATTTCTGTTCAGTGTACAGATTAAACAGGATAGAACATGTTAATTAGTCAAATTAAACGTTGCTGGCAGCCAGATTTGTTAACTTTTGGCAGTGCCAAGCTAGCTGTTTCCCACTGCTCCCAGTCGTGATGCTAAACTAAGCTAATCTAATCTTAGCTAATCTCCTGCTTCATATTTACTGTACAGACATGCAATTGGTATCATCTCATTGAAGTCTCTCTGAGAAAATTAGTGTATTTCTCCAAGACTCAAATTATTCCTTAAATGAGGGTAAAAAAACATAACTTCTGGGGTTTGTTTTGTTGCTTTTTTTATCTACTATCTATCTGCATCTGCTCAACAAACTACCAGTCATATTTGATATTGTTTGTTCAGGCACTGATTGTTCTCAAGCATTTCAGATTCAGTGCTTATTTGTCTGAGAAATACATCATTTGTTTTGATTAAACTGAAGCAAGTCATCACAATGTCGATTTTCACAGTATGTCAATGACACAAAACTGCACAGATCTGAAGAGTGAAATGCAAATACCCTTAAATTGGCTCACAGCCTGTAAGCACTTAACACACACGAGTAGTCACTTTCTAAAATTCAGTGACGGATGAACAAGACATAAATACTTTTGCTGAGCCCGGAGGCCAAAAGGGGTGCACTATCCAAGAATCTCGGATTGCTGGTTGCCCAGATCAAACCTCGGCCCTATGTCATAGAGTGTTAGACTCTGATAGTGAATCACACCTCCAAATCATTCGTCTTTCATCTCAGAAATATTGCCTGGGTGCAGTTTTAGCCAGCAAGATGTCAAAAAGCTGATTCATGCTTAAACAGGCTGGACTACTACACGTTTCACTGGTCTGACCGAAACATCTATTTAGGGGATACAAGCAATTCAAATTCTGCTGCTTGACTCCTGATCAAAACAAGAAAAAGAGAGCACGACTTCCTGTTGAACTTAATGTGGCTCCACATGTCTTTCAGAATTGATGCTGAAGTCCCCGTCCTTGTATATACAGTAAAGCTCTACATGGCTTAGGACCAGCTTACATCACACAACCGGTTGCTTTAAGAGCCTTCACATTCACTCACATCCTCCACTGTGGGCCCTTAGATGTTCAGAACCACAGACATAAGAACGCTGCATGTTCCCAAAATGTCAGTCCCCTGGATAGTAGGGAAGCAACCAAGAGGTTAAAACACATCTATTTCTGTTAGCTTTCAACTTCTCTTTTATCTTGAAGTGTGTGTCTCTCTTTGTTCCTATATTTAGTATTTTATAGCATCACTGTGATGCTAATTTGTACTTCACTTTGCTCATTTTCCTTCATTGTAAAGCACCTCAAGTTATATTCTTTGCAGACAGATTCTTATATAAGTGGCGTTATAATATTATCTTTTTTAGCATTTCAACCTATCTGCTGGATGATGACTTATGCTCTTACCCTTCCATAGCTGTTCTCCCAGGCATGGATTATTATGTGCGTAACGGTGAAAACAGTGCATCAGTCAGTGAGCTGTATACATAACCTTTTATACATTCACCTATCTATTTTTGTGCAAGGCGGATCCGGGCTGTAGCAAGAAGATAGGTATGTCAAAAGGTTCATTGATCTCATTTATGCATGAAATAAATGCCTGCAGCCACCTGCCAAAATCAGTGATTGGACAAAGAAAAACAGCACAACTTGCCTTTGTGTGTGTCTGCGTGTGCGTGCGTGCGTGCGTGTGAGTGAATTAATGGGAGAGAAAAGACATCGTGTCTTTTAAACTATGCAGAACTTAAACTTACATTATTTTAATCTACTTTGATTAGATTTTTCCCTTTAAACTTGAGTCTACCTGCCAAGTCGGCTAATCAATAAACAACAGGATAGATGGAGGGTGTGCGTGTGTGCGCGAGTGTGTGCGTGACGGAGAGGGAATGAAGCAAAGACTGATTCACTCCAACTCTGCAACCTCCCGGCAGTCTCTCATTGAATCTCTTGCGTCTCGTCTGCTCTCTCCGCTCTCAGTCAGATTTAATGCTTCAGATTACTCAAATGGCCGTGCAGGATGTGTGAGTGAACACTGACCACACTGCGTCAAAAGAGCTCCGTGCGTAAATCTGGAGCACATGAACTACTTACGCTACTGTTCTGTCCGGACCAGTGCACCATCGCCTGGTTATGAGCCGTGTCCCCAGTGAGTGCAAATGTCGAACTTGTGAGCTGAAACTCCTCCTGGTCCGAAAACGAAGCATCCTCCCCGCCCTCGGGTCTGAATCCGGACCAAGTCTCTGCGCTCCTCGCACTTCGCGCTCGCCTCCAACCGGCCGCATCCGTGTCCTCTTTCCCCGTCACATCAACCGGCGCCCCATTTTCAGCCAAAATGCTGCTATTTTTCCCATCATCGGTGCTGTTTTCGTTTAAGCTGGGAGGAAGCGCAGTCGCGCGTGAAACACTTGGAGAAATCACTTTTGTATGGGAAAGTTTTTGCTGACCGTTCAACGCGTCCTTCGGGAGACAACTCGTGTTATGTCCTCCTAACCGTGGCTGTACTTTGGACGAACTTTCTTCGCTTGCGGTTAATTCCGGATCGTTGTGGTTTTCGTCCCCGTCGGCGGTGCGTTTGGCGTCCGCTGACCCCTCGGTAAATCCGACAAAATCTTCAACTGGCGCCTCGCCAAAATGAGTCAAATCCAGCTCCGAGAGTTCCCGGGGAAACGCTGTGATTAGCGGCAGCTGGCATGAGGGAATGCACCTTACCTCCGCTTTAGTGCCGCCCAGGATGGAAGTTAGGGTGAAGAGCCAAATCCACTCAGAGAAAATGATGAAAAGGCAGTGACCGAGGCGCGTCTCCATTCTACGTTAATTCCGACTTCGGGCGTGTTAAAAACATACCATCTTTACTCTTGAGCGTGTGTGTGTCATCACCTGGTAGAGTGGAGTCCGTGAATGCACTGTGGGGAGGTGCAGCAGCGCGCGGACAAGTGTTCCCAAGTACTGATGCAAACGATGCATCAGAGGAGGAGCTGGAGGCTGAATCCTGGACGAGAGGGGAGAGGGGCCCGTACTCCCGCATCCTCATCTCAACCTGGATGAAAAAAAAACAACAAAAAAAACACGCAAACTGAGCGTCCTCTTAATTAAGTTATATTTCTGCAGAGGCACGTGGTCCCCTCGGGGGGTTTATTCTGTTTTTGATCAGCAGTGTGGCCGATACTGTGTCACTGTGACATTTTTGACTGGATCATTGTCCTATATGTAATTATGCATTGGATTAAAGCAGTCTGAGAGGTCTTCAGATGTTGGGGTCTCTGGGGAGAAGTCTGGAAACATTACAGGGTCTGCCTCTGGTAGTCTTTCTGTGGAAATGTTCCTGACAGGGGCTTTATGGAAGATACAATGAGGCTTTGCATTTTCCATTAGCACAGGCCTAGGTAATCAATTAACAGGATTGCTAGTGTTCACTGTCAATTATGCCGTGCAGGTAATGACTGCTGTGGCCCAGCTGCAAAACAGCTTGGAAATTGTTTCACTCAGGCTGCACTCCCGTATCGCCCATTGAACCCAGCTGACTAAAGAAAATGCATATTCACAAAAAATTTGGCTTGTTTTTTTAGTGTGTGGGACTTTTTCTCAGGTTAATGGAGAATTTTCTGACAGAAAATAATGAGACGGATTCAAACCAGAGGTGAGCGAGTAATCATTTTTCCCATCAACTCTCCTCTGGTCTCTGCTGTGTAGACCTATATATAAGCACAGATGAGAATGCAGGTGCCATGACAATAACTGAGAGCCCATTATTGCCATGCAGTTCAGACACCCTGGAACGCATTGTCATATTTCTCTATATTTCGGGCTTTGTTCCAATCGGCTAATGGTAAACCATTAGGAAAACCAGGGCCTGTCCAAACCCTGTGATTAGATTCTATTTCTGGGCAACGTTTCGTCAATAGGATGAGGATGCTGTTGACTGGTGACTGATGCCGAAGAGACTGCCTATATTGAGCTGTGTTCTCCCCATCGCTCTGAGCTGCGACGTGATCCTGTTCCACATACGGGTCAACTGCACAGAGACGTCTTTCATTGGCAGCCATTAGTGATGCAGTGAGCAAGAGCTGTCTCAATCTGTTTCAGTTAGCCCCCACCAGACAAGGGGAAACCAGTCTATAATGCAGATTGATGGCTGACTGAGAATTTCAATCATGGAGAACATTGGCTAAAAAGCTCAAGTTCTTGACTGTAATGCAAACCTAAAGCGCAGTCCAACTGCTAGAATGCAGAAGACCTCTTAAAATACTAATGCCCGTGTGTGGCACCTGTAAGACTTTTTACATTTATTTTTTACTTGCTCTGTCTGGGATCCATCTGAAATGACATTGTGGAGTGATCATAATGGATTTTTTACCTGACCTGTCAGCTTAGTTTAGATATGGATGGCTGTGCACATGCTGGATTTGTGTTTGGCTCATTTTTGGTACTTTGTCTTGTTTGGGGTGTAATATTTCTGTGACAAAAACAATGTCCCCAAGGTGGATGCAGCTAAATCCACTAATCATTTTCTAGGTGAACCAATTAACTGTTTAAATGTCGCAAAATAGTGGAAAAAAGGGCTTATCACAATTTCCCAGGGACTAAAGTGATCAAATATCCATGGGGGTTCTCTTTGACTTGTTCACAGACTTTAAGTGTCTCTGCACAAGGTGACAGATTTCAGGACTGATGTCGTGTAGCACATTTGTGTGCACAACATGGCAGCTGAATGGAATCATTGTCTTTCGACAGACAAGATTGCTGCTTTGCCGCCTGTCACACAGACTGAATACAAACTGTGTTATGCTCCCCGAGCTCATACTTCTATGATGGAAACTTGTGAGCAGACAGTGTGAGAAGCACACAAAGGAACGAGATGACAGCGATCCATGTTGTTGGATTAGTCCGTGTTTTTTTAATTGAATAGAATTCCATGGAAATAGAAAAGAGCTCTATTATAGCTCATCTCTGAAATTAGACCTTTTCCACCCTGATGTCTGGTTCACTTTCGCAACTGTCCTAATTACTCTTTGCTCATAAATGTAAAAAAAAAAAAAAAAAGCAAAGACACTCAGGACATTCATGCACAGTACGTTGTCTCACCCTTCTGCTCCAGCTGAAAAGCTAACATCTGCCTTCAGTGGTGCTTAGCATTGACTCTCTGCAGCAATATATGCGCATGACAAAAGCCGCACAGTTGGCATTGAAGTCCTTTTCAGCATTCACAAATGATCTACACCTAATCCTCATCATAAAGGAAAGGCATTGAAAAACAGTGTGAAACTTACTGTGCAATGTGTTACAGAACCACTCAAGCTAAGACAGAATGTGTTGAGGTAGCAATAGACACCTGAGACATCCACTTTAATTAGTGTTGAACACACCTCAGGGGCACTCGGAGAGAAAATCGCCTATTTCTAATAATGATTTCAATTACATTTTTAAGAGACATGGTGAAATGCAATACAGGCAGCAGGTTAAGTGCTCTGACCCCCGTGAAATGCTGCAGGGTTGCATCCATTTGATACCTCAAATCCTTTAGTCTTTCGAATATGTGGGTATATAAGGTTTGAGTCTGCTGTGCAGTCAGTGAAGTAAAATGGTGAAATGATAGTTTGCTACTCCCAGAAAGTTCTACAGTAAATGGATCTGTATACATATTAATATCTAATCAACAGAGAAATGCTATTTTCCACTTTATTTTCTGCTTGTTTTATTAGACACTAGATGCAGCTTTGGTTCATTAACCTTCAGCTCCTGCATATGAGGTCTGATTCAAACCATAATTTATTCAGCACAGATTCAGTAATCAGTGAGGTGGATTTCCCCATTAAAGCACCTCTTCACCATTATGTTAATCTTCATTTTTCCTAATTTTTTGCTTAACCTTCAGTGTTCAGAATTTGCCTCAATGCAGCTCAGGACAACCGCATCAGCCTTATGTGATCACAAAGTTACATTTATCCACATTTATGAGAGCTCGTTCTTCTCACAATTTGATAAGAAATTCATGTTTTCAGCTACAGGGCATCAATTTCTCCTTATTTCACTCCTGATATTGCATGGTCTTAGCTCAGCCACCAATTAGTATGATAGGTGTGCAAGCACATCACTGGCCAGACCTGCTTGTAAAATCAGAACAAATTAATCAGGAATTAAATTTTTTTTTTTTTACCATGAGCATAATAATGGAAAAATATGGCCAATGATGTATTATAGACAAAGTGGTTTGGGCTGTTTGAATTAAGTTTTAATTGGTACCTTAATAAATATTTGCAGTACAAGTACAAACAAGTCAAGCTGTGAACTAATAAGACTCTGCAGTTTATAATTAGGATAAGTAATTAACATATTTCCGTGACAGTAGTTTTATGGGCGGTGCAGTTTTCAGAAATGTATTTTTATCACGTTAAAAGTTTTCACATTATTCATATGAGTCAAAAACTACTTTATTATGCTTTGAATAACCAGCAAATATTAGAGGTAATGCAGGCCCTAATTAGCACTTAGTGTACAGAGGAACAAATGTAGCAGACTGCTCCATAAGAAATTCATTATTCACAGCATCAGCGCTTGGATATTGAAAATGTGCTTACATTCACATCTGCTAGCATTAGCAACCAGCTCACTCGAATCCAAATCCTAACTACACTGTCCACACACACACACACACACACACACACACACACACACACACACACACACACACACTCATTAAGTTGTATTATATTGGTTGTGTTAGTGTCTGTGTGTTCAACTGCTAAGACGGTGGAAGACAAAAACAAGGTTCAGTGGGGAATAAAGCCACAAACCTGCATTGATATGGGGAAGGAATCATAGATTTTTGTGTTATGCATATTTGGATTAAAGGGTTTTTTGCACAATGAAAAGCTTGTTAAGTAAAATTAACTAGAATGAAGTGTCCTCGTGCCCACAAAATGAAAAAATGGCTTCTTTAATTTCATTTTCCGTGTCATAATATACACTATTTAACAATGAACTATTTCTTTTGCTTGTGCTCAAGACAGTTATTAAGTGTGCCACCAGGCTTGAATAAAACAAATAACACTATGAGAGATGTTTGAGCCAATCCGCACCTTCCATTAAAATAAGACATCTCTTTCATTATTCTCCCACTGGTCTGCGCTCATGGATTGATCTCTCCTGGCATTGTGTCCCAGTCTGGTATCCTGTTTCAAATGGAAACGCGTCAATTTTCAGAACGTACATTACAGCTAGATGAGATATTGGTGCTGATAGATTTCTCTGTGTGAGTGAACATTGTTGTTTTACAGATGTAATTTTCCTGTGGTGCCTCAAATAAAAGCCAAGACACAATTTTTATTAGAAGATGCTTCTGGGCTAAAGGTAAAGTTCACTTTAGGTTAACAAATTCACGCAAGTTTGCAGATAATGGTTAAATTTCTTATTGTTCTTCATAAAAATGGATACCATGGGAAATGACGGCGGGGTGATTCATCGCTTTATTAGATTAGCAAATTTGATTCCTGAGGGATGGCTTCAGGTGCTCAGAGGAAGGCGTGAAAGTGGGAAAATAAAGCTGAACCTGTAGTTGAAGACACCCTGGCTGTAAACATTAATATCTGAGAGAAATATTGAAATGTTGGCAGAGTGGGTCTGAGGTTCTCCTGAAGTAGCTTGTAATTAAAACTTTTAGAAGTCCATCATGTCCACTTTAAGGCTGTGTGCTAACACAAGTCTGGGCCCCCCTGCTGAAGATTTCCTCATTAAAGTGTTGTCTTTTTTTCTTTTTGACCTGCTCACTTTAAAAATGATTCTGGCAGTTTGCGGCTACAGAGAGAAATCTTCAAAATCGTGAGTAATAGTAACATATAAAGATTATAAATGAACTGCATAAACATTTGGAAAGTGTGCTCGGGGCGTGTTTAAGAGATATGCAGGACAAACCTGATCCTCATCCTTCAGCTCGACAAGTCAAACAATTTTCAGCACAGTCGGAGGTTTATATCAGCTCATTAGTAGCCTGCAGCAGCAGGAGCACAACCATGACACACAGACTTGTAATTATCAATTATAGATGTCCCCATTCAAACTGTTTCCTCAATTTTCAAATGACAAGAGTCATAAAACCCAGCGCTCCGGTGAATAATAACTAACTGTAAAAATGAGTTTGACATATTCATCAGATGTAAATCCATCAATCCCATTTTCTTTTGCACCGCATTTCCTTCTCTCTCTATTTGTCTATCTATCCATAGCTTTGGCACAAAAACTACTCATGGTTTGAGTTACAATAAGTACATTGTTTGTGGGTTGAGGGACCTTTGTTGTCATATTTATAATAGTAACCATGTTTTAAGGTTATAGCAGGTTATAGTTATAGTCACTGTTTGATAAAATCAATACTAACTGTCGACTGGAGAATGAACAGCCCTTGTTGTCCGTTGACCCATCCATCCATCCACCATAACCTCCTCCCTGTGTGGACTTTTCCACTCCATAACGTCGCCAGTCTTTGTCTTTCCTTTGAACTTGAACTGTATCAGTTCACAGGCGCTGGCTGAGACAACGAAGCTGTTGTTTTTCTCAGAATGGCAGTCTCATTTATTTGCTTCCTTGCAGAGAGCTAGAGGAAGATCAGTACCACTCCCATGTCTGAATGGCAAATATGAGGCTACGGCCAGTAGTTGCTTCGCTTAGCTTACTGTATCAGAGATGCTAGCAACAGCTAGCCTAGCTCTGTCCAAACCTGTCTTTTCTCCACTTAAAATATTAGATAGAAAATGTTAAACAGTGAGCTTTAATTGTGTTTCCTTTTGACAGTCAGGGTAGCTATTCAGCTGGTTTGCCTGCCTCCAGTCATTATGCTAAGCTAAGCTAACTGGGTGCTGGCTGCAGCTTCATATTTACCAACCTGACACCAACCCGACAGCGGTATCTCATGTAACCCTCAGAAAGGAAGCAAATAAAGATATTCTCCAAAATGTCAAATTTTTCCCCTAAACTTGGCTGACACATTCTTTTGTAGCAGCGTGGCACTGTCAGCAACACGCTGTTCTCATGTTTCTCCTTGCAAAGCAGTTGTCTTCTAGTCCCCCTTTTCCTAACTTAATTAGTCATGGAGAGACACATGAGGAAAAGAGAAGGTCATTTTCGTTGTTTAGCATACAGATAGAAACTTCAGGACACAGATCACTTGCTTCATATGCTAGCCAGTAACCACTAATGAGGTCAGCACAGCCTTTACCAGTCTAAAGGCCATGGCAAACTTAAAAACACTGAACTTTGCACAATAACAAGGGAGCGAGGAGGGGGTGGGAACTCCCACACGGTGCATCAGTAATTCACAAAGTGAAATATTTCATCCTGCAGAAGACCCCTCTTATTTTCAGGAATGTCATTTTTGAGTAGTATGAAGGAGCTGCAGAGAGACATCCTTCCAGACATCAATTATTAACCAAAGCTTATATCTCAACCTCATAGATCAAAACAGCAAGCTTGTAAGATACTAGAGGGCATCTCATATATTTAGTGCTGCCAGAGAAACACAAACCTAAGACAGAAAGGTTAGGCGTTTGAAATCTGACGCGAGCTCACGAGTCTTTGTAATTTCCCTGACAGGTACACGATATGGCACAGGAACACTGTAGGGTATGTGGGTCTATCTTTGTACTTCTCCATCAGAGGCAGAGGATTTTGCACCACCACAGAATAGGGTTCCTGTGAAAATGAATATTTTATGATATTGCTACCAGGCTATGAATGGTAGCTCACGAGCAGATTTGCATCCCAAACTGCCTGTTGTGCAAAAAATTCATCATTACCAACCTTAGATAAGTCTTAATGTACCCAGCAGTCCAAAAACATGTGGTGTGGTGTTTTGTATTGTCTCCCCTGAAGTTAAAACCACAAGGCAGGTAAAAATATTTACCCTAGGTTAAAAGCCCGCAATCCCCTGATTCATTAGAGCCATATTTAGCAGTGGGAAGACTAGATCTCAGCGTATGCCCTGTTTCATTCTGCTGCTACTACTGATGATAAAAAGACTTTTCCCATCCTTCTGGGGGTGTTTAATAATGATGAGACACAGTTACCACAGTGCTTTTATTGTATATTTCCAGCTGGAAAAAAAAAAAAATCTATTTTAGATTTTTTTTTTTTAATTCACCAAGTGAACTTTTATCTGATGCTTTTGGCAGCTTCCCACTGGTAGTTAAGGTAGCGGTCCTGTTCTGTTTTAAGCACTGTTGCAAAACAAAGACATTAGAGGTGAAATGAATAATGTAGAGTCATTTCTCAGTAAGGAGTCTGGACACTTGCCTCAAGGGGTGCTGCGTCAGTCTCTCAGGCCCTGTAACCTATATTTGTTTGAGTCAGTTTTAACAGCCCATCGGGGAGCAGAGCTTTCCAATACAATGAGCTTGCAATGTTAAAGCAGATGATTCATCTTTGTCCTTGTGCTGTGATGCATAAATGTGATACAGTATCCACACAACATACCTCTGAAGTTATTTAAGGTGTAGTTTTATATGTTTTTGGTTGCCCTCTCAGATATAGAATGTGCTTTGCAACAGAATCCAATGCAAGATGCAGATGCAGAGCCTATGAATTCATATCTATTCGAAAGTGGAGAGCAAAAATAGCCTTGCTGCCTCTGCATTCCTATGCCTACTCCATCCTGATCCGAAGAACCTGTCACTCTCCACCTTGTGACACAAACAAACTGGAACCACCGCAGGTACTCGATGCTGATTTGCATTTTGTATCAAGTTCTTTGGTCCAACGCCAGCGCAAGCATAAAAAGCTCTGCTCCCCAGATATGGAGGCCCTGATTGAAACTGTAGGCAGAGTGGAGGCTCTCACTGTGTGCTCTCTATATAGCGAGCTCATTAGTTGGAGAGACCTGTGTGCATTGTTCCAAGTCTGCAGAGTCAGCGAGGGAGCCACTCATCACTCTGCACAATCCAGACTCCTGCACATCTGGTCTGGCAGCTTCAGGGTGACCTGTACGCACAACACACAGACACACACATGCACATGAAAATGTTGGCACAGAAGCAAACATAAACATTCACCCATGCGCTAAGTGTCCTGATACAGAATGCATAATCTCCTGGATGATCAAGCATGCATTGTGTAGAAAGAGCTCTGAGGATGAGCAGCACTGAAATGTAAAAGATTTTACATGTATTCTGCCTGCCACACACACACACACACATTTTCACACAAGCACTGTCCTGTATCGCCTGTGATTTACTGGCCATTTTACACCCAGCTGAGGTGGCCACCTCCAGCGCTGACCCTGCACTGCACCTCAGGGATGCAGGAACAGCGTTTGGCAGCACTTCCCAAAGAATTCCCAAGCACAAAAGGAAACTGTGCTGTCAGTCTCCCCTTATGAAGGTTTTACTTTAGTGGCTTGAAGGTCTAAATGCACAGCTCCTCTCATATAGGTCAGTCCCTTCGCTGCTATTCCCAGTTCTCGATTATACAGCAAGCTGGTCTGCACTGCACTATGCTTTACAAAACTGGAGCTGCAACTGTGTGTGCTCATATTTACAATGTGTTGGCCTTGACAATCTGCAGGAGGCAGTCATCGGCATGCAGGTGACTGTCAGTGTTGTGGACTTGTGAAAAAAATGGCCATTTTTGGTGTAGTTAACCACTGAATTTTGGGCCATAAAAGGGTTTCAAATCTGATATTCTTTGCACTTTGCTGTGAATAGTAGGTTTTGGTTGGGTTTTTATTTGTTGTCATATGACTTTTTTTTCTATTTTGTTTTACAATTTCATATCACATGTGTCATGACATCTACAAAGTAGTTTGAAGTACTTTGCTTGAGTTAGCCAAAGCAGGTTTTTCTGTATGGTGGCTTTGTTGCTCAACTTCTTGCAGTGTAAAGTACTTGGTAGCTCGCAAAGCTGTACTTTCAAAGTAGCTTCCCCAACACTGGCGACTGTCATGAATGGCATAAGAATAAAGAGGAAATGAAAGAAATCTATTCCTCAGCAAGGGAGAGGGCATGGCTCTGTTGAGAACATGTCAGTGTGCATTCTATTGACAGACCTGTTTCATCTGAGACGTCATTTCCAAGACACACTGAGCAGTCACTGCAGGAAAAAGTTGACTAAGGAAACTGAGAACAATAGTGTAGACGACCACACATTGAGTCTCTGTATGAGTACGAAAGAAAAATACTTACTGGACCCGTGGCTGCCATTTCAAAAGACAAAATTAATCAATGGAGTTCACTGGAGCAGCTTTCACATAATGGCACTCACCAACAGATTAAAACCATTTGCAATCAATACTTTTGAGTCTTTCTGCTTCCGACAGTACTGGCAAGACATGAGTGGCTACCTCAGTGCATGGCCCAGGAGGTACGATGAGATCACCTTCATGATTCGGACGTGGTGTGAGTGGAAAATGAGGCAGAAGTATGATCACAATATCCTGTTTAAAGAAAAAGTTTGCATTCGCTTTCTTGATGACAGTTAGGTGAGAATATCAACACTGCTCTCATGTCTGTAGGGATATGAAGCTACAGCCAGCAGCTTGCTAACTTAGCTTTGCACAAAGACTGGTAACAGGGGAAACAGCTAGCCTGGCTCGGTACAAAGGTTCAAAGTCCATGTTGTATCCTGTTTGTTTAATCTGTAGCACAGATGAAAGTATTTTTAGTGAAGGCAGCCCATAAGAAGACATGTTTTTGAGATCTGTGAAAGTGCTTTATTCTATTTTTCATCCACACATTGCTCATTGTCTCCTGTCAGGTAATAATAAATGGAGCCATGCACTTCTAGGAAACAGCAGCAATCTCACATTTCTTTTCTTAGTCTCCCCACTGTAAACTTTCCTCCTGCTTTCAGCTAAGCTGTGCAGGTCTCCTGCCAGCTTACAATAGGCAGGTGTGATTTGTGACTGGTCTACATTATCTGGCAGAAGACAGCAGGAGGGGTGCTTAAGCAGCTTGGACAGATGTGCCATAAGGATTAGATTACCTTTGATCCAAACATTTCCAATCAATCATCACAATGCTTTACTTCATGTAGTTTTCTGGATTATTACACAGCTTAATATTATCTTTGTTAGATACTGAGAGCGACTTCAGATACGCTTTAACAACTGTAAATTGTATTCCCTGGCTGTCACAACACCTCTTCAGAAAACTGCTAATTGGGAAGACTCAGCCTATTCTCAGTAGCCAAAGAGGGAAGAAAAAAAAAGAAAGATAAAGAAAAGAAGAAAAGTGCGAGACTTCGACGTCCCAGGCTCGACTGTCATAGCACAACGTGCCGCTGCTCCTCTGAGATTTGCCTCTGTGAACAGCACACACAAAGGCTTGCAGACTCCTCAGTTGAGTTTTATCGGAGGTGTGAGAGAAGAGAGAGTTGTCAAGGCCATCAGAAATGTAGGTTCAAATTAATCTTTGTGAAGAGTCGTACTGTGACGTCAATAGACTCTCTATTTGTGGAAACATTAGCATTCAGTGTTAGGGTGATGACACCGATACTTTATTTAACTGCATGACCTCATCATTATCCAGCTTCACTCCCTATACTTTGTTGTGAAAGACTGAAAAAAGAAACATGTCACAAATGAGGTACAAGCATCTCACACAGGAGACTATCAGTTCAGTCAGTTTCTCAGAACATTTTTGATGTGACAGCATTGGAAAGATTGCTGGCATCAAAGCTACAAATTTTGGGGCAAACTCTTCCTAATGATGAATTTCAGCAATATTGTGTTTCCACAAATCTCATGGTCCAGTGCCTTTGTGGACACTGAACCGGTGCAGAAGCCTGTGTGACATAAAAGTCTTTAAGCCTTCCTTTAAATAATAAATACACAAGACGCATCCATTTCTGTTTGATTCCTAATTCAAAGAACTCTAATCTCCTCTGATCCAGACAGGAGTCTTCAGACACCTGTTAGCTGCAGGTTTTTGTAGAAGCGCTAACTGTATCAGAGGGTGACTTTGAAGTAGCTACTTGGCCCAGCAGTGAACGCACTAGTATTTTGCAGGAAACATACCTTTGTGAAAGGAATTTGAAAAGCGTGTAATAAGTTATATCTGATGCAAACAAGAATCAAATCCAAGAGAGTCACATATGGTAATCAGAGACATGCCACCCTGTCTCACATGTTTTATGAATGAAGATGAAGGTCCAGTAGGGGCTACCCTCAGAATGCACCAGGAATTTTTTTTCCATTTTTGGATACGGAGTGAACGTTTTCAAACTTTTAATGTGAAATGAAATAATTAAAGACAACATGTCTAAACTCTCCATTCTGAAAGGGCCTGAAACTTTTATGAGCACCATCTAGTTTTTTTGAAGCCTGACGTAGGAAGCCGAGCCTTCTCTGTGGCACACTTTTCAGACTTCATAAATAAAATATGGCATTCATACGGGTATGCTTAAGCGACAAAAAGAAGCTCTGTCTGGGTTGTTCTACAATGATTTCAACCAGATCTTTTGTGATGGAAAAAAGACAATGGACAAACAAAGTCACTGTCACTTTCAAAGTATGTCTTCTCATGATCAAAGCGTCTCCAGGTGCGTTGCCCTTTAGCGAAGGAATCAATCAAAAATGAGGTGTCGTGAGGTGCTGTTGTCATTATTTTTGTAAATGAGAGCACTAACGATGGTTTAATTGCATTGTGGTGCAGTCAGAATTGATTCATTTGTTTGTTCGACTCCATGCCCGTGGTGGTTTCGATAAAGCCATTTAAAGATGGGTAACACATTAATTCTGCTCATAAAGCTATCAGTCACAGCAGCTGTCACACATTGTAAGTCGTGACAGACAATACCAGGACCAACACGATGCTAATTCAGTGCTGTTTAAAGGCCACATTACAAAGTCAAGGTGAGTTTGCCTTTGTTTGTGAATGCTGCATGGGTACCATCGATAAGACTGAGCCATCTTCACGATGATCTACATTACATTTATATGTGACAGTGATTGCTCTCTTTAATTAAGATAGAAATACATTAAAAAAAAACAGGCCTTAACACCCACCCAAACACTTCCTGAAGACTTTCATGGAGAAGAAAAACTTCTCACACTGGAAAATATGTTGCAAAAGAACATGATATATATATAAATTTCAAGGAGACAGGGTTGATTTCTAAATGAATTATCATTATTACAGATTATTATTATTATTATCACAATATATCACTATATACTATTACTATATATGCAACGATATTTAACTCAATATTATTATTAATTATTATTATTAATATTATTATTATCGTTAGTATTATGGTATTATTATAGTACTAGTATGAGCAGCAGTAGTATTCTATTATTACTTGTAGAATAAACAACAGATATATTTCTATATGTGCTACTTATTGTTGCATATTGTACTTTGTTTACATGTTCACTCATTTACATGCTTCATATAGTTTACTGTTTGATTTATATTGTTGCACCGTGTACATATTTTTAAATATTTCTTTGACATTTTACATGTTTTTACATTTTTACATATTTTACCTCTGGGACCAATCATCAATCAATCAGTATTCTGATCCTGATTCTGATTAAATGTGGATTTAAATGGTTGGACTTTTAATGTGCTGAATTGGTGTAGCCTGTTTCAGACTCCACTCCAACAGAACTCCAACAGATACTCAAGCGCAGTGTGTAGTACTGTATGCAGTTTTCCTTTTGGTCTATTCTGTTGGATTTTCTCCATCTTTAACCTATAGCGTATGCAGCATTTCAGCACCACTTGGGATCCCACTGCATGTGTGTCACTTTTTGATCGCCTCGGAGGACTGAGGAGGAGACCTGGCTCATTAAAAATGAATGTGTGAAAGCAAAAAAAAAATCAATGGTTGCAACAATGGAATATATTTAGTGTGGACCCTGCAGTGACATCAGGGACGTCTCAGTCAGCAGCGATATGATGAACTCATTAAAATGATTGAAGTTGGTCTTCAAAGAGCCACAGTTCAAATCCCAGGACAGTAGGCTAACATGAATCACGGCCAAGATGCTGAAGTCATGACCTTAATTCTTTCATTCAACCGTGTTGCACTTTGATAATGACGATGACAACCAAGAGCACCAGGTACAGCGCCTAACCCTGAGCTATGCTTCACGAATCAAAAGGGCTTTCATTTCCATCTATTACATTACTATTATTATTATTCATTATTGGGAATTATGGGTAATGAAACCCTCAGGTTTCTATAGAATCTTTTTGATTTTTTTGCATCTTTTCTTTTTCCAGTTTTCACAAAGGAGCGAGCACTAGGAGACCATGTGTAAAAGGTGAGGTAAATATAAGCTTTAATTAATTTCTACAGTGTCTTTGTGGAGCTTTGTGAGTCAATGAAAAGAAAGGCAGGCACACTAAGAGCAGCACACAGCATCAATAAAAGCCCGGTCTATAAAAACAGGATTTCAGATGTCGATTAAAAACAATCCACACTGCTGACCAACTCAATATCAATCAGAAAGTTCTCCACAACTCTTGAATTTTCTCATCTCAACCTTATTAGGATTTTCCTGAAGAAAGTTTGGTTTGCAGCCAGGTAAAAAGCACTTCGAATAAAAGCACTATGTAAATGTAGCAATTTACAATGTTATCACCTTAGTTTAGCGTGTTAGCGACACCCGTGCACCGTGGATATCTGTTCCACATTTTGTGCATCTGTCCAGCAGATGAGATATTTTACAGGATAAGTTAAGACTTTGACCTGACGGTGGCGCTAGAGGAAAATTCAAACCCATTAGAATGAATCCTGTGCGTACAAAATTTCATGGCGCTCAAAGCATCCGTAGAGCCATACTGCTACCATGACTGACAATGACAATGCAGCTATAGTGTGGATATGAATAAATAAATAAATGAAAAGTCCCAAATTTGATTTGATGAAAGGCAGTGGCAAACTGAAAAACCTAAGCTGGAGCAAACCTCAAGTTTAAGTGATGCATAACGGCTGAATACCACTTCTCAGTGTTTAGTTTTGAGTCTGTGGACAGACATCAAACGTGCCTCAGACAACCTGAGAGGTTTGGATGGTTCAGATGGTTCAGCCCCGTATTTTGGCCCTAAAGCATCCCCTGTTTTAAAAGACAAATAGTAGCATTTTAAAATCAATTCTTCGACACACAGGAGGTCAATGCACACATCTGAGAACCCGGAGAGGTGCGCTGCACTGTCTTGTGAGGGCTCAAGCAGCAGCATCTTGAATAAGCTGCAGCTGTGTGATCGAGTTTTTAGAAAGACCTGAAGCCCTCGTACAAAGCCTTCGTGTGTGCTTTTGCATCCTAAAACCATCCAATGTATAGTTTGTAGTTTTAGCCAACTCCATGAACACTGTACAGTGATGAATTAGAGGTAGAATGAACAGCCATACATATTTTGTAGAAATCATCTGAGCTGTCATAGCACAGATAACAAATAGCCATGACAACCTTGGACACATGGCTCGACTTTGCCAGCGGTGCATACAGCAGCGACAGGGTTTCATTACGTTGAAATGCTGAAAAATGATAGCATATAAAATAACCTTATTTTGCTGTTGTTTTCTTGAAATCTGAAACACTGACGTACACAGATACGCCACTAATGTCCCAGAGGGCAGACAGAGTTTCCTGAAAGATGATTGAGTATTGTCTGATAACCCATCTCACAAATCTATTCTCAATATGTTTTAACTCAAACTGCGCGTCGGGTGAAAAATACCTCAGAATACATTTTTGTCAGCGTCATAATAAGCTCATGTCTAGTTCTTTATCCTCAATCAAAAAGCAATTTTTTTACATTGTGGACAATTCAGCTGCATCAACAGTTCAATTCGTGAATAATGAAAGTCTCCACAATTGCGATATTGAATGGTTTCACACTTGGTTTAACAATCCTTTCAACATAAGAAAAAAAAAGGTATTAAGTCTCTTCTCTCATTTCCTCTTGAGTGTGTACAACACTGTGCAGCTGGAGATGAATTGTATCTCTGAATCTAAACTGTCAGCTGTGGCCGAAGTTAAGTTAAGTTTGAGCTGAGGAGACTGCGTTCTGCATTCAGGGTCCTATTTTCAATGCTAAAAATGACGTGACTCCCTCTCTGCTTTCATCTTTCATGTTGCAAAGGCAACAGCGCTACACAAGTCAGACTGAATTTGATTACAGAGGCCTGCTAGCACCTCCTCCTCACCAGTGGAGCTCTGCTGGTCAGAACACAAACACCCGGCAGGAGAGAACAGCAGCGTGCCTCAAAATGACTCACTTTTACTTCTTTTGCTCGAAACTAGAAATCAGATTCCAGTCTTATAGAGGGACCTCAAAGAAAGTAATCATGGTTTTAGCACCGCTAACAACATATCTCTAGTGTGCAGTGTCTGCCAGTCAGTCCACCACTGTGGTCCAGACTGACCCAGGTCAAGAATACTTGAGTATGTATACACTGTTTGACATATACTTTTAAAAAGTATACTTCTAAATAGATGTCATTAAGTTCTATTTAAATGTATTAAAATGAATACACTAATTCTGCAATACTTAAAGTGGTATTTCTAAGCACTTGTAAAAAGTATACTTTATTGTAAGTGTATTTTAAATTGTACGTCAGTGTAGTTTTAGCAATACTTTCAATTGTAATAAAGTGTGCTTATGAAAAGTGCATTTATTCTCAAGTCCTTTGGAATACACTCTGAGCATCCTCAGTTAAAGTGTACTTTAATTTCACTTCATTGTGAGTATATTTCTGTATATTTCAATACAATGGTGATATAATACAATTGTACTGCCAGTGTGTTTTGAATGCTCATGAATCCTTTCCACTGGTGTACTTCAGTACATTTAACATCTGTAAAAAGGTTGTGCCAATTTAACAACTATTTGCATTTCAAGTATGCTCAAGTATTACTTGAGCGGTAGTCAAGGACTACTTGAATACACTTAAGCATACCTGAAGGTGGCGGCAAAAAAAAAGTGTACTTGTAAAAAAAAAATAATAAGTTGAATATAATTTTTTTTTATGTGGAGAAATATTTTAAGAATGAATGGATGGCCATGAAATTTTGTGCAGACATTCATGTTCTCCAGAGGATGAATGCAGCTGAATTTGATGATCCCCTGACCTTTCCTCGGTTTCTTTGCTTCTTAGCAGCATTGGGATCAAGGCATTACAAAGTAACACTCGGTTGTAATTCCACCACTTTTGACAGTAATTAATTTTAAATTAAATACCACGATTACAATGACTGACAATGGCTTGTGATTAGTTTGTCTTATGTGAGAAGAGGATAGCGGGCAAACACAGCCTGCGCCACAGATTGTTGACACCCGACCTTATTGTGGTGCTGCTAACATGAGCATCTTGTTAAATCAGATACAGAAAGCAGGAAAATGGAAGCAGAAAGTAAAGTCAGCTCAAACAGATTTAATATTTTCTTGCTCTGCAGGCAGCAATGAAAAATGTTGCCTTAACCCTCGTTCCTTAAAGAAGTAACAGTCTGACAAAATGGAGCATTAAATTAAGGTTAGATAAGCCATTTATGTCTCTGCACTCCTCGCTAAATGCAACTCAGAGCTGAAGGGTTCTCCAGCAGTAACTTTGTCTTCTTGCACAGTCTGAGCCTCAAGTATTCAATGATAATCTCATCAAGGACCACCCAGGGATCAAGTTCAGGTGCAAGTCGGACATGTGCTGCCGATGCACAACATGGCCACCTGAAAAGTCTCCTCAGGGATCTTGGAGTGAAAAAAAAACAGAAGACGAGTGCATTGAAGGTTTTTAAGTAATTGCCTCTGCAGGAACACCTAATCTAAGAAGGAGGCATGTGTTTATTCAAATGTTGGGCGTTTAGAGGACACTGTGCCGCAAATAAGACTAAAATATTCTTTTTCTATCAACTGAGAGCGAGTGGAAAACAGTTTTTGATCTCGCAGATGTGAATCCAAATGACCAGACGTGTTATGTGAATAACACAGCGTGGTGTTTCAGATCACAAATACTTTTGTTCCTTTGAAATAGCCCAGGAAGATCAAACAAATGATTGAGCACTCTGGGGACGATAAAAAGGTAACAAATTACGCTGTCTGCGAGAAAACCTGCTTTACACATCCGAACATTAAATTACTTCTCAACGCTGTATTACATTAGAAAGTTCTTCTATCAGTCTTACAGCTAACTTATATGGCATATCAAAGTATTACAGCTCTCAGGGGAGTGATCATCCACATCATCATCTCAGTCATTAAAAGTCAGTGAAAGTAACTTTTAATGACGTGTTCCCTTGTTATTCTACTAGAAATAACTAGAAAATAATTATGTTTTAAAACCCAGTGGTAGAAACCATCCACTGACCTAGAAAATATAGAAAGTTTCTCAGAATGTATTAAATATTTATCTCAAATCAGCTCTCTTATTACCTACGCTAACAAGGTTATGTGTTTGCCTCTTTGCTATTATATTCTACAAGGTATCTCAAAATGTATGAATGGATTTACATGATATTAGCTGGACAGGTAGGCCTTAAGCCAAAGAACAACTGATTGCATTTTGGTAGTGCTCCAGATCTGTGATTTCCACCATTAGACAGTGACTGTTGTTAATCTCCAGCTATGAATTTAAGGCAGATAGAATCTTGACTCCACTGCTGAATGTATGTTTGCAGGGTCAAGGAATCAGTTAAACTTAGAAATGAATGAATGATGCCTTTGCATGCATTTGTTGGCGGGCAGGTTTGGCGGAGCTGTGCGGTCTTAAAGCCCCTCTCAGTTTGATACAACTAAGCCTGACGCCTCTATGAGCCTGGGCTTCGGCCAGGTTTAGAGAACTGCAGGACAAGAAAATGATGATCACAGGAGGGGATGTGCTTTTAATGCTATTCATTTTAATGAAGTTTGCTTTCCTTTCTTTAGCCCTGCCTCTTGGTTCTTTGCATAAGTCGTAATTGCCTTACAGGGATTCTGAGGCAGAGCAGTACTCAGTGAGATGCTGTCTTAGATATCCATCTATGCCTCTGTTCCTGGGGTAATTAAGGTTTGGGGTCACCTCAGAAGGTATCGTGGCTGCTCAAACTAGCTGGCTTTGGTGATCTGTAGCGCAGTACGGAGGGTAAATCAACAGCGGGCTAAACCAGAGTGCTGGAGTCAGGAAAGTGCCTCATGTCCTCTTGAGTGAACCTGTCTGAGTCCATTGGTGCTGTTTAGGCTGATGGAGGCATAACTGTTTAAAGAAAGGGGATATTTTTGTCTTTATTATGGTGCTGCAGAAGGAAATTACACTTTATCTGCAACAGCCATTAGGCCACCCTGGGTCATTTTTGGAGTGAGTCCTCTGCCATTCAAATATTAATGCTACAGTGCCATTTGTTGTCAAGCAAATTAGCTGCAGCACACAGGCAATGAATCCCATTATAGAAGTGAATGGCTTGTTCCCCTTTTTTCTAGATTTTTTCAGGCTAAACATAACATACACAGTAAAAATTACAGAAAATGAAGGCTGAGGATTACGCTATCAGTTATGATAATGTCAATAAAGAACAAAATCTATCTATGATTAAGGAAGCAGCACATCCCAGCCGGCTCCATCGCAACCACAACAACAGTTAATTGCTTTGTGCCTGAGACAGCCTCTTCAAGTTCTTGGGAATTTGGTCTGACAGCACCCTGTACTTCTTCCAGCATCAAGTGAAACCCCAGTTGGGCCTTTGCCTTTTAGATCAGAGCCATTCTTCGTCTCGCTCTGTGGTGAGCGGGGCAGGCACTGAGCCCTGGTTAGGAGGTGCTTGGAGCCAAGAGCGGTCCAGCCAGTCAATGAGGGGGAGTCTGATTAACATTTTCATCCGATCCGTGTGTTTCCATCGAAGGAGTTGCTGGTGTAAATGACCAAAGCAACGTCCAGGCGAGTGCTCGACAACAAGAACACAGCACAAGAATGGCACGCTGCAAAGCCTCTTGAATACAAAGGCCACAGCCTTGTAGCCCCCAGGGAGAAGCTCTGATTTATTTACAAACTGTTGGGCCGTGTGATAAGTAACAGCATCAGAGTCTAACGCTGCTGGTGCATGCTCATGTTGTTGCCAACATGAAAGCCGTTCAAGAAAGCACCAGAACTCTCATCTCCAGCGTCTCTTCGTGACTAGAGAGGCAGCTCATTTGTCCCAGACTATCTCTGCCACTGCCATCAGATGATCACCCTTCCACTGCTAGATAAAGGTGATGCCGTGATCAGCCTTTCAAAGCTGCGTGTGATTGGTTACACGTTTTGAAGTGATGCATGGGCTTGATGCCAGCACTTCTGACAAGTCACAGTCGCTCGTACAAATGTTTTCCTCTGTAAAATTTCGCCTGAAAAATCTCTTGACTTGCGCGGCTCTTTTGACTCCTCTTGAGTTTTGCAGCTTGCTCCAGCCTGTGACATTACATCTTGTTGTCAGTGATGAATTCCTCATTGGCACACTCATGTTCTAGCTTTCGCTCAAGAGGACAAAATCTTTTCTTTTCTTTTTTTTTTTAACTTATTTCTTTGTCGGATTCAGATCAGAGAATTAGACCCACATCTTCCTGAAAATGAATTTGATCCAATCTTAATAACTCCTCGAAAAGTTTTGCTCATCACCGCTCATTAGTCTCATTCATGCCTTTCAACGTCATTTGCGGAGCTTATGTAACAGTCTGTCAGATGAAACCGAGTTCTTTTTGTCATTTTGGTCGTTTGTCCGTTGTATCAACATACTTGACATGTTCCCTCGCATGCCGCACGACATCCTGTTGTGGCCAATTTTTGTGATCATGTCACCCCTTTTCTCTTTGACCTGCAGAAGATCCCTCAGATATTGAAGCCATGTTTATGCTCAAATACTCATGAATCTGATGTTTAGTCAAAGGTTATCAGGGACAAAAATGTATTTGCATTGAAGAAGTTGCAAAGAAAACAATCCTTCTTGGAATTTGTCTGCAAAATATGGTTGAAGGTCTTTGACCTCTACTATGTATGTTTCTTGTATATATTTGGATAACTTCCTATCACAATCTAATAGATTCATGTCACATTTGAATATACACTATTGCACATCTTAATCAGATAAAATTGGGATTGGAGTATCTTAACATTAAACCTTAACAGACTTGCAGATGTGGTTCCTCTCCAGCCATTCAACAACACAATGCATCTGACCGACGCTCCTCACTGGAACAACCTGCAGTATGTTTTGCCCAAATCTGAAGCACGAAACCTCACAGCCCAAAGCTGCCAGCCACAGAGTGACGTTCCCTGTCTCCTCTGCCCCAAGCTTCTTATTTTCTTGATTTTCCAGATAGCTGGTTCAGCCTGTCCAAAAGCCAAATGAGAGAGAGAACACGAGAGCGTTTGTGACAGGAGGAGACACAGGAGGAGAGGTGACATCTTTTACTGTCATTATGTTTGGAAGCTCTCACTAGATGGCAGTGTAGTGTAGGAATATTGTTTGACAAGTTTTACCAGACATTCCATCATTTTGCAAACTTTTTCAGTCTCTCACATTCTGTGTGTGTGTGTGTGTGTGTGTGTGTGTGTGTGTGTGTGTGTGTGTGTGTGTGTGTGTGTGTGTGTGTGTGTGTGTGTGTGTGTGTGTGTTGGGGGCAGATATATGGGGGAGGATATAACAAAAATACAATAACTGAAGTCAAACTTATGGCGGTATGGAGGAAGTGTCTCAGCCTCAACATTTGGATGTTTATGTTAAGAACTTGCCTTCATCTGAGCGTGACCTTTGACCTCGCTGGGTGTGCTCTTGACTGGGGAGGTCCTGTGGGTGTGGCTCAGTGATTGCAGAAAGTTCAGGAAATGAATGTTTTATCAGCCTGCGCAAAGAAAACAACAACAGCATCGCGGAGGGGAAAAGAGAAACGTCTAAATTTAACTCATCAGCTGCTGCCAACTCAAATAAAATCATCTGTGGACAGTTTCCTGTTGGTTTTTCCTCCAAAACATCTGGATTTTCATTACATGGATAATATCTATGTTTACTGGGAACATAAATATTGTAGATATCATGTTGTAGAGGTCACATCAGTGCCCTGATAACATGGTATGAGCTTACAAGTTTACATATTTCACACTCCTCTTAATGGATTTCCTGTGCTCTTATTATTGTGATAAGACAAACTGCCTGTAGACCCACCTCTCATGGCCACATGAGGTCTGCTTTCTCCCACATATGCCGTTTGATCATTTGTCATCATTGTTCATTTGTTGTCAAAATGCTAACACGCTACCTATAGCTTGTAATTGCCTTATATTTCTCCCTTCTACCCAGCTATAGCATGCACTCTTCAGATGCCGATGTATTCAGGTGGTGCTGTGCAGAGGGAGAGCAGCACATCCTACTCACTCACTGTAAGAGAGTATGTGGGAGGAGGTGATAGCGGGCAAGCGTTCACTGTGTGCAATGTCCTCCTCTACAGCAAAATTTAGAACATGAGGCACGCTCAATATGCAGAGGAAAAATATGCTTGGCAGGATATTGCTGCAGTCCATTTATGGTTAGATACAGATCTGCAAGTAATTCCTGCTTAATAAAACATGTAGCGTTACCTTCATGAGATCTAGTTTTGAAGTGCTTTAAATCACATGTGATTTGGGGAGATCACAGCAAGGAAGGATAAGGATATAGACAATATGTATATATGTTGTGGGTGGAAGCTTGTACCTCCCATTTTTTCAGTCCTGTCCAGCTCCATCTGGAAGCTTGGTCTCCAGAACCTCCTCTGACAAGTTTCCTTGCTTTCCTGTGAGAATAGGCAGCCGCTGTCACAGAGGAGCCGAGGGAGCTCAGGAGGCAAAGCAGCAGTTGGCTCCCTTCTGGGAAAAACCAGATGACCCTCTTCAAAGTGATAATGTAAACAGCTAGCAACTGGTGGAACCGTGGGAGTTTGAAGTAAAACGTGAAGAATTCTCCTGCAGGATAAGAGTAGAAACGACCAACAATGTAAGTTTTTTTTGGTTTGTTTTTTTTAACCTTTTTACCCATTGTAGCAGGCGTTCGCTGGAGCTCAGATCAAAGCAAATGAATTATGTGGCATGGTGCATTTCTGTGATCTGCAGGCTTTGAAGCTTTGGGAGAGTAAGGGTGTATTTTCAGTACACTGATAGCAGGTAAAGGACACTTTATGATCCGTGAGAAAGATGTCTTCTTTTTGTTGTCCTTGTATATATGAAACATTAACTTGATTGCATCCACGTTTACATAATTTTCTAGATTTCACATTGTAGTAGGTCTTCATTGCTAAACTGGCCTGTGTGCAGCTGCACTGTCAGCTCCAGCTGCAGAGGCTTCAAACAGCTGCTTTCAATTAATGTCACCCTCTAGAAACATTACTCTGAACAAGGATTTGTTGACTTTAGATGTGGGGCTGGGGGAAGCACAGGATTTCATAATATGTGTGCCTGGTGATGTGAGTTATAGACAGCCATAAAACTGAAAAGGCAGGTCGAGACCCAAACCCTTTCACCCGTGCAAAGGATTTTTCCTCTTCCAGTTTGCATTTTTACACAGTTTTTATTTTATGAATTTAACGTTATATTAAGTTTTATGATGTCATCAGCTCTCACTAAATGAATTTCATAATAAATGCCATTCTTTTACTGCTCCACGTTTGGATATTTTTCAGTTTGTAGTAAATGTCAGGTTTTGGTGTAAAGGTTAGTGGTTTACAGGGTTTTTACAGCGCTACTTAATTGAAAATCACCCCTTCATTTTCCCATAGCATTGGTTTACAACGTGACAACATACAAGGGATCTGTTAGCCAGACCGCTACCTCAGCCCTGAGTTAAAGCAAACCGCACTCTAACCACTAGATCTCCAACATGGTGGCCATCCAAAGACAACCACAGTAGGGACTACAGCCAGCTCCTCCACTTAAGTAAACAAAGTCTGTCTCTTTCCACACCACTGCAGTGTGCATATGTGCGTGTGATTACGTGCATGTGTGTGCCGGTGCAGCTCTACACGCAAAAGCTGCAAAGGCACTGATCCAACTGTAACAATGTAAATTGTTTCAGGTTCAAAGTGTGCTCTGTTGTTGCCACCCACCCTGCTGTGGGAGTGTAGCAGGACCATTTTTAGCAAGTTGCAGAGTGATATATTCTGTGTGAAGTTATCAAAACAATGGCATTGTTTTGTGGCAAAAATAAAAACTCTTTGGAACAAGCTCTCTTCTCTCTCAAACCCTCCATACTCGATGCGAAAGCTCTGCGTGCAGGTTCAGCTTAATGCAAATGTGTATTTTAATGTACAGTAAAAACTGTACATTCCTGGAAAATTACAGGAGAGAGGTTCCTGTTTCACATGAAGGAGATGCAGCTACACCCCTCTATGCTCAGTAACCTCTGATTGTGTTTTGGACCATTCCCAGGACATTTACATAATGCTCAGATCAGTCATTTCAATTGTCCAAGTTAAACAGTTACTTTAATAAAGACCATGAGAGCAATCTAAACAGAATTATATGAATTTAATTATATTGTCAAATGACAGAATGACTGGGGAACAGCACAGATAGCTGTCCCAAACATAACGAGGTTGAGAACACTGAAGGCATGTAAAGTGTGGTCTAATGGTCCATGGTCACATTCAGGTTTTTGAGAGAGTGCAGCTGCTTTGGGAAGATTACTGGTGAAATTATTCAAAAGAATTTCAAACATTTGGATCAAAAATTAATCTTCCCAGATTACTGTGACGCTAAACAATTGGTATGGTTTATCTTGGGCCAAGTGTCAAGGGTCAGGTTGATAACAAAGGTGTCAAGCAGTGACCAAAGTGTAATTAACAGAAAAGGTTATCAGAGAAGCGGCCGGCAAGACTCCGCAGAGGTTATAGCCCATATTTCAAAGATGTCTGTAGCTGGAAGGGAAACAGTTGTGATTTCAATCTTCTACGAAATAATCACATAATGAATTTAGTTAATGAGGGAATACAACAACCCTTTACCTCATGCCCTGATTATGATAAAGAGCAATGCATCAAAGAGGTTATATGTGCTGACGAGATGATGAATTCGCCTCCTCTTTGTGTTTCCACAAACTGGCAGAGTTGTTCTTATTTCATGCATTATGCAGATAACACTCATCTCGTCTGTAAAAGTGGACGTTATCTGGCATCCATTCACTCTTCTCCTAGTTCAGCCTCAGACCAGAGACGGCATAAGCATTGGTTACCATGGCAACTGTGCTGGCACAGACCTGAGATGAAGTTTTTCTTTTCCTCCCCTCCAAATTAATCATGATAAAAATGTACATCTGTTGTTCTGAATGTTAGCAGAACTCCCTGAGTTGTCCCAATAAACCACGGCGATGGTCGTGTCTGCAACGGTTTTTGCCCAATGACAAAAATCCCCTGACAGCAGGCTCTGGTATGTGTTATTCTTGTCCTGCTGTACTTTGGTGACATGTGTGGTACCTGAGCGCACAGGCTGAATTTAGACCATCATCTGTCAGAGGAGACTGCGGCTTCCAGAGAAAGAGACAAACATTTTCCTTTTGTTCCACGACTTTAAGAGAGGTTATTTGATTTCAGTAAATCAGTATAATAAAATCTGGGTGACATCACATAAAGTCTGTTTTGACGTCGTCTAGCATTAAAACAAATCGTCCGTTATCATGTCGTTGAATTATTGTTAATGGCCTGTAATAAAAAGTCCAGAACTATCAAAGAATCCTGGGAAAATGAGCCATGAAAAATAATGAAATGCTGTTTGGGTTTTGCATAGAGATTTCTAAAAATAACACTTGACGAGTACTGTAATAGGCTCAGTGTGTGATTTTTTTGTGCCATCCTAACAATTATCATGGACTAATCGGTGGGTTTAGAAAATTCTAGAAAAAGTAAATAAAATTCTGCATTTTAAAGCGGAACAGTTTGACACACAAGTATCAGTTTGTTTGTCACTGAACCTGTGACGACAGTTTAATGTCTTGTGTGTTTAAGAAAATAACCCTGATGATGTCATTGTGATGTCATCAGGGTTATCTTATCATTAGCTTGGAGGAAAATGAGTCTGTGTTCCAGACTGGGTCAGTGGAGTTTGAAAGATGTGCATGTTTTCCAGGCACCTAATGAAGCACACCACAGAGTTGCATCATGGGAAGTGTAGGATCAAGCATTTTTGGAGCTCCAAAACCTCATTTCCCCTGAATGACACAGCTAGACTTGGCTTGATTTTGTATTTTTCTCCATTTTCCTTCTGACTGCGGATAGTACCCCCTCAGTGTAGGCGGGCGTCTTAGCTGATCGTCATAGCGAGGCTGTGTGAAACTGTGCGGTGGCATCACCTTCAAGGTGACACAAACACACAAACACAGGAGCGGTGGAGGATATGAAGCGATGGTTGTGTTGATTCTTGGTACGTGGCTGTTTGTCACAGCAAGGAGACAAACTGTGTTTCAGAAAAGGCGGAAGGCATCAAGACAAAAGACAGCTGAAAAACACAGGAGACGTTAGGAATTCCAGCATCAGAGCACAGACGACGAGACGACGTCGTGTCGTGCACGTGACGATTCTCTCTGACTGATCAATGGTCTGCAGCGTTTTCACTCCACCTTTAAGTTTCAGCTCAGCTCACTGGGAACGTTAACTGAGGTGTTGACAAAAAGACTGATCACTACTTACTATCCACAACTTTTGCCAAAGGAAAACCAAAAAGGAACAGTTCCATGTGAGGTGAGTTGAGCCAAGCTGAGCCGAGCCGTGCCATGCAGTGGAAATGAGGCAAGAGTCGGAGCTCAGCTGGATCAATGTTTTCCTTTAATCCCTTTCTCAGAAGTCCCCAAACTTTAAAGTACAACACTTAATCAGTGGAGTATAACGTACATTTAATAACACAATTGTTTTTCTAAATAAAACAATTAAGGCAGCGTAAAAGGGTAAATCATCACCTGCTTTTAACGGCCCTGTTTTCCACTGACGAATTTGCAATTTACATTTCATGCACGTCCGGACGTTATTATTTTGTTGCGGTCTGTAGTCAGACAGTGGCCTCCTTTACATTCTCTCTGCACCCTGACTGAACAGTACCTCATGTGCCTGTCAAAGGACAAAGATCCCTCTGCTTTTCCCTGTTCAGAGACACCAGTGTCGTCATAAACCTCCTCAAACCCACGAGCAGCAGCAACGAGACCGAACTATGAGAGAGAGAGAATCCACAGGTCAAAGGTGGCTCCATGCATTCCTCCTTTCTCAGTACAGCCTGTCTGCCTGCCACAGTACCAGACTTCTCTCTGAAGCTCAACCAAAGTTCAACCACGATATTGCTCATTATTCACTGTGCTGACGTCTCTCTCGTGTGTTTCACTGTGGATTAACACCAGTTCGCACGTTTCCTCATCTAGGTTGACAACTTTCACCTCCTCCAACCTTTCAGATGGAAAGTCAGCTATGACTTTTTTATCTTGTCATAGTTTGAAGCCTCCTGTTAAACTTGAAACTCCACGGATTTTACACATCAAAGTGTGGAGTTAGGAAGTGGTGAGGTTACCAGACCTCTGTACCCGCTCCTCATCGCTGCTTGAGGCTAGAGGCCCGAGGCTACATTACACTCAAATCTCCAACCGAACTGTCAGCGGTCGAGTTGAATTGTGGGTAATGGTAGGCACCAGGTTTTGACAAGAAGGAAGCATGGAATAAAAGAGACGATATCTCTGGTTCTGCATGCTGCATCGATTTTGATCATTTTTAAAAAACAGTCCTTTGTGAGTTAGACTGTTGCAGGAGCAGTGGTGGAAGAAGTATTCAGATCCTTTATTTGAGGAAAGTAAAATGCTCCCTGTCACTGATTTATTCTTATATCTATTTTTGGATGAACATCAGTGTGGCATTAATGTGTATGTTGCATTTTACTGTTGTGGATTTTTAAAATTGTGCTAATTTTCACTATTTTAGATACTGTGGGGTAGTTGTCAGACAAATATACAAGTCTTTCTTTGGGTCTGCTCTTCATGAAAAAACATGGTTTGTTTTATTAAATCTAATGAGAGTCTTGATGCACTGGGATGTTTGTAAGAAACAGGGGGGGATTTTAGAGGAATTGATTAAATAAAATACCATGTTTCAGATTAGGTCTGGTATAACTGGCTGGCACAAGAGCAACATTTGAGTTATTGTGTCAATATTCAGATTTTAATGGTGGAATCTCTTTGATTGATCTCTTAAAGGTGGTCATTTCCCCTCATTTTTCAGTGATTTGTCCAGGCAGCATTTGCATGTCTGCATTTGGAGGTTATTTCCAATGGAGTAGCCGGTCTGTGACATGAAGCTGCACCTTTATCTGCAGACATCAATATCCTCAGCAGTAATCTGTATGAATGAGACGTCGACTAATAACACCTGACATTTGGTCAATGCTACCAAGACAGACTGCCCTCGCTGAAAAGTTCAAATAGTCAGCAAGAATGCGGGGGCTGGCCGGTGGGAGGATGTTGCGTGTGTGTGTGTGTGTGTGTTTGTGCAGACATTTAAGCTTGTGTGTGGTTTCGGTGGGAACTCTGCCAGAAAGAGCGAGGCAGGGTTTCAGAGTTTGAGGGGGTCACACAGCTCCGGAGTGAGAAAGTTCTGCTTTTCATTACATCAACCCATATGTCCACATTTCTGCTCCGCCTCCCAGACTCCACTCTGTTTCCTGGAATTGTTGTATCAGTCAGTGATCCAATCCTTCTCTCTCTGACTCCCAAAATCGAGATACTTGTGTGAGTGTGTGTGATTAAAGGCGTAATAACTCTGTGGGCTGGCAGGAGCAGCATGCTGAGAAAAATCAAAGATTCTCAGAGTTGCGTTCACTTAATATGGAGTGCATCTGAATCTCGCTACAGTGCACTCTGGAGAGACTGACCAGCAAGGCAGAAAAGAGTTGAGAGGTGGCGTCAAGGGTGGAGGAATCCCTGCCCTCTGAGCAGGATGAATCTGCACCGCTTCACATTTGCTTTCATCTTGATCTTATGGCCCGTTTACAGTAAAAGAGCCAATTTAATTCACTTGAAGAAAGGCAGCGTGCAAGTGTTTTCTGAGACAACCCAGCATGAGACGGCATTAGCTGGTGTTATTATCAGTGTGTTATCATTAGATGAAGTTATGTGTTATATGAGTCTGTTAAAAGTGAGAAAGCGGTGGTAAATACATGCCTGCTGTAGTGCAGTGTGATACACATGATAAGTTCATTTAAATCAGTGTATATGTTATGCTCACGCTCACTCTTCACAGTCTCTCTTCCATGAGAGAGCATCTGTGTTTCATTGCTGTCTGACTGCAAACATCCTATATTTTGGAAAACTTTTGTCTCACTTTTTGAAAGAAGCTCTTGTTTGGGCTTTGAAGTGCTGTGTTTGGTATGGCTGGGCCGTATAGCTTTGATGAAAACCTCCAGTGTGAGACTGTGGGAACACAGGAGCCTCAGTTATTTATGAAATGAAGTGGCAAGAGTTAATGAATCACACACAGAGACACAGACGGAGGGAGAAGAAAAAGATTAATAATAATGAAAAAGGACTTCCTTCTGGGATGTTACCAGGAGGGATAAATAAGGTCGCTGAACTGGCAGCTCATACGGGAAAAGCTACAGTGAGCTTTAAAAAAAAGGGGGGCCTAAAAAAGCTGGGCTGATCCTGAGTGGCCATTCCTTTGTCCCGCTGCATACATAAGGCCTAGTAGTGGGTGGATGAGTGAAGTCACATGGTCACTTTTCCTTTTTCCCACACAAACACACCCACATCCTCCTCCATGCATGCAGACTCTGTTCCCTCTTCTTCAGCCCTGTGCGCTCCCGCAGCGGGCAGTCCGCTCCGTCTGGATCCTGGAGCCGCATCAAGTTTGCGCGCTGAGAGCTCTTCTCTTTCCGCCACCATGTACCCGAACCGGGGATAACATCCGCCTGCCTTTCACTTTGATTCTGCAGCCTCTGTCGGAGCAGTTCGACATCTCATCATCCGCAGGCGCTTCATTCACCAACTGAGCATTTTGTTCCAGGTAAGTTTCAACTTGCAGTCGCAGTTTCTCTCCTGGGGTTGTGTGTTCGCTTTGTTTTTATGGAACAAGTGAGGCTTCGGCTAATGCACCCCCCCCCCCCCCCCCCGCTGTACTTTTCGTGGTATAAATGTTTTCAAGTTGTAATTTGATGCCCTGCACCCAGTGCTCAGGGTAACAGGCTGCTGCTAAACCAGAAGGAAAAGTTTTATTGTGGCTCGATGCAGTGAAACTATCTATCTCAGGCCTACAGTTATTGTCGTGTAGCCCTGGCTTGATCTCCTGTATCCCTCCACCCCCACGTCCAGGTGACACTGCAGCGCTGAAGGTGCTAACTGCTATTCAAGATAGATGATTTGCATGAGGCCCACCTTTTGTTTGGTGTTGACAAAGCTTTGCAGCCTCTGTCTGAACAGCAGACGTGTGGAGACTGGTGCTGCTTTCATGTCACACTTGGTGAGCTGGCCTCCATCTGTGTAAAGAACTTGTTAGAGTGAGAGTTGGTGAGTGTTTTGGGGAGAGATAAGACGTTCACGCTCATTGTTGCCTTATTAAAGTGCACTTTTCTGCAGGACAAAAAAAATGCAATTTTTTTTCACAGCAGCTGTGACTAACTCGTCCTTTTTTCACATCAACAGATTTGTACTTGAAAGCAGCATCAATCATATAACAATGTTCTCCTCGCTTTTGTCTCCATCTCTGTAATTACATGAGTCACCCCAGCACCCATACAGTATCTTTTCTGCAGAAAACAACCCGTTGCCTTGACAGCCTGAATGTGAAGTAAGCTGCGATGTTTTGTTCCTCTCGCGCAGCTTCCAGCGGACGAGTAGGAGGCCGCTCGGCGACGAAGATGAGCCTGGTGGAGGTGAGGCAGACGGCGGGGTCTCTCACCCTGTCCCTGTCCAGCAACGACCCCAAGGAGCGCTACTTCGACCGCGTGGACCAGAGTGACCCCGAGTACCTCCGCAGCAGGAACATGTCGCCGGACCTGAGGCAGGACTTCAACATGATGGAGCAGAAGAAGAGGGTCACCCAGATCCTGCAGAGTCCAGTATGTAGCCGGCAGCTCCATATGAGCGTCCTCCTACACACAAGCTTTTACTGTGGATGAGTCATAAGCAGCGCTTTTAAAGCCGGAGAGGCTCCGTACCTGCCTAAGACAGACTGAAATGCATAGTTTTTCTTATTTATGTGAAGATCATTTCATACACTCTGGTGCACTTAGACGTGGGTTTAGCTGTGTGTTGACTTGGTGAAATATAGCCACAGTCCGAGCTTCTGAACATTATCAAGGGGTGTAGTGTGTGGCTTGGTTTATGCACTGACACTATAGTGTTATTACGGATTAAGTGTACTAAACAGTTACTTTTAAAGGTAAAATGGACTGCAGGTTCCAAGAAATGTCTCTAACATACTTAAAATACACACTGTGTATTGTAGCCAGAGCTGAAAGTCATTGAAGGTGCGATGTGTAAGCCAGAACTTTAGTTTAAAATGTTCAAAAAATGAATGGATGGACATTATTATCAACAGAATGTGAAGAAATAACATATATGATGTTATGTGAAAGAGATATTGACTGAAGTTAGCATGCTAATCAGGCAATAGATAATAAAGGACATGTAATAAAGGACATGTTATGTAAGCATTAGAATTCTTGAATGGCTTGAATCTTACATTTAGCAACAGAAAACAAGCTTTTTAAATTTAGCTAGTTCGGTCACATGTGTTAACCTGGCACACAGACATCTTGGAAATGTCACATGAAATCACATGAAAAATCACATGACCTGTTACATGACCAATCAGGATGTTCAGGATGTGTCACTTAGGGACTTCATGAGTTAAAGCCAAGGATAAAGCTGTATGAGGAACTTTCCAGGACATTTAAAGGACTTGTGACACCGTGGGTTCTTTTGGGTTACATGAACTCAGGCGAGCTTAAATGCTAAGTAAGTAGCCAAAGAGTGTAGTGAGCAGGACTTAACGATTACTCTGGTCATATGCTGTCCCTTAGTTGTTTGGAGTGACCTTCGACAGGTGGAGTTCTTATACATCGTACCTTTAAACAATGTTTGACAGGAAGTTATCTGGCAACAACTTGGATAATCAGTTAAACGTTTCGGTAATTTTCCAAGCAAAATTCTCTGGTTCATGCTTCTGTGATGTGAGAATTTAAACACATCTTCTTCTCACTACTTCCTGTCATCCTATAGCTTGAAAGATTCACTGACGGCGAAAATACAGCATTTTCCCTTCACTCCGCACCGACGTATGATAACAGAGATTATCTCAGTATGATGTAAATCAAATGGAAAATAAACAGAGCGGTGCAGTCCGGTTCGATGAAGTACAAGGCGGCGCAACAAGCACATGCCAATGAAGTGCATGGAAACAAGACGAGCCCACACTCATCTGCGATTATGTAACAGGTCTAACAAGTGGAGCTCATCTCGTCACCATGGGAACCGTGGCGGATGGAGCAGAATGCTGGAGCTTTGGCACAGCGCTGTTTCAAGATTCACGGCTACTGTTGAAGGCAAAAATTGATAGTTAGGTTTAATGCGCCCTCCCCTCACTTCTTTCACGGACAGACAAAGAGGTTTTTTGTGGTCTTTTGTGATTTGTGTACAGTTGTAATAAGGAGTCATGAAAGCGTGCTGTGCTCCCTGACGCTTCCCGAGGAGTTGTTGGATTGAGTTTAAGGTTAAGCTTGCGTATCTCTGAGCTGCTAAGTTAATGAAGCTTTAAGACGGTGTGTTTGTGTTTCTCCCTCTTTTCTCCTCGCTTCACCCTAAAAGAAACCTTTTTTTTGTCTACAGGTGTTCAAGGATGAACTGGAAGGCCTGATTCAGGACCAGATGACCAAGGGCAACAACCCTAGCGGCCTCCTGGCTCTGAGACAGATTGCTGACCTGGTCATGACCAGCACCTCGGGAGGGGTTGGCCCCCTGACTTCGCCCATCAGTGAGTGTCAGTGTGTCTCGGTGTTTGTGTATGCGAATGTCTCCATCTGCCTCCCTGTGGGCCTGATTGTCATTCAGTGTGTATACTCTGTCTGTGTGCATTATGCAGGCTGAATATCTTCATTGTCAGAGACTGAATTGTCAGACTCTTGTGACACTGAACAACCCTGAAACAGCAGAAAAGGCAGAGAGCTGTTGACAGCATTCTTCACTGACAGTGTTTCTATTAAGTAGCCCTCATGACCAGTCTTGCTAATGAATTACAGCAGTTTGCAATTCTGATTATGTTAGCCTAACCTTTTGTGTGTGTGTGTGTGTTTCCTGGGAGGTCACACGGCACCCTGGAGCTGAGATCAATTTTAAAAACTGTAAATGTTTGGAAAACGTCCCTGTAGGAAAACGGCCGAGAAGTCGCAGAGGCAGACCTGCTCTTTTAAAAAGCTAAAGTGGCTGTAAAAGATAGCGTCCTGCATCATTAAAAGCCCTTATATGGTAGTACAGCCCAAAAATACCCTCAGTTTCTTGTTGGGAATTCGGAGAAAGGCCTTTTTTTAAGCTTTGGCTGTCAAGACTCAAGTTCCCTGGCTTGTTTTATCTTTATATGCTGTGGAGGCAAACCATGTAAACATCCTTGTAGATGTTTGAAAAAACACGAATATAACGTTGTGGTTACATCCAAAGTTACCGATGATGTTATGTCCCGTGGCAGGCTTTGGGATGGTGACTCCAGTCAATGACTTGTACGGCATCGAGTCTCCCTCCTTTGCTAAAGGCGAGAAGCAGAGTCGCTGCAGGCTGGCCAGCCTCTACAGACTTGTTGACCTCTTCAGCTGGGCTCGTTTTACAAGCTCCTACATTACCGTGAGTACAACTTCATCATCCCGCTCCGCTGCACAGCTGCTTGTGTATGCTGCACGAGGTTTGTGTATCTTTACGTTCTGGGGCTCCTGGAAGGCTTAAAGGGGAATACCTCTTTATTTGCAGAAACCATATATTATTTATGGTCGGGGAAAGTCACATTTGTGACTACGTACGGCTCCCCGACAGCAGGAATTCACACTGAAATATGTGATGAACACCTGCGATGTCAAGATGTAAAGCTCAGATTTTCCCCAAAGACAAAGCCTAGAAAGTAAGTTTTATCAACCCACACGCCGATTTTTTTGTGTGTTTCTCAGAACGAGGGGAGCTTTTCTTCTGTGGTTCAGAGATTCCTGTACCCTTGAATCTGTGAAATGGGTCTCCCTGCTCTGAGTAGCTGCTAACCCAGTTTAAAGAACTTTTTTAAGTGGAGAGATTTGGTCTCCTGTGGCGTCAATGCTTTTTAACAGGCCGACGAGTATTTATGGGGGAAACACTGCGGAGGCATCACACGGGTCAGAAATACATAGACGTGTATCTCAGGCGTCTCAGAAGGTTGGAATTTACTCATTTCATCGTAACCCAGATACGCTTTGGATCATAACATGTTCATTTTGTCTCAGGTGCGGGTCAATAAAGAGCAGGACCATGTTCTGATCGGCCCACGAGGTCTGTCCTTTGCTGAGGTGACGGGGGCAAATTTGGTAAGCACAATGTGTGTGTGTGTGTCAGACTGCAGTGTCGGGACAGCTTACGACATGCATTAGGCAACAGTTTCAGTATTTTTAGTGAAATCATGAAAGATAATTGAGTGAATACCATAAATCTATAAGCATCATGAGGAGTGTATTGTGTATGTGCAGTAAGGAATGTTTGTGACTCTTTATTTGATGGTAACTTATATTTTTTAATTTTAGGATATTTAGAATGAATTCATGTCTTGATGACTGTTACCGACCACCTCGAAGTATCTGTTTAAGCAAATCAATATAGAGGATATTCATCAGTATATAAGCTGGTGCAGTGTCATGTGTGTAGAAGGTACATAACTAAGTAATATTGTCTTAAAGACACTGTGGAGTTTAAGTAGTAGCACTATGGAGCAATGTTTTTTACATGCAGGTCCGTCTTTGTTTGCATGTCTGCATTCAAGGACACGCATACAGACACATGTGCGTGGGTGACTTGAGACACAAACACAGAAATGAAAAAGGCAGGGATGAAAGATGAAGGAGACGGCTAGCTAGCCTGCAAACATGGATGGAAACGACGCGGGCTCCAAATATAAAAGATAAACAGCTTTGCAAATGTTTCACAAGGAAAGAAATACAATCACCACTTTGTTAGGCCTCAAGGATACACACAATGTGTTTTTGTAAGAAATTAATTCATGTAAACATGACTTTGTTTACAAGAAAACTCCACAGGGCGCCTTTAACGGCTCAGTCACACTGTATGTAATTACCCACCTAGGTTTAGTATTTACAGTTGTTATTTTGTGTTCTGAAATAACTGCAAGTTGGCTCTTCTTTTTTCTGCCATGTGAAGGTGAAAGTAAACATAATCGGTGAGGTTGTGGACCAGGGCTCTACTGATATGGGTATCGACCACTTTGGGTTTGCGCCTCATGCTGCCATTTACTCGATGCGCCCCGACGTGAGATGTATCATCCACATACACACCCCTGCCACGGCCGCAGTAAGTACGCTCCAGGCCAATGTTAATTGAGCTTCATCTTAATCAAAGTATAAAGGCTGCTGCTAAATGCTTATGCTGCACCAGAGGAAGAGGCCAGAATTAAAAGCAGCCCCCTGCATGCCTTGTTATTTAAGATGCAGACACCCTGTAATGCGCTTTTACTATTCCTTTGATCCTGGGCTGTAAAATGCACAGCGCACCCTGTACGCCGCTGTGGAAAGTTTCATTTGTGCCTGATAGCAAAAAATGTGGCTCTGTTTAGATGTTGGTGCATCACAGTCTCAGTTGCTTTTATTCCATGTTAACAGGTGTCCTCGATGAAATGTGGAATCCTGCCCATTTCCCAGGAGGCTTTGCTTCTGGGAGACGTGAGCTGCTTTGGTTACCATGGCAGCCTGGATAATAAAGAGGAGAAGGTGGAGTTTCAGAAAGCTCTGGGCCCGACTGCCAAGGTACCGTCAACCAAGGGACTCCATTAATGACAGGCTGACTGTCTCATGGGATAAAGCATGTTATGATACTGTAGTGTATGCACAACCAGCCGTTCACGAGGTCATTCGTACCTGTTGTACATGAATTCATACATGTCCACACAGTGTAAAATATGCAAATATATTTTGTCTAAAATTGAGAATATTAGAAACATCTTTTAATGGAATAGACCTTTTGGGAAATACACTCATTTGCTTTAACTGCTAAGATTTACACGAGAAGATTGATACCAGTCTCATACCTGCAGCATACTGTATGAAGCTACAGCTAGAGATGGTTAACTTAGCATAAAGACTGGAAACAGCTAGCCTGCACCTGTCCAAACGTCAAAAAAAAAAAAGATCTCCTCCTGGACTATTTCTTGGTTGGACACTTCCTTGAAACTTGTCTTAACTGTGAGGTTGCTAGATAACAAGAACAAGAACTCACTGCTCCCTGTAAGAGACAGCTAGGCGAGCTGTTTTCCCCTGCTGTCAGGCTTCATGCTAAGCTAAGCTAACCGACTGCTGCCTGAAACCTTACATGTGAGTGGTACCGATCTTCTCATCTAACTCTCCAGTTCACCTCTTGATGCTCATACTTACATCAGGGCACAATGAACTGTACATTTTGTTTTATGGTGGGTTTTCGCTTTAAGATGCAGACGCTATTAGTTCTACACGTGAGTCCTGTTTGTGGGAACATTTGCTGATTACCGCAAACGTGAACTAATCAGCTCACATTAGCACAGGTGGATATGTATTAGCTCAGATGAATTTGTTCGGTGTGTGATTATGGTGGGCCATCGGGCAGCTCAGGTGTGTGCTATGTCTTTCAGGTGATGATGCTGAGGAACCACGGCCTGCTGGCTTTGGGAGAAACAGTAGAGGAAGCTTTTCACTACGTCTACCACTCACAGCAAGCTTGTGAAATCCAGGTATCAAAAGCTTGATTTCTTTTCGTGATACTACCTCCGCCTGGAAATACAAGTGCACCATTCAGGTCAGAGTGGTTTATAAAGCTGAATGCGGCCCATGATGCACTTTTTTATATTTACAAGCAAACTACATACTGTATGAATAAAACACATTTTACCAGTCGAAATAATACCGTATATAAGGTTCTCCAGTGGATATGACTAGCAGTGTGCTAACCTCGAAAAGCCAACGCTAACTTCCAGCTATCCTGCCTAACTAGGCTTCTTACATGCTTACTAATAATTTATTTACAGAGTCGGGTCCCGGCGTTACAAACTCATCAGTTACCTTGTGAGCTAAGCATTGATTCTCTATTCACAGACAGGTCCGTTAATGTGCATGTAAGAGAGAAAGGCCTCAGGAGCGGGGCTTAAACAGTAGATACAATCAAAAATCAAGTAACGAGTGTACTGGGAGGCTTGAATGAAGGTCATTGAATAAAGTCAGCGTTCACAGTCGGAGTCAGGCGGAGCCCCGCTGTGTTTCTGAGGCGCCCGTTGTTTTGTGTTGTGGAGGCAGTGGAGGTGTTTTTCATTACCCTGCTGTGTCTGGACTGTGTTTGTTCTCCTGTTGTTGTTGACATGTGTTGACAGCTGAATTCACATATATTTCCAATTCTTTTGAAATGAAAATTCGACTGAAATGGATGTTTTGAAATTTCTGAATTATTATTTTTAAAGCACGAGGGAAAGTCATCACTAACTCGGCAGGGAAAAATAATTCATCTTGTAATTCCGGATGAATTAATAATGAGTTTGACATCACGTGTCTTTGTTTAGGTGAACGCTTTGGGGTGTTCAGGCAGCGTGGACAACCTGCTGCTCTTGGACAGGGGGAAGTTTAAACCCCTGACGCAGGGAGTGGCTGCTGCAGGACTGGTGATGGACAATGAGGTCAAGTGGAAAGTGGGCGAGGCTGAGTTTGAGTCCCTTATGAGGATGCTGGACAACCTGGTAGGTGAACCTTGACCTGTGCCTTTTACCCATCGTGCTTTGGATTTCCTGTCTCGGGCGCTTCCTCGGGAAGTGTCTGATTAGAGAACACAAAGAAACGAGGCACGTTTTTCTTCGTCTAATCCGAAGATGATTTGTGTAATTGAGTCATGTTTTATGATAGCTGTCGGTGTTTTTTCACTGCAGCTGCAGATACTCATGTAATTATCATCAGCTCGTGTTCAGCGCAGTGACGGGTTTGCTGTTTGTGGCGAACATGCTGTCTGCTGGTCTGGTAACACCTTTCAGATTTCTGTGCTGTGCTGCACTTGTGTTAATGGAAACCCTGCTTTTCTAACCACACAGCTAATGACCAGGCCCCGACATGTTCTGCAGACACTGAAGATGTCAGGCTGTGTCTGTTTGAGTGTGCTGCTCACTAACAACTGTGGCAGCAGTGGGCTGCAGCTGTGTTAGCTCTGTGATCATAGCCCGCCCACCCTCTCAATCATAGCTTCCAGATGGTGAGGCGTGCTGTGGGCAGTTACAGCCACACAGACCACACAGTCACTTAGTGTAAGGACTCCGGTGTGCTCAGTTTGGAGATCGGATTTGGTCTTTTCTCCAAGAGTGTTGCATGGCGCTGGGTGCAAAATGCCAATACACTCACTGCAGCAGGAGGTCTGTCTAGCACATGACATCAAAAATGATCCTGAAACACTAAAGTTCACAGCTAATTATGCAGAAGAAGAAGCTGTAGGACCGACCCTGTACCGTTTTTAAGGACATATATTACTTCCCTGAACCTAATAATGAGATGACATGGAGAAACAGATGAAGTGCGAGGATGAAGAGGCTCATCTTGGGCTTCCAAAAGCAATCTGTCCACAATCTGACACAAAGGAATACACTGACTGTAGCTCCATCACACTTTTTGGCTGTGCAGAAATGTGTTTAAATACTTCATCTGACATATTCTGTGCTTTATATGCAGTGTGTTTCAAGCCTGAACACACAAGTCTGGTTTGTTTACCATTTTGTCATCCCGAATCTGTGCTACCCAAAGGAGGTATCAGATACTGACCAGGTGCTTTCTGCCGTTCTTCATTAATCACAACAGTAATGAATGAATACTGCACTTATACCCAAAAGGTACAACCAATCACATGACGCTCTTTTGAAACTCATTGGAAAATGTTGTTTTTGGTGGCACAGTGAACAATACTGGGGGGGAATGGTTTGCTCACACAGTGGCGATCAAAGCCCAGAGCAGGGATTTTTTTTTCTGTGTCAAACTTGTCATTTTCCCGGGGAGAGAATGCCAATTTTGATTTTGATTGTAGTGTTGCACTGCTGGCTTCAGACTGCACTCTAAACATACTGCGAGTTCCCATCAGTTTTCTAGTTGTCTCTCCTGTCTTTGATGTATTGTTAACAACAAACTCTTTGAAACCAAAGTTTTATCTTTTTCCTCTGAAACTGGGCACATCTGCAAAAAAAGCTGTTTGTATATACAGCACTGTTTAAATATTTAGAAGCATTGTGTAAGTGGATCGTGGGTTGACCGTGCATCCTTTTGAATGTGGTGTCTTTTCTAGTTGATATGTCTCATTGCATGGATTGTGAAGGAATACTGAAGAATTGTGCAAAATGCTGCCTCAGGCGATGTAAAACTGTTCGCTTACAAGAATTTTTTCGCTTCGTGTGACCTTCAGGGATACAGAACAGGCTACTCCTACAGGAACCCCATTGTCCGCGAGAAGCCCCGCACGAAAAACGACGTGGAGATCCCTGCCACGGTGTCTGCTGTGCCACCGGAGGACAATGAGCTGGGTCTGCGAAGCCCCTTCAAGTTTGTGGTGCAGAAACAGCAGAGAGAAAGGACCCGGTGGCTCAACTCTCCCAACAGCTACTTGAGGGTCAATGTTCCTGAACAGTCACCCAGTGGGGATGTCAGCCCCAGGACCAAGACCGTGGTGGGTTGACTTTCATGTCGCACTGAAACAAGAAATGTTTGAATCTAATTCTTAGTGTTTTGGCCTGTGAGAGAAATGGAGATCCTGGGAGCTGCTATTCCTCTGTATGTACTGCCCTCTTGTGGCCAGTGTGATAAATGCAGGTTTTACATCTTTCCCCAGTTTTTACTTATTGATCTGTTTTTGTTTCCTCAGTGGATGAAGTCTTCACAGCCAGGCAACAGCATCGGCACACCAATAAAGATTGAGGACCCCAACCAGTTTGTCCCACTCAACACTGATCCTGCAGAGGTTCAGGACAAGAGGAACCGGGTCAGTTCGAACGTCATCGCTTTTGTCACGCCATGTTGCTCCTGCACGTCACAGTGCTCAAAGATATTTCAAGGGAACCAGTGTGCTCTGATACGTAGGGCTACAACTGACAACTGTTTTCATTATCGATTAGTCGATTAGTGCTATTTAATTGCAATTAATTGGCTGTAACAAATGGCCGTTATCATTTCTCACATTGTCACATATTCAACCGGAAGTCCAAAACACCCAAATGTTCAGTGTACTCTCATATATTACACACAAAAATTTAAAACCCCCACATTTGAGAGACTGGAACCAGCAAATGTTCTGCATATTTGCTTGAGGCTTAAACAGTAAATCAATTATCTAAATTGTTGCCAATGAATGTTTTGTCAATGAATCAAAGGAGCTGATTGATCCATTCAACAACTCTAATATCATTTGCTGAGTGTTTCTACAACTAAGTCTGACTCACTTCATGCTAGCGGGTGTGCTGTGCTGTGAATTGTATGTAATGTCAAAGATTACTCAGCTCAGAGTTTAATATGATTTTGTTGGCTACATTTGCTCAGATAAAAGAACAGCACAGAGGTGACCACATGACTCCAGGACCAAAGTCTCAGTTACTAGCAGGCATTGTTGTGGACACCATACCAGGACCGGTAAGTATATTTACCACGTGTGAAAAGTCACAGGTGCAGCCGCGCTGCATGATGCAGAATGTGTTTTTGTATTTATTTTTCTCATTTGCTGGAGCACTGCTGCCGTTGTCTAAACACTGAGAACAATCACAGCAGCATTTCATACTGAGCCTTACAACACTTCATTTATCCTGCAAAACATGGTTATTTGACTCACGTGTCAAAAATAAATAACTTCATCACTGAGTTCATCAGTCTTACCAAAGTGTACATCTTGCTCAAACAAAGAAGAAAAGAGAGCTGGGATGTGCGGAAGCAAAGGCGGATTTCAAAAAGTACAAAAAGAGTTTGCACACCCAAATCAGTGATGACATTGCTTCTATTAAATATCAACTTCGACATTTATAGCTGTGCATTTCATCGTAATCATCCTTTAGTTTCAGGGTTGACTTCTTTTTAATTGCTCACCAACAGTGGGTGTCAGTAAGCTTACAGTATTACCAACAGGTGCACCAAGTGGCTACACGTACCTCGTAGACCCCCTCCTAACAAAACAACCCTTAAATCTATCAATCAAAACCTAATTGAGTAATTGAATCCATTCACAAAACTACACACAGATGACACAAGAAATCAGAGCTTAACCTCTGCCAAGAGCATTTCGTCAGCAGGATTACGGAAAACTACAGATTGTCATAAAACTTGGTGGACAGGTGTAGCACTGGTCAAAGAAGAACCCGTTACATTTTGAAGCAGACCCGAATCACAAGGCAGATACACAGATCAATTTAGTAAGGGTGGCGAGATCGAGCATTTGGCCCTCTAAATGCCATTCATCTTAAAATCCAGTAGATGGTAGTAAAGTTCAGTAGTGACAAAACAGGCAATTATAGAAATATGATGAGTCCATATCACATTCTACAACCACGGGCAGCAGTAATCGTCCGGGGTATCCGACACACGTCGCTGCGTAAACTTCATACAGCGAGCGTCACTATGGAGTTCTCAGGCACAGTGGCTTCCTGGGACTACTAAGGTGTTCCCATAGAAACATAAAACACACACATATCATGCAACTAACTGTACTCATACTGACTGTCTGTAGTGTACTCATACTACTCATACATCAGAAATGTGTCTCCTGTTGTGAGAAAATGAACTACAGATTTGAGGAACACAGGCTTTCCTGAAATTGTGCAAAGCAACTGGGAAAAACTGTAAACTCAAGTTTACTTCTGTTTACTGCAATATGCATCACATCAGGTGACCATAACACCCTTTATCTTCTTCTTCCAATCAGGCTTTCATCATTGAGGACGAGGAGCACACTCGCTCCCTTCCCCCCAACCCTTTCAATGATCTCACAGAGAAGGAGCTGCAGGAATACAAGAACACGGTGGAAAGAAAGCAGCAAGGCCAAGAAGGTAGTCTCACTGCGCACCGTTGCTCTTTAGAGGCACGGAAAGCCAATCCTACGTGGGTCTACACAAACTCATATCTGACCTAATCCCCTGTAGATTATGAGTGTATGACACTTTGAAGTTAATCCTGTGGGATCACAGAGGTCATGAAAGAAAGTGAGATGCAGAGACAAAGCTAATCTGGAGGGCTAACCGTGATCTCTGACTTCAGAAAAAGAAATAGTAAAAACCCTGCATTAATGGGCTTATGACCCATTAACGCACATTTCTGAGGAATCATGAACTCAAACTGAACTTGTTTGACTTTTAAGTTAAAAAGACTCAGCAGACATTATTGCACAAATTGCAGTTACATGGGGTCTGATGCTAATATTTTAGCTGAATATATCCCAAAGGTTTGTTGTACTTATTGCCTCCACACAGAAATACTGTCAGTGGCCTGCAGTCCAGGGAGTTAATGAGAGTGGTCGGTTGGTTCCTGCCTGGAGGAAACATTGGAACTACTTTGACTTAAAATGTGGAGATTCCTGCTAAAAAATGCCAGCAGGAGAAAAATGTCAGCCCATGGTTTCACTCTTCCTCTGAGCTCTGAAGTCAGCTCACAGGGACTGTGAGAAATGAGATGCAGACACATCAGTCTTGTCAAACTATTCATGTCTTGTTTATGACAAAAGAAAAACACGTGTACGTGTGTGTGTGTGTCTGTGTGGGCGGGCAGGAAACATGTCTACAGCTTTGCATTTGAGGTGCACCTTATTTTTCACCACCACAATGATGTGTCAGCCTCGAACACATCAGCCAATAACTGAAATATCTCATCAGTGAATGGAATGAGGCACAGACATTCATGTTCCACTGAGGATGAATCCTGAGGACTTTGGTGATCTGCTGACTTTGTCTGGCCCATCGTGTGGTTTTGATGAAATATCTAGAAAACCAGATGGATTGCCTTGAAATGTGTTTCAGACATTCATGTTCATGATTAGCTCAAAGCTGCACCACCGCCTCAGCTACCATGTTAAAAATGTAAAAGGTGACTATTTTAATTACTTTGCCAAAGTAATGAAAACATCAATTGAAACCAGGCGGTGTAAACTTCACTTAGCACTGACAACTGTCAATTTATCTGTCAGTATGTTGCCTACTGGACCAGTACCAAGCAAAATATGGAGCTAAATTACATTTTGAACACACATAAATAGGAACTCTAAGCAGTGAGGGGTGGAGGGACGGCTACAGCATTCAAGAAGAAACAGTTCCACTTAACACATGGGCCAATCTGCCTCGATACTTCCTGACGTCGCAGCCCAATCAGAAACCAATCACAAACAACGCTGAGAATTTGAGCATTTGAGCAATTTCAGCCCAATGACTGGAGTCCGTCTTCAGTCAGCTCCTTGCAAACCATCCTACCTCCTACCAAGTTTCTTTACAGAATACAATCAGACGTAGCTTCTTTGGAATCATTAATCAATCAGTAAATGACATTTATTTTGTAACTTAATTAAACTGGACATAAATGTTGATCCAACACGCCTCACGCACGCGCCCGGCTTTGATGAATGGCCGACCTCTGATGACTTTAATCATTTTACAGAGGACGATGATGCCACTGATGCAGATGAGATGACGACGTTTGATGGCTCGACGATCTCCCTCTCCCTCTCTCCCATAATGACCCCAGCCAAACAAGGTAAGCAGCTCGTCAGCAGGTGCTGAAATGATTCGGTGTTAGAATGAGTTGCTTGTTTGTGTCTTTATTTTTGTCCTTCCGGTGGATTCGTAATATCACAGCCTGGCCTGTGTGATCGCACTTTGCCCCTCTTCACTGACCGGGTCTCATCTGTCTGCAGACTCAATTCCGAATGGCAAAGACCACTTGGCAGAGCTGGAGGAGGACCTGAGCATCGAGGTGTCCAAGATGAGCGTGAGCACCGCGGAAACGGTGGAAATCTCCATCATGTCGAAGGAGAAGACGGGGGAGCCTCAGACCCCCGAGAGCCAAAGCAAGTCCCCCAAGAAGAAGAAGAAGAAGTTCCGCACACCTTCATTCTTGAAAAAGAGTAAGAAAAAGAAGGATGAGAAAGAAAAAACAGAAGCCTGAAGGCGCTTAACTGTAGAAACAATTAGTGTTTTTTTTGCTAGGAAAACATCTGAGTTGCGTTGTGAATTTTCAGCTTGTTGAAGGGAAGTGAAATAAGACAAATGGCTATCACTTAGTCAGTACGTCTCCCAGGACTCTGTTGGTTTTACACATCTTCCCTCATTCACAGCTATTATTTCATGTGAATGTTTTTCCAAGATTGCAAAATGGATGTTTTTTGTATTTCCCGTGAGAGTTTGTGGACCGCTCCCGAGGGGCTCAGCAGAGTGACATCAAATGAAAAATGACTACAAAAACCGCATCTTTGTGGTTGTTATTACCCATATTTTTAATGGGGTATCACAGGACTGCAGGGGCGCGAAGGTTATGGAAACATCAGATTACACTTTCTAATTTTCTTTTTTTTGCACATTGTTGAATGTAAACCGAAAGCTAAGGAAATTTTAAATTTAACAATCACACTCGTCGTGTAACAGCGGCTGAACATATTAGACGACGTTCAGCCTCATAAGAAGTACGATTTGTATCTGAACCTATTCATAGTTCTATTATCTTCTAATAATATATGTTGGTTTATATTATAGGTATTACAATCTAGTGTTTGATAGTTAAATAAATGATTTGATAGGCTTAACATATTTACTTTACATACTAACTCTTATACTAAACATGCTGTGAGTGATACTTCAGTAATAATTCATGTTGTTTTTACATTCATGTCAGCGGTGTTGTTCCCATGGTTGCTGCTTTATTGTAATTGTGACAAGGAATCGACTGTGATGAACAGAAAGAGCTCAGCGAAGTGATGGTTCTTGCATATTGATGTTTACGAGTGCCAAAGTCTGACTTTTAGAGGATTGACAGAAAATCAAATCACCGCTTGTTTGGATGTAGACAATGAAAGTGCCAAGCCTGAAGCGCAGAACGTTGAATGTGATGGATGTTTTGACTCATTTTGTCCAGATATTCAGTAAATGGCAGGATGCTGTTGAAAGCCTGTCTTCATAGCCACTGTTTGTTTGATATAAAGTGTATTCGAGGACCATATATTTACATCCCAGTCAATAATGTGAATGATTTGTTTTGACCCAAAGGGAGTGAACTCTTTGCCTTTGTAAATAGTTTTTGTGACGTTCTTTTTTGCTAAACCAAATGTTAAACCATGAAACTTAGAAATGTGACAGTACAATCTAATAACAACATTTTAACACTACTTTTACCGTGTTGTTTTTTTATTCCCCTTAATGCACAGCGCATTGTGTTTACAAATTGTATTACTCATGTAATTTGTGTGCGTAGTGCTTGTATTTTCTCTGTTTACATCGCTGTTTGTTTCGCCCGGCTTTGTTTTCTCCCCATGGTGCTTCACCTTTCCTCTAAGTCAGTCTTAAAGTTGCCTTTCACCTGATGTAATAAAAGCTGGCATACGTTTCCATAACTGTTTTATTGCTCTCTTGCTTATTCACTGAAATATATTTGGCGTTATCTTTTCTTATCGTTGCTCAAATACAGCTTCAGACACGAGCAGGCTTTTTGATTTTACTGGGTTTTTCCCTCTCCTGTAGAGGACTCCAGCTAATTGTGTCCCGTTCTAAGACATTAACCACACCTCAAGTATGAAATGCAGCTTTCGAGAAAACTATTTGCACAGCTTCCCCTTTTTTGAGAAGCAGCGTCCCCCTAAAACAATGCACTCTGTTCAGTGATAATTGGCCGTGTGAAGCTGTATAATCAGTCTTCAGCCATGATATGAATGGGCGTTGTCATGGTAATCCACTGAGAGGGGGCTGTGGAGACAAAGAGGGGATTTGGTGTCTCCAACAGGTGTTCATGTTGGGGGAGTGACAGGATCTATACCTACACCACCCCCAACCCACACACATCTCCCCTGCAAGATAAGGAAAAGAAGAGGTGGTCGAAAGGTTTCAGCTGAACGCAAACAGGCCGAAATTAAGAAAAGTTTTATTTTGTAGTGAGACTTCAAAGAAGGTCGGCCTAATTCTCCTCACTCTTTGTCATATTTATCCAAAACACACCCCCAGCGCCTGACTCCAAACTTGTTATCTGAACAATCCCTTTACAATGTGAGGATGACAAAGCTTAGCGCTGAGCCCTTCCTTGTCCTGACGGCGTTAAGGAGAGGACGGAGCAGGTGACACACGTCTGGCCTGCTGGAGTGTCCTTCTGCTGTGACCTCAGGGCAAAGTGCAGCTATTGTTTTAAAACAACGGGGGGCCGCCGCCGCTGCACAAAGCCTAATCTGAGACCAGCATCTTCCAGACCGCCAGCATGTGGAAGAGATAGTGTCACAAAGATAGATAGATATTCAACTTCAACACCTTCAAGTACCTTATACTCTCTGTTTATGAGACCAGCGTGGGATGTGATTTGGCACATTCTTTTATGATCACACACACACACACACACACACACACACACACACACACACACACACACACACACACACACACACACACACACACACACACACACTGTGTCACTTTGCCTCCTCTGTGACAGCCGAGCCACTGGTGTAATCCTCAGGCTTTTCAGATTACTCCAGTTGGGGTCACATTCTACACCAACCTACAGCGGGTCAGCTTTCCACGCTGTCGCTATCAGCATGCAGCTCGCACAGTCAGTCAGTCAGTCAGTCAGTCAGTCAGTCAGTCAGTCAGTCAGTCAGTCAGTCAGTGTGCACACGAGCCTCACAGCACAGATGAGCCTTTTCCTGGTGAAATGCTGTCAGCTTCCATCCCCCCACTGAATTCTGTCCACGTCTGACTCGATCTGTCCCTTTGAGCACATGGTTAGCAGTAGACGGTGTCTGAGTTTTTGCATTGGCGCTGCGGTTATGTGGGAGATGCTCCAGTAACAAGAGCCTTAATCAGATGGAAAAAATGCACGCTAGCAGAAAAACACCCCTATTCCACAAACAGACCTGTGTTTGTCAGGATTTCATAAGGCACCTTTGCATCGTCCCACACATGAAGCCTGTTTTTGCCACTAAAGTGTGCGCCTCTGTTCCAGTGTCCAGACCTGCGCCGTCTGTGTGTCAGGCCTTGCCAGGCAGCTGAAATAGACTCCATGGGAGGGTGTCCTCTCTCACAGGCGTCCGTTACAGGCCTGGCCACATCTGCAGCGGGCCAGCCATCTGCACCCATTGTCTCGGAGGCACAACACAGCCCTGCACGCATGGCTGGCCTCGTAAAGGCAGGCCCTTTCCCCTCTGTCCTCCACCATCCCTCACAGCGTGGGGGGAAAATGACTTCTTAATCAGTCAGAAAGGGACATCAGAGGTGCACCATCGAGCTAGAAGTAAACCCAATTTCAAGGTTAGTTTTTCCAAAGGATGGGAAACTTGAAAGGTTACAAAAGTATTTCACTGTTGTCCACCAAAGTGAAGCAGCCCCAGAAGATCTGTGCAATAACAATAATGTCACTGCTTTCTTGTTATCTCCAGATGAGTTTATACTGCTCCCAAACAGAGGAACTACAGTATTTGACACACCCAGGGGAGCTGAGGTAAAAACAGACAAGACAAATCTAGGGGAAAACAAAAGGATCATTAAAGGAAAACAATCCCAAACTGCCTCTGAAATAATATGAATGTACTGTATTCACAACTGGGGAAAATCACCTTGAAGTGCCACATCAGAAACCTGAATGCAGACACCATTCCTGCCCCCATGTCCCTCATATCCAGGTTGCACGATTTATTAAACCTAATACTGTCTACTGCCATGTGGCCTTCATGCTTTTCACTTTTAAGAGTCTGTTCCCATGCAGACACAACTGTGTGCACATGAAAGGCAGCTCTTATTTGTTATATTTATTCAGTTTATGCCCACTGAAATAAAGCAGTATTGTTACAAGTGAAAGCAGGCGTCATGTGTGTTATTTGTTGCCCTCCTGCAGTATTGATAATGAGGATTTATTATGGCACAGTTGACAATGAATGCAATGTGCATGCGTTAGTGGGAGGGATTATCCACCAAGTAGGGCAAGTGGCTGAGGCTAAGGACTGCAATTCCATCGAGCCCAGTTCATTTCAGTCATCCGCTCAGTGCACTGACGGGACCAGGAGAACAAATTCAGCGCTGCTTATTTGTCAAAGCCCCCCACAAAAAAGGCAAACAGGGGAAAAAAGCCTCAAGTGAACATGGTAAAGTACATGCGACAGCACAGCGAGCTGAAACCCGAAGAGGTCCTGTCGGAGTCTGATGCGTCCATGGACCAGCAGGATTTCGGAGAGATGTCCGACTATTCTTTCAGCGACGTTTTATACTCCAAATGTTCCGCAATGGACCAAATCGGCACTTTTATGAAGAACGTGCAAGTGCTGCTCGATGCAGCACATTACATAGAAAATATCGAGAAGAGCAGCGGAAGTAAGTAAACACGGGCTGCAGGGGATATTAACACGTAATGCGCCGAGCAGACAACAATAGAGGCGAAGGCGACAAAAGACGCGCAGCGGACAGAGGAACAGGCTGGATGAGAATCCGCCTGCTGCTGCTGCTGCTGCTGCTGCTGCTGCTGGAAAAACTGGCGTCTCGTCGAGACGATACTTGCAAAAAACACGAGCAGTTGAGAAGAAGTCGGGAAATCGCCTACATTTTGCATTCAGGAAGCAAACGCATCGCCGGGGACAGACAATAGCCTGCAGCTAAATGATCCGCTCCCGTTGAAGTCTTTTGCAGGCCACGGGAAACTGAGCGAGCACCGTTCAGTGTCATTACTCAGATTATTTTAAATAGGCTCGCATATGTGCACACTTCGGTTAATACATGTAGACATTTTGAGTGTTTGGGAGTCCTAATTTTTCGATCTAATCGTTCATCTCTGTTCATCGCAGCTTCCTCCGTTAAAATTTCGCATCCGCTCCAAATATATCGCGTTCACGGAGCCTGTTGAACATGCTGACTGCGATTTAGGGTTTATTTCCCCTGAAAGTGTCCGATTCTGAGCGCACCTATCATTTTCAGAGGCAGCTGCTGCTTCCTTGTATGTGTTGTTCACATGGTTTCCACATGGAACAAATTGTGAAGTTTTCATTGGTCGGTACGCATGTTCTAGCGCGAGAGTCACTGCAGAGAGCCAATCACGCGCAGGTTCAGGTCTGACGTTGTATGTTACTGGGATGCGGGGTTCATGGGAGATGTAGGCTGTTTCTTTTAAAGCGACAGTGAGAATACTGAAGAGAAGAAGTGAGTTTTGACAAAATATACTCACTCACAAGATACAGAATTACATCCTCAATGTTAATCATAGAAAAAACCTTACAGATACTTACATTTTGCACAGAGTTTCAGTTTTTTAAGTTGAATTCAATGGATGTGTTGTCTCCTGTCATATATTTAAATGCAATTTAGAAAGCAGGGCAAATAAGGCCACATGCATCGTGCAAATCCGAGCTTTTTGCTCTTAGCAGGTTTGTAAAAACAGCACAATCTATTTAATCCTCTTGATCTTGTCCATCACCAGAATGTGAGCACGGGTACGCTTCAACATATCCAGCAGCCCAGACTGCACATCAACAGAAACAGCGTAAATTCAAGAACAGGAAACTGGACAACATTCACAATAGGTAGGTTCATGTGTTGAAATGGGTCCTCAAATGACATAAAGTAGATGTGAATGTCTGTCTTCATTTATGGACAGACATTTTAAATTCTTACTGACACACAATCATCATTTAAATCATTATTAATAATATAATTTTATTGTAATATGTGTAACTATTGGATTTGCTTTGTGCACTTTGTCGATTGTATGTGTTTTATTTTGCGCTTTAAAGGCTGATGTAACAGTTTTGTTTTTTAATTTGTAATTTCAACAGGTCAGCACACAATGAACTGGAAAAAAATAGGTGAGTTAAACACTATTGAAAAGGTCATTTTTACGTTCATGACAGAACCGAGTCAGTGCTGAAAGGCAAAGGCTTCACTGAGGAATATTAAGAGCCGTGAAGAAGGGCATTCATCTTTCTACTTCCATATTACTTCAACTTTTGCTACATATGCATAACAAGTGAAGTTCAAGATGCGGATGTGAGAAAAGAATACAGAGGAGGACGGAAGACAGAATCCACAGTATTCAAATCGCTGGAGCAAATGAGGAACACAGGCGTTTATCTCAAGAGCCAGCTGTCTCAAAATGGAGCTTCAAGCTGATAAACCAGAAGCTTTTCCCATTCTGTCATGTTTGCATATCTTGGTGCCATGCTAAATGTGTTGACCAAACCATTTCAAAACAAGATGTACTTCAGGCCTATGAGTCAGCTCATTATCATCGCAGCCCTTCAAAAAAAGGCATTTTTTAACAACAGCCAGGATATTCGCCTTTTGTGACCGACTGCAGCGTGCATTTTGCAAGGCAAATAAAAGGGAGGTGTAACACAGCCTCAGTGGTTCCTGGAGGACATGCAGACATTTCCCCAGTCAGCAAATGGGAACCGTCTGTTTCCAGACAACAGGGCTCCTTCCTGAGAGATTCTCAGCTGCAAATCTAACAGCAGCTTGCTCGCGTTGCTCCAGGACGAGGCAGCCGCTGCTCTGAGCAGGAAACAAATGTCAGGACACATTTATCCTAAAATTAAACGGCCAGCTAATCTTCAAAAGCAAACCAGGCGTGGGAGAGCCTTGGTTTGAGAGATGCACTATGTGATGAGATAGCATCTTCAGGAGGACTACTTATTTCATACCGGGCTATTTTTTTTATTAGAAAATGATAGCCAATGCAGGCAGATGACATCACATCTTGACCTACATTTTACTCTATTATTTGAAAGGGTAGTGAGCGTCCTTTGCCAGTTTCTGTACTGCTGGGTCCAGACAGATCCATATGTAATTGCAAAGGAGTCAGATGGTGTGGCTAACTTGCAAAATGGATAAACCGATAAATCAGGTGTCCAAATACCTTGACTGTTACATTGCTCATCACAGACGGATTAATGGCATCATAATAAGGATCGATCAGGGCCAATCAAATAGTTACATGCCTTGTCTATTACAGTACTAATCAAATTGGATAAGGAGGAAGTAATCTGTCTTGATCAGGGTCAGTGCAGAGGACGGGGATACGTTCGTCTTTCAGTTTTCTGTCATGTGTAATTGCTGTGTGTCTGGAAAGAGAAACGACCCCTCTCGATCGCGTCTCCTCCCTCAGACGAGCACATCTCCGCCTGTGTTTGGAGAGGTTGAAGTCCCTCATCCCTCTGGGACCAGACTGCAGCCGGCACACCACGCTGGGACTGCTCAACAAGGCCAAAGCACATATCAAGGTATGGTGGTGTGAGGCAGCCCCCGGGGTGTGGTGTCATCGTGGGATTAGGGGCTAAATTCTGTCCTCTTTTGTGACAAACATATTTGCACGTTGTTATTGTTACTGTGTATTAATGGTTGGTCATACGAGTAGATGACCATTCAGTCATCATGCTGAAATTTACAGCAGACATTTTTTGTGTCATTGCAGGAAAAGCACAGGTCTTACTAATAACATTAAAAATATCTTAGGAAGCCACAACAGTGCCACAGTGCTACCAGGACCCTCAAACCAAAGCAGCTAAATGGAACTCAGCCATTGTTAATTTCATTATTTAATCCTTTGCTTTTCCTACTGTGACGTCAAAATGGCTTCAGTGAATGAACTTTTATCTCTTCTGCCAAATGACTTAAAATAAACTGATTTACTCAGTAGAGTTTTACACTCACGAAGCAAAAGAAAATGTGCGCCTGTCACTCACAGATTCCTAGAATTAAGAGATATCTGACTGCTCCCTTGAGAATTGACAGTGAATATAGATCTGCAGTACTACAGAGGATGACTGATGTACAAGACAGGGTCTTGGTGTCCATTTGATTCCTACGTGAGACCCCAGGTGAATTAGCTGTGTAGCAAACCGTGAGCTTTACGAGTCAACAGACTCATCATGCTTTTTTTTATTTTTAGAACAAACTGTATTTTAGTCTCCGAGCTCTCGCTGTTGGCGGTCTGTGGTTTCTCGAGCTACGTTCTTTGGTGTGGTCGTTCTGCTCTTGTTTACAGATGAAAGAGTTTTGGTTGATGAAGACATAACAGCACTCCTACTTGTTTTGTAATCAAGTCTGACACCAGAAAAGAGGAAAGTCTGGATTTTCTATCTCTCTTTTTTTACTTTTCAGTTTCTTTACTCAGTTTCACGTCTGAAGTAATGATCAAGGACAGCACACATACCTTATGGCAAACAGACACAGGTTTGGTACTTAATCGCCTCAAACCAAGAGCCCCGCTTTGGTTAAATGACAGATGGACTATGCACAGCAACGAGGAAGTCAGTTGTTTTCTCAGAAGCGTTCGATGAACTGCATTGTAAGACCCTTTGGCCTCAGCATCAGGACACCGTGGTTGCTGCTTGGGTATTTCAGGTTTTCCTCCCCTTTGAACACATCTCCATTTAGCTGTTGCCAGGATCGCCCTCTGTAGGATTCTGAGCCTTGGTGAGGTTTTGTGTCTTTCACACTGCAGCTTAATGTCTTGAGAGAACCAGATCTGTCCTGATTGTTAGAACTGCCAGCCTGAATGGACCACTGAGTGTTCCTGGACTACATGAGACTGGCACAAATGATTCTGTAGCGTCAAAGCATCAAAGACTCAACGCTTAGGTCTCCCCTATGGCTACAGTCAAAGCCAGATACACTTATTTTTTGGGAAATATTGGATTTCCTTAAGCCCAGTCTGTGCAGGCTCTAGCAGTAGGAGGCAGCTGACGAATGATTGAAGGCTGCAATAAGAAAACAATCTGGGCAACAGGCTGTGGGAGTTTATCACAGTGGGGGGTAATGGATAAAGCACCTATGATGTCAGCTGTTGACTTTGGACTTGCCTGTTTGAAGTCCATTAAATGTGGCTTCTGAATGCTGCTGTGTTGTATTTTTGGAACCAGAGGCTGTGCAGGAGAGTAAAAGGGTGGTGCAGGTGCAGCCAGCATTAAGCTCACGGCAGGAAGTTTTAAAAAAAATGATTGTGCTACAGAAAAAGCATGGCTACGTGCTCCTATTGAGGCGACACTGTCCCCAAACTCCATTCAAAAAGCACTTTTCAATGTAGGAAAGCTACAAACCTCTTCAAACATGAGTCAGGACAAACAGCAGCATCATGAGAATGATTAAAATAACCACTGAAATGTTATTGATATACTGGTAGGTCACATACGGCTCCTCACATGCGCTCAAACTGCGATATTTGAAGTAATCGGTGCCTTCATTTAAATATCTCCCTTCTGGCGCAGTGATTTAGAGAAACAACTGGGCAGACATGAGGGAAGTAACCCTGCATGGCAGCTGATACAACAGCACTGCGTATGTCACTGTGAAAAACTACAATATGTGTTTCCACAAAGCTGGGAAATATGCAATATTCAAATCTAAAAAAAATCTGTCAGCCGTTTCTTCAACTTGTAATTTGTCTTTATTTCTGTGGGTAGATCCAGTTGCGCAGACACCGTAACAGTTGTGTCACAACAGCCGTAAATCTTGTTCCACAACTGGCTCACGTCCAAAATGTTCGGACTTCTCACTGTGACACTGTAGCAGCATGAATCAGGCATTTTCCTTATTCGTGGCCTGATCAGATGCAATGGTGTGAGGGGGGGGTGTCACATCTGGTGGCAACAATGACAAGTTCGCCATCCTCTCATGTATATCGTATGTCAGTCATGATGAACGTCTAGAGAGGTGCGGTCATAACAGTCTGATTTAACGCATAATAACTCATTTAAACACCAAATTTGCCAAAATTGGATCCACACGCTGATCCTCTTTAGGTTTCTGCGTGACAAGAATACAGCTAACTTCTGCATTTCCCTCTGTCAGAAACTTGAAGAGATGGACCGCAGGAGTCAGCACCAGCTGGAGACCTTAGAGCGGGAGCAGAGGCACCTGCAGAGGCAGCTCGCCCAGCTGCAGACTCATGGGGAGAGGGAGAGGGTCCGCACCGACAGCCTGGGCTCCCGCATGGACTCTGACCGCTCCGAGTCAGACAGAGGTCTGTGTCCAAATCAGGGTTGTGCTTCTAATGCTAACATGCTTTCGTAGTATCTGTCAACATACACACTCTTGCGCTGACTTGCAGGAATCTGAATTAATTTAGACTTTCCCTTTTCTTCCGAGCAGAGGAGATTGAGGTTGATGTGGAAAGCACTGAGTTCTCCCATGGAGAAATGGACAGTGTAAGCACCAGTGGTGGAAGCGACCTGGATGACCACAGCAGCCGGCAGAGCTCAGCCAGCGATGAGGGCTACTCCACTTGCAGTCTAAAACTGGCCTTCTCTGCTTGAACCACCAGCCTGTACTTTCACTTCAGCTGCAGTCTGTTCTGGCTTTCACCTTTCCGAGTACCAGCCTACAGCTCCATCCTCCCCTGCAGTTTAGGTTACCTGTCTTCAGAAGAAGAACCAGCCTCAATCTCACCTTTACCTGACAAGCGAAACTTCTCCTGCACCCCGAGAACCAGCCTTAAGTTCAACTCAGTCTAAAAGTCTAAAAGGTCTCCTTCCAAAAGCCAAGGGGCTCCTCTACATCAGTCTGAAACATTTAACACAACAGCCTCAAATTTAACTTCTCTGGCAATACACAGTTTCGTCATTTTCAAAGTTGACTTAACCAATCACCTGAATGTCCCTTAACCCATTACCAGCTTGAATCAACCACACCTGCACTCAATACTGATCCCGTAGAGGACCCATGATCGCACCAGTGTGTCCAACGCTGAGGGGGAAACTCTACCTTTAGTCAAGTTGATCCTCTGAAACCAGCAAAAACACAAGCAAACCCAATACCAGCTCGAAGCTCACCATTGGGAACGTTTGCTCCATTTGCCTTGTAACAACGTTGCCCTTTTTCTTTGGATAACGTATCCAGACGGCACTTCTTGTCAGTGTACAAGCCAGTGGCAAGGGCTACAATGTCTGCATTCCAAAATGTTTATTACACTTCTATAACCTCTGCTTTAGGACCCACAACCACCATTGACCCATGTGGCGTCCCTCCGCTTGACTGAAATACAGTCGTATCCAAACAGGTGGTGTAATCCACCCTTGTTATTCTAATTTATTTTGCATATGATTATAGTATTTATTTTTGGTATATTTAATTTTACTGTAGTTAGGTCTTGGTCATGCTTGAATGAAATTCTTTTTTTTTTAATATTTACCAAATTACTTGACAATGAAGTAATCCCCACTGAAGCATTCGCAGTGCTGCAGGTTTAATGCATTACTCAATGGTGTTTTGTTGAAAGAATGGCATCTCTTTCACACTGTGCACAAATTGTTTTTGTTTAGACAGTAATAAGCTATCCCACACTTGTCCAAGCACAAGGCTCAAGCAATAACCCGTATAGTTTCAGCACATCTTTAACGTTGGCTGCGTTTATTCTGTCCGTCCAACACCAAATTGCAGTTTGCTAGTTTTCCACTTGCTCCAGTAGTGGCATCGGTTATTAATAATCAGCAGTAAAAATGATTGTTATTGATTTAAAAGAAAATTTGGGAAAAGCTATGGTGCATGTGTTGAATGTAGCTCGTGTGATCATGTTGTAATGTGCTTTGGATTGACAAGGCTTCAAAGAATGTCTGTAGCATGAACACAAACACTACAGAATACTAATTTTGGTTTATACTTCAATGTTTAATACGGCATCTTTTTTTGTACTGTAGCAGAAAAAGTACAAGTTCAAATCCTTGACATTTGGAGACCACATTAATAATTCAATGTATATTTGACACAGACTTGCACTGCTGACCTGTTAGAATCCATGAAACCAAATAAGACATTTCAATAAGACCATTTATCTTCATTTTTCTGGTCCAAGTCCTAAGTAGATCACCACCAAATTGTGTCTTAACGTGGGTATATGACTCTTGCACAAAGTTCCTTGTTACAGGTCTTTCCCCCCCTCCAACCTGTTTGGGAAACTATATAAAATGCACTATGAAAAATACTTTTGTTAAGGAAGTACGTCAAAGCACACCCCAGAATGTTTTCTCTCGTGTTTAATCAGCCATCCAAGGTGACTTTTTTGCAAAACATGTGCTGCTGGTCCCCTGCTAATACTTTGTAACAGTTCCTGATAACTGTCCCTGGAATCTTAATAAACCTCTTCCACCCAGACATTAACCAATGTTGTCTTTTTTTTTTCTTTTTTAAATGTATTAAACCGATGGACTGTAGTTGTTGCCTAGTCTAAATTTTGTTCAAAGTATCACATATAAACCAATCAGCTGTTGTTACCTCTGTGCATCAAACATTTTGAACTAACAAAGTTGACCGTGTCCAAAAACCCCCTTCATATAACTTTAATGGGAAAACAGGCTGTATTAACACATCATGCTCATGAAATGGATTCATTAATTGTACAAATCTTTACTGCCATCTACAGGACCTGACAGAGCCACAATGAAAATATAATGTAAAAACACTCAAAATGAGATGGAAGCAAATATTTAAAAAACTGAAAACAAAACGTTTATTTGTTATATGTACAGAAATTAAAATGTAAATTCAGCCATCTCAAATCAACACCACTATTAAGGGATCAGTGTTTAGAAACCGGATTTAAATTTACACACCACATCTACAGGTGTATATTTGTCAACATCTTAACAGGTATTTGGCCTCACTGGAACCTGGGTGCAAACTCTATGGCTTTTCTACACCACTTCCTGTTCTTACATAACAGGTGACCTTAATCTAGTGCAGGGGAAATCCCCTCCATTTGGATTTTTTTGTTGTTGTACCTACATAATATATAAGAAAACTACAATATTTCAAACAATGGTGTGCAAGCAATTCCTTTCAAAGCTTTCTTTACTTGAGAAACTTAAATCATGTATAAACACAATTGAAAGCACCGATACAGCTAGTATACAGTGGATTATTATATATACACAGTATATCAGGTCATTGTGGCATTAGATGTCTGACATTGTATTTTGATGTGTCATTATACTGGGTCATAGGTTTGTCTGCGATACCACATGTTCCCACTCCCACCTTTCCATTTACGCTTTCTGGAGATGCAAATATGCTCCTCTTTACCTACAAAAAACAGTAAAGCCATAATTAATGATTGAAAATATATAACAGTGGATTATTGGGTAACTTGGGTACTACATACCACACACACGCAAGCTCGCACACACTTCCAGCAGCACGTCATGGACAGCATGTCACTAGTTTCAAGTTACCTGGCCCTTCACTAATGTACCATGATGCACTGTGCAATACCACACAGTCTGAAGGACAAGGGTGGATGAGCTCGTGGGTGAAATGAATCAAATACTGCTCTGGTGTCTGCTAAATTAAATTTAACACCATATTGTATTCAAAGAGCTCCCCACCCAAAGATTCATGCAACTCTGTGAAGTCACACTTTGACTGTTTTAACCCATGTACTCAGCTCTGATAATAAAAAGCGATCCTGCCGGAGCTTAAATCCCAGCTATACAAGCAGTGAGTACCACTGAGTCTTCCTATATCGTACAGGAAGAAATAAAACCATTGTGATCCTGTTACCATAGAGCAAAATTTCCTAATTGTGCACTCAGTGCTTCTGCAGTAGCTCTCCACACATTCCCGGCTGTGGACTGGATTCACAGCACCGCCTTGTTTTAATATACTCTTAATGTCTTAATTGTGGTAAGACGTCCAGTATAAGTGAACCTGATCTTGTGACTTAATGGACAGCATGTTTTGCCAGTTCTCTGCTTAAGATTGTCTACTATCACAGAGCCATTTCCTGGCTGATATTAACATAACCCCAATGTGAGGTTTCACTGCAGAACTGCTGTGGTGGAAAATAACATCAAAGAGGAGAGAAGACAGCTTTGGTATATAACCAGTCAGTGTGCTTGCTCTATGCACCATGGGTTTCCCAGCACTGCTCTCAAAAGGATTCAGGCCCCCAAAAGAAAGAAAAGAAGTAAAGAAAAGAAAATGTACCTGTCCTTTCTTGTTCTTTGAGTAGGCTTTGTTGTTGAACTGTTGCCACTTTGACTTTTGCTCCTCCCTCTCTTGCTCCAATTCCTTCATCCTCTGTACCTTCTTCTGGGCTTTCTTCTTCTTATACTCTCTCTGCTCTGCGATCTGCTCTTTCCTTGAGAGACAGACAAGGAACAGAAACGTTTAAACCCTGTCCACAATGTACAGATACAATCACAAACACATTACTACAAACATGAAAGAATAACATTCGCGAGTACAACATGTTTTTAATCTATGTTTTATACAGTGACCTAACTTTTTGGAATCGCGGCTGCGTTAGACATTAACTGAAGCTCTGATGCCTTCGCTGTTAAGGACATCTCTAAAATCTATGTTAACAGAGTACAGAGTCTCATTCCTTAATACGTGAATAGAAATGATGATTCTTTGAAAGGAAAGATGAGACAGGGTTGTACTTTTTAAATCAGTTAACCATTGAAACAAAAAAGACACCAGATGCACTTTCATGTTAAATGCATCCTTGGGGTTCTAGGGAGAGGATGTAATTTCCAACCCACAAGGATTAATTAAGATATATGCTGTATAGTAGGTATATATGGAATTGTGCAACTACAATGAAAAATCAAAACTCTTTCTGGTGGATACTTGACATATTCAGAATTGTACAATCATCTACTGTGCAGCCACTTTGAAATGACAGCTGAATTTGGATGAGATTCCCATGTAATTACAAGGCAAAATGAGGACGATAAAGTGGAGTTAACTGAATACTACTCTACACCCAGGTGCTTATTTCCTACAATTATAGTTTTTATAATTTAAAAAGGATCTGGTCAAAATTACATAGACCAAGCACTACACGACACAAGGAAGGTAGGGTTTGCAAAAAGGTGGCAGAGTGGAACAGAAATTAAGGAGTGCTCTGTTGGGCAAGAGTGGGATTTCAGCCACACTACCAATTATGACTCTAATAGGCAAATTATAGCTAAAGTATGCGTCTCAGTGCACTTCACAATTACTTTTCATTCACACAGTGAAAAGTAATTCCTGTGAGAACAGACTAGATTCCAGTACTTTCCCTAAAATGTTAATAAGCAGGCTTTAAGCACAGGTTTGTGTGTGTGTGTGTGTGTGTGTGTGTACATTAAGTGAGTGAGAAACAAGAGTTTTTTTCATACCTTGATTTTGGCCGTCCACTCCCATCCTCATCAGAGCGTTTCCCCTCCTCTACTGCTTTGAGGTTTTGCAGAGGAATCACTTCAGCATTCCCGTATCCGGAGAAGGTAACTGCCGCAGTGCCGTTCTCTCGGTCTATCTCCTCAATCTCAGCCTCATACACCCTGCCAAAGAATCACGTCTGTAAGCAGGTGAGTATGAGCCAAGACTCAAGCTCTACTTAATAAGCAAAGCTTAACACTAGTACATAACACTTCATGATCATAGGATCTGTGTGGCATGTGACTAAAAAATATTCTTTGAGCATTCTCTATGATTATAATTCAACTCAAGAACATAAAGTACCCACAAACTAACTTTTGTTCCCCTTATGGTCAAACAGGCATGAAACTGAAATTACAAATGCATGTCTCTACACTTGTTTTGGGCAAAGGCAGCAAGGGAACAAAGCATATTGCTTGCTAAAAGTCTTTGCCTTCTTTAAACAAACACATCACTTTCATGCATTATTCCCAAAGCATACCGCTGATGCAGTTGGATGGGTCAAATGTGGAACATTTACACCTTGGGGTTAAATTTACTCCTAGCCAAACTCTGTCAACTTTCAAATAGAAAGTCTGGGTTGTGCTCTACTTTTGACTCTCCCTCTATTGGGTTCAATTGTTCTTTATAGACTTTTCTAACAACCTCTCTAAAAAGCTGACACACAATATGGGCAGTAAATTCATATTTCAAGATAAATAAGTGTCTAACTACTGTAAAAGCTGATAAAACGAAACATACCATTGTTTTGACAAAGGTAAAACAACCATAAAAAAAACACAGTTAACAGAATGTGAAATTATGATACCTTTGTCAGAATAGCAATGCTACAGTGACATTAAGTTAAAATAGAGAAACAAAAAATTAAGACTTGCTGCGTGGGTAAGTCAAATGTTCTTGACATTGTGGAAAAGTAAGTAACAAAAACTGGCTTCATCTCAAAGCTAAAATGCATTGATCATCTTACTACATATAAATTTGGTCATTTGGCAGACACTTTTGTCCAAAGTGACATACAAATAAAGCGCAATCTTTATCTCTATTTAAGATTAACAGTTAGCATGCATGGACAGAATGTAATCCACAAAAATCATTATGCTAATTCTGATAAAGAACTCAACTGTAGTGCTACGATGTATGTGGCTGCATATAATGTTTTCATGAGAGGAAGGTGGTGATACTCACTGTGCGTCCTGACTCCACACAGCCATGCACCTGTCCCCCACTTTCCAGCTGAGTTTCTGGGGGACTGTGTCTAAGCCATTGGTTGTGGAAGCACTGTCAGTGGGCTGTGAGGTCAGGAGGTCTTTTGTCAAATCAATGACTTCCTGTGGAAGAAACACAATCAAAAGGAGGTTAGATGTTCATGGAGAGTGTAGGCCGTTTCCCCCCCCCAGAAAAAGTTTTGGGCAGCTACTAACAACTACTATGACTATCCGTTAATGTGCCTGAAGTGATGTGTTCAAATTGCAAAGAAAAGAAAAGCAGCAAATCCTTCCATGTCAGACATTGGAACCTGCAAGTGTTTGACATTAGTGCTAGAAAAATGACTGAAACGATTTATGTATTATGAAAGTAAATGACAATGATTTTTTTTTTGATCAAATAATGGGCTAATAGTTGCAGCTCTAGCTGATTTTAACAGCTGGGTGCTCACAAAAACTTATATTACGACAGCCCTTCAACACCGCGATGCGTCTTCATCACAGACACACATACCTGTAAGTCTTTCTGGAGCTTAAGGAGGTCTTCATTATCTGGGTCGGTAGATAAGGCAACTTCTACTTGCTGTAGCTGTGCTTTGTAGCTGCTTAATTGTTTCATCAAGTCGTCCGACATCTGCGTGTTGACAGAAAAGAGAACCGTTTTCTAGAAAAGCTGGCTAACTGTATTAGCACGTTCGAGGTAAACATCGTCAATTAACGAACTATCTAAAATAAGCAATTTCTTTAACACACAACATGAGCGTGTATTAGGTGCAATATGGATTAAATATGAGTTAACGCAACTCAAAATATAAAGGAACAACATAATACGGCGTTAGTACCCTATGTCTCAACATTCATGCTAGCTTAAAGCTAAAAGGGTTAGCAAGAAACCCTCGGCCCTCTTTCGTCGACGTAAATATAACGTTAACATACAACGGCTAAGAGCGGCCGAGGGACAAACACAAAACCAAAGTTTGGCGTGTAATCTTACCTCAGTATAAATGTTGTTGACAGATAAATATCGTAAGCATTCAAGTCTAAATTCGATAGTTTGTTAAATCGACTGCTTAAAAGAACAGAACGCGCTCCTTAGACCCGTATACAAATAGCTAACCGGAAGCCTGTGATAGAATCTCGCGATAACAAGGATGTACAAAATACAAAGAGGATTGGTTCGTTAGCGCCCCCAGCGGCACTGCTCACAATAGCACCATGAGGCTGTACATTTTCTTACATATAAGACGCTGCTGTATAATTACAATATCTGCGACTGCAACCATAGTATGATATCATAGTATATGACTCAAACTTGGTGTTGTGTCTAGGATCCACATAAAGTTTTTTCAAATAATACCACAGGATTTTCCAAACTGGGGGCCTGGATACCCTAAGGGTCACGGGAAGAATCTGAGGGGTCATGAGATCCTCACCATACTAAGGGACCAAAAGGATGAAAAACCTTAATTTTGCTACTTAAAATAATGTTTGTTTGTTTGTTTGTTTTAAATAATAGTTTTACACCATCAGAGCTGTGAAAAGTATTTAATTGAAACAGTCTGAGAGAGTAAAACACACTGAGCTGCTCACAAATCATATAGCTCAGATAAAAGCAGACATGGTCACATGTAGACATAGCTTTGTATTGAGTGGTTACAAACAAAAGACAAACAAGCAAAAGAACATTGGGAACCACTGCAATAGGTCACATTGCTAGACAAAGCATAACTCTCTTAAACAATAAATGTTGCAACAGAGTTGTGCTACAAGAAAACATACCAGACTTTGAACTTAAGTGTTGATGTCAGATAACCAGAGTGCAGCATAGAGATGCATCAGAGCACTAATACTCAAGTATACCATTTCTTCACCCCTTTAATGCTCCTAATGCATAAATATTATAAGTTATTATAGTGAAATAAGTGTGTTGGGTGCTGAACACTGCAGCATGAACGCAAACCTCCAGTCCACTGCGATCATATGCAGATCTGCGCAACCACCATGTCTGGATATATTTCTAGAAGAATTAGAAGGATGTGGATGTGAGTAACAGTATGATTAGCTGCATGATATGTATATCTAGGTTTCCACAGCCATACATTAGTTTGAGAAAAAAGCCTTGTCAGTTTTTAATTTGTTAGAAATTGTACCAGTTCTCCTATTAAACCACTGTCCTCGAGTACGACTGCACTCTGTGTGAAGTTTGAGTAACTAGCCTACATGTGTCGGCCAGCCCAGAGGATTACTGGTGTCCTTGGCTGTGGATTGTAATACCTCATGGTAGCTCTACATTTGGCTGTTTTGTCGCTATTTAACTTTACTAAAAACTACTGGATTTTAAGACGTTTGGCATTTATTCCACAAAAGCCAAAGCTGTATCTTTCAATTTTAACAAAAGTGTAAAGTTATGTTTGTGTATCAAATTGACAAAATGTCTCAGCGCACATGCTTCAGTTTATTCTACTTTGTTACAAGGGAAGCAAGCATTTGTCTGGTTGAGTTTTTTATTCTTGCAAATATACTGTTCTATTGCTGTTCTCCTGCACTCCTAATGACTGATTTCTTCAGTAAGGGGCTCTGATCTTCTTTATAAATTCAGATATTATTTCAAGCAATTTTTCTTTCAGGATATATCTGAACATTTTGTTCATGAACTGCAAACTGTATGGAGTGTACTCTTAATCCATTGTAATTTAATAGACTGGATGTATTACTTCTATAAATCAAAAATATTGTTAATGTCATAATCAATTGTTTCGGGGTCTGGGAGCATCACCAAATTGCTTATAAATCTCCAGCTGCAGATGAACTCCGCCCATTCCCGTCCTCACTGAAGTGGAGCCAGCAGCACAGATCCTCAGTTTCAGATCAAGCCATATAAAAGACACGCTCTCCACTTCACGCACAACAGATGAAAAGATCTGCCCGAGCCAGCGTTGTCTGCCATGTACGTCTGTCTCATGAAATGTCTTCCAGGGGACTTAACTGCAAGTTTTTATCCTGAAAGGTTGGTGGATGAACAATTTTTTTCAAGAATATTTTTTTAAATGATCTGATGTGGAAAACTGGGAATAAATCAAAGTTCATTTCCTTATTTTTTTTTGTCTTTTTGATATAAAAGTATACTTTCTTGCAATTTTTCTCTGCTGGCATCTATTTTCTCACTGACTGAGGCAGTAATTTCTTTTGATAATAACATCCAGTAAACAGAAAAGACTAATTTCTCTGATGCTGTGTTCATGAATGGATGATATTAATAGACTGCTGTCAAGCACAGCTTCCAAACCTGCTAACAGGGCACTGTTCAGACAACATCATCGACGCCACAGCTCATCCTGATGAATTGTCTGAACTCCACGACCAGAAATGAGACTTTGCCTGGCACGCACCCTTATACTGTGCAGAGATCTGTGCCTCTAACGATCATGGTGGGTATCCTGATCCTGCTGACTGTGTTTGGAAATGTCATGGTCGTAATTGCTGTGATCACAAGCCGAGCCCTGAGAGCTCCCCAGAACTTGTTTTTAGTCTCTCTGGCATGTGCAGACATCCTGGTTGCCACCTTAGTGATGCCATTCTCCTTAGCGAAGGAATTGATGGGTTACTGGTACTTTGGTAAAGTGTGGTGTGAAATCTACCTGGCTTTGGATGTGCTCTTCTGCACCTCATCCATCATTCACCTGTGTGCCATCAGCTTGGACAGATACTGGTCTGTGACTCAAGCGATTAAGTACAACCTGAGGAGGACGCCACGCAGGATTAAATGCACAGTCTTCATAGTTTGGGTACTGGCAGCCATCATTTCATTCCCTCCGCTGATCACAATGAAAAAGAACAACGGTGAGAAAGACAGTCCTGTATGTGAAATTAGTGAGGAGAAGTGGTACATCATATTCTCCAGCACTGCCTCTTTCTTTGCACCCTGCCTCATCATGATTACAGTGTATGTTAGAATCTACCTGATTGCCAAGAAAAGAACAAGAGACCCGCCAGGTGAAAGGCAAAGAGAATATGGCAATTCAGGCAACCTGGAGAGAAAAGACGAAGATGAGGCGGAGGTGGACGGAAGAAAGGTCGACGGGCTAGACGTGGAGGAGGAACCGTCCTCGTCTGATGGGAACGAAAGCATCCTGTGTTCCCTGATGAAGAAGAGGGGTATGAGAACAACCAAAGTGGCTCAGGTGAAGCTCGGAGAAGCCCCTCTGAAGCCAGAGGTGCAGCCCTGCGTGAGAGGGGGCAGGTGGAAAGGAAGGCAGTACAGAGAGAGGCGCTTCACGTTCGTTCTGGCTGTGGTCATGGGAGTGTTTGTTCTCTGCTGGTTCCCCTTTTTCTTCACGTACACGCTCACTGCTGTGTGCTGCACCTGCTACGTCCCAAAGACATTATTCAAAATGTTTTTCTGGTTTGGTTACTGCAATAGCTCACTTAATCCTGTTATATACACAATATTCAATAATGACTTCAGGAGGTCTTTTAAAAGGATTCTTTGTAAAGGGGACAGAAGAGGTTTATAAATAAGATATTATGGTTTTTCCTCATCTACATTATGGCTCATATCAGTGTACATATTACATTAAAAAGATATCAAAATATATTTATTGAACATTTGAGAAATGTGAAAGTTATTTTGCTTTTGTAAGTGTTTTTTTTTTCAGTTTGTATACCTCCACATCAGCAGATGTTTGTTTTGTAATATTAAATCATGAAGCAAATACTTGCGCAGTTTGTGTAATAGCTTGAATTACACTGCAACGAGTGTGTTTAGACTGACACTGTACAATCGTGACTACATGAATGACACATTTTCTACATATAAAAGTATTTACAGTGAATGTATCACTCAGATTAGTGTGATTTTAGTGGAAAAGAGAAATATTGCAGCTGTCCATTATTTCTGAGAGTAAACTGTGAAAATAACACTGTTGATAACATGAAGGCAGACCTGGAAAACTCACATCACAGCAACTAAATGTCATTCAACCATTCCTCAAACTGACAGCCAAATTGCAGTGCAAGATTGTTTTTTCTTTACTCATGGTCATTGTGCAAAATGTTAACAAATGCTGTAAACAAGCATGACCAATAACTTCATTATGACTGAAAGCTGTGAGTCATGTGGGCAGCAATTATTTGAGAAATGAAATGCCAAAAGGATGCACATTATTTGGAAACTAAGCCTCTCTCCCTCTCCGTATTTACCAAATGAAAGAAAAGCAGATAATCTTAAATGCTACAGTAACACAAACAAAATCGTTATCTCTGCACAACTGTACAAACAATAGGAAGGGCACATGAAAGCAAATTTGAAACGATGGTATCCCCATACCACCAACTATCTCCTACACTCATAACAAGCATGAGAACAAGACAATTATATGAAAAGATAATCATGCCTAGGAGGTACGGGTGGCACAGCAATATTGGTTATCATGAATTATAGCCCTTCATATCAGGATATCATTAAATCATCCCCTGGAGTCAAACAGAAATCGCGCAGTGATAGAAATATGAGTGGCTGCTGCAAATTACACTGTATGGTTAACATCAGCTCATGCTTATCAATGAGTTCCTACACTCTGTCTGATGTCAACATTCCCTGCCTCTTCTCCTTTTCAACACACCTTTCACAACCTTTCTCTATGTCAACTTCAGCTTAACAAATAGACTTTAAGACCAGTATCAGTCCGTGACCCTGAAACAAAGTAAACGCGCCAACCACAGTTGCTGTAAGTTAGCAAACATCTCCACCAATCACCTCTCATATATACAGTAAATGACATAGTGATTCCCATGACTTGCTCTCTGGGAGTCTGGTGTTTTGAGATTCCTGCGGTACACATGTTTGGGTTCAACCATGTCTCTGAGTCTTAAAATACAACATCTATTACTTACCACAAATGGTAGACCTGCTGTATTGCTGAGTTCCCACGAACAATCTGACAAGAGGAGTATTGGAAAACATTGGTATTTGAGGCTTTGTTGCGACAAGAATCCATGCAAGACGAAATAATTACTGCAAGGTTCTTCACTCAGTTGGTATTAACATCTTTAAATGGTGCACTTACACAGAGTGAAATGAAAAACTTGAATAGATTATCATAGTTGGTGGGATATTTGAACAGAAGCAGGCGTATATATTCAGAACAATCAACAACATGAAATATTTAGCACCATAAAATACTTACGAGACATTGTACTTGGCCCTCATCCATGGCACATCACTGTGTCTTAAAAGATTAAAGTGAAGTCATTCCTATCTGAACGCATCCTTTAATTAAAACGACAACTATAATGGAGTCCGCTGCTATGCTTGAGCAGCGGGATGCATACATTACATATTTAAAGCACACACCCGCCAGGCAATAGAGCAATTAAATGTCAAAATACTCATTGGCTCAAAGGAATAATGAAAAGGTAAAAATCATAAAAATTCATCAAGAATTGATGGCAAAAACATTAGTGACATGTTGAATTAATCATGTGCTGCTGAATGTTTTCAAAGCTAATGTCTCAGTGGAATTTGGCTTTCAATCTTCTGTGCCTCACTCCACGTCACTGTAATTATGGTCGGTTACAAATTGTAAACAGTTTTGATATTCTCAGTGTGTACGTACAAACACGTCCACTTTCGCTGTCCGCTGAGACAAGGATTTATTTCCCTCTCTAAAGGCCACTTCAGAGCGTCATGATTTATGCTTGTGACACCACAGCTTATAAAACTGCGCTTCACGAGCTGCTTCTGGCGGGAGTTCCCACAACTTTCACACAGCTCCCCTTCTCCATTTCCTTCTGGTTTCTCCCACATACAGCTCAACAAGTGCTGTTTAAAGCTACTCATTATGAATGTCAAAGAGGCTGGTGAACTTAAGGGCAAGTCGACCAGAGAGAACAGCCTACACGCCAGACACAGAGAGGATCGCACGGAGTCAGACGGAGGCATCAAGACCACACTAACAAGTTTAAATCATAGCTTGTGATGAATAGAGTGTTTTTAATTGAATGTTGGGTCATTCATTATGAATTGAGCCCAATGCGTCCCGCACACCGAGGCATATAATACTTCCTCCCTCTTGAATTGATAAGGATGTGAGATAATCAAATTACACTCTGAGGGATGTAAGCAGCAGGAGGATGCTGTTTAATTTGCCTCATACAATCTCTGTTACTTTCTCAACTCATTCTGCTCACCATTGTAACTATAATGGGATTTTTCTCAATGGAAAGTCTTATTCTAACCCCTAATTTCTTTTTCTTTTTCATTTTAGCAGTATATTAGCTCTTATTTTATAATTATAAAGCAGTTATTAATCCCTTGTTCTGGTTATTAAAGGTTAGGTTATTAAAATTGTAATTCACATTCCGATGCACAACATCTTCCTCGCTTACTACCAATAAGCAGTAATTAAGACATTGATGGAAAACTCTTAGTTAATGGCCTAGTAATTGTGGAATATGGTCATCCAGAATAAGGCATTAATAAGTGCTTTATAATAAAATTAGTTAAAAGTGAACATGTGTACCATAATATAAAATGTCACCAAAGGAAAACATACTCGTCTGAAAGGGGCTCAAGAAGAGCCCATGGGAATGAGGACCCCCTCGGATTTAAGAGGGTCAAAGTGCATGAATGATGTGGAATTTTGTAAATATATCAAACTCATCAACAAATGGAAGTTCACTCTTTCGGGCCAGCCAATATCATGTTTACTCAACAGAAAATTATGAAATGATTAATCCAAACAATCATTAAAATAAATGAACGGGGGGTATTTCACCGTGGATGCTGAATTTACCATCTTTACACAAAATTTCGCTCCAATATGATGTAACTGTACCCATACACAATGTTGGCACAAAATATGTGGGTAACTTATTGGCATCACAATATGAAGGATTAAGATGTTAGTCCATAACTCTCCATCTGAAGTTCCCACAGCAGTTGCTTTGTCCATTGCTTTGTTGGCCAGACTATCTCTGTCTGTTTTGTCTGTTGGGAATATTCTCTAAATATTTGTCTTATTCATCCGTTTTATCCATGACCTTAAACATTTGTCACAATAAGTTAAAATTGAAAAAAAATTGAATGAGTTTGAAAATATTGATTCCTCTTGCTCATTATCATTAGAAGTAGAGATGATCTGCCCTATGTGGAACTCCAAGTGCCATCTACAGCAATACTTTCTATGTTCTGCAGTGAATCCTCATTGATACCAAATTAAGCTCTGGCAAATCTCCTGCTCCGGACACCATAATTCTTCCTTAGCCGTCTTGTCCTGTCTGTTCTATCGATCGTATCCAATTCCAGTCTGGCCTACTCTCTCATGCACAAGCTCCACCACCCCACTCCACCCACATGCTCCTGGATGATGTCAGATACGCACACTCATACACACACACACTCACTTCCGATCAAGCTTACTATCATTGTACTTCTTCTGTCCTCACCAGCAAGCAGCTGCAGACAACAAATCATCCATCAATATGCTGTCAGTTAACACACACCCACACACACAAAGAGCAAGCTATGCCACACTATCAGCTGTGCCCTCTCTATGGCTCATCTACTGCAAGGGTGTCAGTGTTGTCTGTTATACCTCTTGGACAAGGTTTCAGGTAACAAGGCAAACTTGCTGACTACTGCTGTGGACACTGGAATCATAAGTATCAATATATTATCAATATATGACATGCTTATGTCATGTAGCCAGTCATACCGTTCGATACGTGTGCTGTTGGAGTTACCTCTACAGGTCAGCAGGTGGCGCCTCGTGTGGTTAGTTTCCAGGTTACCTGTATTCACGGATGTCCCTCTCTCAAGTATTTGAAATGTAGAAAGCACACAAAAGAGCCTTTTCACGCCTGAAAAGGTAAATCATCATTTTAAAATATATTCAGCATTTCTTTTTTTAAAAATATTGTCTGTGGTCTGTTTGAGTGCTAGTAGAGACACGTTGTCAGGCTAACGTTAGCTGAGTAGGTAAAGTTAGCTAGCAAAATGTTGGTATGCTCATAACGTTAACCTCATTTCAAAAGAGAACCTACTATATTGTTGGTTAGGGAAAACATATAAGGGTTAAATAATACTTTAATTATTTCTACTGTAATGTGACTGACAGTGGATGAGTTGCATATTTTGTATAAAATTATTATTTTTAAGATAACCAAATCATATGGACCCTGTGTAGCTAGCCAGCGTTAGTTAATGCTACTTATGCCCCTTAATCTAACCGTTAGCTAGACGTTTGAACTGATTGCTAGCTACAAAGAGCTAAAATTTGCTTAGGAAAGTTGGAAAAACTCTGCTGGTGGTTTAGCAACACTTCCTGCTGTTTTGAATGTATTTCCACATTCCTCAAAGAGACCTTTATTCCACTGGAACAAAATGTAATCGGTGTATGGTATGTGGCTTATGTCACATATTTAGCATTAGCCTGCAACAAAAATAGCCACTGAAGGTGACAGTTACCTCTGGATTGATTGCAGTACTTTGCAAGCACAACACCAGTGCACTGTTTTAGGGTTTGATCATATTACTGTTAACAAACAAACAAACAAACAAACAAAAATTTAAAAAAAAAAAAAAAAAAGCATAAAGAAATTGAACAACAAAACTTTAATATTTGGCGGTGCTTTCTCTTTGCAAGAGGAACAAGGAGATGAGAAGTTGTTTTTGGCTGGAAATAGGTTAAAAAGCTTCTTTATTGTGTTGAATATTTGTTTCACTTGGATAAAAGATTTGTTAAGGAATCTGGACATGTCTTCAGAACAGTTGTAATTGTTGTCTAAAAAGCTGTGGGTAGCTAGCTCCATGAATCAAAGCAGTGATGATTACGTAGCACTACTCACTAAGACAGCTCATCAACTGGGAGCTATCTCTTCCAAACAAATCAAGCACTGAATCTGGACTTGATTCACTTGCATTTAGTTTCCACACACTTGCATGTAATATTTATCAATTGTATTGTCAGCTATTAATTATCTGGCACCTCTTTTGTCTGACACAGCTCACAGTCCAATCTAGTGTTTGGTACCATCCAGCAGGTGTTCTGGGGAAAGAATATATGGCTTCTCTCTTTGATGGCACATATGAGCCATACACCATGAGGGTATGTCTACAATAAACATCTTAGCATGTTTATTACTGGTAAAAGACAAGAGTCAAGACAGAAAAGAGTGACATTCTGAGAAGATCCACCACGCACAGGGCAGGTGGCTTTGGAGTATTTGAGTTTGTTCTTATGACACGCTGCACCATGATTACTAACATCTTGATCTCAGCAAGTGCATCCTGGCATCCATGGGTTTTTCCACCATGTGGCTGACTACACAAGTGAAAGGAATGTACCAGTGACTAATATTGAATAATAACACTTAGTAATGGTAGATTTTCTTATATAGTTTGATTCTTCGTTATTTTTTTTGTCTGTCTAGCTGATGTAATACCAGATGTGTCTTCTGCTCTGTGATAATGGTAGATTATCTGTGGTGATTGGGGATAGACTTCCAGAACTAATTTCTTGTGTAATTTAATGGCCTGAAGGGGGGCTGGGGGGACTTCCTCCCTGTCATTGAATGGTCTTGTCTAAGCCAGTGCTCATGGCTCTTGTGAGCTCATATGGGAAAAATAAGTTTTCCTATTTTTTGTTTTTGTTTTTTTTTTTCCTCCGTAAAACGTGTTGTTAAAGCCATGTGGCACACGTGAAGTGGCAAATAGCTCAATGTAGCAATGGAAGGGTATTATAACATTGTACAAAGCATTCATTTTGGTACGTGTGCCATCTGGTGTGAGTATTCTTGTAATCAGAGCTGGGATGTGGAGCGGAAAACAACATTCATAACACTTAACAAAATTACTGCCAATATTGCCTCAATTATAAATTCTGAAAGCACGACATGAAAATCTAAACAACTTACACCAACAGAGTATATGGAATTATTTCAGATGTTAGTTGTGATAAATCTTTATGGCTTTTGTTTTTGGAAGAGTTTATTTAGTTGTTATTGAGCAGCATAGATGTATGCACTGTTGACAGAATCAACATCGCTCACGTTTGATCATATTTTTATATGCTGTACTGTGTTGAACAGAGTGATGAGCATAATATCCTCAAGAGGTTATTAGAATATATAGGCTTTATTTTTGGAAAATAAATAAGCATGTGATTCCCACATTTCTACATCTCACAGTTGTTTCTTTGTTTTGAGAACTGGCTCCTGTTTGGCTGACATCCAGTAGTTCCAGTTCTGTACACCATGTTATGTCACTGACTTGAATTTTGGGAAGTTTTGTAGTGATTACTGCGCCTCACAATGCCATATGTATTGATATGTGGTCTCTGAATTGTCTGTCTTTATGGCTTACAAGTGAAATCCAGGGTGTTGCTATGTGCAGTGTTGCAAAAGGCACATTTTCTACATTGCTAGATTGGATAGAAAAAATTATCTTTATTTTTGGCTCAATCAATATGTCGGTCATTGAGACTGTCTGTGTATTATTCTTAATTGACTGTTCTTTCAATTCTGTGACAAAACAGAGAAAATGTTCTTACTATTTAAGGCAAACAGCTCCAGAAAATAGAAAAGGGCTTATTGCAAAGAAACAAAACCCTGATGCAGCACTTAAGGGAATTGAATTAATATCCTTGTTTGTGCAAGCTTTTTTTTTTTTTTTTTAAGGAGGAAAACAGCAGTACAAACTTTTATTAATGGCTACTCTAGTAATTTATCTCTGTTTTAAAATGATCTAGTAAACTCCACATATTCTGTGGTCCATATACATGGTCTACCAGGACGGAGAGCACACCCCAGAATAATAACCCCCCTCAATTGTAGAACTAATTTAATTTTGTCAGAATAATCAGTCATACTAATCTCCATGGTAGCAAACATAATCAAATTTGCCAGCCTCAAATTTGGAGTCGTCTCGTCAAGAAATCACCAACAATAAATAAATGTTTTACCTTGTCAAATTACAGCATGTTGCCAGTCCCTTGTGGAACAGTTAATTAAAAGAAATCTCGAGAAACAAGGTTTTTCTTGGTTAACATTCTTCTACTCTCTTTAGGTCAGGATGCAAGCAAACCAGAAAGCTTTAATTTAATTGCAGACACCTTGAGACTTTTGGACATTGATCAATAGAGGAGTGAACATAAAGATAGTGTAACAGAAACAAAGCGTGCTTACTGCTGAATTAATATTGCATTTCATGTGGCCTTTATTACACAGTACATTGTATGTACTGAGTCAACTCAGAGAAGGGAGAGTTATGAGCCGTGACTGCCATCTGCAGACAGGTGTGAGGAACTGCTGTAATAAATAAGGTTCAATCAAAATGTAAAATAAGCTGACATGAGCAAAAGGCCGCTTTCGTTGATAAACATTATGTTTTATCTAAGCTGCTTTGACACTTGTCAGTCATGTTTATTGAGGTTGTCGGGGAAACGTGTGTGCGAGCACGCGCTGTCTTTCGCTCAGTCTGCGTGCTCTGCGTGCCCATTTCAGAGCCAATCACCTTTCAGATAAACACAATATTGCGTCATTGTTATTGTGGTAGCTGTAGCCTCAGCTGCCTGCAGAGATTTCGCCATCATTTTGCTCTACATTTAGGCCCGTAAAACTGCGTAAACAAGTGGACTCGCAAGATTACACCAGCACAATGTCGCTCCAAAAGGACAATTCTTCGGACGAGAGTTTGCAAGGTAACGTATTAATGACAGAACAGCTTGTAGATCACCAGTGTTGATGCTAGCGTTAGCCGAGTTTAGAAAACACTGGATAACTAACATTATATCAGCTAACCTAGCCTGAGCGAATTTGCTAGATTAAAAATGGACGTTACTACGTTACTTTATCGATCTTTAAGACGTCCAGGGGACTAGAGGACGGCCTAGATAGTTTATGAGGCTTATTAGCAATGTTGTGATATGTAATTACCTTATAACCAGGACAGTCCGTATCTCTTAATTGTTTAACTGTTTTACTGTAGTCCCAGCTTGCGGGGCAGTCCAGGCCTATATAGGCCAGCGATACTGCACTGAATACCCACCAGAGTTGATTACACAGTGTGTAACATCTATGTATTTGATTTAAGGCTCCTGGGTTGAGCTGCATTTCAGTGGCACTGGCTCTCTAACCACCAGCCATCACGGAAGCCAGGAGCAAATCCCCACGTCCATCCAGGAGGGTGACGTGGAGAAAATGCTGCTTGATGCACAGCACGAGTCAGGCAGAAACAGCTCCAGAGGAAGCTCTCAATGCAACAGGTCTGTGGGGGAAAGGGAAGCACAGTTAGTGGTTTTCTTACATGTTGTGTAATATATAAAGTGCCATTCCAAACGTGTGTTTTAAGTGACCAAAGTTGTTGTCTTCTTCACAACAGCCCACTAAGAGCACAGACCCCCCTTCTCCTGTGGAGAGGCTCAGAGGGAAACAGCTCACAGGTATATTTGTTGGAGCCACTGACCTGTATCAAAATCTTTGTGTCAAAGTTACTCAGATACTTATGGAGTGGTTGTTTACTTTGTATGGTGTTTTGCAGCATAGTCTTGTTTTTAAATATCAGTGATGACCAAATGTTGCTGGATGTGCTCTGACAGCACTTGATTGTCCATATTTGGTGTTTTTAGTCAGATGAAGACTTCCAAGAAAGGAGAAAGGAAGTGGAGAACCTGATGAAGAAAAATGCTGACTGGATCTGGGACTGGTCTAGTCGACCTGAGAACAATCCACCAAAGTATGTAGCCACCACTTATTTCGGTAGAGTTTAATGTTTGGTATGAATTTTAATTTTTTTTTGTGATTTCATTGCATTTACCTAACTAAACATAACAATTATAAAGCAAATTGTTGATGTCTATGAACCATGTGAATGCAGTTTGGATTCACAAGTAGGAAAAATGGTAGTATTACAGTCATGGTAAAGGTAACCAGAATAGGAAACTGCGCTAATCTCCTTCAGGTATTATCTAAAGTATATTTATTTTATGCAGTGATTTGTAATGTAATTCATAGAGTGAAATGAAGACTTAAAAAAAGTGATGTCTGTATGAGCAGATGTGTCGGGGTGACATTAGACCGGCACTCATTGATTTTAATGAATTCAAAACAGTGAAAAATTAATGTGCTCCTCTGTAGGGAGTTCCTGCTGAAGTACCCTAAGCGCTCAACCTCTCTCAGCATTAGGAACACCAGCGTCATGAAGAAGGGAGGTGTTCTGTCTGCTGACTTTTTGAAGCTTTTCCTTCCGTCATTAATCATTTCTCACATACTTGCTGTTGGCTTAGGGTAAGCAACATCACTTAACCTATAACTGTGGCAATATGAGGGTATCTGAAAAACTGAAACGCTTAAGAGGAACCTCCAGTGGCAGTTGCAGAGGGATCCTTAAAGATCTGATTTTTGATCACATTCAGTTGATATATATTCTCTTAATTAATGGAAAATTTTGACTTACAGATGAAAAATGTATTTGGTGTATTTGATTTTTGTTCCAAATAATCATACAAGAAAATCGAGACTCATTTCCCTACTGTTCAGAAGCATCGCTGAGGCAAACAGACCTTTAATTGCTTCAACACAACATGAATTATTTAGCAGATCATGTTAGTCTCTTAATTAGACGACCTGTCAATCAAATTGAGAGTGATAGATTCAAGTCTTCTGTTTTGATTTTTGCTGGTGGGTTTTATTTTCATTTGTATCATGCCATTGATAAATCTTAAGCTTACTTCCATGAACCTCTAACATGTGTAGGATAGAAGAGTACAGTATTAAGAGAACAGTATTACCACAACAGAGAAAATTAACACAGAGGACACAATCCTGCTGATGATTGGGTAAATGGTTGGATAGGGAGCCAGTGGCAAGCAATAATGCTTGCAGTATACTCAGGGCTTTGTTCCTAAACATGAGTCCACTTGTCACTCAGTTTGGTTGGTGTCTCCAATATTTTGCCGTAAACATTGCAGAGAACTGAACTTGGTGTACTAGGAAATTGTGCTTATTACCAGTAGGAATGTGTCTCTTGAGTATTACTCAATCGCAATGTCTTCCCTCAACAAGGTTGCTAAAAATACATATTCTGACGCAGATATTTTTTTTCTAGTGACGGTGAAGTATCTTGCTCTCAGCACCATCTTATTTTACATGTTTGTCTCTCTTTCTCTTTTTTAGGATATATATTGGGAAGCGTCTCACCTCCCACAACACCTACTAAGTAGGCCGGTGGTGTGTTGCGACATCACGACACTTTGACGTGACCATCTTGGCATGCCTTAAAATGGGACCTTCTGAATATCAAGGGAGATGTGGCCATGTGACATGGTCCAGTTTGATTAATTACCCCGTCACTCACACCAGCGTGAAGAGTTGAGGATCTGTCATTGCTGTTTCATAGTGCATACTCCTGAACACTACAGTGACCAATCCTCTGCTCCTTGCTGTGTTCCCTGTCCTGGCCTGGAGACGAGTTTCGCTGCTTCCTGCTCCTTAAATCTGCACGTTAGGGAACTGAAGTATACTGTACATCATTGCCTTTTTTTTTGTTTGTTTTTGCAATGGTAAATCAATTCTGATTTAAGATTATATATATCAAGTGATTTTGCAGACCAGCAGTGGATAAAGGAAATTGTTTTGCCTTTTGTTTTGTCTAAGGGATCATTAGCTTAATGTTTAAGTGATTGCACCCAGTATTGATTGCTCTATTAGTGCAATTGTAAATTGTGATTATCAAAAAATCTAATATCTTAATAAGCACAGATATGGTCCATTTTGTTCATCCTACTGAAAATAAACATTGGAAAAAACAGTGGAAACAAAGAGTCGACCATTTATCGAAGTGAAGGAACAGATGCAAATGAACACAATTAAAATTTTATTGAACTTTGGTCAAAATAATAAACAAGTGAATACATTGCCACCATGTTAGGAATCAATGGACAAAGACAATGCATTATTATGTGTTTGTTTTAATGTCATCAGTATATGTTTTGTGTAGTCAACCTTCACTTCTGCATTCATAACTACGGAGATAAGATCCACATTTGCAATATGCGGTTCAAATTTGGGTGACATCCCTAATAAATGAATAAGGGCACATGTATGAGGCCTGTCTGAATTTCCTACTTATTACATGATTCGGAGGCACTATCACATAAACTGTATGGTGTGCAATTTTCCTCCTTTGTATTTTCATAGACAGCCACATATAGCAGCAGTATATGAGGACATAACTCTATAAAATAGGATTTACAAATAATGCACATGAGGTTTGTAAAACGTTTGGGGACATAACTTGTAGCTGTCACTGATAGAAGTAGGTATTAAGGCTGCAGATTCCCTTTGTCCTGGGCCCCATCTTGTGCCATGTAGTTTCCAGCCTGCATCCTAGAACATGGTCAAAAACTAGAAATTAATCTCTTGACACAAAGACATTATCAGTTGTCTCCAACAGTGGTTCTGAAACTGGTAGCCCCAAATAGTATTTCCATAACAAGTTTGCTTGAGATCTGCTCAAAGACAGTGGTGTGACTGGACATTTTTCCACCTCTCTACAACATAAAAACATGCAAAGCAATAAACATGTTTTAATACATACTTCTAAATTTAAAAACACATCTGTAGTTTTAGTTTCTTTTATTATGTGGATGACAAGGTGTACTTGAGTAGATACAGTCAGTGAAATTATGTCACCGTATTGGCTGGGGTAAAGTAAGAGGAGGGAGGGGGAGAAAAGAAACAGGTCCACTTTCCAAATTCATGGCCTCATCCACCAGTAGTTTGGCCTGAATACATGGCCAGTGGGGGAATGTTACAGTTAGGCTTATTGGCCATTAATCCGTGCTTCAGAGGGCCCAAAATCTTTGAGATGATGTTACAGCTTTGACAAGACGTCATTTTAAGGGCTTCCAAGAGTTCTGTCGTTAAATCATGAAATGAAGGCTTAAAATGTCAACACAAACACCAACGTTCAAGAGTTTGACCTCTAGGGAGTGCCATTCCGTCAATTAGACCCCAATTGGGCTTTCTGGGTCAGGGGGGCATGTTGATTGCCCTGGTGCCAAAGGCAAAAACAACCTAAGCTCAGACTCAAAATAAAACAGGCCTATGGATCAACCTCCTGTGGCAAAAAAAGTAGACACGTGCTTTCGAATTCTTCACCAGGAGGACAACGAGGCTGTTTCTTCTTATACAGATAGACAAGTAGTAGGCTTAACTACACAGGTACGGTAAAAGCCCTATCCTCTGGAGCCCCAAATCTTCTAGTTGATTTTGTCCTGGAAAATGTACAAGTTGTTGGTGGCTGCCACAGCTATCACATTATCTTTGGGGTGCCAGGCAGTGTGGAGGATCTTCTTGTTGAAGTCCAGGCTGTCCACGCTGATCTCATCCTTCTTCCTCTTGCCGCCAGTGGACACTTTGCGTGGTTTGAGCGTAGCTCTTGGTTTGCTGCTCTCCCGGGACGCCTCCAGTGTGATGTCCCGCCTGGTGTTGCGGTCAAACATTCGGAAGAAGTTGTTGTAGGAGCCGGTCATGATGGCACTGGTGGAGAGAGAAAATTCAATCTGTAGGTCTACATGAAGATACTGTCACCAGTGGTTGATTTCATATCTTTAATTCAGGAACATAAAACAATATCATACTCTACTATAAGTCAGTAACAGGTGACATGCTATTATGTGCAAGCACAAGGACACTCACCTGTCACTGCCATTCCAGCAGCACTCGAACTTGTCAAAGATGCAGTCATTTTCATACAAGGAGCAGAGCTTACTGCGAAGGTATTCGTGGACCTGAAACAAAACATATTACTCCGCCTAAATATTCACTTGAGCCTGATAACGTGCAAAAGGGCTCATCCCGTGAACACAATACTTGACCCGAGCATTGCACCGTGACCCCATTTTCTCCGTCAGTGAATGAGATCATTCAGTTCGATGAGTTAAGAAGTGCCCTCAGATTGTGTGGATGACCACACACCTGTTAGGCGACTATTTCTGTTACTGTCAAAGAGTTTGTATGTCATTCGATGCATCATATCCTTTTGTATTTCTATAGGATTTTCACTTTCCATGCTGTTAGCTTCAGGAAAATGTTTTGCAAAAATTCTGTGAATTTTTGGATTCAAACAAAACTAGTAATGAAAAAAAAAATAAAATTGGTAATGAAAATGTGTTATTTGGAGGGAAATCCCAATATATTATGGAAATGACAATGTGTAAAACCCTGATAACAGAGTCTATGTAAGATATATCCCCATAAGGCCCAATTTAATCTCAGTCACTTGAATCAGAAAGATCATGTTTACAACACTGCAGCTCTTATTTTGTTTGTTATATTTAAAGTCACTAGATATGTATGTTTATGCACCTGATACGTCTCCACTGGTCTGTTCTCCATGTTGAGGTCCCAAACTTTGACGGAGAGGTAGTCACGTGTCATCATATAGCGTCCGCTGTGACTGAACTTCACGTCCGAGATGGAGGAGATGATCTCAGAGAAAAAGGATCTGCTGCTCGGATCTTCAGGCTCCTCAAAGACTGAAAAACAAAAAAATATTATTCTAAAACGTTCCCTGTGTGGACTTTGTTGGACTACAATAACTCCAAATAAAGAAAATCTCTTCTGTTTTTTAAGCATGTGAAGCAGCATGTTTATCTTTCATAAAACATGATTGAATATTGTCAATGATATACAATCTAAAGCATGTCAAATAATGAGTAACAATCACAAATTTACCACATCCAACAGCCATGTCTGCAAATGTATTCTGTCTAATCAAGTCAAAAAAACCCTTCAAATTATCAATTTTTTGGAACATACAAAATGGAGAAAAGCAAGAAATCTAAATATCAGATAAATTGATGCTAAATCCACAGCTACCACAGTTTGAATCAATTCATTTCCTACTGATAGATTACTTAATTGACCTAACGTTGCAGCACGACAGTGAAGAGACTTACACTTCGAGTGCCTGTCGCAGAGTGCCGCTGCTCGCATGTCACACAGGCGGATGGTGCCTTTGCTACTGCTGTACACAAATACATTGCATTGGTGTGGATGGCACTCAGCAGCTGTGATTACTTCTGTCAGTTCCTCCATGTTGGCGGGCTTGATGTCTACAATATCTGGGAACGCACTGTTAAAGGACCTGCAGTCTTACGTTTCATTATCACACAATGCAGAGATCACTGACCTACAAGACATTGTGTCTAATATCTCTTAAAAAGAAAAAGGATACTAAAACTTCTGTCTGTGATTTCCAAGTGCCATAGATTTATTCTTAGGTCATCTGCAGAGAGGTACGTTTCATGATCACTATTTACAGAAATGGAATTAATGTGATAGGTGTGCGCATTTGCAAAGATCCTCCGTGGGCTTGCTTCTACCATGAGATCCATTGGCATCAGTACTGGTACCTGAAACATACAACGTGCGCTTTTAGTTGATATTTTAAAAAGCTGTGTTCAAAAATGAGACCGGGCTGACGCATGATTAAACATACCCGTAAAGAGGTGATTCTAAAGGGGTCTCTGAGTCGTCCATCTTCATCTTTCAGGTTGTAACCTTCTGCCCGTTTATCTCTTTCACTTATTTTCCACAATTTGATAGTTTTATCTGACGCAAACAGACGAAAAAGTTGTTAAACTTAGAGGGAAAGAACTACGTGATCGGGATCAAGTTAGGTCACACAGATTCAAACTGTAGCTGTAATAATCCAAACACTTGAACAGTAAACTCTTACCATTTGTCGAAAGTAGAAAGTGAGCAGCATTTTGTTGGGGTAGCCATCTTATTTTATTAATTTTTTCCTCAATTTCTAAACTTTTCAAATAGTCAAATTCTGGCTCGTGACTCTGAAAAGTGCTATAGACGTTGTACTCCCCACGCAGGTGTGGACGATTCTTAGACTGAAAATAAAGTCACAAGATACACATACATTGTCATTGCAACACACAGTCAGAGTATAACTTCTGCCATAATGCTGTGCATGAAGGTGCTCATCTCTTATTTCATATGGATCTTACCTCCTGTTCATGTTGAAATATCACTACTCTGCCTCCTTTATCTCCTGTTGCAAGCAATTCTCCAGAATAGTTGAATTCAACTGTTGAGATTATGTCAGCTGGAAACAGACATCAATCAGACTGAATTAGTCTTAATGGCTCAGCTTTCCGGATGATAGCTGTGTTGACAGCTAGAATAATGCTACTGTGCAAGACTGCAGGCTGGTGGTTATGTCATTATTCTGAAATGAAGCATCCGGCACACTGACAGCCAAACACGCACAACACGTACACCCATTCATGTATGAATGAATGAAAACAAGCATGATGTCACTCGACAATTTATGGACGCAGCACATTTACGTCACGGACACGGTCGCTCCCCTTTAATAGCCTAGCCACCACCTAGCATACAGCTAGCTAGCGACATACAGTAATTTACAAAGGAAAGGGCGTTTGTGCAACAGATCCACAAACCGACTTACACCAATCACGACAGCTTCCTTATATCAAAGCCTGTTCAACCACATAAGTTAGCTATCGTGCGTCTCATGTAAAGCCCCCCAGAGCATCATCATCAGACCACCTAGCTAGCTACCCACCGTTTTAGCCTAGCCGCCAAGCTAACGTTAGCTACATACCTTCCGCAACATCTTCATCTATCGCTCCTTTCACTTGAGAGAAACACCACTGAAAATCATTTCCTCCTGCAACTCCTGTAAAAAGAACACAGCGTTAGTTTGTGTCTGATTGGCGTTTCGCCTGCCGATAAAATGACCTGACAGTGACACAGTTTGACAACTAGCAACTTAGCTTGCCAGCGCTAACGTTGGCTAGCTAACTTGCAGATTCAGGCCATCACACACACCAAGTGAGGTGGGTCCTTTTCCTCCCTTCAAAAGTAGCTTACCCGCCATTGCTTCATGTAGCAGCTCTTGCTGTACACAGCTTCCAATACCTAATCAACCAATGCGGCTTGCTCGGGGAAATAGATAGCATCCACAATCAGTGTGAAGACTCGGGTCCAGATCTGTCAAGACCACGGAAATTATCCGTGATTTTTTTCTTCCAAAATGGCGCACAGTACATGGAGAAATGACGTCATGCACACATGCCACATCCTGGCTCCATCCATCCTCCGGAGCATCACACTATCAGATGTGCACTGACTCCTTCTTCTCTATGCATTCAACTTTATTTCCTTACATTACACATAAGTACCTGCTTATTGAGCCTAAAGCCAAGTCGGCTGTGGGACAAAAACTCAGACATGTAGCTACACATCAGGATGTGGGTGTTCTAATTAAAGCTGAAGCAAATCAAATAAGCAAAAACTAGCCAGCATAAACATGTTCATTGGCCAGGTATATTTCATAAATGGTATTTACATAAAATGAGTGATTTCTAAAGCCCTTGCAGAGATACAAGCAAAACACAAACTTCTCTAACAAATTACACTTTTCGTGGTGAAACTTCATTTTTATTATCACTGCTTTGGTCGTTGCCGATGGGAAATATGAAGTGTATCCAAACTCCAAATTGTGACACCTTACAAGCACCCCGGCTTGTATTGCATGGTCGGTGGGTGACATCTAGTGGGGAAATGATGAATATCCGCTTGATTTTTGCTGGGCTTGAACAGCTGTCACTCCCTCCACAGACACTACAACAGAAACCTTTGGTACATTCTGGTCCTTCAGGATATGGTCTGTTAAACCTGACTCCTCAAAGTTCACTCAAAACAAACACAAATAGTGTTAAAATGTTGAAATGCACTCTATCTATCTATCTATCTATCTATCTATCTATCTATCTATCTATCTATCTATCTATCTATCTATCTATCTATCTATCTATCTATCTATCTATCTATCTATCTATCTATCATACATGATTATAAAAATAAAAACTAGATATTTGCAGTATTTTGTATGATTCAGTCTGTCAACCCAGCACTTTCATAGCATGCTATCAATCATTTTGTACTGTTTCCATCAAATGGTGGATGTCACACGAGGGAACAAACTTTTCAAATTCTGCTCAGAATCTTTCAGAAAGCCTCGTATTACTCCCCGTTTTTGCGAGCATGCGCTCAAAATCACAGTGCAAAAATATATATATACAAAAATAGATGGTAGAGTCGTGGAAGTTGTTTTTAGTTTTATGCTTATTTTCCTGTAAACAACACTCTCTGAAGGGTTGGAGTTGTCAGGAACTGGGAGGAGAAGGATAGCCCATAGGGGCTGATTGTGCAATAAAAAAGTCACATTCCAAAACAAAAAAAATGGCAAATGCTGATGAAGTGTGAGAATATGTAATATCTGGGCCACATTTCAGTGGATAAAATAGAATAAACAGAGATATGTTCTTTTTAGTACACCAGTTGATAGAAACGCATTTCTCGAATAAACTGTATACTAATTTTGCTGAGATGTGCAAGCAGGTCCTTTGTTTGCTTAGTTGCTTACATATTCTTGTTTTACTCTTTATCCTAAAATAGCCTTGTGGCCCAGGAGTGGTCATTAACAAATAATGATTGTTTTTTAAATATTACAGGTCACGTGTTTTTGAAGCCAGCTAATGACCTGCGCTGACTTTAGATAACTGTGATTATGGGCTCTAGGTAACTACTGCACTGTGTTAGTTACAATACCCTGTATTGTCTCTTTTTTTGTGTACTGCACCTGCAGATTGTCCTGGAGGTGGCAAGTGAATAAATAGGGATGCACCCGGAAAGACCTGGACCAAACCACACCAAAATCTTCTCCCCGGTGTGTCCCGAGCTCCACATCCCTCTCATCACTCACACAGCATCCCTTAGGGAGAAGCAGAGCAGAGGCCTGGAGGTTAGGAAGCTTACTGTATATCTATATCTGTATCTATATTTAAAGGTGGGCCAACTTGTACCTGCAGTATAGTAACAATTGGATGGTCTAAGACTATTCATAGAAATGGAAACGCATGCATAGATATTTGACATAATATGACATAAGAATGCGACATTAACAACCTTGTAAGGCGTTTTAATTTGTGTAATTGGTGTACATTATGCACATTGCAGGTGTTCTCTAAAATACTTCTGACATAGTTAACCACAACATTTTACACCTACTTGTGTATGATCCCATTTGTGCTTAGTAGATGTGGGATGCTCACTTTAAATTAAAACTCGATGGTTCAACAGTGTTTTGTAAAACCATCATTATTTTACGAACCACTTGAACCTCTAAAGCATCCTTGGCTTCTACATGAGGGGCCCTTTGTAGTTCCACACAGCAGCAAATGGGTTTTCAGGGGTTTTTACTTTCAGCTCTGACTGAAATTGTGAAGCTGTCTGATGAGACAGTGCAGATATTGGTGTGGGTATAGATGCTGTACTTAACAGCCAGATGAGAATAAAGGATCCTGAATACTGCTTCTTAAATTCTAATTACTGAAAGAAGCATGTTTGACTTTTACTTAAATTTTACTTGCGTTCCAGAATCAGTTTTGTTTATATATTATACTTAGAAATTAAAGTGAAAAAAAATGCTGCCTGGGCTAATGATGCCCTATTAAAGACATAACACACTGTTTGTATTCACCGTCACAGTGTGGAGGAGAAACATTTGACTCAAGCCCAATTTGTGATTTGCTAAACGCTAAAGCTTAATTGCTGTGTACATTAGATTTTTCACATTTTCACAAGTTCAGTGTTGTGTCTATGACTGTGTGTGTGCGCGCTGCCGTAGCTTCATCAGGTATAAGGAGAGGTGTTGACTTTATTCCGAGCCTCCAGTAACACCACTGACTCTGATAGTTCCCCATCCCTGTGGGAATTCATTATAAGACAGCTAGAGGCTGCTTGTGGATGGTTACTGTGCTGCCCGTATGTTAACTTGTCGCTATCGCGCAAGGCAAACATGTGGTGCAGCTGCTTTCTCTGGCTGTGGGCAACCTGGAGAGATTGATTGGTGAGCCTTCTGTTTTATCCAGGATCAGGGCCACATTCAGTAGACATGGTGCCTCCGGAGAAGCAGCCATTTTCCCCAGAAAATATGGCTCATTACCAGCACACACAAAATGAAGGTATATTGACTTTTTAACATCTTACAACACACCTATTCCTGAGCTGTTTAACAACAAGCATTAGTTATCCTGGAAATGTTTACTCCGTTTTATTCTCATGCATTCTCTTTTGACTAAATCACTCAACACGCTGCGACTGTCCTCATCTGTTTCAGTTTGAATTTACACCCAGACGCACACACGTAAATACCCATACACACAAACATACCCTTCCCCCACGTTTGGCCCATCAGACAGTTTTTAGCACAAACCATTGGCCAGTGGATGTGTCTGCCCTGCTCTGGGGCATAAGCTCTGTCCAGACCCTCAGTCTTAACTCTCTCTCTCTCTCTCTCACACACACACACACACACACACACACACACACACACACACACACACACACACACACACACACTCATACACACAAACAGCAAAGACAAACACAATCAATTATTCAAGACTCTTGTTTTGGCTCATGTGTTTTTTTTTTTTCTTATTATTTCTGTTCTGTTGTTTCTATAGCATCCTCTGGCAACCTAACAGCCAAGAGGCCCGATGAGTGAGATATGAGGCCTGATGACTTGAGGTCTGTGTACGTCTTTGTAATTTAGATGGCCGAGTATAATTTGCATGCAGAGCCTTCAACGTTGTCTCATTGTCTGAAGGAGATTATCCTTGCGGCATTCCACAACTGAGGGTTGTCAAAGACCTGCCTTGGAAGACAAACCTTTGTCTCCGTGTTTATTTCCCCCATGAGTGGAAATTTTCTGTCTAGTTAAACCTCAAACTGAAGCACACCAGCGACCAGTGTAAATCTGTCCTTTACTTTGTATTATTTCTGTACCAGTTGTGCCTCTTTGGTAAGGCTCTACATATGCATGATGCAGTGGATATGGTATGTTTTACATACAGGGACTGTCATTCTTCAGTGTGCAAATTTGTGCACTAGATGGCACTATGGCACTTATTATTCAACGCCAGCAGATAATTTCCATTTTGGAGGATAAGTGAGGGCTGCTGACACAAGTGATGATCACAAACTGCTTGTTTTCCCCGAGCTGGCATTGATAATATCACGAAGAACTCCGCATGCACTCACATTTATTAATTAACTGTATTGACCTTTAAGCGCAAAGCAATTGTTTTGACTTTGACGGCCAGAGTTTGAAGTCAAATATATAGAAAAATACTGAATCGCAGCAGTGCAGATCGCTGAAGTTTTCAATTTGTCTCCGAGTCTACTCGAACTTGACAGATACAAGATTTAGAAAAGAAAAAAGCTCAAGTGAACATCAAACAAAATGTACTCTCCTGAATCAATGAAAACAGAAAAGAATCACATTGAGGAGAAATATTAGATGTGAATCCTTGCAGCAATGATGTCCTTGTAACAGATCATATTGTAAATAAGATGGGTTAAATTGCACTTGTAGCTTCCCTCCAAACAGTCAGGTTATTCTCTCAGGGGGACCAGAGAGTGCTGCAGACTCTTGCTCTAATAACGCAAGACAATGAGATCCCAGCTCATAACATAGGCCTCCACTATATAGAACAAGTATTGGGGGCTTAGCAGCTAATAAAGTGGCAAGTCTTCAAATCCATGTCAGAAGAGCAGAGTGCCACAGGGACCTTTCATAACACTTGTATGTGCGGGTTCAACTGCAGTGTAAAGGTTACACATCCACATTGCACTGATCTAACCTGATGAGTTGCCTTAAGCCCCACAAATTTCAAGGCTGTGTTTCTTATTTAAAGAAGCAGAAGTGAATAAGTCTCTCACTCTCTGAAAGATGACAGGCGAAGACGGGACTGCAGAATGAATGTTAGGAGCGCACGGAGCAGTGAAAAAATTCAGATATCCCTGTTAAATTCAATTACGTTCTGATTTTCTCGTCTCTCGTTTAAGCTTGTCGTCCCGCATGTTTCGTATGGAAGGTCATTTTATTTTTCAAATTGAGTGAAAATTATAATATACATCTGTTTTGTTGATTGAATCATGTTGCCCTTTGAGTTCACAAAACACAGTTTCAGTAATTAGCCTTGATTGCCTGGTCTGTGTTTCATAAATGGTCTCTCCCGCTTTCTCTCTAGTGAACCTGTCCTTCACTTGAGCACAGACACTCCTCCAGCATTTCCACCCACTTTGTTTGTGACTCTTTGATCCACAGTATTCCAGTTAAAGTTACACCCATGTGCTGCAAGTTGAAACTTTCAGCATTGTTGCTCAGGGGAACCTTATACCCGTGGCGCCTTCTGCTTTTGTCCTTCCCTTTAGCAACAGAACTCTCCTATGGTCCCGGACAAAAGACTACTCACGACACCATTTTATGATCTCTGTGATGATACCGTTTCCTTCTCCTGCTCGCATGTTACCTTGGTCTGCCTGGCTAATCCGAAATGTTAATGTCAAAAAAAAAAACAACAACATCGTTAAGGGTTCTCCCTTGAGACAATTGTTGATTTTGGAGAAAAGGTTGATGAAGTAAGGAATGGCAAACAAGAAAAACTATTTAGATAAGTGCTTCTTCTATGTGATGCACACAAAAAATACATGATTTCACCAAGTTGTACTTGAAACCAAAACTCTCATTTCTGTTTTTTTCTTCCAGTTAAATTGATGTGTGTCAGCTGGACTGCACTCATAATGCTCATTGTGTACAGCGGATGACTGTGTTTGTCCACATGTACACATAGAGCACATAAAAATTTGCTAGTATGTGTTCTAGAATTACGTGTGCATGTTGAGCAACAGTTAAAAACACAATGTAATCTGTTGTAGAAAACACTTAAAGACAGGAACAACAAATATAGTATATTAAAGTATAGTGCAAAGTGCTGCAATGTCTTGCCTCTCCAGTCTGTCTAATCACTATGTGAGTGAAACATTCATGGTACACTAGATCAGTTCAATATTTAATTTCTCAACAAAGACTACATGATGGAACAGATGCTCAAACTTTGTATGTTTCTCAGGAGAGCAAAACTCACTTTCACAGAAACTATTGACTACAGAGATTGTGATTGTGTACAGGCTTTGTGTTGACTTCTTTAGGCTCTTCACCTATGCACTAAACGTACAGTCGCAGATAAAAAATATGTTCAAACATGCTAAGCGTGCATAGTGAGTCACTGCTCAAACCATGGGCTGAATACTTCAGTTGTTTACATCCAGGGGCACTGAAAACTCATGTGCGGAACCACATTAGTGATGCACCAAGGTTAGCCTTTGCCTCCATGTCACATTTCAAGTGAAAATTTGACTTGGCATGTTTACATAGGATTTCTTCATCTCCTTTTTAAACCCCTATGGGCAAGCTGAAGGTGAGGGGAACTAAGATTATTATCCCCCGTTTCTCTGAGGAGCTTTTCTCTATGCACACCCTCACAGATGTCGACATTTGGTTAGGCGGTGTACATAGAAGCCCCAGATTATCTGCCGTTTCAGGAAGTCTGTTTAGCTAAAGTTAGGAGTGGTTACTTTCCTGCACCCTCCTAATTTACCCTTGTGTTTTGCTACCTGGGGACCCCCGTGCTTAGTCATACATCTGTGTTAAAGAGCAAGTAAGAGAAGAAATATTGGAAATTGAATATTGCTGTCCATTCAGAACTATTGGTCTTGGTTGTAATGATGTTAGTCACATCAATAGGCTCCACTTGTGCAGACCTAGTCGCAGGAAGCGTAACAGATGGTGCACTATATGTCATAATGCTATAAAATCCAACAGGAATTGACAATTGAAATCCCACCCTGGAGTTTGCCTCTTTTAGCTTTGGCATAATCTTCTCAGGATTTCAATTGCAAAGTCAAAGAGAATAGTCTAGCACACGGGGACTAGTTATCTGGGGCAAATGCGGTCTAAGGTTGACAATGCAAAGGCTATGTTTATGTGCATCACACTTGCTATATACTGACTGTTTCCCAGAGAGCAAGAACATCCTCCCCTGAATTCTATTCCTCTTCCCACGTCCCAGTGCTGCCGTGGAAAGTAGGCCAAGTGAGCACCAGGGCGTTGCTTTTTTAAGATGATCAGTTTGTCAGTGTGTTTTTGTGTGTGCTCAGGACAGCTATTCATGTGGCTTGACTCTGTAGAACAAAGACCAGCATTATACAATTTGCAGCACTTCCAATAGCAAGGAAAAGGGAGAGGTTGGAAAATAGGGACAGGACAAGTGTGGATGAAACAAAGACAAAATCTGGCTTGTACTCTAATTCATTTACTTCCTCTTTTCCACCTCTTTGTTGCAGCAAAAAGGTCCCTTGCCAGTAACACTCCTCTGCAGGATCATACTGTACTCGAGCTGGCATGGATTATTTTTAGCTATTGCTGTGCAGCTTTCACCTTGACTCGCTCTGTCTTGACATCATAATTAACATTTCTGTTAATAGTAACACAGTTCAATATTAATAAGGATCTCTGACTAAAATCAAAATTCAGCCGTAAAGCTGTTATGAATTGTGCTGCATTGCTCATGTATGAGACACCTTGCCAATCACCATCACATTTGTATCCCTTAATGATGGTAATCCCTGTGGTAAGGTAAATTAGATGCACTGATGCAACATGTAGAAAATATACATTTTGATGTGAGTGACTTGAGGATTATCGGACTCCTGCAGGTCGGGCCAGTATCACTATAAGTTGGCAGTAGCTCCATCACAGGGGTCAACAGGCAAATTAAAGTTCTCTTGAGGACTGAGGCAAGGCTGCCCGCCTGTGTGGTCATGCACACGCACATGCGCTCTAAAAAAAACAGCAAGGTTAAAGCTGATGCCTCTCGTTTTGGAGGCCACATTGCCCAATGCAACACGTGCCCATATCATACTTATTGATGAGATTTTTAAATGACCTTCAAAGTGGGATATATTTTATTTTTTTTTTTGCAGCCGTTTTGCTGAGTGTCACAGTCCGTTTGACATTAGAGCGCCTATATTATATGTTAATATGCTCCGATTTAGGGCTGAATAATCACATTTACCACACGTCCATCAACGTCACTGAGGTGATAAGTTTCTTCTTTTTTTTTTTTTTTTAAATAAAGATTTTTAGATTGGCCTACAAAGCAGTGATGGACACAATCAAGACGGGGCTGTGTGGGAGCGAAGGTATGCTGGATATTTGGTCATGTGTATTTTGGTCTAAATTTCCAGGGGATATTTTAGATGTTAATAGCCCTGAAGTGGTCTCGGTTTCTTATTTAATTTCTCTCGCCTTCTTTAAATGTAATTCGCCCACAGACTGCGCCGCGAGGCTCTAAACCGCGCAGAAACTCTCTCATCATTTCCACAGCAGAATGGAAATGCAAATCGTGCGCACGGGCAATGCCCTTGACAGAACTCACCACTGCACACAATTAACATGAGCACTCTGACAGAAGTTAGTGACGAAATGTGAGGTCACACCAGCTGTATGGCGGATAATGTGGTTTGTTTGTTTGTTTGGCACAGTCCCACATGAAGCGCATTTAAAAAGTTACACACGTGGACTCTATAATAATTATTAGAATAATAATAGTAATAATAATGTGGCTTGTGCGTAATTTTGTTATTTTACTGAATGGAAAACATCAACGCGCTCTGCTCTCCTTAATCTATTTCCTCTATAGATATGTATTTTTATTTACTTTATTTTTTTTTTAATTGTCTGAATACTTGTCAGCAATTTTCGAAAGAATTCTCATACAAAAATATCGTTTTATTCTTTGATATAATTTGTCCTGAACCCAACCATTTTCTTGGCCGCTCTGGGGGCTGTGGAGGGGGGCTGTTAGATAAACCTATGTTGAGATTTAGCTATCTTGTCACTGAAGAACACAGCTGCCTCATATCGACACAATGATCTCAAGTGTAACCAACGAGGGGCGCTGTCCGTCTATCAGCTATAACTACTTGACACGAATAGCCCACATGATTGATCTCATCACTCTTGGCCATTTGTGTTTTCCCCCTATAATTAAAAATAACGCGTAAACTGTATTTTAATATGATATTTCAATATGTCATGTCGAATTCCGGACGTGCATTTATTAGGCCTAACGTTAATCGCTGCTGGAAACAAAGTTTTCAAGGAGGCTCTCATTATAATGGAGAATCAAGCGTTTTACTCATTTAATTTCAAAAAGATTAATTAATTATAAATGTCTCATTTTTCACAGTGAAGCGAAAAAAAAAAAATCTCAAAACACACGCGTAAACTGAAGTTGATCTTTTGACATACAGCTGGGAATGATGTGATGATTGTTTGAGAATAAAGGCTGCAGCCTGCATGTCACTAAATGTGATTTTTTTAAAACTTTTTTTTTTTTGGAGTAGTAGCTTGCACGTGTCACACGCACGCGGATAAATAAGTAGGTAAATAAAGAGAAATTTCAGCTCATCCATATACAGAATATTCCAGGTTTAAACAATGGAATGAACATTGTTAGTCGAGTTGCTGTAAACAATAAGTGGGCTGACTGCCTGTTCCTTCCATATGGAATCAGGAATGATGCGTAACTGTAGGCGTATTTGATTAATATTTAATCGAAAAAGGATCACTTTAAAACAACCTCTGTGATAAAGCCGTGAGCGAACTTGCTTGGTGGGTGCTAATAAGATTTCTTTTTCCCTCCTTCTCTTTTTGCCAATCAATTCATTAGGAAACAATGCAGGTGAGCATAATGAAAGTGTTGTCCCAATAAAGTGCATCGATGGACAGCTGGGCAGCGGCCGGCTGATTGACTTTGCCTTGACATCTGGGAGGCCCGCTGGCCCCTGGCACGCGTATAGGCTGATGTCGCCATTTACATGCAAATTTAAGGAGATCATGAGGGCCTCGCCCCGTAAATTCACACAAAAAAGAAGACGTCACCCTCAATACGGAGGAGGCTCAACCCGTCGAGACGGGAGGTCTTCGAAGTCATCGTGTACATTTTTATTGGGAGCCACGCGTCCCGAGGAGTTTGGTTTTATATCAATGGTCAGGCCGAAATCTTTGGGGGTTCATTCATTGTGGCCACTGAATAGAAGAATGAGATAACAGCCCCCCGTGTCATCAACCGGTCATTTAAATGAGCATCCAGCTTGGCTCGCTGCGGCCAAGACGCAGAGATCAGGCGGATAGTTTGCACTTGTTTCCCTGCTTGTCACCCATCACTTACCTCCAGTTGAGCACCAGGCTTTTTTTTCCCTCCCTCTCCCTCTTTTTTTTTAAGTGAGAAATGAGAAAATGTGACTAAGATCCTCTAATTCCACGCCCGTGCAAAGTTTTCATGCACGCAGCCACTAAAACAAACGGGGATCAACATTTCCTTTATTTTGATGCTAACATTTCACCTAATGATGGAGAGCGCATTTTCCACGGTGTAAGCCCACCACGCAGATGATCCCACAGAATGAGCTGAGACGGATTCAGGCTCCGCGCCTCAGTGTGTGGAGCAGCTGACTCCCTCTCTCCACGTCCAGATGGCTCCTGCACACAGATTTGCATTCATTTTCCTCTAATATCTTCTGAAATAGCGGGGCAGCTGCATTTGTTGTCAAATACGGTTTAAAACTCCCTTTCAGGACAGCATCGTTACCTACGTGACGGGTGTGGAGATCCATTTTCCCTCTCCAGTCAACAGTATCAGATCTAAGAGGATTTGTCTCAAAGTCTCCTAATTTGATAATCAGATTTAAATCGCCTTGGTGCGTGTAATCAGGGGTTAAGTTCTAATAAGCGACTTGAAACTGTGCAAAAAAAGCAGAGTGAGTTCTGTGCAAAAAAGATATTTGCAATCTCGGTTGAACAGACAAAACATTTCCAGCATGCGTGTCGGTTTGTTTCATCTGAGAGGAAAACGGAGAAGATTTTTTTTTTTTTACAAAGAGCACCCCCCCCCCCCCTTGAATTTTTCATAAATTGAAACTTGGATTTCTCTTCAATAATAAAAAAAAGTAAAACATCCACACCCTCATTTTGTGACTGGGCAATTTGGCAATAGATTGTGTAGAGGTGAAAGCAACAGCTTATAATTCACTTATCTTTGGCAGCAGCTATTAACCCTCAGCACCAGCTAGATAGATTGCTCAGGATATAGCACACATCTCTCTTCCTCGCACCCTCCCCTCTCTCCCTCCATCCTCTCCTCCTTTTCACCACTAATGAACCGAATTGCTTGCTTGCCCCTCTCGGACAGAGTCGGACATGTAGGCAGTCGGCTCTTTAAAAATGATTAAGATGTTTCTGATTATTACTGATTTACCGGGACGTGCGTGAAATAAAGAAGACACAGAACCATGGATTTCCTGAACTTTGTTTAATGTCATGAGACACTGGGGCTCTGCTTTTTAAGCCAAGGAAAAAGAGATCAGAAAATCTGACTTTATCGTCTGTGAGTGGCACAGTGATGTGATTTGATTTCACATAAAGAATATGGTTGCCGAGACACAATGTCTGATTTTCAAACTTTGTCCATATTTCATGCTCAGCACTGAATAAAGAAATGCTCTGCGATACACAGCAAAACCATTGAACGTCAATCTATTGTTAACAACTCTCAATGCAAAGTTAATGTAAATTAATAGATTTATAATCATGTCTAATTCTCTCAAATCAGCCTTGTATTAATTACGTTTTAATTACAATAAAATAACCCGCAGCATAGAGTTAAAAATGCACAATAAAAATGTATCAGTTCTATGAAGAAACATCAGCAATTACTGAAATATGATTTATGGCCTGTATTCACACTATAACTATTGAGATGCTTTCGATACATTAGTGAACAAACAATCTCATCAAGCCAATTTGTAAGAAGAATAACAAATTTAATCGAATAAATATGTCAAATACTATTAATTTTAATCCAATATAAGAAAACTAATCACGGAAATTGCTATCATTAGGCCAGCAACAAATAATCAGCAATGAATCCTGAATTCCGAGTTATTATTATGTATTATTTATTTATTTTTTTTTCCTCATTATGTGTGATGGTTACACCCGGTTGAATTTTCCATATCATTAAAAAAATCAAACTCACCACATATAGGGCCTAAGCAAGAGGAAAAGTGGAGCGAATGAATGTTCTCAGGCTGCTGCACTATAGGGCTGTACCCGTATAGTGGAGCGCCACTGCTTGACAGGAACCGTCAGCGCTCCATATATGGTCAAAACCACGCCCCTTCAGCGTCATATTCTGACAGCGCCTCTCCCGTGGGTTTAGAGTTTTGGCTCCCGGGAAAGATTTCAGTCCTCGGGGAAAGAGGGCTTAGTTTTGCATGTTCCCATCCATCCTGCACGACGCGAAAGGGCCCCTTATCCACCTCTCCTGTGTACTAGGAACACCTCCACTGGTGATCAGCCTTTGCCTGTGTTTGTCTTGTGGAGAAGCAGCAGCACCTTTTCAGGAGTGGGTTTTTTATTCAACAAGAAGTCCTGAAGGTTTTGGATGCGGTGCTTCAGGGATGTGGGCACTTTGAGAGCAGCATCACCCACAAACACAAACAACTGCCATCGATTTTTCTGTGAATAGCACAAAAAAAGAGAAAAAAAAAAAAGAAAAACAAAGAGGAACAATAGCAACACAAAAAATCTTGTCTATTGAACAATTCACTTTTCCAGTCTGTGGATACCGCTCTAACTAAGTACAGCACTTTGAGAATTGTTCACATCGGACGGACTGAAGAGGGAGGCAAGACCTGTGGACCGGGTTTTCCCTCGCAAGTCTGAATCGGCTCTCGCCACTTATCCCGTGAAAAAACAAACCCTAAAGGATAACACGCTTGGACGTTTATTTTCCTCTAATTTCGCAGGAGGCTCTTTTTCACGCAAATTGTCCTAAATGTTTGGGATTCAGGAAACTATACCGCGGGGTGGGACGACGATGAAGGAGGAACCGCTGGGTGGACTGAACTCGGTCCGCTCCTGGATGCACACAGCTGGGGTGGTGGATGCAAACACAGCCGCCCAAAGGTACGCATGCCAAAAGCATCTGATTTTTCTCACGCATTCCCTCCTCATCATATCGACCCCTCAATCCCCTGAATACTCTGTATCAATTACGGTCTCCCAATAAATGCCCCCCCTTCGGCTTTCCCTTCTTTCATTACATCAGATTACCCATTATTGTGACAAATCAAGAAATCTCCCCCGTACTCAAGCGTGCTTCTGCATCTCCAATGTTTCCATCAGCTTCTCCATCATCTAGTATCCCCGGTGTCCGGTGCTTAACCGAGCTGGTCTCTTGTTTTCTCCCCGCAGCGGTGTCGGCTTGGCACGGGCACATTATGAAAAGCAGCCCCCTTCCAACCTCAGAAAATCCAATTTTTTCCATTTCGTCCTGGCGCTGTATGACAGACAGGGTCAGCCCGTGGAGATCGAAAGGACAGCTTTTGTGGACTTTGTGGAGAAAGAAAAAGTAAGCGCTGTATTTTAGAAATACATGCACCCCTGCACATAATCAACACATGTATCGAAATTATGTTCTCTGAAATGGCAGTGGGTTACTAAGGGGATGTCACGTGTAATATTGATTTTTTTAAAAACTCAATTCGTTGATGACAGAGAGTCGTTTTAACAACTGAAGCTGTTTCTCTTCTTTTGCACAGAAACTACAAATATTTCTCTTTCTCCCCAACACGCGGGCATGTGGTGGTGATGGGCTGTTGTTTTGTTCATGTCGATTTTCACAAACTGTTGTCTCCTGCAGGAACCAACCAGTGAAAAAACTAACAATGGGATACATTACAAACTACAGTTATTGTACAGCAATGGTGAGTTCAAGTGTCATTAAAATTTTGCAAACACGTGCAAATATGTCCAACGTGAGTTGGTCTGTCTGCATGAAAGCACATATAATAATAATTTTAATAATAACAATACAAGCAGTGCGATATTTTTTACAAATGCAATGACTGTCTGAACTCTTTATATTTTTTATTGCATGTTATAAACTTTTTTTTTTTTAATCCAAGGCTTTCTGTTTTGATATTTATTGCCCACAATTCCTGGGAATTCACAAGTGCTGGTGTTTTTCTCTCCCCAGGTGTCAGAACAGAACAGGATCTTTACATACGGTTAATCGATTCCATGACGAAGCAGGTAAGCTGCTGTTACACTTGTTTCTACGCACAGTGCAGCACACTGCTCACATCCATGGTTCACTTGTGCAAAACCTTAACACGCCGTGCAAATTGTCACCCCTGAGATGCACACAGCACGCGCTTTTCGCAAAGAAGAAAAAAAAAATCTGCTTGCAAAAAGCATTTGTGGCACGAAATAAAATCAAATTACCGGTGTAACAAGAGCAGGCAGCTTCCATTTTGGCTGTTTATGCGTGGCCATATCATATTGCAAGACTCCAAAGTCAATTTTAGTCTGCCAGAGTTAGGCTTCTTTGCAGGCTCAGTTTGTCCAACATTAAAATTTAAACGCTACGTCTGCTCCATATGATCTAACGTGACTTCCCCTGCAAAGAGTCAGAGGTGACGCTCTAAACATATTTAAAAAAACGCATGATGTTTTACATCTATAAATCTAAAATTAGTATTTTTGCCGAGGTGCATTTCACTCATCTTCCTCACAAACATCTGAGTGACTTTTAACCCAGAGCTCCAAATGCTATTATCAAGTCTTAATGCACATTTCAAACCAACGCAAAGATTTGTATGCGTAATTATAATTGTGGAAATAAAATCACACGCCGTCATTCCAGCTCTCCAGCCCACTTTTTGTTGTTAAACAGAGGGTTTAGGTAGAGCCTTCTGAATAGAGCCGTGAAGCCTGGACCACTGGTCACAGACAACATTCCTGCGCGAATGATCCGAGTCAATGACGCAGAACAAGCAATTTATGGATTTGTGTTTCTACAGCTGCAAATAGCGACATAAATCAAACCAATATAGATAATCGCCCGGTTCCCATAAAAAAAAAGAAAAAAGAAAAGGAAGAAAAGGACGGGGGGGAAAAAACCATCAGGTCAAGTAGGACAGCTTTTAAAAGCGAGAGTGATGCGACCTGGTTCAGATATGTCACTTTTTCAAAGTCACTCTCTCATATTGGCCTCAAACGCGCGAGAAAAAAAAAAAAAAAACATATATGAAAATTATGAATGGCATCAAAACGCAAAGAGACAACACTCAGTTTATTTCCCTCTATTTTTGTTTGTGTTCTTTCTCAAGTATTTTGTCAATAACGTGGTGCCTTTGCCTGCGTTTCCACTTGGTGCCGGTTCAGTGTACGAGGGAGTGAAGTGTCTATCCTCAGAAATGGAAGAAGGAGGGAGGGATCGAGGGAGGGAGAGAAGAGCGGCAGAACTGATAGCTCCACGCCATCTGTTTCAGCCAATGCTCAAAAATTACTCAACCGTACCGCCAGACACCGCTTTTTATCCACAGAAAGATCATTGTTAGCGGCTCAAAATAAACAACAGATTGCCCATTAACACTTTCCCCCAAATATCCCCAGATTATAAGCATATTGATGACACTTCTATTGGATCTCTCCTTATGAAAATCTCTGTGTCTCTCTCTTTCTCTGTCTGTCTGTCTGAGCCACAGGATATTATCCAGATTAATAATAATAATAATAAAAAAATACAATTTGTTATTTTATTTCTCATCATGATCATTGTTCTTAATTTTGTAATTATATATTTTTTAGCATTACTGCTACTAGAAGTACTGCTGTTGGTGTTATCAATATTAGTCACAGTTATATTTGTAATTGTTTATTTATGTAGGTGTCATTGATGTTTATATTAATTAATATAATTTATAACGCTGAGAGATTGCTGTGATGATCTTAACCATGTTTCCTACTTAGCCTTTGCTCTCTAATATATTCTGTTGTGCTAACATCATGTGTATTCATGCCCTGATTTATTTTATTAAGTGCAAAAATAGCAGATACGTGAGTGTAATTATTTGTGAATTTCTGTGAATTAATATGTGTTTAAGAGATGACTGTGTTTTCACTTTCTTCCCATCTCATTTCCTTTCAAAGGCCATAGTTTATGAGGGCCAGGACAAGAATCCAGAAATGTGCAGAGTTCTTCTTACTCATGAAATTATGTGCAGGTAAGCGTTATTTTTGCTCTGTCCATTTTGCAGATCCAGGCAAAAAGTAATTCCCTCCTCTTCAATAAGTTTTGACACTCATGATTTGATGCAGCAATCCAGACTGTCCTGTGGTCCTTCAGCAACCACAGAGAGGGGGGGGGGGGGGGGGGGGGAGAGAGAGAGAGAGAGAGAGAGAGAGAGAGAGACAGAGAGAGAGAGGGAGAGAGAGGGAGAGAGAGAGAGTGAGAGCTGCTGTCATTTCTAACTTTGATATGATGTGATTCAACTTTGATATGAATATGACAGTGAAAATGAACTGACTGTCTTTTTCAGTGAAGGGAAATTGAATGTAGAATAAACAGCCAGTGACAGTACACAAGTTATGTTTTTTAATTTGTAGTTTATTCATTTTTTGTAATATATTTTAAGCATTGTATGTCATCATTTAAGCCTGCCAGAGACAATGTGTTTTCTGTTAAGTTATGCATACACGTTGCATGCTATGCATCAGTTTTTTTTTTTCTTTGGAGCACAGAGTCAGCTCTTGGTTGATCCCACCTGTCAACAATGATCAGCGAGCCTTTTAGCGTCGTTTAACCACATAAATCTCAAGCTCTCATATTGCGCTGCTATTCAGCGGTGTCATTGATACTAAAAGGAAAAACGCCTTTTGTTGTTATTGTTGAGCTCAGCATGAGCTTTGTGAACATTGAATTCGGATACTGTCGGTTAACCTCTCCTTTGTTGCACCGGTGCATTGTTCAAGTTACTGGTTGAGAGCAAGTGCAGCATGAGAACTGAGAATGATTTGTCTTTTTCCATGCATAAACTCATCACTCACGCTCAATTTATACATGCATCCATCACTTATTTGTGACACGTTGAATATGCTCGTGCTCTAGAGGTAATATTTTTTGTCGAGAAGAGGTGCATTTTGCTGCTGAATAACGAACTGCTTTAACTGCTGCCTATTATCAGATAAGAGGATGTACATAATAAGAAGAGTTCTAATAAGAATAATCTTTTGATATCTTATTGTATCTTATTTTTTGGCTTGTAATACATTGGTTCTTGAATTATATTTTTTGCCTTAATACTTTGAGGCGCCTTAGCTATAAAACACATCTTTATTATTGCTGCTAGAAAGTCGTGTAAATCAGGCATATTTAAATAGCGTGTGGTTGACTGACAGTAGATTTGCACAAAATCTTTGTTTTTCCTTCTGCACCATATGGCATAAATCAATCTTATTCACATATGTTTATATGTTTTCATTTCAAATGGAAGCTGGGATGATGTATTTGTTTATTTTTGCAGTTTTGATTCAAGTCCCAATCAAAGAAGTGAGAGGCAGCTAGCTATAGGCTTAGGGAGGAGATGGCTGAAACATGTGGTGGAAGATAGATTAGTGCTTTTGAGGCCATAATTGATAAATGCCCCGCAGAAATATTGGTTGAGGGTGGCACCTTGCATCTCCCTCAGAAATAGCAGCTTGGCAATTAGAGGTAAACAAAAGCTGAAGCTGTGAAAAGTGACTCCCCTGCCTCCTGGCCCAATCCCCACTCCCCTCCCCTCCAACACTAAGCCAAACAACACAACATGTTGTTTTCACCATTTTTATCAGCCATCAGCATCAATGGAATGGATAGATTGAGTGAAGGGAATCTCATGGCATTTTTTTTCCCCGACATCAAACCCACTCCAAGGCTTAATAAATGTATGTGGTTTTGTGTGCATTATTTATTTATTTTTATTTATTCAGCAAAGTATTGCTTGTTCTGAAACACACTTGTCTCTGTTCCTACAGCCGATGCTGTGACAAGAAAAGCTGTGGAAACAGGAACGAGACTCCATCAGACCCTGTGATCATTGACAGGTAGGCTGTGAGCGGCTGCTTTCTGTGCTTGTGAACGGGGGAATAAGTGAATGAGTGAGTGTCTGAGTGACTAAACGGATGAGTGACTGAGTGGATGAGCAGGCACATGGACGAGCTAGTGAACAAATGAGCTCCCTCCCGGTGTGCCAGACGGCCCAGTTGGGCTGACTTGCATCTTCGAGCCCACAGTGTGGGAACTGTGGGTGATTCTGTGTGAGTGGCTAAGGGGCGTCTTTCCCAGGTACATGTGCACCGAGGGGCGGTCACCACCTGGATAGGGTTTGTTCAATCACAGGTGGTTCAATCACTAGAGGATCATGCTGGGAATACACCTAATTAGCTTAGGCAACTTCACATTTATTTGGCTGGCTTCCCCTCTTTGTTTACGACAGTGATGCTTACACTGTCAATAGTTGTTTTTCATTGACTGTTTCCGTCTTTCAAGTTAGCTGTGAGCTAGATGCCATTAAAGTTTCGTTTTAGAAGGGATAAACATTTTATGTCTGCTGTTTTGTTCTGCACCTTTAGGGAAGCTACATCTGCCACATTTATATTACCTTCATCACTTTGTAAAGAGGGAGAATAAATGGTCTCCTCTCAGGCATTGACATTTTTCTCACACTGTGAAACTATATACCCTGGTCAGTCTGAATATGTTTAGATAGTTGTGTGTGTGTTGCATATAGGGGTGAGGCAGGGGGTGTAGTTTGAGCGTCGATCTCAATGTAACTCTCACCACGTAGTAGGGAGAGACAGCAATGCTAATGTTTGACTAGCCGGAATCACTGTTTGCTTAGTGGAGAATGCCTGGTATCTGACAGAGGGGACAACTCTCTTATTAGTAATCAAATAGGGCTGAGCAGTTGTTGCTGCCACTCCACTCCAGCAGCTTCTCATGCATCAGGAAGTAGGAGCTGGCTGCCCTGGGAGCCTGGATGGATTACCAGAGCTACTGCTGTCTGAACTCAAACTCACACAGACACACGGAGATACACGCACAGACGAGGACACAAACACACCGACAGACAGGCGCAACACACACAAGCATGCAAGTCCTCAAACGCATGCATGCTGCCTGCTTTTCTGCTTGACAGCCACTGTTCATCATATGCGAGAAAAGTACTGAGGTGTTTAGGACAATGTCAAGAGCTTTTTTTTTTTTTTTTTTGCTGTAACTGGCACCGAGTGGATTACTTAATTTATTAGTCAAGTGGGTTTGTTAGCAAAGGGACGGCAGCGCAAACATTAACATATAACTTGAGACGTCTACTTTGCCTAATTTCCGCTGCTTTTATGTTTGCTTTGTGTCGCTCTGCTGCCTTTTACTGCTTAGAGTTTCGCACACCATTGTTCTTCAATCTGGCGGACAAAACATGTAACATAAGTACAATAAGCAAAATGAATGCATGGAGAATTAAAGTCAAGAAAGAGGGGTGGGAAAAAAAAGAACAGGGAAAAGAGAAGCGGATGGATATTGTAAGCTCAACTGACTCAGGGAGGGCTCGGATTTTCATTGTGACGAGTCTGAATAGGAGAAGAGTATCCCTTTCCTTGCACAATGAGCGGCTCTGTTGAAACACAAAAGCATATGTTCCTCATTAGACCCTCCCATTGTCTCCATGTCGTAACTATGAGCCCGTCAGCTCACCCTAACAGACCCACACAGGTTCCCAGTGACTGAGGGAGGCTTGCAGAGAGGGGTGCTTGTGAAGGGTTGCAGGGTTTAGCAAGAGTTACGGACATGACCAGAGCACACTATAGGCTCGCTATGTAGGATTATTTACTGCAATTACTTGTCCATTCCCGCTGTGCATATGGGTAAGCTTTTAGTTAAAGCTTCCATGTTTTACAGCCATTTCTGTTACATCTGTCATTTTCTCATGCACATCATTACAGGCACCTGTGCTGCGGTCGCTGCTGGCAGAAACTGATTATTTCCAATTGAGTAGAACATAGTTGAGTGACATAAACCTAGAGGAGAGGTTTGATTGTTGAATCAGGCACGTCTCATCTGTCTACAATTACAGTATGAAAGCCAGCTAGCACTGCCACATTTCCTAGAGAAACAGTAGCATGGCCGAACCTTAAGAAACAGATTTGGAGTGAATCATTGATGGCGTTCATTCGCTGTAACATTTTCCCAGATGGTAAGAGGGGAAAGCGCACACAGCTAGCTGGCATCTAGCAAGACATTAACTGGCGTTCCCATGGATCTGGCATATCCAACGGAGTTTGGGAAACTTATCATTCCAAATGTGTCCTATTTTCCTGCGGTCAAGCCAGACATCTGTTTACCCTATTTTCTCTCAGAGTTTTGATACAGATTTTCACTCAGATTTTTGAAGAGGAAGGATTCTCTTTTAAAAAAAGTTGGTTAGATATAGGCCCAACAGCTGTCACAAAGTTTCAGCACTGCTTGGTCTTTAAATATTTCAGCACTTACATTCGATGCCCTTGCATTATTCATACTCCTTTTTGGATGAAGAAAGGCCCTATTTTAGTTGCATTTGGGCGGGTTTGTGCGTTGTGACTCAAATTTCAATATCTTTCGGGAAAGTCGGTACATATTTTGCTCTACAAAAAAAGTCTATTGTCTTTCAATAGCGTGAGCAGATTTTTTCCTTTCCTCTAACATCAGTTCAGGAAAAAGAGATTTCAGAGTCACACGGTGCTTATGTTAAATAAAGGAAACAGTAAATTTATCTTGTGACTAATTGTAGCACTGTTGCTACGACCGCATCACTTTGCAGTTCGGTATAATCGTCTCTCCCCTTTATAAATCCAGCAGTGCTACAGATGCCATATTTATAAGTTAATGGTGCCTTAAAGTAAGTGGGGGTGTAGGTTTATTCAGTTGGTAATTTGAGTCTTTAGAATTATAGTGATGAGGTACCCAATATCTGATTAGATGGTTTTCCCATTTACAGTGCATGTAGTGTATAGACAAACATAACTCAATTTGCGATGACTCTCCTGGTCTGGTATCTGTCTTCACTCTCTTGCATATTGACTTTGTCTTCTCTTGTGTGAAAGATTAGATACATTGTTCAGGCTTACACATGGATTTTGTAATAAGACAGCACATGTTGTTGAAAGAGGAGAGAAAATGACTCATTCTTCGTGTCGGGGTTCAAAGGTCACGCTTTACTCTGAGAGGCTGGAGCAATTTATGCAAGGAGAATTGAGACAGACGGAGAGCGAATGTGATATCAGTGTGTATTCTGCCCATATATGAATTTTGAATTTAATGTATGTTCATACAGTTTAACATCCTGTGTCAATTTACGCTGCCATTCACAAACGGATTCTGGACCAGATCTAAACATGTCAGCTCCATTTATTCCAGCGGCTACGGCACTCCCTTTCACTTCCTGTCACAAAGGTCAAAGAGCACTGACCTTTGGAGTGCAGCCCAGCCACTGAATAATTCATGACATTGACTTGTTTTTTCCCTTATTTTTCCCCTTGTCTCTTTTTTTGGTCAGCACACATGGTTGTGCTGTGGGAGGCTTTTATTCATTTAGCTCATTTATAAAGGCCTCACCGCACCTGTTCACGTGTTAATGCAATTAAATTTTGGCCTAATGTAAATTTTGCTTAGCTTTCCGTTATGTCCCTCATTAGTGAGGCTGTATTTTCTAAATGACTTTGCGTTATCGTTCATTTGTGGAACACCTACGAGGTCATTTCCCAGAGTGCACTTGACTTGTTGTCAAGTTGTTTACCAGAAACAAAAGACCGCAGTCTTAGAACGTCTCATATGTGGTTCCCTCGGCCTTCTAAGAAACAAATCAGAAAATTTGTGTGCTCCCATCTGGTTTTTGCAAAACCGTGATTACCTCCAAAAGCTGAACAAATGCCAGTATTTATAAGGTCAGCCCTTTATGTGGAAATGTGATGTAAATGAGAATCAGCGAAAGGGGACATTAAACAAAATTAAATTCATTGTCTCCTTTAATGTCATTTACATTTTTGGCTAAGCCCTGGACTGTCAAAGAGGATTTCTAAAACCATTTTAATTGCACATCAGCATTGGAAAAGAGGGTGTGTTTTCACCGAGCGGCTGTCTCGATAACCTGCAAAGAGAAGTCTGTTTATGAAGTGCCTAAATGACATGTTTTTACTGCATCTGCAGAGGGGAAATTAAGATGGCATTCGCTAGGTAGTGTTAATCTAGCATTTCGCTCCCACCATCCATAATGAAAATGATGCAGTGGATGGGGTCACTGTTGTTGTGATTGAGAGTTGATTGCTGCAGGTGTTCCTTCTTGATTTTTTTGCACGCTGAGCCGTGGGACCTGCGCTGCGATGTTTTTTTAGGCTTTACAGCGAGTCATTTAAAGCTGTTAACTTGTATAGGAAATGCTCTCTTTCTATATTTACACACGCTTGCAAACACCTGTGCACACCTTTTTATTTGTGGCTTAACCGTCTCGGGTGTTTTATTTATGGCTGCGTTTGGTGTAATTCATGTGACAGATGTGAGTTTCTGACGCCCATTGAGAAATGGGAGAATAAGCTGGCCACCCCTGCCTAAGTCAACGTGATGTTTGAGTGAAGCCTGTCTCCTCCCGAGCCAGAGTAGGAAGAGCAGGAAGTGTTGAGAGCGAAAGCTGTACTTGGCAGCTCTCCTTTGGCTTGCACTTGCCGAAAAATGAAACCCAGACCCTCTCTGCAGCCCCAGAGCCAGAACCTCCTTCCCAGTGCTCCAACATCCAGGATTGGGTAATACTGTTCACTAAGCAAAACATTACCTCAAATTATTCTCGCCCTGTTTTCTATTCCCTCCTCCCTCATGTCGGTTTTATCGCAGTTTGTAAATGTCAAGACACGTACAAAGACGCACAGTATAAATGATATTTTCCAAATTATGCTCACATGTTTGGGTTCACATGAGTGGCGGCTGAACGTAACGTGGTGCCTGACATTCCCGAGGGAGACCCACCTCACTAGGGTAGGATTCCCCAGTGGCATCAGCTAATGGCAAGACTTGACAACAGCAGAGAAGCCGGGGGTGTTGTGTTTTACTAGCGCTGAGCAGGGGTGATGACTTTAACATGTGTGCAGAGAAAGACGGAGATGTTTGTGTGGTGTGTGCGCGTGTGTGTTTTTTGCGTGTGTCTCTCTGCGTGCACACACTTGCACGTGTGTGTGTGCGTGTTGCGCTTAAGAGAGAGGTGTGCTGTACGAAAGAGTGGCGCGGGCCAACAGAGCGACGGATTCGGCTCCAGCTTGACGGCAGTGAAAGACGAAACATGGTTCCACATGTGTTGAGAAAGAGCAGTCCATCTGTCCATGGAGACAACCCCTCCCCCCTTCACCACCCCCTTCTCTTTCCCTCTTTCCTTCTCTTCCTCTCCTTCTCTTGCTCTCCTCTCCCCCCACTCTTTACTCCCCTGGTTCACTGCTGACAGAAACAAGGCCAGAGCCGGGGTGATGGGATGAATGCTGGGCCAAGAGCAACACTGGACCTTGTATACACACACAGTTACACACACATGGACACACACCGAAATGAGAAAAGGTTATCACAGATGTTTTTTTTTTTTTTTTTTTTGGTGTATATGTTGTTAAAGTTTACTATCTTCAGTCGCATTCACTGACTCGGTTTACGCTGCGTTAATGTGATTTAAATCCGGCTGTGGAGCAATGCAAGTGATTTATTTTGATATTATGAAAGAAAACAATCTCTTAAGATTTATTCACTTTTCCCTGGCACACTGCTGCAATAAGCCACCGTGGCGAAAAAAATCTTACATTATTGAAATTAAATCTGAAGTGAATAAAACATGCCACTCTTTCTCAAATATTTAGCAGCTCTCCTTTATAATTAAACTTTGTAGCTGTTTTGAAGATGTTGTTTGGTTTCTTAAAGCATTAATGACGCAAGAGCTTTGTCAAACAGCTCCTGATTCTGTGAATCACATTTAGGTCACTCAGACCGGTGTTTTTTTAGCCATTTTTTCTTTTGAAAAAGGGTCTCCTTTCTTTCTCTTGGCATGTTCTCACTCCCATTCAATCCTTATTAGGTTTCCCCTAATTGTCAAACAAACTGTTGGGTCAACCTCAGTCGTATCTGGCCGTAAAACAGCACATTAGGCCCTGGTGAGGGATATATGTGGTATTTCATCGGAGACGGAGTAATGCTGGGGTTTTATGGTTAAGTACCAGTTCACGCCCACGCCATTTGTTTCGCATTAGAGAGGAGGTTTTGTAAATCAGATCAATATGTTCGCTGAGATGTGATTCCTTGTCGGGATCTCCCGAGTCGTTCTTTCCTCAAGTATTTTTCTTAGGGGACTGGTTGTCGATGCACACTCCTCCGCTCCCCCCCCCCATCCTTCCCTTTTTCCCTACCTCTGTCAGTCCCTCCCTCCATCTCCACCTCAATCTATTTCCATTTTCTGAATGTAGCAATTTGTAGTGTGACACAGGCAAGATTAGGATGGGAAGCAGTCTGAAGATTTCATCGGACATGGTCCTGCTCCCGCTGGTGTGAGGTCACAGGACAAAGATGGGGGGAATTCAGGGATAGGGTCATCAGTTACCTCGGGGAAACGAGCTGGTCTGCTGGCTGCTCTGTTGGCCCCAGGGGTGCCTGGGATGTATCGGAGGAGAAGCCCCAGAGAAAGAGCCCTGAACCAGTGTCATTTATTAAAAGTGACAAGTTATTTCTAACTATAGCTCTGTTTTTATTGTTTTACAATGCTGTCATTTGGAACAGTGCCTCTCTCCTCACGAATCACAAACAAGTGATGAATGAACGAGGTGACCTGCTTTTTTAACATACCCACAGATGCTTGATGCACTCTGGTGACACGTGCACTGTTAAATTATATTTTGTACGTGTTTAAATTAAACAAATGTGCGGATTTAATAAAGATGGACCGTTCGATAAGCGTAATGAAAATATTTCACCATTCACCGGTTTTCTCCAGGACATTTGTTCAGTAAATTAATAACAGCTTACAGTATGAATCTCAAGCTGACCTCTGCATAATCAGTACCAGAAGTTCCACACAACATGACCACACTGTGGTGTGTGTGTGTGTGTGTGTGTGTGTGTGTGTGTGCATAGAGAGCTGAGCTTCGGTGTCTATTTTAGTGTTTGAGTTGGTTGGACTGGAGTTTCTTTATTAAAAAAAACACACATTCATGCTAATAATGGAGTATTTATTCCATGTTTGACCAATGCTCTTCACCGAGGGTCACTGAGGTACTCTGCTCCCCCTTTTTTTTTTTACTTCCTGCCCCAACTGCGTTAATGATATATGACAGAAATTTCCTTGAGCTGGTTCAGTGGCAAGAAAGGTCCTGGCTAGTCTATATCAATCCATCTGACTTATGTTCCCATGTCTTGAATTACCGCTTGATGGAAACCTGCTGTGGGCTTCTCTTGCCAATTGAAATCAGATCTCCTCCACAGCCTGGTGTGATATTGATCCATATTCAACACCCAGGCAGCCGATCGATCAGTATTGATTTACAATAAAAAACACTCCTCTGCTTGTTCAGCACTGCGATCGATACTTTAAAGCAAAGGGAAAAAATATATTTAAAAAGAAGAAAAAGGGGACTGTGCTTTTCGCCGCGCAGTGACCGGCTGGAAAATATAAAAACGTGAGGATTTCATCAGAGTGTGACTTTAAGTGACCAAGCCTTGACCACGCTGACAACCAGCGGCCGCGGCTGCAGTGAGCGATGATACCCCACCGCCATGTGAGACAAACCAATAAAAATGGTTTAACGGGATGACACTTCTATTAGGACTCATTTATTGAAGGAGGTGTGTCTGTTTCTGAATTAGTGGCACATCTGCACTGCAATGGGGAGTGCTAAAACTGTCATATCAAATGTATCTGAAAATTGAAATGAGATGCTAAAAGTGGGGGATCAAGCCCGAGCACTTTAGCTTGATTTCGGCGTGTTAACAGGATGACATGATTTCCTGTGGTTTTGATATTAATTTGTGTCTTATTCTCCATCCCACCCGCAAAAGCACACACATGCCAGGCCTCCACCTCCCACACGGTCATCATTAGGGCCCGGTGCAATGTCGAACACACTGGAACAGACTAAGGCGACCCATTCTGCTCCGGTCCAGATCCACTTTCCTCCCTGTCACATCTTAGTCCTAATCTCTCGGACTTCCTCCCCTCTGCCAAATAACCGTTCCCATCCAGCAGGTCCCAGCATTGGCCAGGGCTGCCAACATCTGAAAGTTATTATCCCCAATCTCTGACATCCAGGAGTTTACAGTTATATAATGATGGGGAAAACCACATGTCCCCAGAGGCAGAGAACATTTTTGAGATGCCTCCCCATCTGTTTTGGGGGAGCTGCCCATTTTGGGCCAAACTCGGAATGGCAGGCAGGCAGATTTTTTTGTAATTTTTATTTTCTACCACTGGAACAGACCAGTCTGGGAGTCATTATATGGGGTGATAAAGCAAATCCAATTGGGTCAGGTTCCCCTCCGCACAGTGCTGGTGGCACCAGCTCTCCCTGCCTCACTGCTCGTCCCTGACTGTGTAAGTGGTGGTTGTTTGTTTGTCCTAGAGAGGCTGTTCTGGGGGACTAATGCAAGCCCGGGGGCCAGCCAGGTCGGAGGCGACGGTAAACCCGAGCTGCCTGGTGTAGCAGTGCTCCCTCGCTGCTGGCTCGGCCTTGTTTGGACTGCAGCTCCGGTTTGCTTTCTTAGAGGGAAGCTGAGCCTCCGTAATCATTGAGCCTTTCGCTCGGGTGGGGAGCACAGCCGAGACCAGAGGGAGTGATGACATAGGTCCGCAGAGGCCTGGCCCGGTCCACCCCTGCTGCTCTTAGCATATTTATTTTCTCTTCTCATTGTATGGTTTAAGTCACACCATATTATGTTCGGACCTTGTGCACGTGCATAGGCACTCAGATGTGATGAGCTGCATGGCGTAAAGCTGTAGGCTTTGTTTTTACTAATAACGCCGGGGATTACTGACTTGCTGACCTCAGTGTAATCTTTATTAGTCTGTTAACCATATACTCTAGTTATGAAGCAGCCCGAACTGACGTGAGAGCAGTGACACTGACAGGCAGCTCAGGACAACACAAAGGGGGAAACTCACAAAATAACATGCTATTATTAAATCAATACGTAGCAGATTTTGTTACGTGTAGATGACTTATGTTTCTGCTAAAGCGATCCAAAATCTTACAGATTTAGATAATTTAAGACCCCCATGTTGCCCCGTGGGCACTCCTCAAAAATGTTTTATTCAACATCGCCACTCTGTTCTGTTTTGTTACGTTATTGAAATGGGTTGTCGATTCGAATAGAGTCAACCTGGTGGGCCAATCTCATTGTAGCCAGTGGAGAGTGAAAGCCATCTCTGCAGCGAAGGCTCACCAGAACACACACAGAGATTGGACGAGGGGGGCAGTGAGAGCGAGAGTGCCTTCTCCAGATGGAGATCCCAGATATGGGGGAAAATGTCCGGGCCATTTTCCAGGGTTTCCATAATGGGAATCTACCCCTTGCTTGCTTATTAAGTTGTGCACACAAGGAGGAGTGAGGAGGGAGATGGAGAGGAGAGGAGATAAGGGCAGGCGAGGCGAGAGATGGACAACCTGTGTGCCGTCACCTCTCTGTTGTAAGTGTCAAGCAGACCCTGTTGGAGAAATCACAGGTCATGTGGATAGATGATTGTCAAAGCACCACATTGATATAAGGGCTTTCTTTTTTCCTCTAAGCCGCGGAGGCGCATGATAAGATTTGTTTTTGTTTTCTGTCGGAGAGGCAGAAAGTATGACGTTGGGGTCAGGAGGGTCGGCTCGGGGGTCGCAGGGTCGCAGCCTTTTTGGTACCTGAGTAACCTCACATGGCTAAGCCATTTCTCAGGCTCCCTGAAATGATGGCGGGGTGCGGAGGGGATGGGGTAGGTTGACGGGGTGAGCAGGAGAGTGATCTATCAGCGGTAGCAGCAGACATGCAGACAGAATGGCAGCTACTGCAGCTAAACAGAGTGAGACAGATAGGCAGGAGTCTCTCATACGTAACACCAGGAGCTTTAAGAAGACAGCGCTGAGTGTTATGGATGCTTGACATTGACCTCTTATACAGAGATGGTGTATTTATCAAGGTTGTGGGACAATAGTGCATTTGTTTGTAAATTATTTAGTTCACTGGGTGAGATGCTACTTTCCTCACATAACACTTGGCACTTGTGTAATATAACAACAATCTGTTTCTATTCTCCCTTTTGTGCGTCTTGTTAGATGTTTCCTACAAGGCGTCGAATTTAGGTGATCATATTTTGAACACTGTCAGTTCTATCAAGTCAAATCCACTTTAAAAAGAGAAGAGGAAAAAGGCTCTGAAGCTTACATTTTTCTCGAAGAGAAATATTTGTGTACAGATAGGCCTGTCATTCTGTGAAACAACATTCATGATTCTTTTATTGGTGCTCAGCCATCACCCCCTCTCTTCCTCTGTGGAAAAAAGGGCTAGTCTACAAAGTGGCTTTTTGCCGTTTGAGAGAAGTAAACTTCATCAGGTCGACGGCGAGGTGTGCTTCACATGTCACTCAGTCGAGCTCCCTCCTAATGAAATGCTGCATACAGATTTCTGCCTGCGGGCTCAGGGGGATAAGACCGTGGTAACAGAATGAAACAAACCCCTTCCCATTCCCTTCACTCACACACACAAACACACGCACATGCAAAAACATACACTGACAAACACACATTCATACGGCTGCACGCGCGCGCGCACACACTCTTGCTGGAGAGCATCCATGTGAGGAGATCCAAATCTGCAATTTATTCAAATATTGATATTTCTACTTGTCAGGAGAAAGGTGCCTTGAAATTTCCTCTGAGTACTCCTGTCAAAAAAATAGCAGGAAATATGTCAGATAATTCATAAATGGAGTTCAGCGCTGCAAAGTCAGTTGGGAACAGCAAAAAATATATATGCTTGTCAATGAAGAATAGGAGCAATATTACAGAGCCTGCTGCTCATTCTTCCATCATGTCAAGCAAACAGCTTTTGCAGGCCCATAAGTGTTCGTTTCAGTCCGTGTGTGTATTTGTGTATATGCTTGTATATTTGTATATGTCCCCGTGTATGTACATGTGTATGTATATTTATCCATGTGAATGTGTGTGTGTGTGCTTTGGCTATGTTGTGACTCCTACTTAGATGTGTTTGTTATCTTTTTCCATCAAGACACCCCATTTCCCATCCTGAAGCAGCCAATGGGAACGTGTCCTTTTTTTTTTTTTTGCAGAGGTCCGTAACCGGACGCTGGCCTCCATGTGGTTTGAATTAGGGCCCCTGAAACTGTGAAGGACGCCTCGAATGACGTGAGGCACTTGCAGACCAAATTCCATTCTGCTGAATGGTGGAGAAAAGAGCTCTCCGGAATCCTCCGAGGTTTTTTGGCTCGGGCCCGCCAGCGATTAAAACAGGGCGGAAACCAATAACTCAATGAATCATGGGGCAACGTCCCATGAAATCTCTCACTGCTCTGTCACACCCTCATGCAAACCCAAATCAACTCGAACTCTGCTGATTAGTCTTTTTTCCAAAAGTGAAAAAAGGGAGAGAAATCGGGCAAAAGTCTTGTTCTGTTCTCCAGCGTGGAACTTTCAACACTTCGGGCAGGAAAGGCACTCTCTCCCCTGCCTCCTCGCTCTGTTAGTTGCCTCCATTTTGACAAAGTGTGGGCTTCCTGATGATGCATCACTTGACCATGTTGTGCCAAGGCACGACAGAATAGGACTCCACATATCTCCTGCGGTCATGTGATGCCATAGTTCATAGCAGTTGATGAGATGCAGTTTGGCACAGCTTGGGACCCATCTGGGAGATGCAGATACGCAGACAGGAGAAGTATTTTACAGCAATGCATCTGCGCGCTTGAAGAGCTATTTAGCATATGCTGCTATACGAGAGAATTTGCTTAGCTGTTGCCAGCTGCAGATTAGTCTTCATTTCTCAAAAATCCGACAGAACAGCTGATCCGTAGTCGTAGACGGCTAGCATCGAACACAATGCTGTTTTATGTTAATGCAGCGTGTTATTTACTATTCTACTGAATTACTTATGCATTATGTTGAATTATTTGGTTCAAATAATACAGGAAAAAGAAAGTCCTTTTTTCCAGTTTTTCTTGTACCAACACTAACAATGTCAAGCAGTGCAGTAATGCTGCTGCCAGCACTGGCCGGTTTGTTTCTGTTAGCTCTAGCAGAAGTCAAAGCCCATGCTGCTGCTCTAACTCAAGTGGCTGATATGTTAGGCCATCTAGGGCATGGCAGGCGGTTGACAGTCCATGCAGCCTGTCTACCCACAGGACATCTCCACATAGTGTGTCCACAGTGGGGCCAGTGCTGTCATCTGGGCCCACTATGGACCACTGCTCTGCTGACAGTGAGAGGGTAAACGTTTACCACCTCAATCCCCCATTAACTCGGTGAAGGCGCTTCGATCCTCTGTGAAAATAATGATATTGATTGGAGCTTGGCTCTACAAACGAAATGGTTGCAACTAAAAGAGGGATGGGCCCTTGCATTAGAATATGGGATTTTCGAGGATAAAAGAGTGTTTGGATCTTGTTATATTTTTCCTCTCCTCCATCTCCCTCTAGCTTTCCCCCACCTCCTTGTCTCCTCTCTTTCTGCATTTTTATGTGTGTGCATGTAGTGTGAGAGCCCGCGTGTCTCCTAAGATTACCCTCCGCTATCCCCGCAATCAAACAACAAATGACAACATCATTGCTCAGGCCTTTCAAAATACGACACAAAAAAGTGTGTTGTAGCTACATTAACTTGCAACAACCCCCTAATAGACCCTTGTGGGTTTTGTATCTCTCCGCCTCTCTCTCCTCTCTTCTCTCTGCTAGGCTGTCACATATCCACCCCCCTCACAGTGCGAGCCTCCGAGCCTCGGTGGAGATCAGGAGCTCCCTGTCGGAGGTGCTTTGTCACGTAGCCCAGGGAGCGTGGAACTCACCCAGAGCTGTTGAACAAACACAAGCACAGGGGCTGTCAATAGCAGCTCCGCAAACTAATTGCCTGTCAAATGAACCACCCTCGTTAAGCTGCCCTCACACACGCACACACACACACGTGCATGCACTGTGACATGCACACACACCCACACACGGAGCCGATTTGATTCAAAGAGTAGTGATACCTTGTTAGAAGAAAAGACACACGAGTGGCACTTCTCTGTTTGCCGTCTTGTTTCTACAATCGTTACCGGCGTGTGTAGTGCAGTCACCGTGAGATTGCCATTTTGTTATTATTAAGGGGAACATAGCATTGTATAGAGTAGCTGATGTAATCTAAACACATCCCACTCACCCTACAGTATATCAGCTGGCGTAATATTTCAGTTTTTAAAACCACTCATTAGATGGTAGCAGAGCTCCATACGCCAAATGTTATTGTTTTTGTGTTTGTTTTGCTTTTTTTTTTCCTGTAGTCATTAGGCAGTAGCAGTGGAGTGCCCAGCGCCTTGTCTGGGTGCCTGTAACAGTGCTGTCGGATTGACACAGCTGGGGAGAGCAGCTTGAGGCTGCACGCTCAGGAATACACAGGGGTGTTCAAAGCCCCTCTCTGAATCCTGATCAGAGCGCTGCCCCGGCCAACTGATGGCCTATTAAATATACATGCGCAGAGGTCAGAGCTGGAGGTCCCGGCTTCCTCCCAGCCATGTGCACTTAAGCGGAAGGGCTGGGCAACAATAAAACCTCCTCTCGCTCCAGCGAGCTCTCCCCTGACACCCTCACCTCCAGTGTGTACGTCAAGTACAGTGCTCACCTAGTGCTATATTACAACTGCCTTTGTGAAAAGGCCAAATGATGCATTTTTTACATGGTTATTATATATTTATATTCAATAACACCAAGGACCACTCTTGCGTCTGTCTGTCTCCCATTTTTTTCTTTTGTCACTGATAAATAGCCTTGCTCGACACAAGCATACACAGAGTTTGAAGCGAGTCCACGTCCCTCGTCTTTGTAGTTTACCAGAGATTCAGACAAGGAGGTAGAGGAAGAGCCCCATAATGGCCAGTCATGATTAACATATTCAGAGTGACACTCTCTCTGTGTTCGTTCGTTAAGCCCGGTCTGTCTGACTAATGAAGTGGAGCGGCAGTTTATCAATTAACCCAGCACTGAGCCATTTGTGCTGGGGATAACGCTCGCGCTGGGTGTCACGGTGATCCAGTTTGGTGAACTTTAACCTCCGTGAGTGTCCAACAAGGCAGGGCTGTGTGACAATGACAGCAAGACACACAAGTCCACAACTGGAGATCCACTAAACAGGATTTGTGCCTGCTGTTTGCCGGCACAATGCAGAGAATAGGGTGCGGATTGATTGGGTAATAGGATCATGAAAAAAGATCTCCACAAACTAACATTGGGGGTTTTCAGCATTCTCAGACTTCGCATAGATCATAGCAAACAACTTAGTGCTGTCTCTATTAAAACAAGCCCTCCCCTGCCATTATCTTTCCCCCCACTGCTCCTTCCTCCATTTCACATTGTTTGTGTTCATTAAGACATGGGCGACCTGCCTTATCCACACATCAGACCTAGCTCTCAAGAGTAATTGCGATGGTCTCGCAGAGGATAATGTGGTTTAAACTCAGTATAGCCTGTCTATTAGGAGAGACATGATGGCAACCACAAATAATAAAGAACTATTTATTCCTCTCTCTGTGACGCTAACTAGGTAACATATCAAGCCAGCACCGCTAAGGGTCTCTCTTACTGTCAGATATGGCACCCTTCATCCATTCCCAATGGCCCTTCCCTCGACATCTCTGCTCTTCATTTTCTACATGAGCTTGGTCATAAATGCACACACACCTCATATATATTTGATAGTTAATATTTATACTCGCTTGGGAAGTGCACTTTACATGTGGTAACATACGATTACCTGCAATTCTTATAGCAAAGAAACAAAATCGATATGGATATATAATTCATGACGGAGGGGCTATCAGTTTTTATGGCTCTCTATCCAGGCTCATTAAAGTTTTATCGTAATTGACTGCAAGCAGGAGTTTTTAAGGCATGTTTCTCCCTCACTTTCTACCTTTAATAATTAAGTAAAGTTTAATTGGTTGTATTTTGAAGCACCTAGTGGATGATAGGAGTCTCCCAAATTCAGAACCATGAATTATAGAGTGATATGTTATGCATTAACCTGTCAGTTTGTTCATTTGTTAAGGCAGAAAAGTATGGTCCCAACCCCCCAAATCACATCCAGAAATCGAATAACTGGCCAGGCCCTTCAAAAAATTCCTTTTCATGTCTTTCATTGCTGTGTTAATGTAGTGACATGACGCTGTCACTCAGAATGCTCCCATCAACCGCCAGCCCCGAATCGACTCCGCTGATTGGTGGTCAACTTGTTCTCTTGAAGGGAGATTGACAGACGGAAAATTGCACTCTCAGATTTCACCCTTCATTCGTTGCAGTTGTTCTTCCACTCGTCAACTCTCCGCCATGCCCGAGACAGACAGAGGCTTTATCCATTAGCTGCTGGCTTGGCGGGTGGGTGGGCAGATTGAGGCGGGATGGAGGAGGAGATGGGGGTAGGAAGACAATCCTACATTTGAGCACTCTGAGGGAAAATCAATCATGTCATCATAAGTGAGAAGTATGGATGAATTTCATCAGCTGGTTCCTGTCCTGTTCACGCCGCTGGCTTTCTGACTGGCCTGTTCCTCTGATTGGCATTCTCAATGACCCTTGAATCCGGAAAGGGAGAAGATTTTGAAAACACTTTAATAAGAGAAATCGGACAGTAGTTTCAGGGTCACAATTTCCCACTTTTCCTGCTGTTACACTGTCGGAAACCTCAAGTGGTTTCTCTTGACAAAGTGGTAATAGATTTACCATATGATTTTGTGCCAAACCACCATTAGGCAGTTTTGTAAGAAAATGTTTCTCAACTATTTTCCATCCACAGCAGATATGATGAAGTGTTACAGAGGGCAGCGGCGCTCTGCCACTGAAAATTTATTTTATAACCCCCCCCCCCCCCCCAATCATCTCACAAGGTCACCAATGAGCACTAAAAGCATCATAGGTATAGGGTGTGAAGCAATCAAAAATGGATGAAAGTGAAGACATGGAAATCACAGATGAGAAATTGACAGCCGTTTACAGCCTTGTTGTTGATGTGAGTGACAGAGTGAGGAAGAAAGTGAGAGGGAACGAGTGAGGAGGAGAGGGAAAAGGCAGAGTTAAAGTGGTGATAAATTTAATGGAAAAATCAAATACAAAACAAATTCATTCCTCTAAACTTGATGCTTCAGTCGTTCTTTTCTTGGCCTGTGCTAAGCCTTAGAATAAACTGTCACTCCTTATCGATCGCATCTGAATTGTTACCGAGATTTCTGAAAAGTAGTCTTGACACACACCCCGCGAATAGTAATCTTGGGAGATGAGAACATCCAGACTGAACAGCTAACACCCCTGACTTAAAATAAAAGAGGCTTTTCTTTTCTCCCTTTTTCAAATCCAAGCTAATACACTTGAGGTGAATTACAAATTCAGTGATAAATACGTTGCGGTGAAAGATGTGCCCTTGCTGGATTTTACTGTCTTTGCTGGTAACTGTGAATGAAGGGCGGGAAGAGGAGGAGGAGGGGTGGTTACTATTTTGTCTTGGGGAATGTTTATAAACAGCAACTGAGCATGAAATGTTTGTACACGATTTGTTTGCCATTTGTGATGGAGATGACATGATCAAGAAATCAATTCACTTCACATTTGATTTCCAGCGAGCGGTTAAATGACTGCTGTCGACAGCACCCACTGAAATTCATGTATCATGGTATGCTTCATTATATTCCGATGGTGTATTAATTATGGCTATAGATAGAGAGCTCTGCTGTGAGTGGTAGCCTAGCTGCTGTGTGCCAGAGGGAGCTAGCCTGAGGAGGAAAGCTCTGCTTGTATCCACTCATCCCTCAGCTGACAGGCCTGCTCCAGGAGAAAAGGATTTCTCCGGATTGAGTGCCATTTTCTCTTCTTTAACAAGGAAATTAGTGTGTAAAGGAGATCTGTCAGGATAAAGTGCAGCTTGACTGCTGCCGCCCTCCCCTCCTCTCTGTCTTTCTTTCCCGCCCTTCCCTCCCTTCCCCATCCTGTAAGTCTCCCTCTCCGCCTCTCTTTTGCTTTCTCTCCCTCTTTCTGCCTCTCCCCTTCCTCTCTCTTTCTTTCCCCTTCTCCCCCACTCAATGGCTCCCTCAGGGGATCTTCCTTGAGCATTAGCAGAACACATCCAATGTCCCAGCTACATGATTTCATGATATGATTTGTACCGGGGATTTGCAATAATCCGCAAATAAAGTTGAAAGTGAATGACTCTCAATAAGAGACGCAGACAAGCAAAACCAAACCTTTTAAGATTTTCTTTATCTTTAATGGCATGAAAAATGAATTTGTTTTGCATTAGATCACAACAATTTAGCAATGGCCTGAGTATGTTGTTTTGTCTTTGGCTTTTATGATCATGATTAATTCCTGCACAGGAACCTCAATGATATACATAATGCATCACTCGCTCATTTAAATGTTCAGTTCCTCTGCAGTTGCAGAGAGCTTGGTAGCTCATTACACATTACCCATGTGTGCCTGGGAGATGCAGTGTGCCAGCTACTCACTTGTAGTCAAAGATACTGTATCTGCTGCTTTAGCAGGATGTCACGAATTGACTATGCGATTAAACCTGTGTGTCATCTCCACCACTCCAGCTTCATTCACCCCATGTTAGTCCCTTTATTTTGTCTCAACATTAGCGAGAACTAACTTTTCACCTCGAGTAGATAGACAGGGATGAGCCCCACTGGCACATTTTAATAAGTCTGCTTCAAAGGTGTAGGGTAAGATAAAAAAAAATCAAAACATCCCGGGTTAATTTGAAATGTACTCTGCATCTGTGATGGGAAACAGCCTCACAGGTAAGTAAGGGAGACAATTAGGGAATATCCGTAAGTGCAGGAGCTGCATACTAAAAAACGCAAATCACTATTTCCCCATCTGGCCCCTACTGTGCCGAGAACTGCAGCTGAGGTCCGATTTCACCCGTCAATCACGGCAGCCTCGCTGTGGGGTGTGTGTCCTGGTGAGAGAGCCTACCCCCAAGTCATTAGCACACACAGTCAAACTGTACTGAGAACTGCCCTGCACCGCTCTGCTCTGCACCACGGTTTAAATATCCCCAGCCTGTGACAGGATCAGTTTAGCGATCTGTAGGATTGATCTCCTCTTTAAAGTTTTGCCTGAGGCGACTCTAATTGGGAACGAGGCTGCCTCCCACTCCCCTCACTCCCTTAACTGTCAGTCTTGGCTTTGTTTACTGAGGACATGCCCAAACCTATTTACTCAATAATGAGGAGACGTGGTGGGGATGCTGCTGATCACATTGAGGCCCCCAGCGGGACTTCTGCATGCTGGGAAGGGCGGGAACATCATATTAGACTTTTTGAGCTGAGTGAAAGTTAGCCTACGCCGTCGCCATAATGTTGTGATATTTTTCCTCCTTGTTTTCTCATATGGCTCTCATTCCCTGATTTTCAGAGCACTTGTCCACCTCGGGGAATTTATTGTTTTTCCTCTGTCATACCATGCAGTTAGCGAAAATAGAACAGCATTTAAAAGACAAAGCACATAAAGTAGTGCCATTTTACACTTGTGAAATGCCCTCCATATGTTGTCTGCCATCTAGAAAGAATGAAAGCAGACTGGAAGCCCACTCCAAACATGTGAGGTATCGCCATTGCCTTGTTGTGGAGTGGACTATTCATGACTGGAGTGCTTTGGCCTATTGGGCCATTTCCATGTCTCTTATAGTGAATTCCTCAGATTCTCACTCTCATTTAGGTTGTTTTCATTTGCACTGACTGACTAAGCCTTTGGTGTGGATGGCGAGGCAATAGAGTCCATTGATGCCCATTGGGATTATGAATGATGAAGTGGAGAAGCTGCCGCTATCAGAGGGACACAACACTGCTCTTAATAGAAAAGCATTTAGAAAGGCAGCGGGAGGAGGTGGTGGTGCTGGGGGCTTTCTGACACTCGACTGATAAGAGGCAGCTCTTCAGAGGTGGTACTGTGTACAATGAAACACGCTGATGGGGGATACAATGACACACATGTTGCGTCTGACAGGCGGTGATTTAGACGTGGGGGAGAAAAAAAAGAGAAAAACCTGGACCACACAACAGACGGTTTCATGACGCGATAGCCTCGATACAGAATTTTCTTGTTAGGCTGCCTGTGCATGTTTCTACTTATTGGTTTGATTTGCGGGAAAATGCATTGTCATTACTCATATCCGGCTTTGACAGATTGAAGAGGGACAGGGAGCGGGAGAGAGAGGAGTCAGTGGTGTAGTGGCACAGGAGTGAAAGAGAGATATGCAGAAAGGGAGAGCTGTCAGTTTGAGGAATGAGTCTGATAAGAGGAAGGGACTCGGCAGATGGGCTGAAGAAACCGGCAGCACACTTCTCAATTAAACATGAAAATACCAAAAGCAGGCAGCGACGGAGATGAGAAAGTTAAATAAACACAGCACCGTGCTGTGATTACAAGCTCAAAACACCACCACCTTTGCCACTTTTCTTTTTTAAGTTCCCACAACTCCAGCTAAACCTCTGTTTTAACAAATTCTATATTTCTTTTGTTTTTATCACATCCTGTGGCTTAATTGATCCATGCAGAGTCGCACTCTTTGCGAAGTTGCGTGCCCACCAGGAAGCCTTGATATCGATATAATTGAGCCATTCATCCATTCACTCTGTCCTTTGTTATCAAAATTAATATTTTTTCTAATAACTGTTGTCCATCATTTTTACATACCACCCCCTCCACCGCCCCTTGTGCGCCCTGCTGTGAACTACAGGGAGTATCTTAAATACTTCTGTAGGCAGTGTCCCTGACATTAATAACAATGAGCTTGGCATAACCACAGTGCATTCTTAGGGAAGATTCACAGTTTGACATTCAGCCCAGATGCTATCGCGGAGCCTCAGTGTTTAAGACCGCAGAGAAGACAGACATCTGTCACTTGTTACCTTTGAAGTGAATAAGAGAGGGACGCAGAAAAACACAGTGGACAAAAGGCCATTCTGACCACAGACCCTCAGTGTTTACAAACGGAAAGAGAGAGTGACAGGAGAAACTCAAGATGAATGGATCACTGCTGTTGATCTCTCCTCCTCATTCCATGTGCTAAGTTATTCCGTGGCTGCTACCCCAGTGGGGGGTGTAGGGAAACAGGAAGTTGAGAGAGGCAGGCAGAACGCCTCAAGGACTCTGGAGGAGCCGAGCACTGCAGCCTGCATGGGAACAAAACTCCCTAACAACTTACTGTACACTTCTCTAACCTGAGGTACCAAACATTACAAATGTGAACATAATCCACATTTTAATGAGTGGATGACGCTATATTAAGGCAATATTTGCAATAGTGTTGATTTGCCGTGTTGAAATAACAGGATCTATTGCATTAGCCGTTGTTTGCGTGGAGTGTGGATTAAGAGTAAGAGTAAAGAAGTGTATTTTGATATAATTATTAGAACAATGGCTGTATTCATTTATCTTCCGTCATGTCTCCTCAGACCTGTTTCTATTTCAGGTTGCACGTCAAGTGAGAGCAGCTATATCTGGCTGGCAATTAAGCTGGTCCTGCCTCCCCTTGATGCTTGATTAGTCCGATTGATGGAGGAGGCCATATGTGGCGGTGTCAAAACTTGGCAGCCAAGCTCCATCCTCTCAAATGAGAGGCAGGCAATAAAGAGGCAGGCTGCCCAGAGTGGGTGCACGTATGCGAGGCCTGCAGCGCCATGATTTGGGCCCCCTGATATGTAGCATTTTCTCTGGGGGTCTTCAGGGCACTGACCGCTCCAGCCAAGTTCTCGTCGGGGCAGAGGTGGCCACCGGCTAGGGGTGTCACTGTACTGAGCCCTCTGGGGCACAAGCTCCAGGCAAGGCGTGGGTGTGTATGTGTGTGTGCGTGTATGTGTCGGGGGGTGGAGTGCTAGATGGGGGGGTTGGGAGGTTTAGAAAGCTGAAAGATATGGCCCCCTTCCCAATCTCGCTCGGAGACAACAAAAAGGGAATGCTTGAGAAGGGGAAGCAGCGGGAGGAGAGCACAAAGACAAAGGCGCGGGCAAGGTCAGTCTAGCTAATGGGCCTGAGCCGTAGGCTGCCTGGGGCTAGGCACACTTCTGTTCTCTCTCACACACTGGGCCTTCAAAGACCCTTCAGTCCACCCCTCTCCTTCTCTCCTCTCTTCCTCCATCTCTTCCACTCCTCTTTTGCTCTTTTCCTCACTTCCACTGGTGACACTTCCTCCATTCAAAAGCGTCCGCACAGGTGCCTTTAAAAACAAATTTCCCACCCAACATCTCCCAAACGCTCGCGTCCGTCCGCCGTATCGACAACTGCGACGTCAACGGGTGACCCAAACGTTATTCCACGCGGCATTTCCAAAACGACGGAGAAGATATTTTTCGCTCTTAGACTAAAGAGGATGCAGAACGCTTCAGGTTTATCTGCTGTCACCGAGCGTCATTAGGTCCAAGGTGGGTCCCTGGAAGTGCTAAGAGGAACTGTTGGAAATGAGGAGGAGGTGGAGTGTTGTTGTCAGGTTGGCTGGCTGGCGTTGCTTGGCTCCACTCGAGGGCTCCTTTAATGTGCAGCGGAGTAGAATAAGTGAGTGGCTGTGGGCACCAGCTGAGCTCACTCTCGTCTTCGCCTGGTAGCTGAGGGGTGAGCCGCTGCCACCTGACACTGGGCACACGGCTCAGGGCTCCTCTTGGCAACGTGGCACAGCACACATGTCCTCTCATTTGGATGGAGATTCAGACACAACACACAAAAGCTTTACCCCCCCTGCCTGTCCTCCTCCTCCTCCTCCTCCTCCCTTCCCTCCCTCACTCACTCACTCAGTCTCTCTTTTCCCCTCCTGTTTTTTTCTCCTCTTCCTTTAGTTTTTGACGGCATCATAATAATCTGGGTATCTTCTTGATCATGCCCCATGTTTTTTTTTTTCTTTTCTTCCTCATCTTCTCGGAGACGAGTTTGAAATTGCCTGCGTCAGGACTTTGCTAATTAAAGTCATACTTTCAAAAATGCCATAATAACTGTTAATTAGCTTGATGCTATTTTCAGCATAATTTGCTAATTAGTGGAAAACCTGTACAGCGTTTCTCTCTAATTACAGTATGGCTCCGCACGGCGCATCTGTGCCTTGACTCCAAATGATACCATTACAAAGTCCCGTATTACGCATTCTCTCAAAACAGTTAATTGCCTCCACAGATAGTGAGATACTTCAGTCAGCTGATTTTTATGGTAATAAATGGACAGGCACAGACACAAACCTCCCTGGTTCATATTTATGAAATATGAAAAAGGAAAACAACCTCTTTATGAGATGCACAGAGTTAGTTTGGAATATAATCTGGTTGGCTCTGTGATGATTTTGTGTGCTCATGCGTTGACTTGCTGAGACTTTTAATGAAGTTTGATTTATTCTATGTTATAACCTTGTGAACAAGTAAGCCATAACATCGTAATTAAAGCAAAAGACGTCGGCAGTAACGACATCGACCTTATGAAAAGGTAAAGGCAAAGCTCAGATGGATTGCGCCTTTAGAGGAGGTTGCCATGTAAATACAAGTAGCAACATAATGTGGCCATGCCACAGCTTATTACCGAGAATGTAACTACCTTGTCGCCCGGCCAGTTATTTTCATGTAGTCTAGCAAGGGGAGAGAATTATGGACATGACCACAGGTTGACCCTGATACATGTGTATACTCGACACAAATTATGACTCATTAAGTGTGGTGAGGAGCATGATTGGCATGACCTCTGACCTCAGGACGTCAGCTGTGCCCATCCTCCGCTTTGCCCTGCTTTTGACAGCCACCAGTCTGACAGGGCTAGCATCGGCGCCGGCTAATTAATGCACCACTTCAGAGACCCTTTCATTTATGGCTTCTGAAAGGCATTATTAAATTAATTAAACCACCAAGAGTTAGTCATTATGAAATCAGGAGGTTTACATGGATGACAGCGTTTATGAATTAAACATCCCCAAAGTTCCTCGCAGGAGATACCCCGAGCTGCGTGCGGGTACCTAGCACGACAGATGTTTGCCCCCCCCCCTTCCTCAAGCTAACCTGTATTGCAAGCGATTTAGGTCTCATTTGGGGGTTTGAAAACTGAAAGCAGGAGAGAAAGAGGTTCAGGATAGCTAATGAGCAGAGAAAGAGAGGGGAAAAGGAGGTCACTAGCTCTGTTCATCTGTAGACAGTACAGATGGTTCTGTTTTATACAATACAACAATGGCGTACATCAATTTGTTGATCGCTAATAGATAGCTACTCTCAGATGAATTGCAGACTGGGATCAGTTGTCTGTGGGTTTTAGCTGAGAACTCTGCATTTTTAGCCTCGAAACATTTAGAAAAGCTGTGTGCTGTTTTTAACTCATCATGTGATGTGAAAACTACAAATGGTTCACGAGATAAATCCCATAAACTTGGGCTTAGCTGGAGAGCAGAGGGCAGAGATGAGTAGCTCACTCAGGAGCCTTGACGATAGACTCCTTTTCATCTGTGGACTGAGATTCACAGATTATCTCAAGAGGCTCTCTATCTCTGTCCTCGTCTCTATTTCTCTTTTTCTGTTTCTCCACCCTCCCTTTCTCGCCCCTCGATTCAGGAAGTTTGCCAGCTACTGTCTTTGTTTACAATGCCAAGGGAAAATGTCAGAGCCGTTGAGAAAAATATCCTTAGAATCTTTTTTTTCATCTTCTTAATCTAACAGTTTACTGAACTTGATAAGTGTCCTATCAACATGCTAATCAAATTACTTCGGAACCAAAATTGACAGTTTTCATTAATTATACAAGATTATTCTAATTGCAATTCAAATTTATTCATTCCGAACAGAAGGTATTCAGTAATATTTTACAAAATTTGCATATTAAATGGAGGGAGTTGTGCATTATGCATGGTAATGTATGCAGAGTTTCTTATTTTTAACTTCACGGCCATATGTGGTGTCGTTGTAGGAGCAGGTGAAAAGTCTAAGTGTGTTTAATTTGCTTGACAAACATTCGGCTGGAGCTTGTCAAGGGGAGTATTGTGAATGCCAATCTTTATTCCCTCTTTATTGATTACCCCAAACTCTAAACATCTGGAGGTAAATGGCACTGAGAGAGATGAACTGAATCATGGGATTAGTACCTTCAATGACTGAATCACTATCAATTACTTCAATAGCATAATTCAAGTGTACTGCATAAAAGCTACAGTACCTTGGTTTGAGCCAGGATTAATATTGCAATTTAACGTAACAATGGAAGCATGGGAATGATATGGATGGCGTCCAACTTTTTCACATTGATGTCGTAAAGCTAATGCCGTTATCTAAATACGAATGTATTTAATTCCTAATTTAGGCTTTGTTTGTAAAATGAAAAGGCTGAACGCATTAGGCACATGTTTTAAAAGGTAATGGATTCTGTGAGTAAAACAACCTTATTTATTCACTGAGACGCAAAACCCCCAATTTGCTCTTTGTTTTTATTTCCTAGAGCGGGCAGTGAAGTGCAAACAGCTTACTGGGAAGCTGTTTACTACTGTATATGACAAAGGGTGTGCGTGCATGCGCGTGCACGTGTGTATGTGTGTGTGTGTTTATGGGGAAGGGGGGCCGCTCTTCCAGCTCCACAGGCAAGGTCTTGTGTTGTAATGTAAGCGTAATAATTATCAAACAGCATCAGGGGCTCTGGGTATGGGCTTTAACAGGGGGAGAGCATGTTTGATATGTAGAATCAGCCCATAGTGCATCCATAGAGGGTGACTAAATCGCACGGTTCATGGATCACATTAGTATTGCTCTGCATCCACACTCGCACTATAGGTGATTTCCATTTAGACACACATTTCCACATGAAGATAAATATGACTTGAATCGTAATTTCCCTGAAGTAAATATAATACAAATACAACATAATACAGTGTCAGGCCAGGCAGGCTAATAGATTACTAGCGTGTTTTCCATTTGTATGGTAAGTGGTGAACCTAGGTGGTGGTCTGGCGAGTAACAAATTGAATGTTTAATCCATCTCAGTGCAGATTGAGGGTATCAGAAAGATCGGTAGTCCTATGAGTTCTCTTGTGACTGGTAGTACATTAGATATTTTTACTCTTCAGGGGTTTGAGGAATGTTGTTGGATTAACAAGAGGTGCAAAGTGGTAGATAAATGCAATTTCTTATCTTTTCTGGAGTTGTCTGTTATTTTTCAAATAGGTATTTGGATTTGACATGCAGTGTTTCCAGTCACTCAGTGGTGTAATCCCTGATGTCGGATTACAATAACATTGCCGCTGTTTTATCTTGAGATATTCACGCACTATTTTACGACTTTTAAGAAAAGAACTATATATTGTATTTTACGTTTCAACGCTGAATTATTCACTTGACTCTCTCTCATCGGTTTCGTACGTGGAAGTCATTACACTCACTACACTATGTTTTATTATTCTCTCTTATATGTTAGAGAGATAATTGTGGGGAAAGCATGACAAATGTGCAAAAGATGTGCTTCCTTAATGTTACCAAACATTCTCTAAGTACATATTTAATTCTTTAATAAATGTTTGCTCTGGCATTTTGGAGAAGCAAGATTAGCGTCAACTGCACAGCATCTCATATAAAGTGTGACAAATTGATATTTTTATATAGCTTAATCTGTTTACTATGATGTTTATGCGAGGAATTATTACAAACTAATTAAAGAAATCACTTTGATATAATTAGTCAGATTTCAGGAAGCTCATTAGTAGTAATTTGCATGAAAAATAAGCCCTGTAGTGGTGCTTAGACCCAGCTATTCGATCTGTGTTTTATCTGGTTACACATCAGCCCCCATTGTTTGTTGTTTGAGGCCGTCTGAAGTGGCCCACAATATTTTCAGTCATTGCCCTGAGAAGCGGTGGGGTATCTTTTAACAAATTCCTCCCCTAAAGCAAGTCAACCTGTATGTGGAAGCAGACACACGCCTCTGTGTACATAAGGCAGGAGGAGTGAGCGGCAAAACACTGTCTATTTATCTGTCAGGTTCCTGACAAAGAACTGAGCTGACAAGTAAGGGTTTCCCTCAGCAGAGCAGGGGGGCTTTGTTCACCGTACTTACATGCCCAGTCTATGCCCAGAGACTCATGTTATTTGCAAATCATATTCTTTGAAAACTCACAAACGGGGCGAGACATGCCACGCTACGGGTTTGTCAGCTGCCTTCACAACAGCTAGCTATATCGCTAACAGTGTGCGGTTCGGTAAGGAAGCAGCTTTCTCTTAGCATTTGCCGCGCTGTCACTTTTTCCAACACATGCGATCTGTGTCTTCATGCTTGGGGTCTCTCCTCCCTCAGAGGGTTGCCATCTTCCCTTTGGACTGACAAATAAAACGCCCACACTCCCACAGAAATAAAAAGAGGAAGAAAAAAAGGCTGGAATTACATCATTCTCTGCTGAAGCACTTCTTCCAGATATTGATGTATATGTATTATATTCACATAATTAGATAAAAGTAATGATTATAAATGGGGAAAAAAGAGGTATTTTAAATGCACTGTATTTTTTCTCAGGATACCCCTGTCTTTGGAAGAGGGGTTCAAAAACAGGACCTGTTTATTCTCTATACTCTTTTCCCACCATGGACGAAATCCTTCCCTAAACATCCGGACAGAGAGGCACTTGTGTTGCGCTGATGTCACAGACCTACCTGGCCTCCCTCTCACAAAAGCTAAGGTATCATTAGCTAGGCGCACACAATGGCCATTCAACCAAGCCACTGCGCTCCTCAGGACTAGGGAACAATGTTATTTTTTGTCTCAGAATTATAAAGACAGAGTTTTGCAGGAAACCTGACAGACAAAACCCTTTAGAGGTAAATGCTCCAGGCGGCTTTTGGGTTTAATCTTTTCCCATTAGCATTTTGCCCCCCTCCCTCCCTCTTGCTCACACACAAAGACCATATTTACAGGGTCAAAAGTAAAGGCTCTGAGTCTCCAGAGACTGTTTTTTGTGTAGATCTTTACTATATATTGACAACACGTACTGCTTTTATTTTTATTTTCTTCAAATGGGGCTACTGAATAGTAAAATCTTAAACAGGTATATTTATTTGTGTTGGTAGACACCTTTTTTTTTTTTTTCTACAACAGAATAATAAAACAACAAATCCAACAGGCTCCTTCACCCTTAACCAAATATTCTGAGAAATCACACACGCAAGCACATTAAAAATTATTAACCCACAATGCAGGGCTTTATATAATATAATAGTTATATTGTCAACAATACAACAGCTATGCTAAGGGTTCATACTATGTGCTACCTTTGTGTGTGTGTGTGTGTGTGTGTTTGAGTATGTGTGTGCTTGCGTGTGTATGTGTGCACACATTCACTTATACTTATGTGTGTGTGGGGGGGTGTGTGTGTATGTGTGTGTGACTCCATGTGTGTGATTCATTCCAGGGCAGTTTTAGTCCTTATAAAATATTCATTTTGGTTGTGCAGGGCCCTGTAATTGCCATCTCTCACCCTGAATTATTTATACCTCGCACAGACTGACAAAGCTTTGCCATACGGCCCCAGATGAATCAGAAAGCAGCCATCTCTGCTGCCAACAGCACTGGGCTTTCACACAAATATGGCAGCCACGTCTCTCTGCCTGGCCTCTCTTAATTTGACATTTTCTTTTTCCCCCTGCCTTTGTCCTAGGTGCACAGAAAGGTTACCTGTTAGCTTTAAGCACCGACCCGCTCTCTGTCTTTCTGTCTCTATCCCCCCTGCCTACATGACAGTCCACAGTGGGTGTTTTTTTTTTCTTCTTCTGTGAACGCGTTAATGTGGTGGCGATGTCAAGAGTGGCTGCCTCATGTTTTATGATGACTGACCAGTCCTGACAGCCACTTTAGATGTATGTATTATACATTAGTAATAATATGATGTAGAAATACACTCGCATACATTTGAGCATGCATGGACAGACAGCAAAACCACTGACTCACTGACCTATATATATCTAAAACACACAAACACATGCACATACACACACACACACACACACACACACACACACACACACACACACACACACACACACACACACACACACACACACACACACACACACACACACACACACACACACATGCAAATAAGCCCCCACGGGCCTGCTGGATCCAGCATGGCTGTCAGTAAACGGTCAAAGCCCCCCTGCTGGCCTTGCCTGTACAGCTGCGTTCCTCTGTGTCCTGTCTGGATCTGATCACTCCAAGGTGCCATAGGAGAGAGACGGCACTGTATAGCTCCCATTGTAGACTGGGTCTGGGGCCTTCCAGAACCCCACGTCCAACACCCTAAATACTACTATTCACCCAGGCCAGCTACTCCAACATATGCTTATCTTCCATCTCACCAGTGCAGGGAGGTGCTGACTGGTATTTCCTCAAGGCCCCGAGCTCCAGTGCTGACCAGTAATCAAAGCACCACATTTCTCCTCCTGCGCAAAAATAACCTGGAGATACCTCTCTGCCGTCCAGCTGGTGAGCAGAGTAAATATTCCTGAGAACTGCATTGTTAATGTGCATGATTATTTTTATAATGTCAGCAACCTCATGACTGACATCGTTCCAGAGCGTCATAGTCATTATCAGTGATCATCATCATACGGCTTTTATGGCGCCCGTGATGATTCAATAATATTTATGAATTCCGGTTTGGGTGTAGATGTTGTTGGCTCTATAGCGGCAACCAGTGTTTGATTCGTTTTTACAATCGAGCTGCGCAAGACACAACAATGCAGAATTATTTATGTTTTGTGTCTTATTATATTGTGTTCAAAGTCCTGGTAGAGAAAAGGCGTATTCAGAGTAAAACAAAGAGCAGCGTGCAACAGTACACAGCCTCAGCAGTATCTTGATGTGAGGGGATGGGAGAGGCAGAGAGAAAGCTCGGGGCTAAACATGCAGTATGTGGCGGGCTGGAGCTTAAAGCTGCATAAAGCGCACAGCCTTAGTCCACTGTTAGCAAGTGATGGATAGTTAGCAGGAGCTCCGAGTCTACGTCTAATCTGTTACAGTAAACCTGTGCCAAAGCCTGAAGGGAATCAGTGGGTCTTGCTGGGAGTGGGTTTGACGTGGAACCATTTGTGAAGACGAGCGATTCTCTTAAGTAAGAAACTAACAGTGTCCGGAGAGAGAGAGCGAGAGAGAGAGAGGGAGAGAGAGAGAGAGAGAGACAGGAGGTGAGAAGAATGAGTGAGAGTAGGAGAGAGAAGGAGGAAGGAGGAAGAGGTACCATAATGAGTCCTGTAGCCATGGAGCAAATGAAGAGGGATTGACAGAGTGAGGGATCCTCAAGTGAAATAATGTCAATGCCACTCTGCCCATTAGAGAGAAAGGGGGATGGTGGAGGAGAGGGTAAAGAGGGATGAATGGAGGGACACGGCTACATCTTAGGGTGCAGAGGAAGCACATAAATTATTTGTGACACCGCCGCAACACACACACCGCCGACAAAAATATGAAATATGAAACAACAAAATGAACTGACAATAGCAGCTGAAAAAATAAAGGAATAAAACAAAAAAAAGGCCTTGGAAATACCCAATAAATTCTCCGAGACATGTAGTTGGGATATTTGATGTCGAACAATAATAATCACAGTGACATCTGCCTTGCTGCTCTCGCAGGAGATGGGCAGAGCTCGAGCGTGGAAGGGGTTAATCTCCCAAACCCAATAAGGTTGGATAGTGAGGCACTTGTTCCCTGATAAAGAAGTGATAGGATCTGCGGGTCTGGTCCCTCGGCGCTTGTACAGGGGTAGAGCAAATATTGTTAATGTGCTGTGGTTTACTTCAGCTAAGGCGAGAAAAACAGCTCCGCTTGACGAGAGAAGACAGCGGCGAGCCAGAATACGACAGAAATGGCCGCGCGGCTCGGCTCGGCCTCCCAGGGACTTAACTGGCACATATATCCAAGACCACTCAGTTGCATAAATAAGTGTTCGGGAAGATTAAGATCTATAAGTGTCTCTATTTCTCGTTTTACCTGCTCGGCCTTGTCACAACAGGGATCTGAATGCAGTTCAGTGGAGTGCCTAATAACTGGAGCAGTAGGTAGGGAAGGCAGGAGGCTTGACATTAAGACCCTGGCGTTTTGGAAATCCGATACGCTATTGACCCGTGTACTACTATCTCAGCGTAGAGATCTGGTGTCAGCAGATTGTAGTCTGGTGTTGGGAGCCGTTTCTTACAGGGCTCCTGTAACAGGGGCCCATTGAGTCTGGGAGGCAGCTGGGGCGTGATGGGCTGGAGCTGGGTGGTGATCGATACTCACCGCCCTGCAACGGATGACCTCACTGTCATGGCTGCCGGCTGTGGACACTGCATGCTAGTCATTAGTGCCGGGGCACCAATCAGGAGCTTAGAGTTGTCAATACCTGACTCTTACAGATACTGTGGCCATCTGTCAGTGTATTGTGTAACGGCCTAAGCAAATACAGGGGAGCTCTTGTTCTTGTACAATAAGAACAAGGTGTGCTATCGAAGAAAAAAAAAACATACTTTCACGATAGAAGAAAGCAGCGAGTGAAAATAATTCAGCGCAGACTTAAAAATTTTCAAGCCGTTAAAAATAATCCAAATCTGAAAATGAATGGCTAAGAAAAAATGAATGAAATTGACAGGCGAGCTCGCCTCCGCTGTCGATGGAGCCTTCTTAATAATACAACATTATCCTTATTTGCCCTCTTCACTCAAATCAAAGGGATGGACATTTATGCATGAGTGACATCAACCCTGCAATTAAGTTGGCCATTCAAATGAGAGAAGGCCTTCCTCACCTCGCCTGTTTGTTTTTTTCCCCTCTCTCTTCTTTTTTTTCCCTATTCCCCTCTCTGTTTGATGATGGGAGAGGGTGAGCTAGAATTAGGGCGATGGGTCTTCCTTTGAGTGTCAGCCTAAAATGATCAGAGTAAAGATAAGAGGGTCTAGCAGCCCTCAAATCAGTCAAAGTGCCAAAGTCGGCCTTTTTCTCCTCAATTACCGGGTCTGTGAAGCCAGGGAGTGGAAGGCGCCGAGCCTGCTGCATTACTAAAGAGACAATCTATTTCCCCTTTGACCAGAGGGAGAGAAATCATTATGGCATGATTAGTAGCTTCGGCAGTGGGCGAGCATGGAGGTACTACAGGAGAATCGTATTAATTGCCTTAGACCAAGGCAGGAGCAGGATTGTTTTAACGTTGATTTGTGGACCTGTATGACTAGCTGTCGGAGATAAAAGCTGATGTCAGGTCTTAGTTATACTGGCAGACTTCGGGCATGCAGACAGAGAGGGTTGATGTCAAAATGAGCTTCCACGGCTGTGCTGGAAGTCTTTCTCTATATGCCTGTCGATGTCTTCCTCTTTGTCTTTCTTCACACTTCATAGTTTTCCTTTACGCCTCCCACTATCCCTCCCTGTACTCCCCCCTTCCCTCAGATGGACTACACCCCACCCCTTCCCGCACTCCCTTTCTCTCTCTCTCCTCCAACTGATAGCTGCCTTGGCCGATTATTTCATCCAGTGCGGTCCACTGAGAGCCTCCTCGCCCGGCTTTGGAAGAGCTTTAATTAGCCATGTTAATATCCCCTTCATTGGCCTTAATATCACTCAACACCTTCCTCCATCTCAGCGGCCACCAGGGTCCCCCTGTCCTGTCAGAACAGCTGATTATTGAGAAGGATAGCTTTAATCAAACCTAATTGCAGTTCATTCTTTCTCTCTATCCCCCTTTGCCCTCCATTGCCAACATCTAATGGCAGCGACGACTTGATATCCCATTAAAAAACAATTAAACAACCTCCTTTTGTCTCTGTGCGTGCCAAAACACCAGCACAAACTTCTGTAGATATTTAAGAAGTAAAAGAGAGAGAGAGGGGCCTTGTCTTAATTGCTCTCCTGTTCACCAAGGACCAATTTGCACTGTGCTCATAGAGAATCTTAACCAACTCAAATGTAATGGATGCTATAGCGCTGCCACTGCTGCGGACTATGAAAATTAAGCTTATCTTTTTAGCAGAGAAATTGTGCGTAATTGCCTTCATAACAGTAAACATAAAGGAGCTACTTTATGATAGCGTGGGCACTCAATTTCTTGTGTTTATTGTTTCTTAACTTTTGGTTTCGCTGTAGTAGAAACAGTATGTAAAAGCATTAAAGTATCTGAGAAAAGAGACAAGACTAACTCTGAAAGTAATGTGTTTCTTTTATGAAGTCAATGCATTGCCTGGGAAATGTATTCTATCTCTTGTTCTGACATAAATTGTCGACCAACGGGTGATGTATGGGCACGCACATGCACACACACGCGCACATCTACACGCACGCACGCACCCACAAACACACACTGTGGCCTTACCCAATCTGTATGAGAGGCGACAGACAAATAAAAGTCGTATTTCAGGTCTGCTTTCCGCAGATGTCTGCTGCTCTACATTATGACTCTTTGGGGAAATAAAAACAGGGTCAGGGAATTAGAGTACATAATGGTCATTTTGATGATCAGCCAACAGATGCAACCCGAAAACACAGTGAACACAATCAAGCGAAATGCACTAATGACAAGTCAGGTTTTTTATGGCCTCACCACACGCCGACAGGCAATCAGCATTCTGGCATGGGTTAAAACGTCTTTTATTGATGTCCGAGCCAAAGCTCCTTGGATGTGGAGTGAAAATATTTTCTCACCTCTCCTCTCCCTCCTGGGCCCTCAGTGAAGCACAAGGTATAGGAGTCTATCGAAGAACGCTTCTAAATGACCAGTGCATGTGTTAATGTGGCCAGGGTTAGAAGGGTCATTTCAGACTCTGATTTATGGCCTGGCCAGGATCCCACTGGGCGAACGAGAAGTCTTAAGTGTTGCAAAAGCGTCCTCGCAGGCCACACAAGCCACTGTATTTAGCTGAATGAAATGGCCGTGCAATCTATGGTGCAATCTATGGTAATCCAATGAGCCGCTGTGATTCTGTGAGCCAAGGTAGTGTTACAATGGAAACCACAGTATTGCATATAGTAATGCTAGTGCAATGTGATGAAAAATAAATATCATGGCACGGTGTTTATAATGAATCGGAAGAAAGCAAAAGCACAATCAGTCATGATTCTGTGGGGAGAATTTGCAAAAACAAGTCAATTTCATTGTTTATTCTGTGGAGTTGTGTAAGATTTTACACAATGGGCTGCGTATGAAACAATTTTTCTTATTGGCCTTGTTGTTAATCTTCCTCTTTTTTAACTATTTTATGTCTATGGGGCCACATCTGATATTCAGCTCTCAATACAAGGCTTTAGCAACAAATTCTGCGCAAACCCCCGAGAAAGTGAGAGACGAAGGCAGCTTACAAACTAACCAAGCCCAGATCTCACTCAGACGTGACATTTGTTCAGAGACGATTAGCCAGGTTGTAATTTGTGGCATAATTGCCTCACCCACCCACAAGTGCATGGGTGTGTGTCTACGTTATGCTTGTGTGTCTGTGTGTGTGGCATACGGTGGTCCCAGGAGTGTCCGCCTAATTGCCTGACAGGACTATAAGTTTTGTGGCGCGCTCTCACCTTGTTAGGTCCTTTATCCCTGATGCTCTTCAAACAAGACCTGGTCACAGGTGGGCCTCATTTGCTTCCCTATTGAACAGGAGAACTTTAATTGCACAGGGGGTGTCCTGGGATTAAAGAGGTGGGTGGAATATCAAGTGACTTCCTGTATGTTAGTGGCAGATGGGTGTTGGGAAAGACCTATGAACTCAGGTGAGGCGAATAAGATGACAAAGAGACTGATGCTCTCGATTTTGAGGGACTGATAAATAAGGCGACTTTGACACGTAGTGTAACATCACTTTGGTTTCTGACTGAATGGATGAATGAATCAGACGTGGGAGTGTTTGATAATTCTCTCTTAAATATTCCCACAACTTTGCTATTTCTTACTTTAGCTTTAAAGGCATAATAATCAATGGTCTTTGCCTTTGTTTTGTGCTCTCTTTCAGATTCTTCCTAAAGTTCTTTCTCAAGTGCAATCAGAACTGTCTGAAGAATGCAGGGAATCCACGAGACATGCGCAGATTCCAGGTGAATCTATTTCACATGTATGCTCTGTCTATTTCTGTCTCTGTCTCTCGCTGTCCGTCTCTCTTCTTGCACTCGCGCAGGTGTGCAAACGCACAACTGCACTAAGTCACATCGACACACATTCACATATGAATCGAATTCTGTTATTGGCACTGAAGGAGGCAACAACCAGGGAAAGAGAGAGTGAAGGATTCTGTGTCCTGTGCGCTCTGGACAGAATATTTATTAGGGAATACCATCTGACACAAATAAGGATATAGGATTTAAGAGTGTCATCAATTGTGTTCCTGACAGCTTTCTGAGCCCCAGCGCAGAGGGGAGGACGATCCAACCACATGTAACAACAGTGTTAACTCAGGATCTGTCTGGCAGCGGAAACGCATACCTTCTTATACACACATATGCGCAAGCACGCACACACACGGACACACACGCATATGGTTGCATTCCCATACATGCTAGGAGTGCATATATTTGCTTTCTCTACATCCCGCTCTCATTCTTACACACATATGCATACACTTAAACTCACACATATATGCAGCTCTCTGTGCAGCCAGTGAAAACCATGCTGAGCCATCTGAAAACCATCATTATTGCGGGCTGACAAAATGCTGCGATTTACACTAAAAGGACGTGACCGTTGAGCACTTTTACAGCTTCTTTAACCCTCTCACTTCTAATGTGTCAGGTAGTTGAGCCTTGAAATTATTGACCCCCCTTGCTGATCCATTTATCCAACCATCCATCCATCCTACTCAGACATTTTCACCACAAACAGCCCACTAGGTCAAGGTGAGAGAGTGAGAGTTTAGTGTGATTTGTCCTATCAGGATAGCGACAAACTGCAGGAGGGCGTCTGTCACTGACAGCGCTGTTCTGTGATAGACACAAAAGCCAGCATCCTCCAGGAGGAAGCCCAGACATGAAACAGGCAAGACAGGGTGTCCCCTCCTGATGTCACCACCTTCAGACCTCCCCTGCCTCCTCAAATCTTCCCTCAGGGTGAATGTGGACTGATGCATGACAGCCACCAAGGGCTTTCACCTCTCACTCCCGTGTGTCAAAAGGAATGCAAGACAGAAGAAAGTTGTAGCATCGCTCTTTTTGCAAAGCAAAAGCGTGTGCATTAAGTGTGAAATAACAAGATTCTGGATTTTTGTTTTGTTTTGTTTTTGCTGATGAGCATCCCTTGTCATCAGTCCAACAGTTAGTATGCCATTTTTCCCTAAATAGATTTCCCAGATGCTCCACCATAGGTGTTTCTCTGGCCAAAGTTGTGTATTCTGCATGCCTTCCACTCCACTTATTACCCCCAAAAACCAGCTGGAGGCCAGAGAGGGCCCAATCCATCATCCTCAGCTTGGCCCAGCTCTGAACCTGCTCACAAGAATGGAGCTCTTTCACTTCCCCTTCTCTCCCCTCCTCCCCTTACACCCCCACCCTTCCCAAACCAACCAAAAAAAAAAAAGCGCCCCCCTAAATTCCACTGCTACACCGAGGTCACTCACCGGCGAAGCAAACCTGAGAGGGGCTCTCTGTTTCCGGCTCAGAAACACTTTGGCCATTCACATGCGGCTCACTGTTTGGAGATGTGGTAGCCAAAAAAACAACAACAAAAATAAGCATTATGAAATATGGAGTGTGGCTTGGAATCCGATCCTAGTAAAATGTTTGTTGAGTGATGGGATGGAGTACGGCTCAGTTGCTAATGACTCCAGTAATATTTTAAAAGGGAGGCCTTCCATCCTCAAATAGATGGACAAGCTGATCAATAATTCTGAGCTTCGGCTATGATGACAGTTGGTAGAGTGGCTAAACGGAAATGGTATTTTAGCGATTGAAAAGTCAATTAGCCGCACACAAATGCAAGACACTAAAAAGCAAAAACAAAATGGCCGAGAAGCTGGGTAACGTGATATGTGCAAAGAGAACAACCACTTCAAGAGGTTTGACAATGGCAATCAATGGCACACAGGCAGGTATCTGGACACCACAGGATTTATGAAGTATCCGCTGCAACCCACAACAGAAGTGAGAATGTAAAACTGTATTTCTCTGATTGTTGTTATTAAATTGCGTGTTTCACCTTCACTCCTGTTGCAGGTTGTCGTATCGACGACCGTCAATGTGGACGGCCATGTCTTGGCTGTTTCAGACAACATGTTCGTACACAACAATTCCAAGCATGGGCGAAGGGCTCGCAGACTCGACCCTTCAGAAGGTACGCCTCCTTATCTGGAGAATGGTAGGCACATTTTTACATCTTATAATTTGCTACGCTCCTTTTTCCTCATACTTTCTTTCAGACGTCCTCCCATCTTACAAATCGCACACCTAGTTGCTTCTAGTTCCTTAGAATCTTTTTGTTCCTCCATCACTTTCATTTTTTTCTCTTTGAGTTGCTTTTTTGCCTCCTGCACACCTATTATTGCGCATTCGCTGGAAATGGTATGCATCACTCGCTGTATTTATCGTTTCGATATCACTAATGAGAACAATGGTACGCAGACTAAGTCGTGATTTTAAAATGTCATACTACTTCCAGTCTCCTAATGCACCTACATTTGTCCTAAAAGCCTATGTGAAACATGATCAAATTGCTTAAGAATTTGGCTGTGAGGTCAATTTCCTGTCATTGGGTTCTGCAGATTTAGCTGTGAGAGAGCTGAAACAGGGGGAAGGAGAAAGAGAGAAAGGAGGGGGGAGGGAAGGGTGGGTTGATGGTGTGTGTGTGTGTGTGTGTGTGTGTGTGTGTGTGTGTGGAGGGGTTGGTGGGGGGGGGGCGGCCTATGAGAAAAACAGAACTTACTGTTTTTCTTCCAACTGATTCCATATGATAGACTGATTGCCTGCTCAGCCAAAAGAGAGAAAAGAAGGACCACCAAACCATGGGAAATCCAAAAAGTAAAACGCACTAAACATAACCTTATGACCCTCATGGCCTCCACTCGCAGATGGGAGCGCACACAGCTGAAAGATTGTAAGAAAAAAAAAAGGGAGAGAACTGACTCGGGCCAATTGTGCAAATTGCTTATCTTCAGATTTCAAGAGCCAATTATGGCTGGGCAAACAGTTTATATACACCACTGACTAAAACAAGCTTCTCTACACATTAATGGGCATTAATGGTTCTATCACCAAAAGCAAATGTAATGTTTAATACAACAACGACTAATAAAAAAAAAAAAAAAAAGACTAGACAATTAATATATCTCAGTGCTCTCTAGTCCTAGTGGGGGAAAAAGCTAATCTATTTGTTTTTGTCTTTATTAATGACTCCTCTACTGGAGAACAAAATCAAATAATTAAAGTCCTGCCCGGAGCACCAAAGTCATTATGTTCGCTGACGTTCTGTTTGTGTGTTTCACGTTTATGACACGATAGGTGTGGATCGCCTAGCAACCAGTTTCTTAATGAGGGGAGCAATTAAAGAGGTTGAGCCCTCGCCTCCATGTTCCTCCACTCCCATGGGACCCCATGTGTTGTGTGTGGGTGAGTGTCTGTCTATGCGTGTGTGTGCTTGTGTTCTTCACAGGTTGCCCCAACCCATCCTTTTCTTCCTCTCTTCACCACACTCTTCAAAGCAGCAGAGTGACGCCCCGTAAAGCAAGAAAAGAAGCTATTGTCAACCGCCCAGTTGAACACGTCTTTGTCTAATAACTTTAATACACCTTCCCTGTGCTCAACCCCGTGCACTCTCTTACAACCCCCCCCTCCCCGCCCGTCTCCCTCCCTCCCAGACTCAGCTCCATAACAAACTAATTTAACATGCATCAACAACGATCACTTGCTTTTGTTTGAGTCACCTTTAACAAACAGAGATGTGACACATGAGAAAAGGAGACCCTGGTCATAAAATGTAATTCCAGCCATGTCCACCATAGTGCTCTGACAACTAGCAGACAGACAGACAGCATGCTTCAAATTAGCAACACATTCTTCCTTGTGAGTTCACTGGGCGAGAAGCCTCAGATATGCGTCTGGCTGACTGTGGCTGAAACAGAGAGGCATCCTTCCTCTGAAGCTCACGCTGCACTTGTGCCTCTCGCCTCGCATTGATCAAGAGGTGCTGCCCCCTATTGGCGCACACACGGGATAGCCTGTGGATGACAGACTGAATCTCACCATGTGACATTTTTGTTCACTTGTGTGTACTGTCACACAACAAGCATATTATGTATTCAGACACGAATGTGCTTTGTGGCTGCCTGTCACTCAAACATGTATAGATTCAGGCTCAAAGGTGCATAAACATGCTCACAAATAGTCGAGTCTTTCACACACACAGCGACACCCCCCCACACACGCAGACACACACGAACAGCACAGCACCGACACACACAGACTCTGTCTCCCTTTCTCTCTTTCACACACACACACGTTCCTTAGCTCAGTTCCACCATTATAGAGCCCCAGACAATATAGGAGACTCAGCATAGAGCCTGCAGCGCCTGCCTCATTTGCATGCCAAGTGGCTGTAATGCTGTTAGGGTTTATGCAATAAAGACAAGTGAATCCAGACTGCTGGGCCTAAGAGGAAGAAAGAGAGGGAGAAAAGAAGGAAGGGGGGGAAAGCAGAGGAGGAAAGGAGAAAGAGAAGGAGAGAGGATGAGAGAGAGAGGTTGAGAGTGAGAGAGAGGCAGAAGGAGAGAGAGAGAAACAGAGTGAGAGAGAGTCAAAGGGAACAGATGGCCCAGGGAGAGGTAAAAGGTATAATCCCATCAGCTGCACTATCAACCGACCATCTGGACATCCCACAGCACAATTACAACACATTTCAGCAGGCAGAACAAAGGACGGCTTCGCGGGGCCATATCAGACCTGTTTGAGTGTCACAATACTAGAGCTGAGACCTCCTCTGCTCAGATCTCAGATCAGTTTTGACGTCCTCTACGGCTAACCTCACCAGAGAGGAAAAAGATTAGGATGGATCACAGATCGGGCGCCTGAGGTCATTTCACAGCAAAGTGGAATTTAAATAAATTTAAACACACAAAACTGATAGGGTGACAACCCCCTCCCCACCCCCCCCCAAAACAAGCCATGAAATATGAATTCAAACCGAGCCATTTTCCTCTACTGTAACCCACCAAAGTTTGCAAAGACTTAGTGATGCAGCGCTCTTTGCATCCTCATCCGTCCACTCCTCATGATGCCTATCATCTGCTGAGGGGGCATTGTGCGTGTCTGTCATCAGATCGCCTGCGCTGACTGTGTAATCCACTTCGCCACGGTCCCCATTCAGCACATGCTCCCCTCTCTGTCTGTGCATTGAGACATATGCAAATTTTCAGGCAGAAGGGTGGACGGCTTAGGGCCTCAGTCGCTGCCTCTCCATGGGTCCTTCTGTGTGTGGGAGGGGGCACTGGGATTTCCGAGATGGTGCGTCTGTGTTTGTGTGTGTGTGCGTTTATGCGTGATTGTGTATGCCTGTCGTAGGTTTCAGGCTGCAGCTGCCCCCCAACAGTCACCATCACCATCAGGCCCTCTTCTTGCCTCCTCCTCCTTCCTGCCCCCCCCCCCCTCTCATCCCCAAAGTCAATTTGTTTACAGTAATTTTGAAGGGTGAATTATTTGCTGTAATCGTCCGCACTGATGAAGGTCAGGCCCTTAGAGGGGGCCCAGCATGCCCATAGAGGGTTGGTCCTCTTTCAGACGCTCCGCTTCGCAATTAAGGAAAGCAAATGTCACTCCTCCAGGCCTCACAAATGAAAATCTGTACGAGGTGATTAGCATGAAGTCAACAGCGCCTGTTAAAGTCAGATTCCCTGTAGTACCAATGTGTGTGTGTGCACTTTATGGGCAGAGAGAGAGAGCAAACATGACCTGAACAGACCCAACAGCAAGGCAAACAAAGGGAGATGTCTTGTCTGAGGTGATCCATACAACAATGGCCGACTGTGATTTACTTACTGGATGGAAAGGATAATAGAGGTTTAGAAGTGAGCTTGTAAAGGAAAAAAGGAACTTGCTGAAATAGTTGCTCACATTTTGAGGAGTCGAGAAAACATGCACAATTCATAGTGTATTAAAAGATATTGATGGAAATAGATTAAATTTGATATTGCTATTTTATGGCGAGCTGTCATGCTATTTCTGTTGTAAACACGGTGTTGTGCTGAACACCATATTAAGGTAATGCATCAAATGACAGTGGATGTGAGGCACCAGATCACTCAAATTAGATTATAATAACAACCCAGACTGTTGATGAATGGCAGAGCTACGTAGCAGAAGTCATGCCAGATGAAAAGCATTGTAATAAACAATATGAAATGGATTGAATCGATCACGAGAAAAAAAAGAAAAAAACTCAATCTGAATAATTCATGAGTGCATTTCACGTTATGAAACCTGAAACTACACTCAGTGTGCCTGTACTGTACTACATATGCAGAACAAAGGTAATGAAATAACATGAACCAGCAAAGCTTTAGCTTGTCATTTCCACTATAACAGCCTGTATTCTTGACTCATTTAAGATGTGTTCAACTTTGAAATTCTACTGTACATGCGGGTGCATGCTTAATCAATTCTGATAGCTACATTTGCCCTGACACATAATTTGCTCCATCAAATCATTTTCCTGGCGAGCCCGGCGTTTAGCCTTTGTGAAGTGGACCATTTGAAGGGTCTGCTTAACTACACCACTCCAGCGCGCTGATAAATGATTTTGATTCTCGTGCCTTAAAGGACAAATCCATCATTTTTTTTCCAGGGGCAATTTCCATGATTTGTCTTTGTGAGAGAGACATGGAGGGCTGAACGTGGAGCCGATGCAGTAATGTGTCTTTGTGGAAGTAGACATGGGCCCCGACCGTTGAAGCCTAGGTGCTGAATTTGCTCTTCTCTTTGTCTTGGATAAGCAGCCACCCCGTGCATCAAGGCTATCAGCCCCAGTGAGGGATGGACCACTGGAGGAGCCACTGTCATCATCATAGGAGACAACTTCTTTGACGGGCTACAAGTTGTGTTCGGCACCATGCTCGTATGGAGCGAGGTATGATCTGTGTCACTTAAATCTGTCCTACTCCAAACAAACTTTCTAGCCTGTATTTTTAAAAGCACAGATGCTCTAGCTTCTTATTGCACAGGGCTAATTATTTTCTTTTCTTTTCCTCTGAAATCCAGCTGATAACTCCTCACGCCATCCGCGTCCAGACTCCTCCTCGGCACATCCCCGGTGTTGTGGAAGTCACGCTGTCCTACAAGTCCAAGCAGTTCTGCAAAGGTGCCCCTGGGAGATTTGTCTATACTGGTGAGTCAAAACCCTCTCTTCCTCACTCCCTCTCTTTCTCCAGGCCTCTCCTGTGCACCCCCCTCCCTCCTCCCTCTGTCTGGATGGAGCCCTCAACCCTAAGTCCAGGTGCTAATAATGAACTAACCAGGGCCATGCTGGCTGAATGTTAAAATGTGTGAGATCTGCACTGCTAGCGAAAAGGTTTTTCATGGAGGGGCACCTACAAGTGCAACTCGATCCCCCTCTGACCTGCCATCATACAAGGGCGCTGCCAAGCTCTGTTAAACTCAAGCTGTCAGGATAACTCATTCTGCCAATTCTCTTTATCTGCCCTGTTGTGAGACAGATAATGCTTCCTGCTAATTTGCTGATTTTGTAAGGCAAAACGTGGTTTCATTTTTTATGAATCGTATTAGAAACGCAATATCCAGGTTAAGTGCATGAGTGCGTCTGAAGTTATTCTCATGTGTGCTCAACATAAATTCATAGGAGAGAAAGTGCAAAGAGATGAGAGAGACGTGTGTGTGAGGCAGAGAGGGTGTGTGTGTCACACTATAAGTAAGGGATCTGATTATCTTGGCTAACAGAAGGAAGTGGTGGTCTTATCTGTCATCATTGGTGAGGAGACAGAGGTTGTGGGGGTCAGAGCCTGTCTGACCTGGAAGCCTCTGTCTGTTCTTACTCTGATGGGCAGAATGAAACGGGGGCGCGTCAAAGCACTCTCACTTCCCCCAGGCCTCCAGCACAGCCCTGGCCTTGAGCACAGCAGAATTGCAAAGTGGGGGCTGGACCTCCACCCCCCCCTCACCAAACCCCTATCCAGACCCCTCCATCCTGGGGCAGCTGTTTCTCATCAAGTCCCCCCCCCCCTTCTCTTTCTCGCTCCCCAAACCACCGCTACCACCCCCAGCCATCCGTCCCCTTCTCCTCCAACCGTGCAGTCTGGCCCAGCTCTCCTGCATTTAACCTCCCTAGCAGGAGCGGAGCAGAGGCCAACAAGGCACCAGGATAATGAAACAGGAGTGTAGTGTGGCTGCGTAAGTGTATGTGTGTCTGTTTGTGTGAGAGCGAGCGAGAGGGAGGAGATGTGTGTGCGCCCGTGTGTGTCTGTGTGTACATGTGTTACTGCACAGCCCTGAGAAGGTGTATAAGTTAAGACATTAATGGCTTCTATAGCACCCTGGTGAAAGTGCCAGGTCCCTTAAGAACAGACCCCATTAGTCACAGAGGCTAAGCGGATTGGGATGATTACCATCAGGTTTTACTGGGGAAACGTGTCCCCTTCTCTCTATCTTTGTTGATTTCTTCCCCCCCATTCTTCCTCTCTGTCTTCCCTGGGTTCCTACTCACTTCCAGTTAGTATAAAGATACAATTACCCCTGGAGGCAACGGTGGTACAATTGATTAGTGCGCTGAATTAAAAGAGAAAGTCACCAATAGACAGGTCCGGCTCCTCTGCTCTGCTATTCCCTGTGTGGCTCACCCTGATTGTACAAGGGTTGACGCTTGAGAGAATGAACCCGTTAAAGAGAGCAGAATGCATAACGCTTCAGTGAGGTAGCACTGACTCCGTATGTACAGTAATTGCGAGGTGAAAAGATGTTAGCTACTTCTCCCAGACAATAAAAAGTGAATAGACTGACGCACTGAGTGCAAGAGAGTGGATCATGTATTTAAGAGTGAAACAGCTCATTTCAAACCATAGCTTTTCTTTCTGTGTTGCAGCACTTGAAAAAAAATGGCACTACATGAGCAAATGGGTTTGAAATGACCTGGAGTTACAATAGCAAATTACACGGGCTGAAAAGGGCATGTAGTGACAGGGTGCTGTCTAAAACGCACAAAATGTCCCGGTGTCATACTGGAGAGCAACATGTGCATATCAAAGGTCTAGTTATCAAAGCATATGGCTTCAAGCGTGACTTGAGAGCACGGCTTGAGAGGAGTGCCTTTTTAGACTTTTTTTTCCTTCATGTTGACTCTTCTTGCACCGCCACCCTAATTGTGGAGATTTAACTCGCTCAATTTAAGAAATTATCACAAATTACCAAGAGTCAACACAGAGGAGACTGCAGCCAATTCGAACAGCATAGGGACACGTCCTCACTCGGGTTAGTACCCTGGAACGGCTCCAAAACTCACAATCCATTCTCAGAAAGAGAGCACCCTGTAGTGTATGTCAAATAATCCTGTTGGCATTGACTATTGAATGCTTGAAACACTAATGAGACAAACAGACATACTATATAAAACTTTAGTAGACTGTAACAGACTGCTTCAAGGAGCTTATATCTGTACTTTAATTGGCACATTTTTAAAGGAAATGACATGTTGGCTATATTTGCTGTTTTACAGTCTATACCTTTTACCTTCTAACAAAATGTTGTCCCTTAGAGCTTGCTAGCTTGTCCTCTGTCTAATCCATGTATTGGTTATCCATTGGTCTAACTGTCAGCAAGGTTGTAGAAAATCAAAAGGAGAAAGTCCTGGCTGTACCTGAGGTCAATACTTTATTATACTTCCCACTTTATTAAGCACTGCAAACAGTACATGCTGGTTTGAACAAATATTTCTCAAAAAAGTGTCCATTTTTGGCCCCATTTGTGGCATCTTAACCTTTTTACTGCATAGTTGTAGCGCTGTTTGAAAGAGTAAATCATAAATAAAAACTTTGACCGTACAGTTTATCCAATTTAAGCTCCTAATTGCATCAGAGCTTTTGGTTTTCTATCTTGGCCAAGTTTCCACAAGAGCTCCCCTCCAGGGGCAACGATGCAGGCCCTTGGTAATATGGTTCTGCAAGCAGTCCTAACACACTCAGCCACTATTTATCCTAATCAGTGACATCCACATAACCAGGATTGCTTAAAATGAACCCCTTCCGCGCCCCAGAAAACGCACATTTACCGGGACCCCATTTGTCATGGGTAAATTGAGGGTCAGTAAACTTCGCCTGTATCCTCCAGTGGGGATCCAGGACATGCATCATAACGTTAGGAGAGAATGATTGGCGAAGGCGAGCTGTCACACATTTGTCAGGGGGAAGGGAACATTATTTGCTAATTTCCCAAGCTGGGCACTGACAGGGTGCTTCGTCTTCAGACCTTTGGTGACCAGCATGGCTTCTCAGCTATTAGTACAAGTCAAGTGTTTTTTTTTTTCTTCTCCTCACTGTAAAGCGGCAGTAATAAGAGTCGTTCGTTCGACCTCACAAGATCGCAGCACACTGGGTGAAGGATTTTGGATGGAGAAGATGCCCCCATACAGTGAGCTGCTCTTGCCCGGCCCTAGTTGAGGCCAGACAGCCTTGAGGGCTGATGGATCACAAACTTTCCTCGTCAAGGTGACGCTATCGACTCCACTGCACCAAAATCTGACAAAATGGGTATGAGGCAGTCATTCATCAACATAAGGACAAAGGGGTCATGTGTGCTTCACTCAATACTGGTGGAGATCAAGAAATGTCAACCCTGTAAGGGATGGAAAAGGAAGATGTTCATAGAGAAGAAGTAAGGTCTCTTTTTTTAGTTAAGCTTCACTTTTTCTATGATTTCTTACTTTATGAAAGTAAGTCAAAATGATATATCTATATCTATATCTATATCTATATATCTATATCTATATATATCTATATATAGGTATAGATATATCTATCTATATCTATATATAGGTATAGATATATATATATATATATATAAATATAGTAATAGATATTCACACACGTATAATAAATGTCCAACCAAACTAGACCAGCAACCTTTTAGTGCAGCACATCTGAGATATAAATAGTGATACCTAGTTCTCAAATCCAAAATTAAACTCAGTTCCTGTTCCGCTCTTAGAAAGAGGAACAAAATGTTATGCAGTCTCGGACACTCCTCTCACACAAACATTAAATAAACAAACACAGACATCTTTATCGGACCACATCAGATCGGGCTCTGCGCCGTTCAGCTTGTGAATTGGGCCTATCCTCGCACTCCTCTCCGCCCTGCCGTCACTTTGAAGTCCCAGACTCAGAAGCTGATCAGATGGAGAGCTTCCTTTTCATTTCCTGTCCTGCAGGGTTGGGTTTGGTACTGCGGTGGTTGCTGGTCAGTGATGGGGTGTGGCCTACAGCAAAGATATGCTATAATCAAAGGCATTCAAGGTGGTATGTAAACAGATCGCCTTTAGGGGAGGACACACCAAATACTTCATATACGCCTTGTATATTTAAAATCCCTAAATCTATTAAACACGGCATTGCAGAGTTGAATTTTTAACTTATCCGCTGAATTAAAGAAAAAAAAAAAAATCACCCTGCAGTACGAACTGCAGCAAGTAAGGATGAAATAGGCATTTATAAATGTCATCGCCACAGTCAAGTGGGTTGTAACCAGTTGGCACAACAGTTTTAGCATGTGTCAAAGCATGTTATCCACTAGCCATATCCTCATACCTGCCTGTCTCATTACAACTCTGGTATTTAGCACCAGCTCCACAGGAGAGGAGCAGACACTCATTGCCAAGTTAGATGGGCCTGGTTTGAAGGCCTTGTGAGCTTGTGTGGAGCGCGACAAGGTTCCATGGAGGAAGGTCCTTGTGTCCAATTAGAGGGCTGACGTGACACGTGCTTGCACTCCCCCACTGTCAGGCAGCTTGTCAGGTAGGCTTTGAGAAGCACACTGTGGCATTATTCCACAGCGTGTTATCAGCAAGTGACCTGTGAAATCCAGCTCCAGGAAATTGATTGAAATAAGTACTTGCAGTTGAGCATGTATTTTCCCCCCATTACATCTCTCTGTGAAATGTATTGTGGATATCTTTCAAGAGAAATATGAAAGTGCGTGTGTGTGTGTGTGTGTGTGTGTGTGTGTGTGTGTGTGTGTGTGTGTGTTTTTTCCACCCAGTAAGGATGGTATTCATTGATTTAATTTTAATTGGACCCACTTTTTGTCCCACTGTATCGTTAGGGGTCTGTTTTGTAATGGTTCCTAAAATGGATTGTCCTCACTAAGTCACAGCATCAGTCCTCTGCCACAGAAAAGATAGACGGAGGAGGCGAGGAGGGGGGCTCTTGATAGACGAGGATCTTTCCCCTCCTCCTCCCCTCTCCACCTCCTCTTCTTGCCCCATTTTCAGTACGATCCACACCCAACGGGCTTTAAAAGAACTCCACAACCCCCTCCTCCTCCTTCCACTGCCGCATTTTGATTGAAATTCATCGGCAAGTTTATTGAGAAATGAATGAGGGAGGCAGCACGGTATTGACTTTGAGAGGAAAACACAACTCATCTTGAATGAGGGGGAAAACGCGGCCGTAATTTAGCCGTCATCGATCTGTGCCCCGTCCATGTATTGATCTTCATTTTACAATATTAATTTGCGCTTGCAATCAGCTGTGAAGGGAACCCATTTGATTTCTGTTGGCCGGTAATGTGTGAAAGTCCGCCGACGTCCTTAGAGAAGTGGCACACATACTTTAGATGTCATCTAAGAGGATTGAACAGGTGTCTTTGGCCCTTTCTAATAATACGGCCGATATGAAGGGAGTCTGAAATTATGGATGTGCAATCTGTAACATTGCTCCCTTTTAACCGTGTTAATTACATTTTATCTGTTGCAGGAGCAATATCTGCTGGAGACTGTAACTGTCTAGATTTTTTTCATCTGTATTGGCTCAAAGTTCATGAAATTTCAATGAACATTGATCTGTCTCCATTGATTTATCCTAACTGCAGATCTTTGAAATTTTAATTTCCTGTTCATCTTGAGACTGCTGGAGATGGAATCACTCAATGATAACTGGCTGCAGTGGATGGAGATGATATGGTCAGTGTTAAAACAGATGAGGTTTGCTTTGCGTGGGTTTGCTGTGACAATTCCAATTTGGCTTGGTTTGTTTTTTTTTTTATTTTTGAGGATGGTCTCTACATCTGCATGCATGTTTTCTATTCTCTCATCACTGGAACATATCAGTGCTGTGGAGCAGCAGCATGACATCTGAGTATCTTACCTCCTTTGTATGCACAGTATTCAATTTTAACTCCTTACAGTAACACTGAGAGCTCTCTGTGTGTCTCCGGTGGACTCTGCCGAACATCAGCGAGACGAGGTCATTATGTGTGTTGATGTTGTTCCGAACTGCATCCGTCTAACAGACTGCAGGTGCCTAGAAGGCTTCGGTTAGACTGTTTGACAAGTCACAAATGCAATAACACTTGAATGAACTTCTGCCTGTGCTGTTTATCTGTCTCCCCCTTTCCAACTCCCACTCCACCTCTAATTTGTGTTGAGGGGAAAGAAAAAAATAACTGCTCAATGGTGTAGGAGGAGTGGAGATAAGCTCGAAGCAGTTAAGTATAATTAGCGAAAGTAATAGCTGGCAAATGGCAACAAGGCTAGGTTTTTATCTCCTGGAAAGATAGAGTTATCGTAATAAGCTGTAATGGCTGGCAGGAATGCTAGTACTCTGTGCGAGCCTCCATTCAGGCTCATAGACTTAACAAGGAACAATTTCCCTTGAATTTACTGCTTTGCTCAAACATTTCCCTATGTTTATACCCCGATACTGTAAGTCAATACATGTGTTCAATCCACTTCCATATAGACCGAGGGCACACAGTGGTGTATTGCCATGTAAGCACTTCTGGCTGCCAACGTCGGCCATGTTACGCTGTTCCTGTAGAGCGGTTACTCGTGTCCTATTTCTAGAGAACATGGAGAAGGAGCAGCAGACCACACTCAGATGCCATGTACACGCCATCCACTCTACATTTTAAGTAAAGTGGCTAGCTGAGGCGGCTAAAGGGGCTCTCAGGGAAAATGTGTTTGTAGCATGAAAGGACGGGCAGATTAAGGCGTCAGATCAAAATAAGATTGGGAAGTGCACATTCCAGGCAGAGGAATTCCACTGAAGCCCTGCCATGAACGCCTGTGCGCATGCGTGATATTCAAAATTGGAAATGATATGGTCACAGCTGCGCACCGAGTCATGCATTCCATTTCTTCATATTCTGAAACATGATCATTCGCTCTCCAGAGTGAGAAAATGAGTGAAATATTCGTAGAAATCTTCCTCCAAACTGCCGTGAAGAGGCAGCGAGTCTCTCTCTCTGTCAAGAAATCAGTAACCATGCTCCTTTTACTCAAATACAGCAATAATTCTTTCAGTTATAGCCTGTTAGGTTTGATATTTGCTGTCACTTTGTTGTCTCATTACTTTTGTTAAATTCTAATCATCTCTGAAATCAAACCATGGAAACGAATCTATGGCCAATTATATCTCTGTATATGTACCATAAGCAGGGAAAAAGATATAAGGGTTGTAATTGAACAAAACATGCAACCTGTCTAAATCTGAAAGAAAATGAGAGAAAATGAAAATTCTATTAGTCCATAATGTTCCCTCTGACGCCCCCCGCCCACCCCCCCTCTCATGTGCTCTTCATCTCTCCTGCAAAGTATTCAAATGCAAGCCCTGCCTTACCTCCCCGTGTCTCTTTTTCTCTAATTATCCATGAGGTCAGTAAGCAAAATGGGGAAGAAGCCAGGAGATCAATACAAATTATCCCTGAGCAAACCAGTGCTGACAGTTTGAATTGCAGCATATGTTTACCCAAAATCAGGCAATTTATCTTAATATCAGGCGAGTAATGCAGCAGGGGTGAGAGGTCACACAATCTCTCCACCTCATAATTACCCGCCTCTAAAACAGGAAAGTGGTATTGATTGGCCGCGAGCCGGGAAGCGGGCGTGACTGGAACGTGCCAGCGACCCCCCCACCACCACCACCCTTGCTTGCTCGCACACACACGCACACATACACCCAACCCTATCATGCCTCCCCCCCAGTTCCCCCCACTGTCCTCTGTCCCTCCTCCCCTCGGCTAGACTCCCCACCCAGTGCAGGATTTATGGGATGTGTGTGGAGGGTTTCATGTTTCCTTGCAGTCACTGAGAATCCTTACAGGAGGGGTAAGGGGGGGAGTGGGGGGGCACGCTCCTTCCACACCCTTAACCCCCTTCTTTCACCATACTGTGACGGTTGGACGAGAAGGCCAAACTAATTTTGGCATGCATGGAGTCATGCAAGGGCATCGCTCGGCCCGATTTGCCTGTTATATCTTTAGGAGAGTAAAGTTTACGACAGGGTGTGAAGCGGGAACATAATGATGTGCCAAGGATTAAAAAAGACATAGGGTGAAGAGGTGGGAGTAAAAGGGGGGGAAGGCTGCTGTCAAAGTGTGTGGTGTAAGAAAAAGTAAGAGGAGTAGTACCAATGATTCTTGTAAAAGCTCAGCAGATGAAAGAAAATCTTTGCTCGGAAGAAAAAATGTGCAGAGCAATGCGATGAATACACACATAACGCATTTATTCTCCACATTCAATATAAGTGCTCAGTATATATCATCAGCAGCTCTTACAGGATTATTGACATTGTCTGTGTCTGTCTGCACCAGTGTACATGCTATGACTACAAAACTGTCAACTCATCAACTGACAGCACCGTTTAGCGCTAATGCAAGTCTCCATCAGCTGTCAAAAGCATTTGCATGAAATCAATAGCAGATGGCGGTCTGTGTCACCAATTTCATTACGCTGGGGTTGTTACAAAGATCATCTCCATGATAGATGAGATGGCGACATGTCGACATGCGGAGATCATGCCTGACGCTTGGACTTTGAGCCATGTGTTAAACCCGTACTGAGATGAGTTTAAATGTAATTTTTGTTTGACACATTTAAGTGCCTCCATATGCAGGCATTTGGCGCTGTGCAGAAAATGTGAAACACACTGATAAAATGCAGTTTAAACTGTTCTTTAAGGGTACAGGATACCCTACCCTCCAAGCCACATTCATCATCATTCTTAGGTCTGCATTTACAGTAGGGCATCATTATCATTGGAAAGGCACATCAAAAAGAACACCTCTCCCAACCTAGGTCTCGTCCTGTACTGTACGTCTCTCCGGCTGTGTTCCCAGCATGCCTGGCGGGTTGTGTAGGCCCCAGCTGAGGCAGAGGACAGGAGAGCGTGATGTATCACCCTGAGAGAGCCCACTGACAGCCTCTGATGATGGATGGCCTGATTATGGAGTGCTTTTTACACATACACAATTTACATCACACTGAGCAGCGGGGTCTGGCAGGGCTGCCGTGCACATACACTCTCTGAGCCGGGCACGTGCACTCACACACACACACGCACAGACACATATGCATGCTGATGTGTGTACACATGTACAGGACTGCCAGAGTGCATAGATAAGAAAGGGGTGGAAATAACAAAAGAAAGGGGGCAAATTCTTTGCTACAGCCTTGTCATGTACGATCAATACGACAGATCAATCCTTTATTAAGGAGAAGATGGCGTTCCCCCACGTTCCGACGAGGGCCTTTGTCGTTTCGGGACACATGATGACATGTCAAATCAGATTTCCAGCGGTGTATGTTGTTGTGGCGTGGGGTTTACTCAGGTGTGCCTGGCCAGTGGGGCAGAATGCTACTGTATTTGCAAGCTAGATCCTTGCTATCGATTAGCGCCCTGCATTGTCCATGCTTGAACACATAACTGCTCTATTTGATCATGGTCGAGCTGGCAATTACTGTATTCAGGTTCCGGCAGAAGCGGTGCATGTGTCAGTACATGACAACTGTACGTATGCGTGTGTGAGCAGGTACAGTATGGTTGTGAGCATGTCTGCATGTGCGTTTGGATGAAAGGGAACAAAAGAAAGTGAGAAACCTGAAGGTTTGTTTTCCTGCCGTGACTCCCTGGCTTGTGCTTCAGTGGCCCTGCCTGCCTGCCTGTGTGCGTGTGGGGGGGCGTTCGCTTGCTTTCACATTCTCTGGCGTTCAGCAGGTTCAGCGAGCTGTGCGGTGTTAATGCTGAAATTACATGCTGAGTAATGAGTGATGGGCCAAATTACAGGCTGAACAATGAATAGAGGCAGGCAGCTCTTATTAGTCTCCATAGAAAGCCATTGATTTATGAAGCGCCTTGCTCGGCGGAGTTACTCTCCTGAAAATGATATCTACATTGAGAAGTGATGTTCTCTATTAAGTCGTTCCTTCCCCCTTTACACTGCTCTCCTCCTCTCCTCCGCTTGCTCTCCCTCCCTCCCTCCCTCGCCTTGTCCTGCCTATGAGTGTACACATGATTGTTTAGAATCAGGCGGAGCTGTAAGGAAGCCTTCAATTACCCATTAGGACTGTCAGACATAAAACGCCCTGCTCTCACCAAAGTCTGGGTTATGATTCATTTACTTTGTGCCTCTGATTCATCGCCCAATATGCCTCATGCCCCAGATTACTATTTGAGGGGTGGGAGAGATTAATGGCTCCATGGGATCCGCTGCCGTATTTCACGGGCCCAGTGTTGCAGTACAGTTGGTGCAGAAGGGTGAAATGACAGCAACTTACACTAGATCAATGTGTGGACAGCCTTTCACAGATTATTAAAGCTCTGTTAGATTAAAAGACCCCCGCTATGTAGTTTGCTGTAGTCAATATTCTCAAGCAGATAAAAAGGGGGAGGGTCCCTCTGAAGGATTCTCAGACTGATGTAGGTCATCACGGCTGTTAATGGAATAACACTTGGTGACACAAGTGTCAGAGGAACCCGTGTCATTTCCCGCCGCTCGCCCCCTGGAGCCGGTGATGTTTCATAAAACATCGTCTCACCCCTGAGGTTTCTTTGAAATTAGGCATTCTGAAATGACTTTTGTACTGAAAATTCCAGCAGATTTCTCAATTAGTTTCTTCCCGTCTCTGGCAAAATTAGCCCCGAAAATGGTTCTAATTTTCGTCTCCCCTCTCTGTTCTTTCAGCCCTGAACGAGCCAACCATCGACTATGGTTTCCAGAGGCTGCAGAAGGTCATCCCCAGACACCCCGGCGATCCTGAGAGGTTACCAAAGGTCAGTGCGGTGTCTGCGCAGCACAGGAAAACACAGAACAGCAATGAGACAGAGCTGTCTGGGTTGTAATGCCTTAATACTCTGAGTGTGACAAATAAACAAAACAACATTACCATCAACGCTGAGCACAGTGACCCCAAACCGTGACAGCTTTGCTTCACATATGTGGCTTACCCACTAACCAGCGTGGTAATAGTATTGGTTTTGTGTGTGGAGAGAGGCGTAAACTCTCTGTGTGGTAAAATAGCTCAATCAGGCGTTTTCCTCTCCAGTAGTCTGTGGAGATGGTAATCTGGTCAGAAACGACGTCTGCACCCTCATTACCCCACTCATGTTTTCCTTTCATTTTCTGCAGCTCGATTTGGTTTAATCTTTTGTTTACAGAACCCTGTGCCGTAAACCCCCTAGTCTTACCGCAGCTAATAGACAAAGACTGCATGTTATTATGCTTTGGCTTTCTTATTGTTTTCTTTTGAACCTGGGTGAAGGAGTTGAAAGCCACATCAGTTTTAGACACACTGGTGTGGCACATGAATAGGCTGCCATATTGAAAGACCCGAGCATGAAAACTAAAGTGCACCTGTTTTTTTTTTTTTTTTTTTTTTTCCCTTTCCCTCCCCTGCAGAAAGTCTTTGATTCTTTTACTCATTTCATTCCCTTTGATTCTTTTATTCTTTCCTCTTCCTATTGATAAAATCTATCTGTATGTTTTCACTAATTGCTACCCTGCCAGTAACAATTTTGGTGACTGACGTTCCAGATGTGTCAAGTGTAATAATATGACTGATTAGTACATTCAAAACCCCTTGGCATGTAGTAAAGTGGTGGCCACCTCAGAGTTTTAATAATACTGTAAAACCTTTAAAGACCTTATCTATTAAATCCCAGCATGCAACACAGCAATATCATTAACGTCCAACGGACAATTTAATAAAGAACAGACTGTGTGGTAGCTATAGACGTTTGACCAAGGCAATGTGGAGAAATGGAACATCACAGCTAGTCCCTGGTTCAGTATATGAAGTGTTTCAATTAGACTCGGTCCCTGTGGAGACAGGAAACAACACCTAGACATGAAATGTTACTCTAATTTCAACTGTAAACGTAGACCAAAAGGTAAAGTACACTTGCCTTTAATATCCACATGGCTTTCTCTATCTCCGCAGGCATCACTGGTCAATCTAGCCACACTGTTTCAATTTTATAAAGTCACAGTGTCTTTGCAAAATCCACATCTTTTCAGCAAAGAGAGCGACAATGTTAAACACGGCTTTATTACAGAGAAACCTTACTTCTTTCCTTGAATACAAAGCGTCGTTGGTCGCGAGACAGATTTTGACACTGGACCCAAGATTAGTTTCCTGGGTGCGCGTATACTTAATATAGCACGGTCTCCCAGCCTTTGCATGAAACAATCACAGAGTGAGATGAAACCCTGCACTTCCAATAAACAACATAAATATTTGATTTGCTCTCTAATGGACCCAAATATGGGGTTCAGGGGGCATGTAAATGATCCCACCAAGTGATTCGTCATTGTTAAGCTTGCCATCTGAGGGTCAGCTCTCGGGGTCAAAAGCACATTCCCAATAAAACAGCCGGCGGCGGGCTGAGGCTGGCATGTACATTTGGAATGAGAACAGAAACAGCATATAGAGAACAGCCATTACAGGGTGCAGGTGAGGTAGGGAGACTCTATAAAAAGAAGATAAAGCTGGAGGACGCGCGGTGTGCATTAGCAGAAAGGCAAATCGACACCAAGCCCACTCACCGCCTCTACCCCCCCCCCCATGACTTCACCCTCCAGTTGATAATATTACTGCGCTATATTGATTTCCACCAGCCTTCTCCCTGGGACCAGTAAGACACGTGGTAATTGTAAGGAGACAGAAAGCCAATATGGGAGTGCTCATGGATAGCAAGGGATGCACGCTAATATTGTTGCTACACAGAGAAAAAAAGGGGGGAAGCTGCCTCTGATTGAAGTTTACCTCGTAATTCTAAGACAACATCGTAGATGACAGTCTGACCCTGTGGGAGGAGTGGAGATATAAAAATTCAATGCAAAGTCCAGGGTGAATATGAAAGTAATAAGTGTGAGCAGTCAAGTGATGAGAAAGGAGATTGGTTTGCGGGCATCGCGTTAAGTGAAGAGAGACTTTGGAATTCACCCTCCTTTTTAAGATCTTGTTATAAAACAATTTTCTATTCATAATATAAAAAAGACAATTTATAATACCATTTTGTGCCCTCTGGCAGTAATGGACAAATAGACTGGATATCACATTATATCACACTCAATTTCTCTCTTCTGTAACAAATTAGATTCATTATGAAATTAAAAGTGGAAACTCAATATTGTTTTATTATTAAGCTGATTGCTTTGGATTCTTTTCTTTCCTCCCAAAATGAGCATAAGCCCATTCTTTTCCAATTCTTTGTGTAATCCACAAGGAGAAAATATTACAAATGTGTTCATGTCAAGCAATTACCCATGTATTTAAATGAATCTCTCTTCCTGTGCTCTTTGAAGTACCTTCATCTAATGGCCCTATGCTTCTAAATGCATTCATTACCTCAGGCTAGAGCTAACAGAGTAATTGCCTTACAGTTTTATAATGGCATTAGCACTCCAAGCTACATAACCTAGGCCCTCTTTTATTAACTGTGATAATATAAATACAACATCCATGTTAATCTAGTGCTTGAAGAATCACACTCAGGCTGATTTAGACCACATCTCCTTATTGTTAGATATTTTTTATAACACATCATTTGTTACGGCTTCCTCCCGTTTTTTTCCGCGGCATTAACGGAAAACAGCTTCTAAATCTTGGGTGATCTGTCATCTGAGCAGCCCCATTTAAACAGTTGTTGAACACGGGACCTTTATGCAAAGCAAGGCAAACAATGGTAGGAATCTGTCACGCATTTGTCACAGAACAACAGAAATCATTTGAGGCCTTTAATTGTTTCAATTTAACATGGTGTGTTCTGATATGTCTCCATGACAAGAAAGCCAATTACACTTATGCTGGAGTAGTATTGAGATTTACATGGAAATGCCCTCAGAACACTATTCCGTGTTAATCGTATTCACAGCGTGAGCTGATACGCATGAAAGCGTCTCGTCAGAAGAAAACAAACTTCTTCCTTGATTGGGTGCAGCACTTCTCATCATCCTCGGATATGACTAGGTTGCCACTTAAGCATAGCCTTGCGAGTCAGCTTGGTTAGTTAAGACACCACGCGGTAAACGACAGATTAAGGATGAGAGGCAATATCGTTTTCTCTCCTCCTTTTTCCAAGCTGTCCTTATGTCACTGCTGCAAAGTACCATATGGACAAGGAGGGAGAGGACGTTTTACAGAGAATGAAACATGGCTTGTGAACGCGACAGTCTTAATTGCTTTAATTGTTGTTTAAAATTGAGAGCCATGTAGGAGATCTTGAAATATGATAGAATAGATTATTGGTAATTATTAACTGCAGACAAAAAGAAAGAAAACCACTTTATCTCACTCAGCAAGAGAGAGAGAAATCTGTTCTGCCTGATGAGAACACATCAAGACAGCTGGTCCTCTCATTTAGTCTACCTGCCTCACGACAACCATAATTCTTTATTTGTATGCAAACTAGATGCATGCAACGTTGAGCATACACACCAATTTCAGAGGTAAATGCCCATTCTAAGAGCCACCCATCCGGTAACTTGGGGTGGATTAAGCGATATGTTTCTATAAGAGAGCATGGCATACGCTGGAAGTGGCTTCTACAGTGATTCATCTTGATAAATCAAGGACTGTGGTAGATATGCTCCTCAGGATGAAAGGGCCCATACACACACTCCGTACACACTACATACGCTGCGCCTTGGAAATGCAGGCCAAGTCTTGGAGGCCGCTGTTTGAAGGCGCGAAGGCTGTGTTTACATTCATTTACGGCAGCTGCCGTCTTAATCCCACACTGCTATTGCCAAGTGATGGAACACTTCAGACAAATTACCGAGGCCCGCAAAAGAAAACACAGCGAATGTGGGAAGAAAACAAGCGCCATCTGAGATGTTTCTGGTGACAGATTTGCATTGCTTTTAACCAGGGTTCTAACAGCGCAGTCGACAAATCTCTGCTCTACAGCAGGTGACAACAAGCGAGCATTTTAAAAACACACGCAACAGCCATGTCTGCAACTTGCCTTTGTCAGATTAAATGCACTCTAAAAGGAGAAGAGGGTTTTCATAGAGCATATTGCCTTCTGTATTATAGAAAACAAAGAGAGCAGTCTGGTTGCTTGAGAGGGATTTAATTGTAAGTGCTGAATTCAAAGAGCAGATAAAGACACACAAACGGGCCAAACCCCACCTAGCTGAAAGCCCGAAACAGAGTGGGGGGAACGGGATCCGGGGCCAACTCATTTTCAGTGTTAAGAGCCAAAGCAACACAGCTAATCCGCATTGTCAAGCGGGGGCAAGCATGCAGACATGGATAAGACCACATCCTGAGCATCCGTGTCCCCAAGGCACAAGCACCCAGCTCTTGCTGGATGGGAAGTCATTTGTGAAGTCCTTTGCAACAGCCAGTCAAAGAGGTTAATTGAAAAATTCCTTAATGTCATTACAACAGAACTAGATTAACCCAGAGCTAATTCACTTTATTGTTCTGAAGAGAGGGGACTCAGCGCTGAACTCCAGAGCAAACGTGAAGCCCAGAATCAGGGGTGAGGTGTTGTTTTTAAAGGACTATGCCAGTTTAATTAAGATAGGGAACATTATTCACTGCTCTGCATGGTTGGAAGGAGCAAAGTGGTAACGCTGTATAAATGCAGCACCAGTGCCTCTTAAATCAGGATGGCTTTTATTTAGCGCTTGAATATGTAAACATTTCTGAAGCTCTCCATGACCCTGCTGTGTAATGTTGTTGTGGATATTGTTTGTTAGTGTGCGGACCACTGGGTAATCTGCTCAGGTCTTAACATTTACTCTTCCTGTTTTTCTCATCAGGAGGTGTTACTGAAGAGGGCGGCTGATCTCGTTGAAGCCCTGTATGGAATGCCCCACAACAACCAGGTCCGTATCCACGCAGCTGCTTCAGCGTGCTAACTCCTCTGCTAAACAAGGAACCATTGAAAATTTACTGATAGTATCACCAAAGGGTATTTTCACCACTATATCTGGAACAATGCAGGCTACATGTGTTAACCATATAGCCAAGAACCAAGCATCAAAGCAAAAGCACAGCTATAAAAAAAACCAAAACCCATAAATAACAAAACCTCTGCCTTCTCTGCGCTTCTCAGGAGATCATTCTGAAGAGGGCAGCTGACATCGCCGAGGCCCTGTACAGCGTTCCCCGCAACCACAACCAGATCCCCTCTCTCGCTAACACAGCCTCCCACGGCATGATGGGAGTCAACTCCTTCAGCAGCCAGCTAGCAGTCAATGTGTCTGAGTCACAAGGGAATGACCAAGGTATGTGATTTAGGATATGGCTCCATAAGTCAGTGGTTCTCAAAAGTGGGGTCCGGGGACCCGCAGGGGGTCCTCGAGGGGATTGCAGGGAGTTTGCAAGAAAATGAGAAATAGTTAAATTTCACTCGTTTTCTCCTCTCGTTAAAACGAGAAAATGGAGAGAGATTAGGTTTTTGAACACTGCCCCCATGCTCACCTACGATATAGGCAGTTAAAGGGTCTAATTAAGAGACAAATTCTTGTTCTTGTTAAACTGACATCTGCAGTATGTGCTGATATAAAAATGCTTGATTGCCGTGGTAAATTTCCATTATCATTTGGTGTAATCAGTGAACATTTCCATGGTAAATACTGTGCAGACGCCAAAAAGAAATGAATGAATTTCCCTTTCTATCTCCCACCCATGTTATTCAGTGGGCTACAGCCGGAACACCAGCAGCGTGTCCCCCCGGGGCTACATCTCCAGCAGCACCCCGCAGCAGTCGAGCTACAACACCGTCAGCAACAGCATGAATGGCTACGGCAATGCCGGCATGAACCTGGGAGTGCCAAGCTCCCCTGGGTTCCTCAACGGATCCTCTGCCAACTCCCCATATGGAAGTGAGTAGCTTGCCACTATCGCACGCTGTAGTAGCACTAAGCTGCTGCTGATTTAATTCCAGCTCCCACATTCGTTTTCACTTCTATGAATCACTTCTGACAGGGTTATAACATTATTGATGGCGATAATATATTACTATTCATTCACAGGGGCTTGTTTAGTTTTAGTACTTCGGAGAACACACATAGAGTAGGAGAAATATTCATTTTTATGTGTATTTCACCATACGCCACCTGTATTTGTTCAACCGGACAAGATGTTGATGGTAGGGGCCTGTGAGTACTGATCGTGTATCCCCCCTGGCAGTAATACTATCCTAGCCTTACCTTAACTGCCCTCTCCAGCACTACTCACAGCACGTTCTCACTCTCTCCCTCCCTCCTTCCTTTTCCCTCCCTATCGTCTCCGCAGTTAAACAAAAGAGCGCCTTCGCCCCTGTGGTCCGACCCCAGGCCTCCCCACCCCCCTCCTGCACCAGCGCCAACGGCAACGGACTGCAAGGTGAGCCCCCCTCACCCCCTCATCCTTTCCCTACGGACTACTGGTCAGATACCGCTGCTCAGGCCTCTGTCCGGTTTGGTGAGGGACTAATCATTACAAATATATGCATTTTGACAGGCCAATTTACACCTTTCAGTTCAAACACTCACACAGAGCACATCTTCACACACGCATCATGCAAGCACTGTGCAGGACCGCCGTCTCACGTCTGCACAAACACACACGCAAACATACATCCTCGTTGCCCTTTCATACAAATGATCCCCTCTGATGTCGCAGGAAAAGACCTTCCCCGAATTGTTTTAGTAATTATGTTTATTAGGTTTTGTGCATGTGTCATGACCAACATGATTGCTTTGAAAACAAGCTTAGCCGTAGTGTGTGCCCCAAGATTAATAACATTGGGCTTAATGAAGTGGGAAATTAAAGTTCATCTTGCTACACGTTCATACTTATTAATACATGTTGTGCAGAAATTAATGAGCAATGCCTTGCCATCATCTGCGCTGGCAAACTTAAAAGCATTTCAACCATGACTCTACAAATACACTCAGAGCAATATAATAATATATCATCCCAGCACTTCACTAGTCGCCTAATTGTTAAAACGTGTGAAAATACTGAATATATAAACTCTCAGGGTGAGGTACAGTTGCTAATGATATCCTAAGCAGATGGTCTTGGTAAAATAACGGAAGCTACCTTTGATCTTGCCTAATCTCTCTTAGATAATGACGCAGACGCACGACTTGGGGAATGTGGAAATGCAGGACTAATGTGCAGCACAGTGCTGGAGAGTTGAGGATAGAGAGATGAGGGGAGGAAAGGAAGCCATAGAAGGAATCTGAGGGGAGTCTGAGGAGTGTCTAGTACTGTAGCATTGTGGCATTGTGGGAAGTGACCGTGTTGTTGCTCTGCCGTCACCACGGCCGCATCCCCTGGGAGTCTGGGCCACTGTTTGCCATTACCCCAACGCCAGGAGAAATATCACACATAGCAAGACTGGCATGCTGGGGGCTGAAATGTCAGAGCAGGAGGGAGGTTTTCAAACTCTCCCCGTTAGGAGGACGTGCAGCAGCAGGCTGGCGGACACGGCAAACACTCACAGGCACATACGCAAACAGCCACATTAAGGCATACATTCACGCACTTGTGCAGCGTCAGATGGCTGGACTCGCACACACACACGCACACACACACGCACCAGCACATAGACACATGCATGCACACACGCACAATTTTTTTTAATTAATTTTCAAATGTATAGCCACACCTGTATTAGCCCAATAAACTAATGTCCCTTTCCTTCCTGTCTCTGTTTTTTCCAGCCATGTCCGGCCTGGTTGTCCCTCCAATGTAAATGCACTTTCATCATCTCAAGCACCAGTCTACACACTACCACTTCACAGGACACTCCCTCAGCACACAGCAAAACGCTGGTGTAATGTATAGTCAGCCGCTCGTTCTGTTTTTAAAGATGAAGAAGAAAAAAAAAAAGAAAAGAAACAAATGATTTTTTTTCTTTTAAGTGACTCGCAAAAACCTGCAGAAAAAAGGATTTCATGAGGAACAATGTTTTTTTTTCTGTGGGAATTTTTTTTTTTTTTTTTTTTTGGTTTGTTTATTTCCCCCACCTCCCCATTTAATCACCCTTGAAGAGGACACGGGATGATGAAGGGTTTATTTTGTATACCTTGTCGGGTTGCGCTTCGGCCTTGGATATGTCCAATCAACCACACATTCAATACTGGAAGGGACTCTGTGGACTCACCATCTGGTTGTAAAGTAAAAACACTGATGTACAGTACATTTGCCAACGAACTTCAGAAATTGTTTTTCTGTTTCAACTCTCTTTTAATAGATTCACAACAGTTGTGTGTCTTTATAATGTGACTTTTTGTATTTTTATGTGTGAGAAAAATACACAGGGGCCAAGACAGTTTGAATTTCAACTGGAAAATATATGAGATATATAATGTAGAAAATCGATCATAAAAGTACAACAAATACGAGTAAAAAGGGGCGGGGCTGGGCGGGTAAGGTTGTATCATGTTTCATTCCTGCATTTTAACTTAAATTTTGTAATTTATTGTAGCTAGAGCTCATCTTCAAAAGTAAAAAAAAAAAAAAAAAAAAAAATCCTCTTCGATTCAACAAGCACACTGACGTGTACAAAACACTGCTCTGTTGATGAATATGATGTACTTCCATGTCTAGAGCTTCCTTTTAAGCAAGTGTGTTTTGCCATGTTTTTCAACTTTTTTGCTAGCACTGTATATTAATGCATTCCTAGGCTACTGTGAAGTCTGTTTCTTGTTGATGAGGAGCAGTCTCCCCCTTCTAGCTCCAACTCCCCTATGTGTTTTATATGTGGTTAAAAATTGTAGACTATTGTGATATTGCCAAACTTGTGCTAAATATTTATACATCTGTCTTTTTCATGTTCTTTTAGATCAACAAAAAAACATTTAAAAAACAAAATTAAAATCCATTGAGAATGTAGGCGTATAGTAGTTCATTGTCATATTTCTGTTCAAATACACACTTGCGCTCACTGAGGGAAATTTTGTAACATATCAACTATAAATAATGTATTTATCTCTGAAATTTTGTATATTGCTTTTCATTATGTATGTATTAATCGTCATGCCCTTAATATAGTGATGCAGCACAGATAATTCAGCCAAGAACTGTTGCCTTCATTTGTTTTCTTTTTGTATTTGATGAAATGCAATGTGCATATATTTCATGTGTATCCTCAAAATTTGTGTTACTCCGTCAAGACTCTCTGTTCATTTTTTAAAGGGGAAGTCAAACTTCATTGTTTATTTTTATATTGATTTTAAATTATCTATACAGACCATTTTGGAGAAAACTTTGTTGGTTGTATTGTCAAATAAATTGTTTGTGACCCATATGATAGTTGTTAAGATCCAATAGAGACTAATGTGCATGAGGGACAACCTTGGAGATAAAAAAAAACACTCCATTTGTGGTTGTATTTTTTTCTGTTTTGTAGAATGTATAGAAGTCATTTTTACTCACCACTTATGACTCTGCCACATAGCTTACATGTGTTTACAGGGAAGAAAATTTAACAATGTCAACATTTGGAATGGAAACAGAAATGAATAAGTGATGTTTTATTAAAATTTTCAGTAAAAACACAATAGCTCCTCAACTGTGGACTTCTTCAGTTTTAAGTACAGTTTGGCTGGCAGACAAACTGACAATCAGGACAAACGAGAAAAAGAAAAAAAAAAAAGAGACAGTCGAAGCTTCTGAGGACAAACCTGTGATTCGTCTGTAAGTTGTTAGTGTTTAGACTTTGCCATAGAGATAACTGTTTGAAACCTGTGGAAAAGTGTGACATCCATAAAAGATGAAAACTGCTCTTTACTCATATTCTTTCAGCAAAGCACTCTGACATTGTGACATATTCCTACTGGTCTTTGTATCAGCATATCCTGCATCTGTGGTGCTTCAAAGGTTCATTGTAGTCATTCATAAACAGTGCAAGCTTTTTATTCAAAGCAGCCCAAATGGGGCTCATTCAAATCCCTCATTTCATTGCATTAAGCCACCTAGTTAATAAAGAATCAATACATTGAAAGAGCAAGGTTATCCTTTGTCTATAAGGGCTGGTATCGTTTTGAACCTCTTATAGTTTGAGCGCTGAAAGGGGGGCCACTGTGAAATCTATACTTATCAAGTGGGTCAAACAGAAGGATAGAAGTGTTTGAGGGAAGAACAGTGGTTCTCCTTAAAAACAACTGAGCATCTTATCTGGCATCCTGAGTGGTCGCGCAGAGCAGGTCACAAAATGTCAATTTCTCATCAAGGCAACATTGTCCGAGGCCACCTCTGCCTTTAATGCACAATTAAACGACGGCAACCTGAGTGGCAATCAGCATATCACAGCTTATTATGTCGAGCAGCGTGCGCGGATCTCGCGGCACGGGCAGATAGTCCAGGAGCTGCTGATAGCGCAGAGGACAGATACACTCAAAAGAGCGATTTCATTTTCAGCTGCGATCGCCTTGTGCTCCAAATCATTCCCTGGATAATCCAATGTGTCTGATAACAATAGCCACACATCTGCTTCCTGACACTGCATTATCTGTTTCAGATACACATACACAGGTTGGGATCTATCGCCTCGCTTACTGCTGTCTCTATTATTCAACGGCAAAATGCTGCACAAACTGTATATTTATTTAGTCTTAACTGCCCAGCGAATGAAAGCAAGGAAACTGGCTCTCAACGCAGAGACGATAACCAACTGAGGGGAAAAAAAAACTCAGAAAGAACAATTCGGAGGGTAAAAGTGCAATAAAAAACGACAAGTTGTTGCCAGTTTTAAGAGCGCCAGAGCCTGGCAGACGGGCTGGTGGTACAGTATATTGCCTCAGCAGGTTTCCCTGTACCCAACGAGCAGCTCCTAGCTCTGCCACACCACTCAATCATCGTGAGAGCCTCTTTATTGGAGAACTCTAATGGCCACCCTCCACCATGATCTTAATGTGTGCATTAAATATTTATAAATCCTGGGTCAATAATGCCCCATAACCAGAGCCTGACAGACCCCCACCGTACCATGTGGCTGCCTCCCTCTCAAACACAGGCAAAGGTCAAGGGGTCACGCAATCAAAAGAGAGCGAGGCTCGCCACATCCATACGTTGCCACTCTTATCAAGACTTTCCTCCGTACTGGTTATCTGTCAAAGGAAAGAAATATTGAAAGCAATATCGATCTTAACTAGCCTTGTGTTGCCGAGGGCCACGCTTCAAACATCTGCTCGTGCATTGTTATATTTCAAAAAAAAAAAAAAAAAAAAAAAAACCTCCTCTCAATAATATAAGCCTGAGCTGTAATATTGAACATCTCTGGCTGACGCAGGCCGCCTGAGCATGACAAACAGCCGCGCTATTAACAAGCGTCACCGGAAGATTTTTAAAAAGTTGATCCGCTCGCTGAATATTTCTTAATTAGCGCCGGGGTAATCGTGCAGCCTGGCATCTGCGCGGGTGACTCGGCGGCTTTGCGTGAGCACATCCAGGCTGCGCTCCTGTGCTGTTCAGGTGAAAGATTGTGCTCCGGTGATAGCGCTCACAAAAGAGCGGCCGGACAATGAGCCAGTCAATGGAGAGCTCCAGCTGAAAGAGCCACAATGGCTGTGCATGCTGGGAATTGGGCTGGATGATATAAAGGAATGAAACCTTCATTGAGGCCATGGAGGACACGCATTCAGAAAAGAGGTTTTGTTTGCTCTTTATCAATCTGCCGTTTCCCATGAGAAAAAACAATTCAAACTGACCTTAAAAAGAGAATATTACCTTACTCCCTATGTAACTCTTATTGAGGGGCTTATACGTCCACTCTTAATGGATGTTAATGTGATAATACCTTTGTGCCAACATGTGTACAGTATCGAGGCAGGCCGTAAAACTAAAAGGCCGACGACGGTCTATCTCCTCTGCTCGATGGCCAGTGCTGAGAAGTACTTTTTAAGGATTTGCTCTTGGACAGACAGTATTTGTGTAACCGCTGAGTGATGTGTTTTGCGCAGGAAGAGAAAGGAAAAAAAAAAAGGCGGCTGCAACTCTCGTGAAGTTTTACACGAGTGGGATACGGCTGCTGTGACTCATAAAAACTGCACGACTAGAGATCATAACTTTGAGATGACAATGAGTCAAAACAGGGAGTCTGACCTTTTTTTGAACAATTTCGCATTTGAATCCAAACAGGGAATCTGACCCTTTTTCACAAAAAACAGTCCCACATTAACAGAGTCTCCTGTCTGTGAATCGGTACATCAGATAAGACACCGCTCCCCTGCTACTATACACTGGGAGTCAGCTTTGCAAGGAAAACTCTAGATCCTCGCAAAGATTTCCACTTCACTCACTGCAGTCAAGGAGGATGAGCAAAGTATCCCAGTGCTTCAAAATCCATTAAACTTGTATTTGGGTGTCATTTGATACTTCATCAATGTTTCAGTGCATTTCAAACCCACAAATGCAGGATTTACCCCTGGTAGAAATACAGTATTCACTATATTTTTCTTCTATGAACTTCGCTTAGTCCAAAAAATTACACTATAAAGATTGCCTGGTCCGGGTGTGTTAGGCTACGGTGATAAAATAATATCACTTGAACTGTATTTTCTGCCACAGTCTCCACCACATAGAGCTCCTTTCATAGCACCCCTCTGTAGTGCTTTGTCCAGTAGTTCTGGATATGATATCATCTATTAATAATGTATTGGCAATGGATTACATAAAAAGGGACCAGAAATAACATCCAATATTCATGCCCCCTGAGCTTGACTGTGTCCAATCCGTTTGGCCCATAAAACCTTAGCCCCATTTCCATATCCGCTGTGGGTCACGACAGGTCTGCCTCACAAAGGCTCACAGAACAGCTCAACTCAGGAAAAGGGCAGTAAAAATCGGGTGGATTTCTGAACCCTTATGAAACAGCCCCCCTTTGGAAAAAAAAAATGAAAAAGCCCTTTTCCGATTTCAGCGCCTGTGAAAAACCTGGTACTGTATTTCCCTCTTTAATTGTGCCACTTGAGAAATTGACGTGCCTCTGAAACATGGCATGAATCTCACAGTTATTGCAGTCCCCTTGGCAGGGAATGTTGATACAACATCTGCATGCTATAGAAAGTAATGGAAGTAGCAGAGGTGGCAGCTGCAACTCTACAGGAAGTGTGCCATTTTCAGGCAGTGCTGCTGTGAGAACCACTAACTGCCAGCCTGGTCTTGCAGGCAGCTCTGATTGCCAGGACACTATGACAAACACGCAGGGGCTGGGAGTGTTGCATCCTGGGGGATGACAGCTTCTGTTTGATTGTCAATAAGGCTCATTAGCAGAAAAAATGGAGAATGCGAAAAGAGATTAAATGGCTTGAGACAGGGTCCCCCTCATGTTTCATTATGGGGGATTTATCAGAGCCTTTATTTCATCAATTCCACACACAAAACAAGAGAAAAATCACTTATAGCTTCCCCCAAAAAGTAAAGACTTGAGTACATTTGTATTTACATACACCTGCGCCGTCCAGATACTGCGATGAACTACAGGCGATTCCATCAAAACAGAAGCCAACAAGTGCTAATCGAGCCCTTTAAACATCATCCCCACCTTACATCAACCTCTCTCCCGCTCCCGGCGACTCTCATCTTAAGAACAGTGGCGGATGTTTCCCTCCATCTTAGGGAGGAACGGCCAACAAAGCAGCGTGTAAGGGCCTTTCCCTGAAGAGTCCTTGTCACGCCGCGCCAAACCTCTGTGATTATCGTTGTTTTTGCAGAGAGTGTCCACGCCTGCCAATACCGCTGTTCCATAAATGAATTTGGCCCCTCGTCAACGAATTACCTAACACGCAGAACTGTGTATGTGTCACATCCAATTCCAACTCACCGGCTTTGGTGGTGTGTGTCAGCTGGAGGACTTAATCATCAATCGTCAATCATAATAAGCGAAGCACATTGATAGGGCTCCCCGTTTTTTTTTTTTTTTTTTTTTTTTTCCTCTCCTACACAGTTAAATAAAGTGTAAAGGGAGAAGTTAAAACTGACCTTGTTAAATTGGGACCACAATTTATATTCCTAATTTAGTGTATGGATTAATTAGTCTTGTGTGTGCGTATCAGTTTCCATGCGGTGGAGCTTAGCAGCTGTATCTGCTTTCATAAGGAAACTCTGGAATGATTTCTGTCAGTCTAATCTTGATGTTTTTGCTCAGATCGGGCTTTGCGTGTTTTTAGCTGCACACTTTTAATTAATGCTTAATTGGGCAATTCATAGAGAGGACTTTTCCAGCATTAGACGCTTATCGATAAACCCCATCTCACATCATATAAAATTAATCAGTATGACCTGTTATCAGGCCTTAATGCAACCACACGCGCGCACACACGCACGCACACATGTAACATGCTCGCTGGCAAAGCATGCATTTTGCACAAGGCTGAGGAATCTGGCTCATATTTTCCCTCTCCCTGATCCAATCCACTCCTCACCCCCGTCATATAGATCGGAGTCTGCGGGGGCCAGAGGCGCTGACAGAGCCCAGATGCTCCCAGTCTGTCTGGGGGACTGGGGAGACTGGTGCCATGGGGTCCTGGAGCCTCTGAAGTGCCGCCCCTCCGTCAACATGACCAAGGCTAGACCTGCACTTTCTCCAGGCTGAGACAATCTCCTTACCACGCTGACAACCGCGCTGCATAGTCACAGATTGATGCATGCGGGGAAACGCGCTCGTAGGCACCCGCTCTCACGTAACGCATGGCCGTTCATCAGCCGTTCCTAATTAGAGACCCCCAGACCAACACTCGAGTTCATAAGGTTACAATGACACACTGATACAAGGTTACTAACGTGCACACGCTGGCATGCTGATACCTCTCAGGGTTTCTGTTACTTTCTCATTTAATCCTGCTGCATCTCATCACTACTGTCCTAAACTTGCTCATGTGGAGGGGTGGGGGCGGCTGGGGGGAGGGGGTCTCTTTGTACTAAAGAAACAAAACAAAAAGAAAGGCACCATGCGAATCCTCCATCCTCCCGCTTTCTCTCTCAAAACACAAAGATCATTACAAGAGCATCAAAGTATGCCATGTTTGAAATGATATTTCTCTTTGTAGTTGTGGCGTAGCGTGGAGTGTGTTGGTATTAGATGCTGCTGTGGCAGCTGTCGTGGCTGGCTGCGCGGTGCCTCGGTGTCAGGGCCTCCGAGGCCAGGCTGTCCCGGCAGAGAGACAGAGGGGGAGGAAACCCGATAGTGCAGCCAAGCCCCAGTCTAATGTCTGTCTATCCAGCTATCTATCCCTGTGTCTATCTGTGTGACTGACTGCTGGACACTGCCTATCTGCATGCCGGATACTCCTCTGGCTTCCCAGCAGCAGTGCACCGCTTGCAGCCGAGTTAATACGTTCCAAAAAGTTTCACTTCTTCTTTTTTTTTTTTCTTTTCAGGCGCAGAAACTTCTTAGGAAGAATAAAAGCAGCTATTTATGAATCACTAACGTGGCTGCAGGATTAGATTCTGCAGGGTCCCCACCACTAAGCCTTGCGTCTTGTACTGAGGGGTGCAGGTTGTGATAACATTAAAATTACGAGCCGACATGTATGAAGAGCACGAGATGGAAGCGCAGAGTGTGTTTGTATTTGATGTGGGGGCAGAAAATTGTTCTATAATGAGGAAGGGTGCCAGGATATGAGATGGGAAGTGGGGAGTTGGAGACAGGATATAAGTTATGAGAAGGAAACTAATGTTAGGAAATGCAGAGGCTGTTGTTGTTGTGCCTGTATAAGCTAACTACTCGCTTTCTACTACCGGCCGTGATTAATACAGCCCGGCCAGGTCAAAACCCCGCACTAACGCTGCGAATGCCACCAACTATATCCTTGCTCTTCCTGGGGCTCAAATGAGTGTGTGTCGTATGTGAGAGAGAGAGTGTGTGAGGGGGTTAATAAATGTTGAATCAAACGCCGCACGAGACACTCACACTCCTTAAGGGTTGCCCATTAGCGGTGTGTGGGTGCATGGGGAGTTTATCAGTGTCTGGGTGATTTATGAAGTCAGACTCAATATCATCCACTTCACCCACACACATATGGACATACACATGTGCACACACCAACATGCATGGCCACATGCTCTCTCTCACACACACACACACATACACGCACGAGCATGCGGCGCGTGCACCCGCGTAGTCTCTCTCTCTGAAATGGAGGCAGATATTAGGCCAAAATTAAAGGTTTCACAGAGATTAACAGTGCGGATGATGAGATCGTCTCAGCCTCTTTTAATCTAATTCCTTTTTATCAAGGAGCCAGCGTGATACGGAAGTGGTGCACATGGTGAATATACAAGCACAAAATAATACAGACATAATAATAACGCGGCTGCTGACGCTGATAAACACTAAAATGCCCCGAAAAATGTAAAAATGGAGAAAGCAAAAAGGTGTGAATTATTTTAAAGAGATTCCTCGGGTGCCTGAGCAATTACATGGTCAATTACTGGCAGCATGTCTGACGCTTTGATGCTGGACTTGTTTTTTAACATCAACTACAGAACTCTACAGACATCAGTATCTCTGGTTGCTAAATTCGTAGCATTCCTTAGATTTTACTTAGCCACGAGCAAAAAAGGAGGGTGCTTACAGTGCACTTCAGAGTGCGCCTGGCTTAAATGGGACCCCTTGTGGCTGTGTCACAGCTCCCTTCGTTAGGGGGCTGACTGTAGCCTGTAGTCACCACAGGCATCATTAGCCCTCTGTGAAACCACAGACTGAGTCTCATTCTTCATCTGCCTGTCTGCTGCCTCAACATCTACGCCGCGATGGTGCTCCAGCGGCAGAGAAAGTGAGTCCAGCAGCACGGCAAGACAGCCGCACGGAGCCGATCGGATAAGAAATTCAAAAATGCAGCAAAGTTCAAATGTATTCAGCGAGCGGGCCACTTGAATTGGCTCTGCAAAGGTTAGAGCCGAGGTTATTTTTGGAGGGTGGATTATTAGGCTACCTGGGCTGAACAGAAGAGGAATAACTATGGGCAAGTAAGGGTCACTCTGGAGCTGCACTAGACAGTTAGGAGAATCCAGAATTTAGCAGAGAGAAGACTAAACTGTCAATGTTGCCACAGATCATCGGGAGGAAATGTGGGAAATAAAAAGCATGGGACATTCAATTAAGCTGATTTTTCTGAGCACACACACCACCGCCGCCGCCGCTGCTGCTGCTGCTGCTGCTGCTGCTGCTGCTGCTGCTGCCCTCTCCATACAGCCTTTTTAAAGAAAGAATAATTCACCCCAAAGGAATTTAACAGGGCTGTGATGAAAATAAAATAACATATAAACATTTAAGTCACAGATTAAATGTGCAGGATGAATTCAAGGTTGAAATGTTGATTTCTGTTTCCCGTTCTGTACTGCCCTCTAATGGAAAACACCACTCAGAAATAAAAAAGAGCTCTGACACAGAGGGCTGCAGCGAGGAGAGAAGACGTGCAGCATAATTAATTATGAGCTGCACTGAGTGAACGCTACATGAAAATCAATTTTAAAATTAAATACAATTAAAATGATGAAAAGGCAGGATTTGTCATTTTGAGATGCATTTATTTAAACATGTAGAACGTAGCAAACGTACAGTATGCCATACAGAAGACGTCTCCACTCTAGGTGGATTATAAGGCAAGAGCAAACAATGAGATCTAAATGAAGACAAAACAAATGCTCCACTACAAAGCTTTGTAGCAGTAAAATTCAGAGCCTTTATCACTGGATGTTGAACAAAGCATTCACTTGGCAGGAAATTAAAAAACCAACGCGAGGTACAAAGACTAATTCTGCTTAGGAAAAAAAAAACAACAACAACAACAACAATGCAAGAGACATATTTTTAAGGGAATAATAATTCTTTAGAAAAACCATTCCAGCACTATCTGGCAAACGCAACGGAGACCCACGGGAGCATATGTTTGTAATTCCTACTGTTCTCTGTTTAAGTTATTTTTGTACATTCTAATTCTGCAACAACTCTGTATCACATTAACTATGCAGCATCTCTATTCTTAGATTTTAAAAAAAAAACAAAGTAGTATAAACTGAATATCTACAGTTGTTCCACAGTGTGTGCCAAGCACGCTAAACTTTACGGCCCTGTTTTGTGCTCTTAACAAAAAGAAAAAAAAAACTGGCCTTGTATGCGTGTGTGTTCGTGTGTGTGTGCTGAATGAAGGACAGTTGGCCTCTGTCATGCTTTAGCCTTCCCCTCGCTGCCTCTCATGGGCGAGCAGCCATTGTTTGAGATGGTCGCCCTTGCCGCTCATGTACGGCCCGCTCTGTCCACTGCTAGAGATGACTCGGTGGCAGGGGATGATGAGAGGAACCTGGCACCGGCAGACAGCGACAGAAAATTCAACTCCGAGGAAATAAGCGCGTGGGCAAGTTTTGCAAATATTACGCAAGAGCACTTTTGCACGCAAACGGAGATGCTTTAAAAAATGTTTGCTTGTTATGTTCCTTGTGAGGAGGCTGCAAAAAGCGTGTTTTCAGTGTGCAAGTTATGAAGCTTAAAAATACAAATTCCATGAAGGATCAGCACTGTTGCCACACAGCTATGATGTGTCGGTAAAAAACTAATATTTGAAGGAAAGTACAGATTGGAGCTTGGAAATTCGACGGCTTTCTTATTCTCTGGTTGACATTTACTGTCACAGCATCACAACAGTTGGAGGTGCTGATAGCAGATATGTATTATGTATTAAAGAACCTCTGATTTACCGCATAAACGGTGTGACTTAAAAGTAACCAACGTGCAGAAAATATGAATCTGCACTTTCTTTTTTTCTCTCTCTCTTTTTTTTATGTTCATGCACTGCATGAAAACAAAGTGCCACACCAGAAGTGTCTGGTTTGATCCTGCACAAATCCACATTCAGGGTGATGGCTCAGTCTTTGGGTATAAATGTTTTTTACTCTTTAATAGTGTAAAGCAAAGAAGCAATCAAAAATTAATGGGCAAAAACACCAGCAGGATGAATATTCAATCGAGAGGGTGTCAACATTAAGATCTGATAACCCTGTGATCATTAAAAAGAGGAAGTCGGTGGAGCGTTTACTCTTGTTGCAGACGACTGCCAGGGGGGTCCCGAGTTCTTTGTAAACTAAATGGCTGGAGAAAGATTAAACAAGCAAGCCTAAAACACTTCGATCATTGTGAATTCAGAACAAGGAGAGTGGCAATGGTTGGAGTGAATCACAGCAATTATTTCTTCTAAAAATTTCTTAATGTTGCCCTCGTTTTGTTCTCGTTATGGCTAACAGAAAAACATCAGAACCGCTGCTGCACTGCGCCTGCATTCCTCCAATTTCACCAAGTTATCCCGACGTGATGGCTGCACCTCCAGCCTTTTATATAAAAGTTGGACAAGCAGTGTGTTTCAGTTCAAATCCATCATTAAGCCCGCTCCCATATCAACAGCAATAAAACTTTCCGAGCCCCAGATTAACCTTGCAGACAGAGAAATACTGCTCGAGTATTCCGATCAATACTGTTCCCCGGGTTTGGAGGGAGAGCAGGGTACCCTCAAGGCCTTCGGATCTGCCTCTTCACTTGGGGGGAAAAGAGCACTGCACCAGGCTTATCAATACTCAAATCCTGGTGAAGAAGAAGTGCCACAGAGAGGCGAGGATCGATTGAGCACACTGAGCTTTTCACAGCTGAAGCCTGAGTGGAGCAGCACTACTGACAAGTAATTGACACTGACAATCTGACTCTGGATCTGTATCAGGAGCTGAGGGCTCAGGCTCCCAGCCTCCCTGACGGAAGGCAAGAAATGTCTGTAAAACATGAGACTGAGAGGTATTATACAGCCATCCAGAAGCAATGCCACTGGCTAATGTAACATATAAAGTACATAAAGAAACCGCTGCGTAGTTTTAAAAACACACAAATGCTATTTTTTGTGCTTTATTTGCATTTATTCTGTGTTTGAAATTACTTCGCGCGCCTACAAATTACTTCTTCCTCCCGCTTTCATAACAAAAGCAGCGGAGGAGGTGGAGAAGCGCTGCGCTGAGATGAGCTATTTCACAGCACATATGAGGCAGAGCATCTCACTGGCTGCATTTCTGTACAAGAAGTGTGCTCTGCCTCACAGAGCACACCGGTGGTGCCCACAGCACTACATGGGCAGAGCTAAACGGGCTTTGATCAAAGGGTTTGATCAAAAGAAGACACACCACTTGCCCTCTAGCCCTCCATTTTGTACACAGTGGATTCATGGGCAAAAACGATGCGGGCCAGGTTTCCTACAAGAATCGGAGATTTGCAGCGAACATCTACAGTAAAGACTTGAGAGGACGGGAACAAAAGGTGTGGGCTTAAAATTGTGCTGTAGGTAGACTTTCACCGCTCAGCCGTCTCACAGAGGGAGGCGTTTATTTCGCCCGTATTCGAACACACCTACGGTTCGGATGGCGTGGCCTACGTCAGGGAGATTTTGAGAAAATTATTTTACTGGACACAAGAAGCCTCTTCAAGAAAAGGACAGAAAACAGGGGCTGGAAATCATTCTGTACATGACTACGTTTCATCTGCTGTCAGTGTCTACAGTGAGCATTTGATCTCAGATGTTTAACTGCACCCACAGTACAGATCACACACCATGTCTATTTATTCATTTGTTTCTGTGTGTGTGTGTGTGTGTGAGAGTATGTACTTATTAATGAATTCACCATTTCATTCATTCATTCAACCTTTTTTCTTTCTTTCATTCCTAACTTTTATATGCGATCACAGCATAAAACATTGAAATAAAACCTTTAAGTCTATTCTAACTCATCTGGTTGTTTCACATGAACAGTCACATTTAAGAATATTTAATTAGAGACGATTATTAATCTGTCATTTTCTCGATTCATCAATTCCTCTTAAAAAAAAAAAAAAATCTGAATATAGTAGATAATATCCCTCGCAGTTTCCAAGGTGATGATCTGAAGGGTCTTTATGTGTTTTTATGACCAGAGGACCAAAACCAAAAGATATTGTGTTTGCAGTGATATGAAGCAGAGAAATGCAGCAAATCCTCACATTTCAGAAGCTTTGAGCTGAGAATAATTTGACTTTCTGCTTTGAAATCAGTTGTGCATCACTGCAGCTCTGTGTTTAATACTGTAAGTGATGTCATAATGTCTCGAGTTTTATTCATTACTGAGTATTCCTTATAAACTTCTGACTACAGGAAGCTTTACTGTTTGCACACGACATGCAGGTTCGGATAAAATCTAATAAAAACAATCACCTTCCCGATCTGATAAACAAAGTAAGTGAGGGAGAAGCCTGTCAATCAATGTCAGCCGCACTCACCGGGTTCCTCCTCATGGCCCCTCCCACCGCCCGCACCGCTCTGGGGTTTCCCGCCATCTCAGCGAGGCGTTTGTACGAGACCGTCTCTCCAAACTTCACGTCCCTCAGCAGCACCTGCAGCACGCGGCTGGTGAAGGCGTCTTCGCCGCAAAGCGGAGGACAGCGAGGAAGAGACAGAAGGAGAGAACAGAGGACGGGAGAGCTCCTCGTTTAATCAATCAAACTCAGACAGCTGACTGGGAGGCTGATGACAACAAGGCAACACTTGAGCAACACGCAGATTTTCACTCCTTGATAGAAACTAGTGTTTGGGATTGCGATCAAAAGTTTGACACATCGCAACGTTGTGATTTTGTGCAGGTTTTCATGATGTCTGAGGCCCGGTTCTTCCTCAAAAAGGGCTCTGCACCGCTCCTCTTCCCTTTACAAGACTCATTAAACAACGACACACACAGAAGTCCCTCCGTCTGACCTCAGAACTAGTATCAACATGCTACAGAAGCAGATGTGAGAAAATTATTTCTATGGCAGAAAAATCTAGGTTATGCTTTGAAAGGTCACAGCTAAAATTAAAAAAGTTCGCTCCTTCATTTAAAAGGATTAAGAGAGGCCAAAAAGACTGCAAATCTGCTCCAGATTTTTAATAATAATAATTTGAATGTTGCATACCATTTGTGGCAGTGGGATGACTTTGAGGTTAATCAGACCAATTTGTCCTTTTAATTGCTTTCTATTCAGAGTAGATTCATTATATCATCTTCACTTAAATGGCGGAATTCTTCAAATCATCCGCAGCTTAACCGACCACATTAACGGCTTTGATTTCATTAGCACTTTAGCGGTAGCATTATCTTTTTTTTCTGGATTACCAGGCAGTGACTGAGAGGCATGTTTGTCTGGCTCTGATTGCTGAAGAAAAAGGGGGAAAAGTATTTGAAGCATCCCCAAACCTTCCGACACTGATGCACTGAGCTCGTGTGGCGAGCGAACAACACTTTTTTTTCTTCTTCTTCTTGCACAGAGAACAAGATGGGGAACAATGGTCTCGTTATCATGAGGGGGTGACATTCTTCTAGTATATACATGTACTCAGTCATGAAAATTCAATTAGTGATCTCCCATTCTCTCTCATTTATATGGTCTAAGAGAGCACATGACAAGTGATCTATGAGAAATCCCTCTAAATTGGCATTGTGTGAAAACATGTCACACCCCTGTCTCTCTTCTACAGAGTGAACATCCTTTGCTCCCCAGGCTCCCTCGCTACCTTATAGTCACTCTCCACTACACAAAGCCACGCGAACAAGGCAATTTGCCTAAACTGGGGGGAATAAGTGTAAAACCTAAAGGGGATATATTTGATTGATGCGCACCCATGTGAGTTCTTTGTCTTGAACAAGGCCCGTAGGTACTGTTTAATAATTTTTCAGGTAATAATCACGCTGTCAACGAGATGACGGGCTCTTACGCAGACAGACTTAATGTTATGAGGAGATACTGAAATTTCTTTTATGCATTATTCTCCCTCGCAAAGCTCGGATTTGGCCACATGAGGTGCGCGGTACATATTGGTATCGCTATATTGGTGGGTAGATGACAACTTGCCCAGACTATGGCTAGGACAAATCCCCGTTGATGCAAACGTTATTGACAAACAACCAAAGTCAGCGTCACGCCAGCAGACGCCGCTGAGCGCCTTCGCCTACGAGCAGACCCAGCAACAAGCCACGGGGCTGTTTATGCCTTTTAGAAATCCCGAGCAGCTGTTTCTCCTGGAAGGTTTCGCATCTCCAACAGTTCTGGACAAAAACAAGTGTCTGTGCTTTTATCTGCTGCTGCAGAGGTTAAAGAACTTTGCCCTCATCAGTGTTCGTGACAGAGACTTCACGCGGGTCACTCGAGGTGACCAGCAATGATTTGGAGAGCGGTCCCCTAGCCCCATACTTCATAAAGAGCCTAATACGGTGTGTCTGGGGTCAGGACCCTCTTTAGATCGGGGTGCTGTGATGTCAATTGTTTAAATAAAAGTTGAGGGGAACCACTTACATGTTTACAGACATCCCATAATTATGTCACAGGTCATTACCTACCATGAGGCCAGGTGATAGGGCCTCTGCAGAGGCAGGGACAGATCGACCCATAGCAAAATCGAACCCATCTAGTGATTATGAAGATATTGACATGTATGATTGATTTGCTCATAATTTTGTATATGAGAGCACTTTGAAAGGAAATATGAAGCGCCTTCATGCAGCCCGGCTAATGCTAGATTTGGGGAGATGACTTCCAGCTGACAGGCACCTCATACACGCCTGTGACAATAAAAAGACAATAGTGGAAATGCAGCTACCTCATTATCCTTTGTGTCTAATGGGAGGGAAGACTTTGACTCTCAGTCAAAGTGTCTCTTGAGTCTTGAGGGATCCATACTTTTGAAGGCTGACGGGGTGCTGATGATTCTCTGATTATTCGATATTCTGAAAACGTTCATTTCCCTAATTCCTCTCCACATCACAGGGGCGAGTCCTGGTGAGTGTCTCATCTCGCCCTGCGCTGTGCACAGGGGGAGGTTCAGGCTCCTGCAGGAACACAGTCATTTGGGCTTTGAAGAGCGCCCTTCCCCCCCTTCGCCTGGCCCCCCTCCCCGCATATTCCCCGTGCCGCTTACCGAGACTAAGATCCTCTCGTCTGTTACATATGGATGTATAATTAATGAGAGAAGAATATGCATCGTTTTAAGAACTCATGATGGTGTCTGTGTTTTTCTGAGCTGGGTGAGCGCGAGTGCACGCACGCACACACACGTGCACGCGCTCCCCGAGCAGGACGCACACACGCACGCACTTGCTCGCTCGCTCGCTCGCCATTCCTCTACCTCTGACGACCAAACTTGCGTGTGATGTTGCGCATGACAATCAGTCAGACAGTATAGAAAACCGCACCTCGCGTCTCCTTTCATGTCACCTCTGTTGCTCAGGTATAACGTGACAGCTAATATGAAAAGTGGCTTGTTTTGTCAGAAATGTGTAAATAAACATGGCAACACTTCAAGTGAAGGTCACAACTCAATATTACATGACAAGCAAGTGCAGCGAGAGCGCTGTCGCGTTCAGGTTCTCCCACAAGATAACTGAGCAAACAAAAGTTGGTTGTCACAGATTGTAATGACCTGATTAAACTTGTATTTTTTTTTTTTTGTTCCCAGGCAGAAGGCGGCTGCATGACTAGATCGAGGAGGAATTTGTACAGCAGTAAGGCAAAAAGTAATCCTTAATATTTGTGAATCAACAAGCAAAAAAAAAAAAAGAAAGAAAGAAAGGAAACCTTCTATTTCCCTCCCTCAAAAGACAAATACTCTTGATGCTCACATTTAACATTTTTATACTGGCATGGCCTGTGGTTCTGACTACTGAGAGCAATCCAAGCCTAAACCCTGTATTTACTGAGCCCCAAAACAACAGGCGAGGGAGAGAGGTGGAACACAGCACAATCACCTATTCAGATCAGGTACTAATGAAGAATTCCATCTATCCTGAAATTTAATTAAAACCCCAAAGACTTCAGATGAGATGCGATTTGAAAGAGCCTGGGGCTGGTACACAAGCACTTGGTGGCGAAGGGAATCACACTGAAAGTTGATATCGTAATTGGTCCTGATGTATTTCTGCATTGCCTTTGCGGGAGCGTGGGACTCATAGCTGTATACAGGGTCTCGATGGAGTACCTGCTCATTGAAAATGCCATCACTCAAGCACTGCAGATCTGCATGAAATTAGAGAGCGACTAAGGCCTGATTGCAGGGGAAGAGAGGCACAATTGTTAAATGCATATATTAGAGTTATTTTTTTTCCACTGTGTAGGTGTGCTTCTGGGTCTAAATGAGCGCTTCGGCGGAATCTTTAAGTTAAAATGCAATGAGCGTCTCAGTGTGACAAAGAGCTAGCCTGTAATTGTTTCCAAAACAGCACGAGCGCGATAAGTTTCTGATTTCAAAAGTGAGCTGTCAGCCTGCGAGTATTGTTTGTTTCCAGGAAACAAAAAAAAAAACGCCAGGGATAATTAATTCCTCGTTTCTACCCTCGCCGCCCTCAGTCGTTCGCTCCGCAGCCGCAGCTACCAGTTGAAAGGCCGCTAATTGTCCGTTTTTTGGGGTGCTTTCATTTTACTCGCCCTAGGTGACTGGTCAAGCCAACAATAAGCTCATTCAAACTTTACAACCATTCACATGTTGTCATTGAAAAAAAAAAAAGCGCTTCCTGTCTGAAAATGTCAAGAGTGGAATTCGATCAGTTTCAAAGAATGTGCCAAGAATCATGGAAAAGCTTGCCAAGACTAACACGCGTGGTAAGAGCTGCCACAGATTACTGAACCAAGTTACAGCTCTGTGTTCTGTTCTCTCTCCTTCGCTCACCCACTCGCTCGCTTCTCCTCCGCTCTCCCTCTCTCTGCCTCTCTCTCTCAGCCATAAAATACTTCATTATAACACAGTGAGCCAGTGAGTGTAAGTGATGTAACTGACAATTAAGAGTGAAAGCCTGATCCCAGTCATGGCTCTGCAAATATTTATCCATGACAGACCTCCTTGCAGGGCGGGGTGGTGAAAGGCAGGGAGCGGGAGACTCCCAGCGGTCTGCGGCTCACTGAAGTACGCCTGGAGCCATTCGACGCAGCGCTGCAACTCGGGGCTCGTTTCTGCCGGGCTATCGTTGACCACACAGCTCAGGGGGGCCCCGCCGCTCCTGTGAGGCACATAAGGAAGGATGGGGAGTTGAGGTGGGGATCAGAGGAGCAATCATAATACCCGAATCTTGGTTGAACGGCGCAAAATATGTCACAAGAGTGTAACAGCGCGCCACGGGTGATACAGGCGCGAGATGACATAATTTGCAGAGTGAAACTTAAGTTGCTCAATCGAGACGTGTTTAAAATCTTAAGTCATGCATCCGGGCTGCGACAAATGTCAAAGCTGTGAAAGACAGAAAGAGGCTCGAGAAAACGTTAAGGACAGTAATCCAGTCATTAGCTGCAGTGGATATGCGTTTATATGAAGTGCAGCAGGATAGAGTATGAAAGAAAACATTGTCAGCTCATAAGGAACGGCGCTAACAGTTTATTTCAAACCGCTTTAAGGAAGCAGAACCAGCCTCTTAGAAAAAATACGACCAAAAAAAAAAAAAGAGTTTTCAAAAGTCTTGCAGCTGTTACGGGAAAAAGTTAAGAGCACAGCGTTAACAACAGTTTCAACTCAGCTTGGGTCTAGTTTATAGTTCATGACAAGAATAAATGGATTTTTTGGCCAGAGCAGTGCTGGCCAGCAAAGCGCTGCACTTGGACGTGCATCTTAGCATGAGTAGATGCTTGGAGGAATTTGCCGATGGTTGAGTTGGCATCACTTAACAGCTGAATTTCTCTCCGCTGCTGACCACCCCCCAGGTCAATGCAAGCAGACTGACCCATATTTGACACTTAAAGACCCTACTGGGAAGGTCCTCTCTTAGCATGTGCATTACTGCAAAGTGGACCTCAAGCTGTGTTGTGGATCTAAAGCTGCCCGCCAATTCCATTAACTGGTGTACAGGACTTATAAATAAATAATATCACCATTTAAGTGCCCCTTTTTCAAAATTGGCTTATCCTGTATGGTATTAATAATAGACATTTACTTTGTTAAACACACAGACCGTCTCTCTCCTGCCGGCCGTAACAACGCGGCCCTCAAGTGTTTTTACACTTCTGCAGGTCACAGTTTGAGCAACGCTTTATATTGGACACGTGAAGTCGAGGTTTACTGGAGTGTAATGACGGAGCAGGTCAGTTTTCAGGGAACCGCTCTGCCTGCTAGTTTGTGGCCGTGTGATGAAAATCTCCCGGGTGCCGTTTAACAGTGGGTGTAAATACAGTAAAATGTGTAAATACTCTCATTTCTAAATAAACCGCACAGCAGTTTATAGTTGAGTGGTGAAAACTCGGAAACCCACCGGCGGGTCCTGAGCTGAGACCTGCTCAAACAATGGCCATGGCTCATGGCAATCTCTGTCGGCATGGGTGAGTGCCCAGCCAGCCCCTACTTGTCATTGTCTCTCCTTTCTATCCCTCCCCTCCCCTCCCTTCCCCTTCCTCCCCCAGCTCTCCCTCCTCATTTCCCCCTCTCTATTTCTCTATCCTCCCACTCCAGCTCTTTTGGCTCCCCACAACCTACACCCCCCAGACACCCACCCACCATCCCCCCACCTCTCTTTCTCTCGGCAAGGATCTTCAGGCCACTGTTCCCTCTCCACAACCCCCCCTCCTCCCCCTATGCGCCTCCTCCTCCCACCACCACCACCACCTCCTCTACCCCTCCGCAGCCCCTCTTTCTCTCTGAGAGGATGTTCCAGCCGCTGCACACTGACAGCTCGGGGATATTGTGTGTGGAAATGTTCCTGTTGGACCCGCAGGCCCTTACAATCTACCGGACAAAGGCTAGAGCACCTTTGCTTAAGGCTCGACACCTTTGACCTCCAGCTCACACTTCAGACTTGTCACCGTGGCTAATTTTCCTCTCCCCTCAGCCCTCCATTATGGATGCGCCGGCTTTAAAGGTGTTTTGAGTGATACAACATTGACAGTAGTAAAAGTTAATGCAATGCAGTACATGTTATGGCCGGTAAACAAGACCAAAATAAATAAATAAAAGTGGAACAACATCAGTGGAGCTGAAGTCTGTCACCTCGAGGTGCAATGGGGGATTGTTTTTAAAGAGCATGTGGGCAGTGGAGATGTAGCTGTGCTGGCAACATTTCCAGTCGCTTCAATGAATCACAAATCAAGCAGCATCATATGATCTTTACAGAGTCCAGAGAAGCACATTACAAACTCTGCCCTTCAAATGAGAGATTAGAGATGTGTAATAAATGTCGGCTAATTACAAAGAAACTCTCTGAGGAGGAGCAATCTTTATATTGTCTTAAAGCAACTGCCATCCTCTGTATATAAGCCAATAATTATAATTAGTTGTGATTATAAACCGGTTCAATAACTGCGTTTAACAAGTGTGTTTGAGTTTTCATAAACAATTCAAATTTGGTTAAAGCGAAATCCGTATTTATTATCTTCTGACGAGCTAAAATCCTATTTTTTGCCATGTCCTTCAGGCGTTTACTATTTCATCACAGGTAAGGAAATAAGAAACTAATTCCAAACTGGCCAGGATCTGCTGCACTAAAAGAATATTTCCCTTGATAGAAGATTGTGATTTGAGAAAATTTCTAATATTGTGCTCCTGTCACAATCAATTTCCAATTACCATAAATCATTGCTGCGTAAAGTGGGAGTCATTTGGAGTTCTACCTATTTTCCAACTCTAATATAAAGAATGAATTGAGCATTTATATAATGTTGGAGGTTATTTCATTCATCCTGGAAGAAACAATCAAAGGAGACAAAGGAAAAAAGAAAAGCTGACATTAATTTTCTTCCTTTGGCATATTCTGTATCTATAGTTGCACAAGACTTCAAGTAAGACTTTTTCTATCAGCCGCAGACGCAAGAATGAAACAGGTTAACCGCGGGATCTAATTGAAAGGAATCTGGCGAAGGGTGTAATGGTATATTGCACAAAAAGGGGAAAAACTCAGAACTCATGCCTCCATCCTGTGAAGCGTGATGGCGCTCATCCCGACTCGATCGGCTGTCACTTTTGACACAGCCTGCCAGAGTTCTCCTTCACCGATCATGGGTAACATGGCGGGTCAGAGGATGAAATAGAAAAGGCCAAGAGCAGTCCAATATTTTCCTCAGCCTTATAGCTGCAGATACTTAACTCAGAGACGTCAAAGACTCAAGAGAGCATGAAAAAAGCCTAAAATGACTGTCTAAAAAGGGAAAAAAATACAGCATGTCTCTATGAATGTCAAGATCCTGATGGTCTCTGAGCCAAAGGCTGTGATACAATTGTAAGCCACTTGCTCAATGCAGCTCGTTCAACCATTTGAAGATCATTCAGATGCCTATCTAGCTACTGCGGCACTAAAGTGGAGAGCTTTTGGAGTGCTAAGCTGTAAGGAACGCTTCCTGTTCTGTTCGGGGGGCGCGCGTTTTGTCCTCCGCTGTTTCAAAATAAAAACAACTCGGCCGGATAAACTGCTCTCCAGATATCCAACAGCTCTTATTAGCGAATGTCCACCGAAGAGGCCGCAACACTCAATTCAATACATAAAGGTGGTGGTAAAATACTGCAGAGTAGGCAACAAAGCACACAACAATTAGGTCTTCTCCCAACTGGCTAGCCACAGGAGTCAGTGAAGGCATGTATTACCAGAGCCTTAACTCTTACTCCATTATGTAGTGTATCCACACCCCGACGCAGCAATGTTTATCTACAACAGACTACTGAGCAGTTTCAAATAGTGTTTTTAGCCTCTATTCTCAAGTGCCACAGTAAGAGATTCCAATTACCCGAATGGTAAGGAGCCAGTGAGGGAGGCATAAAGTACATTAGGGATCCCCTGTAACTGCAGGGACCTTTTAGAGCCTCCACTGAAGAGGGCCGGGAGACTGGGGGGACAGTGACCCTGCATGGATAGCCTCTGTCAAAATTTGACCACGTCAAGCTCAAAGGCATTATGGGAATCCAGTGTCACCAAGTCCTAATTACTGTCTGTGTTCAGAGCAAATTACTGCCTTGTTCCTCTGATTAGCGAGGAGGCTAATCTTCACCTGTGTACGCCAGCACTGCCGAGGGCCCTTGAGTGTTAGCGCTTCGTCTTCTGTAATTTATTTTTAAATCAGTGCCCGCTCCCAGGAGTTTTGAGTGTTTTGTTGTGAACCGCTTACCATGATCCCCACCACCGCCCCCTCACCCCTAAATCCTTGACTAAATCCTTGTTTGGTGCCGCAGGAAGATAAGCAAGAACAACACTTGGGCATAATTGACTCGTACTCCTCTCCAAGATGTCAGAGCGGAATCATCTCTCTGCATATTGCTTTAGTATGTCACACACTGTACACTTCTGCATGTTGCAGATATAGAATCCAATCAAGTTCTAAAACAAACTAGCACAACCCTCGCGCTGGAAAAACTTCCCGGTCGACAGCAGGGAAAAACAAAACAAAACAAAACAAGGAGGGGAAGGAAAAAAAAAACAAACTGCAGGAGCTGCTTTTAGCTGCATCGCTACAGTGAAGGGTAACTCTCGCTCAGCTCCTGTCCTCACCCTGGAGGTTCTGCTTTAGAAACCACAACATTTGCAGATTTTCATCTGAGCGAATGTCAGTGTCTCGTCTGCGTGGGGCGGTTTACAGGTAGTGTGTTACACAGGTGTTGGTTTACACAGGAAATGGCACATGCAGCCTGATTGGGACGGTCCCGAGAGATGGAGGCATAAACATAGAGCACAGATGGGTCCAAGGGCCAGTGGGAGCAGCACCTTAATGAATACGCAGCTGAGTACTACACTTCACAACATGCAAAACAATATTCTAAGGCCGCAGTGAAAAATAGAACAAAAATCATCTGAATATCATTACACAATGAATTATTCATGCCATTTCTAAAGGGACTACGTCAAAAAGTCTCACCCCCTGCTTTATTGATGATTCCATTCAATATCTCAGCACATCACTGTTTCTGTGACAAAGCATTTTGGTTACAAATGTAAGCAGTTTATTCAGCACGCCGCTGTGTCCGCATATCGAGCTACGTGATCATTTAAATTGATTAAAATTAGGCGGTAGACTAAATGTAAGAGAAAGAGGAAGGAGGAGAGGCGGAGACGGAGGGAGAGAAATTACAGAGGGGGTAAAAAGAAAAAAAAAGAAAAAAAAACAAGTTGTTGATATGATTCCCGGTGAGTGAGCACATCACGTAAACAGGCCCCAAACAGGGAACACATTTACCATACTGCTATTCAGCGTGAACCAGGACATTGATTCACAACACTACATGAGTGTGAGAAAAACGATAAATGCATCACCTCAGATATTTCACACCAGCGTTGGTAGTGTGTAAAAGCTGTTGTGACAGCTTGGGTATTAGGGCTGGATAGATGGAAAATGTCTGGCTGCTTATGAATGCCAATGTGACTGGGGTGACGGGTTTGACACAAAAACACTCCACCTCAGAACAATTAGGCTGTTCTCAGGCCCCATCCAGTGTTGTCAGTGATAATGGAAAGCTGTGAGGATAACTGGTGATAAATAGACTTTAACACCCTCCTCCTTAAGACCAATGCAGTCCTGCAGTCCTCTCATATGCTTAACTAATCATGACCATGGCCGGCAAATTCATACAAAAGACTAATTACTGTTGTACTTCACTTCAGTCTCAAAGGCCTCTTATATAAGGACTTGGGGGTTCTCTTGCCTCTTTTCTCCTCTTGATGGGTATTTTTTTTACAAGTAGGCCTCATGCTAGACAAAAGCATTTAAAAATTGGTGATTGCTTTCATCCGCTTTAATTACATTCAGAAATGGCATTTCTGCCACATAATACACCCCTATTGTTTCAGAATTATCTGGCTTGGGGAGTAAAATCTACAATATTTGACGATGCTCCCGAGCTAAATCGCCTCTTGAAATTGAAATATGCTGCCGAAATACAAAATAAAAAGCCAGCCTTTCCTGCTGATAGACTGGAAGCTCCTTGGCTTTCTGCAGAATGCTATTATTATGCATATCCAGGTAGAAAGTTAATTAACCCAAAGCTTAAGCTAATTATGGTAGCAGAATGCTATCAACCAAACGCTTTCAGTCAGACAGCTGTCCAGAATTTCATTTGCTAATCATTTGTCTTTTGCCGGAGCATATGGTACATTTCCCCACTATCACAGCAACAACAAACAGATGAAAATCATTAACTAAAAACAATGTGCAATGTGAAAAATCAGACACAGATTTATAAGGCTTTGTGTCAGAGAAAAAAGGCGGATTTATGGCTTGGGAAATATAATGATAATTTTGGGTTTAGCCACTCAGGATTTTAGGCAGACCATGTGACCCAAGTGTGCTGGGAATTCAGATGCACAAATATATTGTTTATATCTATATGCAAATGAGACTGAATGTTTTTCCGTGTAAAATTAATTACAATTTTCTATAGGAGCATATGCAAAGAGCTTGTTCTTAACAATTTTTAGCTTCTAGCACATTTTGTGCCTGTTTTTTTCCAACACGTTTTCATGTTGTTAAAAGTAGAAATCCCTCAGCTCAGAATTAAATCAATTATTTTCCAAGAAATGCTTCATGCATTATTTTTTCTTTTCTTTTCATAAAAACACATCATACTGGCTGTTAAAGGGTGATTGATATCGGCATTGCCTCGCGACATTATCAGGCAATAAAGGCTACTCAGGTTCTAATGCAACATGTCACACACAGGCTCCTGTAGTACATTTCTATTGAGGACCTCACAAGCTAAATTGCTTTTTTCCTGCTCCCCCACATCTCAGCCAGCTTGACAGACAAATTGATCAAAGCATTGTAAAATAATATGCTCACAAAATGTCTCGGGGCAGGAGTCCAGCCCTTTTTTCATTTTTCACCCTAATAAAAAAGTACTCTATGATTTCCTCTGTATTATGTGTCTGTGCTCTGTGTGAAAGAGGCAAGAAGCATCATATTTCAGATAATAGTAATCTCCTGTAAACAAAATGCGTATCATTTTTCTGTGAGCGCCGAGGCCATGCTAAAAACTAAAGGGGGAAAAAGCTGGTTAACAGGGAGGCTGGTGCGTAAGGCCCCAACAGGGGTTGTTGAGATGTAATGAATTTGTTCATCTGATGGTGCCTTCAGGGCTGTCGTTAGACTGGCAGAGGAGGCTGATTTTAGGAAATGTTCCTAAGATCAGTTAGGAAGCAAAAGGGGCTTGAGACATTTCTATTAGAAAGAGCTGACGGTCATGGTGTGTAAGCAATACTTCAAGGGCGTTTATGTAGCTATAATGGCATTTATCAATAACTATCTATCAATGCCATGAATGCTTTTGTTGCTGCTGCAGCTGTTCAACACCAAGCAATCATGGGGGGAAAAAAAAAACAAAACAAACACAGAAAGCAAACAGAGTCATATAAGCCCTCAAATCTTTCACTTGCTCACAAATATCTACCGCAGGTCTCCCTTTATGTTATGCATGGACGTTATCTATTTCCCTTATCCAAAATATGCTCTTAGAGATCATTTATCACACTGACTTCCTAAGCCTGTGCCATACCACATCCAAAGCTGGAGAGAGCCTTGTTTAGTATGTCATAAATAAATCAATGGAAATGGCTGATTTGAACTATTACTGCTACAGGCAGGCTTTTGTGAGATCTACATGTAAAGCCGGTTGCAAAGATAAGCCTATATTTTGTCACTTTATCTCGCCTCCCTTAATGCCTGTTTACATTGCATTACTCCATATATCTGAGGTGGCTCTAGTTCCCCTGTCCTATGACAACAACATCACATTCAACTGGTCGTGATAAAATCTAAACATTTTCTTTAATGATTTCTCGCTCACACCTATGAGAACATACAGACAGCGACGTGATCGAAGCCTCGCTTATGACCGACATAGCAAATGATATTAAACTGAGAAATGATCTAGTGATGCGAATCATTAAATTCATTTGCATATTCCTACTGAACCTGAACACACAAATTAAACCCTGTTCACAAGGAGACGGAGAAAGGTGCTTGCGCATGGTTACAGGACATCTTCCATAATCAAAATTCCATATTATTAATTTTCTCACTTCAACTCATTAACAACAAGTGGAATGTTTTTACTGCTTGATAAATTTTAGGAAATAGCAGACAGTCGGGAAGGAAACACATGTTGAGGTATAATATACAAGGTCATTAATGGGTTTCCATAAATTAGAATTTGAACATACATTTTCAAAAGGATAGCTTCCTATCCGGGTGCATTTGAAAATGGTTTAATTTCCCAAACCATTCAAGTTTATCAAATGCGAATCTGCGATACATGGATATTTAATTTCAATCTAATCAAAACTAATCTGATATGTAGGATGTGGACCTGTAAAAATAAGGAATAAGCACTTATTAACGCTGAGTTTAATCAGTTTCAATCGCTTCAGTAAGACTGTCAACATTCTAACAAATTTGAGGGATGGGCAGGGCATGAAATGCAATCACATATTACATTCCTGAGTGTCGCTTGACACTCAGGACTACTGCGTGCAACTTGAAGGAAACATAAATAAACAGGAGTGAACAGTCCATGCTCCCCATGGCCTTTGCTGACCCTACAGACATCAGCTCTAATCAACTCCCCTGTGGGTAATAAACAAGTTATTTTTCTGAAATTTCAAATATACTGCAGGAAGAATCACAACCACATGCCATCAGAAATCTAATTTCAAGCCCAACTGTATTCTAGTGCCCCTCATATTTCTACTGCCTGCTCATATTTGCCCAACTTTCTCCAGGATATTTCTTGTGGGATCTACAAAAATGCCCTGCTTCCAATGAGGAATGGTGGCACTCCATCACAGGAGTGGATTCTGTCCGCCTGTAAATTTCACACCTTTGTTTATCACGTCACCATCCCGGCTGTTGTACAGTACCTTTCAGCAGGTGCGACATCCATTAGGATCTGGATGGTGTGCACACCATTCTCACATCCACTGACTTGGATCGTCCCCAGGGGGCTCAGCAATGAGATGGTCTTCTGAGTGCACTGGCTCTCCCTCTGCTTGTTCATCGCTGCCCTGCTAAGGAAGCACAAATTACACTCTGTTCATTGACATATTCATGTGGCAACTTTCACAATTTCCCACACATATTTGCATTGAATGATCTATTGAAAACCTAGCGGGCCACCAACGGATGATGACTTACATATTTGAGCACCTAGCCTCCAAACAATGTCATGATGTGACTTGATCCCCACATTACTATCCAATATTTCTTTTGTGCATGGAAAAGAATACGCCTATCTAACCAATAAATCGCCCATTTTTTCCCCTCTTTCTGTTCTATATATCACATAAATGAGAAAAACAATGCAGTCTGTTCCCTTGTCTGGTGGGGGATTCCCAAGATAGCTCGACATTATTTTCAATCCGTCATTTTTGGTTGATGGTCGGGATGTTTTTCTAGCATTAAATTTGTTCCTTAGGGTGCAACTCCGATGGGATTCTGGTTTCCAGCCCTTAACAACAGCAAAAACGTGCAGCTTTTCTGACGACTGAGATGGATACTGGCAATAACCAGACAGCAGTTCCTTTT